>NC_058096.1:114885000-115510000 GCF_020171115.1 Neogale vison
AAGTGCTTGCCTCACATGATCTCATTTAATCCTTTCAAAACTATAAATTTGAAGCAATTATTTTCCACATGTTATGGATGAGGAAATTGAGGCTTAGAGAATGATTTGCCCAAGGTGACACTTTGCCTTAGGCTTGACTGCCTTCAACATACATGGTTTTAATATCCCACAATGAATCACTGTAGGCTAGTTTATTATTTGGCGAGTATTTACTGTCTCTGAAGAGGTGGGTGAAGAGTTTATGAGTTAGTAACATTTTGGATTTGAACATTTTGCATATAAAATCCGAGAAGACGAGGAAGCCTGGGTGGCTCAGTTGTTAAGCGTCTACCTTCAGTTCAGGTCATGATCCCAGGGTCCTGGGACTGAGCCCCGCCTCGGGATCCCTGCTCAGCAGGAAGCCTGCTTCTCCCACTCCCCCTGCTTGTGTTCCCTCTCTCACTGTCTCTTTCTGTCAAATAAACAAAAATTTTAAAAAATCTAGAAAATAAAAATAAAACCTGAGATGGATTTTAGATTCATGATTCTTTTTTCTAAAAAAAAATTATTTATTTGAGGCAGAGAGAGTGAGAGTGAGAGCATGAGCAAGGGAGAAAGGCAGAAGAAGAGGGAGAAGCAGACTCCCCAAGGAGCAGGGCGTCCAGTGCTGGGCTTGATAACAGGACCCCGGAGTTCATGACATGAATCAAAGGCAGACACTTAACCAACTGAGCCACCCAGATGTCCCTAGACTCATGATTCCCAAGAACTTCCTAACCACCCGAGCTATCTAAAAATGAACATGATGGAGGTCATGAGTTGTTTGCCACTTAGATGTGTTTCCCTAAGTTGGATGATATTTAGAGAAGTTTTAAGAAAGAGTGAACCACTGTGCTGGATAAGGAGGGTTAATGTGCACAAACTATGAGATCTCTTGCATTCCTGGGCTTTTATGGAAATGCTGAGGTTGGCTGTTTAAGATACGGCCTAGGGGAAAAAAATAACTCTTAGACCTATCATGAAACCTGTCAAGGAACATGGAGTATTACCAGGGCTAGTCATGCAATCACATGACTTTTATCTTGTACAGACTATAAATCAATAAAATTAATGTAATGAGTTTGAGCCAGTTTCTCACCCAGAGAAGAAAGGGTGCAATTTATCACGTGTGTGAATTGCGCCATGGATAGGCCTCCTGCAGCTCAAGTCAAGGGGGTTGATTTCTGCTCCTTTGCAATGCAAACCCCAGTTCTATTATTCCTTTTGCAACATGATTTTCACTGAGTGTCAGATAAAACCCAGTGCTTTAGTATTTTTCTTCCGTCAAGGAAAAGATCATGGCTTTTTTGTTTGGTTTACTGAATTCTACCACAGGTTTGTATGTTCCGCTAGGAAGAGTAAATGTTACCCCGACTTAGTTTTGTTCTCAGCCCCTGGCTTTGTCTCAGGCAGTAGGTGAGTATGTGGCAAGCTACTTTCTTAACTTAAAAGAGTATGAATGAGACTTTTGACATTAGTATTCTTGTGTTTGTATAATTTAAAATAGGCTCAAGCTTTGCATAACTGAGCATGGGTCCTGTCTTAATGATCAAATGAGACTAAACTAGGACCAAAAAATTAATATTTAGTATTAATATTAGATAAGCTGTCATGTATTCTTAGTATGACAATGTTATCTTCAGGTGCAACTATTTTGTAATCAGATGGACAAAGAACAAGGGGAGGGAAGGAAGGGAGGAATCTACTCACAGTCCCAAGATCCTATGAATGTAGCTATAAGTCTAGGGCTAGAGGGATGGACCATGGATTTTATATTCAACGTGGACTCTTACCAATGCTCTTTCTTTCCTTCATCAAATCCCACTCCACTGTGCTGATGAAAAGTGGAGCCAGGTAATGATTTGCCAATGTGAACACCGAGATGGAAATGAGAGCCAGGTTTCTCAGCCCCAGGGCTCAGAGCTGGATGAAGCGTATGGTTAATTTGGGATGACTTCTCAGGGGCTTTGAGACTCCATGCTGCTTCTCTGGCCAGTCGGTACAGGATAGACACAACCTGAAGTGAAGGATCCCTGACGTAGGTAGAGTTCTTGTTTAAATGCTCTGGGGCCTCATTGAAGTGAAAGCAGGTTCTCTGAGCATGAATTTTCATGAGGGATTTTTCTTTTTTCTGAGACAGAACAAGGAAGTCATTTACAAGGGACTCCAGGCAGAAGCTGGAGAAACAGTTTCCCTAATGTTCTCCAGGAGACAATGAACATAAGCATCCCTCCTTTGAACCCATGTGATGTGATGTGAGGAAGGGAGATAGTTTCCTCAGCGTGCAGGAAGATCCCATGATTCCCATACATATCTGGCAGCTTTGGGACCCCTGACAGAAAGGGCTTAGGACCCTTGGTCAAAGATGGAGGCAGCTGTGGCAGAGTGAGGTACCATGTGACCCTCCGGCTTTGTGGGCAAGAGACTGCATTTTTTAAAAATTCAATTAGCCAACATATACTACATCGTTAGTTTCAGATGTAGAGTTCAATAATTCATTGGTTGCATATAATACCCAGTGCTCAGAGGCTACATTGATATGGGGATGCTTAGGAATCATGTAAGAGACCCGTTTGGGAATGGACCCCCCCTGAATCATGTTGATAGAGTGCAACAGCCAGAGAAATATGGATTATTTAGGTTGAGAGATACTGAAAGTCATGAAATCACACAGGACAAGAGGCTCTTTGTACCTTTCTCAACTGCCCAATGCTGCTCTTCAGGACATTCTTCTTTCCAAGACTGTCCTTGATGTTCACTGATTTTTAAGTATGTAATTAAATAGCTATAAAGAGGAAAAGAACATGATATGATTTGCCATCAACTCTAAGCCTTTTGGTTTATGATGTGCTTGCTTTTAAACATTTAAAAATTGCATTTCCTTGCTATCTACCAACTGCAAGTCTCTATAATATATGTCTGCGAATCTCATAGCCATGAATAAGATAAGGTCCCTGGGCTGCAGAGCTCACAGTACTAGAGATGGGAGAGAAGACATATTCATAACTGTTGCCATAGAAGGCTGTTTGTGGGACATGGCTTGAGTGACACAAAGGAAGTATTTTAGGAGTTGAGGCAGGAGGAAGCATATCTTGCAGGTGACAGCAAGCCAGGCTCTATGGATGAGCTGACATTTTTCTAAGACTTAAAGTTATCCAGGCAGTCAGATTCATTTTCATTGCAATAAAAATATTTTAATTACATTAAGTGCACACAAATCTCCAATAATAACTGAATATTTATTTCTATAGTGACATGTATTCAATAAATGCTAAAAAATGTGCTGATTTCCTTCTGACTTGGATACTTCTTGGTAGACTGGTGTCAGGCAGTGTGCCCCCACAAAGTCCCAAGTAAGTCATCAGTGCCCAGACCATTTTGAACAGAGGACAGTTTCCTGCCATTCCATGTGGAGTTGTTTGGAGATGGGAAGGCCTGATAAGCAGGCCCTCTTGTCCATTTTGGTTCTGAACCAAGGAGCATGTAAGAATTTAGAGTAAGGCAGGTTGGTTATTGTAAATGAAGCTGATGTTAGAGAATGTAGTTTCTACTTACAGACCAGTGAGTTAACTAATACTGAATCCCAGATGTAGAAAGACTTACTCTACGAACCCTGCCCTGCTAGGAACATCTGCCATTGTAAAACTCAGGGCATGGAGAAACAGAGCAGAAGGCAGGCTTCCTTCAGAAAAGATCTCAAAGTATAAAAGGAAAGATAAGGGGTAAAGATGATACAGGTTCAATTTTTAGTCTTCATCACTCAGACATGTCACCTCTCCTCCATAGGCAGGAGGAAGAGAGGTGGAGAGGGAGGGGTCAGGCTGTCATAGTGGTGGAGACTCCACCACATGGAGGGCTGATGTGGGAGAAGCGTGTCCACTGCCCAGACATGATAGTATACCTGAGAAACAAGCCAGAATCAGTATAGCAGAAATAACAGCTTCTCTCACTTGAAAGAACCAGCTGCTGCAGACTGGATGAAATGCAACGAGAGAGGGAAAAGAAGGAGCCAGTGCTACAGAGATGCACTCTTGTTCCCAGCTTCCTATCTCTTCTTCTCTCTTAGATCACCCTTCACCATCCTCATGCCCATCCAATCTTGACTTCAAACAATCCTGCCTCAGTTTATGACCTACTTCATTATGCCTTGAAATTGTCACTTAATGAGTAGTATCATGCTATCATTCCTCAGGACATGGTGGGAAAGAAAGTGTCTTTGCAGGCAGTTATTTTCTTAGGACATGTGGATAATCCATCATTTTACCCCATACTGTGAGATCCCCTTTCTACTTTTTGTATGTGTATGGGTGCACGTGCGGGCACATGTGTTCCCAGGTTCCAGTCAGTCCCTCAAGTTCTCTCTGGCTTTCTCTAAATTCCTTGGATCCATTCTTTCTTACTTCCACAGCTGGAAAGAAATATACATCCATTCTCTATGTAGAGAATAACTGCATACATTTAATCCTCAAAATCCATATATTATCGCCAGATATATACTTAATAAATGAAATTAACATGCACAAATGCTAACAAAAGATACTAAGATGTTGTTAGGGATGAATGGTTGTGTTCCCCTAAAATAATGTGTTGAAATTCTAAACTCCAATATGAAGGTATCAGGAGGTGATAAGGTCATGAGGGTGCAGCTCTCATGAGTGAGATTTGTGTCCTTATAAAAGAGTGAGGTCTATTGCTCTTTCTGCCAAGTGAGGAAACAACAAGGAACTGGAAGTCTGCAGTCTAGAAGAGAGTTCTCACTGGAAACCAACCACACTAGCATCCTGATCTTGGACTTCTAGAATTATGAGAAATAAATTCCCTTTGTTTATAAGCTACCCAGTCTTGTGGTACTCTGTTATGGCAGCTTGAACTAAGATGCATCTCTAGGAGCCAAAGAGCCTCACGTAACAGGAAACTTGCATTCAGTCTCAATGAGCTTTAAGATTTTGGTAAGTTACTTCAACTTCTCTGTCCTTGGTTCTCTATTCTGTAAAATAAAGGAGTAGGATTCCATTGTCTTTGAGGTCAATGGGCAGGACTTATGGGTGTATTTCTTAAGATATTAAAATTATACATTTTTCTTATAAAAATTCCAACCTTACTTGAGTAAAATAAAGAATCCAAGTCCTACTTCCCACTCACTCTTCTACTCCCCAGATTTGATTTTATGGAATCACATCTTTATGGATTTGCTTATATATGTATTTATCTTTGTATAATACTACTTTCCCTCATAAATGAGATATTATGTATAATTCTATAACTTGGCTTTTTCTTTTTACTTAAAAATATAGTTTGTGGTCTTCTCATTTCATAATACTTGAACTCTCCATCAGCTACTGTCAGAGATTCCAGGTTATGGATGTACTGTGTGATTTATGAGGCTCTGCGTGTGTGTGTGTATGTGAATAGTTAGGTTGAACTTAATTTTTTGCTATCATAAATGGGGCCACAATAAATGCCTTAGTAAATTCCTCTTTGTACATATATGTCAGTATTTCTTGGAAGAACAATATCCAGAAGTAGAACTTTTGCTCCGAGGGAATATGTATTTAAATGTAGAGAGAAAACCAACAGTGAGGGATTTCATCAGTGAGATTAGAACTCGCTTTACTTTATGCTTTATTCTCATCAAAACTGCTGCTTAACATCTCCACTTGGATGTATCACAGATATCTCAGTGTCCAAAATATGACTCCCATTTTTCTCCCCAAATCTTTTTCTTCCCTGGTCTTCCTTACTTCATTAGATGGTTCCACCATCATCTCAGTATTCAAGTCTCCAAACCAGAAGTCGTTCTGTATTTTACCTTTCTCTTATCCTTCAAGACCAAGCCTTCTACAAAAGCTGTTGATTCTACCATCAAAATATAACTAGGATCCATTCACTTTCTTTCAGGCTGCCATTCTCCCTGATCTGGTCTAAGGCAGTAAATTCCTAGCAGATCTTGCTGTTTCTAGCTTCATCCCTCTCCCCCAGATTGAAATGCTTTCTCCATACTGCAGTTAGAGCAATATTTTTAAAATATAAATTTGAGCAAAATATTCTTTTGCTCTAAGTTCTTCAATGACTTCCTATCTCACTAGAAATTAAACACAAACTTCCTTCCATGGCCTGGTAGATCCTACATGACCCTATGTAATCCCACCTCTCTGACCTCACTTGGAATCTCTTATATTCTGGCCATTCTTATTTCAATTCAGTTGCCTGAGTTTACCAATTCCGTTCCTACTGCAGAGCCTTCACATTTTCTCTCCCCAATTCTGGGAAGCTCATTTCCTGTTCTTTGCATGGTAGGCTTCCTTTTATCCTTCAGTTCTCATTTTTTTTTTTTTTTAGATTTTATTTATTTATTTGACAGACAGAGATCACAAGTAGGCTAGAGGCAGGCAGAGAGAGAGAGGAGGAAGCAGGCTCCCTGCTAAGCGGAGAGCCAGATATGGGGCTCGATCCCAGGACTCTGAGATCATGACCTGAGCTGAAGGCAGAGGCTTTAACCCACTGAGCCACCCAGGCGCCCCCTTCAGTTCTCATTTTAATGTCCTGTCTTCAGAGATGCCTTCCCCAGTGCCCCATGTAGTAGCCCTGCCTCTTGGCCCCAGGTACTCTTTATTATGTTGCTCTATCAATTTTCTTCATAGCTCTTAGTAGACTCTTAGTAGACTTAGTAGACTTATTATTTGTTTGCTTATTTTGTGTGTGTGTACCCCTCACTAACAGTTAAGCTCTATCAAGGCAGGAGCCCTGTATATATATATATATTTTTTTTTTCCCTGCCCTGGGCAGACAGCTGAGCTCAGCAAAGAGACCTGAGTGAGTGAGAAAGACTTTCCAGCAGAGGTTAATACCGGCCGTGGGAAAGATACAGAGAAGGGAGAGCACTGGGTAATACAGCTGGAAGAATGGAGGGTAATTGAGTGAGGAGAGTTGGGCAAGAGATAACAAGAGAGAGGCTGGAAGGAGAGTGTCTGCAGGTTGCAGAGAGTCTCCAGTGACAGAGTTGGTCCTCTAGGTCCCTCTGAACATTCTAGCTTGGCTTCCTGTCCCATTGCATCACACTGCTGCCAGTAAGAGTAGCATGCATGAGGGGGCAGCTCTGTGCATCCTGGCATCTGAAACGTGGTGCAGGATTTTATTTTTTGAAAGTAGCTCTTGGCACATTTGCTTTATATTTCACTTTCAGGAAAGCTCAGTATCTCTTTATATTCACCACTTGTTTTTCTAGATTCATTGTGATTTGGCTTTATTTGAGCATTTTGAGTTGGAAGAACTTAATAAAGTAGTTTTCCAATAACCTAGTGGAAAACTATCCATTTTTTTCTAAGTCATCAAAGGTACAGATTACCCTAACAATTAAAAAAAAAAGTCCACAGTGACTCTAGAACCATTAAGGTCTGTGATAATCTCATTAAATTTTTTAGTATAATTAGCTACTTCTTTTTCCTTAAGGGATATTCATATTCTTTTCAATTAGAAGATATTTTTAGGTTTTTCTAAAGTATGTAATTTCCTTTGTAAAAGAAAAGGTTCTCTTTCTTTTTTGTTGTTTGAACAAAACCCATTTATTCCTTTGAATAATTTTGGATGCATATTTCTTGTTTACTTAGAAATATAAGTGATGCCATCTGAAGATCAAAGGATGATTTATTTGCAGCACTGGTAGCTCACGGAGAAGGTATTAAGGGCTTTGAGTTTCAGCATCTGCCTATTTTCTAGAATGCAGTCACTGAGGGGAAGAGCAGGGAATACGTACCTCGGGCTCTGGTTCAGAATGAGGGCTGAGCCTGCTGTCAGTCCTTGGGGGGAGCTTTTAAGTGCCCCACTTCTCACCAGCAAGAACTGCTAGAACAAATATTTTTGTTGTTAAATGGAAGCCAAAGGAAAGATGTGTCTTGCTTTATAGGTAATTTCTCAGGAGCACTTAACTACGGCAGAGGTGCCTATCTTTATTAGCTATATATGAACAAATTTTAAGCAAAACATAAAATGTCAGTCTATAATCAACTTTCTAAATAGATAAATATTCTATTTTTTTGACAAGATTTTATTTATTTGTCAGAGAGAGAGAGAGTGAGCACAAGCAGAGGGAACAGCAGGTAGGGGGAGAAGCAGTTCTCTACTGAGCAAGGAGCCTGATGCGGGACTCTGTCCTAGGACCCTGGCATCATGACCTGAGCTGTAGGCAGGCCTTTAACCACTGAGCCATGCAGGCATCCCAAATATATAAATATCCTAAACTCCCTAATTTAAGCTGCATTTTCCTTCTCATCCCCAAAGTTTGTTCTTTGTTGTTAATATGTCACCATTAGATTAAAGGAGCTAAAGTGGTTATAATTGAGATGTTATTTGGTTCTTATTTTAGCCTGAAGTTAGCATATTAATAAAATAGCATATGAGTTTCCTGCTGTGTAAATTATAAACTAAATTTTCAGAATGCGCTTGTAGACAATAACTACTGAGACTTACTGGAACATCGCTAATTTTTTTTCTATCACTTAAGCACTTTATTATTTTTTTCCTCCTTTCAGTTGTTTGGAATAATCTGAAAATGTATTCCTCAAGCAGTAGTTTTGGAAAAGAGATTAGGAAGGGAGGAAAACAGAAGAAAAAGAGAAAGGAAGGAAGGAGGAAAGAAGGGCAAGAAAGGTAAGGAAAAGAGGAATAAGGAGAGAGTAAAAGAATAAAAGAAAATTAAAGAATTTTTTGTCACTTTTTTCAGGGTCCTAAACTGCCTTTTGAATCATAGTGATATTAGAATTGTGGGGTTTCCTTTGTAATGATCTTATTTTGTTATTTCATTAAAAAATATTTTGAAATAAGGATAGGTCTACTGGAATTGCCAGTGCATTCTTCCCTCAGTTTCCCCCCAGGCTTACATCTTATGTAACTGTAGGATACTATCAAAACCAGGAAACTGACACTGATGTGATGGACGTGTACAGCTCCCTTCCTTTTTAATCTCCTACCTCTGCAATCAAGAGACCGAACTAGTCTATCACCACGATGATCTCCCTCTTTCTCACACCTCCCTTTCCTCTCCACCCTCCCATCCTTAACCGCCATGCATCTCAAATCTATTCTCTGGCTCTATACTAGTGTCATTTCATGAATGTTATATAAATGGTATCATTCAGTATCTAGTGATTTGCGTCTGCTCAGCGCAGTTCCCTTGAGACGCATCCTTCTTGTGTGTTCATCAGTAGTTGGGGCCTTTTAGTTCTGAGTAGTATTTCAAGGATTGTGTTTAAATGGTTTGATACGTGCTATTATGTTCTCTATTCAAGATAACATTGTTCAGACGATTCTATGGTAATTCTGACAATGGTAGTAATGCTATATCTGATATGGCCTATTCCTTTCATGGAGGCCTCCGGTCCCCATGCCTGTGCGCCATCCTCTAGAAGTTCCCTTCTCCCCACAGCTCCACGCCAGATCTCACCTTCATAAAACCTCCTGCTGCATTTTGGAGTGTTCTGTTTTTATCCCTCCTTCCCATGCCCTGTCAAAGGAGAAGTGGCGTAGCTATCTTTTTGTGCTCACGGCATCTTTTTCTTATGCTTATTAACTCTATGTTGCCATGTGTTCCTTCTTCACAAGACTGCATGCTTCTTGAAGGTAGGGAGAAATCTCCCTGCAGTTCCTGACACTAAATGGACTGTTCTTAATAATTGTTGGTCACAGTGCTTTTGAGTTTAAGAGAATTAGGTGAGGGTTCTGACTTTGTTGGCACATGAAAGTACCCTGGGAAAATTTCTAAAAACATCTGATGCCTGGGTCTCACCCTCAGAGACTCTAACTTAACTAATTTGAAGGATGGTAAGGGCCATTTTCAGAGCTCCTTGGTTCTGATGTGTTAATATCTAGAACCACTGCCAAGCCAAGATTAGACAGAATTTAATCTATGAAGGAGACATTGTATTAGGCTATTCTTCTCTTACCAATCCATAATAGTTTTGGGGGGGGTCAAAACTAAGCATTTACTTGAATCTTGATGTTTAGATGCCTCATGTATGTTAACAGAATGGTTTTGTATATGAATCGGAATACGATTTTATAAATTTTGCCTGTCACGTTGATTCTATGGCATACCTTCTGCAAATAGGAAAAGTGTGTTCTCTACTCTCCATAAAAGTTAAATCAATTTGAAACACATTTCTAAGGCTTCTCAAGTAGGCATTAACCAGTGGGTTTCAAACTTGGCTGCACATTAGAGTCAGCTAGGGAGTTTTAAAAATCCCAGTGCCTGGGCTGCACCCCACACGAATTAAATGAGATTCACTGGGGATGAGACCCTGGTATCAGGACTTTGTACAGCTCCATGTGTGATTCCAGTGGGCAGGCAAGTTTGAAGACCATCACCATCAACAAATACAGTTCCTTTTACACATTCCTGGTTTGTCTTTGTAAACATGTACCTTAACATGTTTTGTTTACATGAATTAATTTTTATATTAATTGGGTGAAAAGTAGGAAGTATTTATCCTACCCTCGTGCTTTAGAAAAGTCTTAGCTGTCTTAAATGTTTGTATAGTGTTTTATTGTAGACAAAGAAATTTCATGTAACTTTCTTATGAGATAAAGCCAAACAAAAAGGCAAGGTAAAGAAGAGCAATGATTATTAACTTTATATTCCAATTTTGCGGACAAGAAAAACAAGGCATAGAAAGACAAAGCGATGCAGGGCCTACAATAAGGCAAGCAAGGCACTTAGGGCTTGAAATTTCTGGAGACCCTCGCTCACAGGGCATGTGAATACAGACAGGGCCCTGAGCCCGAGTGCCACCTTACCTCATGCTCCTTTCAGAGTCTCAACCTATCCTCATCCCGGCTCTGAAGATAAGCTACCACATCATACAGCCAGGCAGTGGAGGAGAGAAGCCGAGGCCAAAATCTGGGCTGCCTGTGCTTTCTTTACCCTTCCCTCTTTCTAGGTCAGAAAAAAAAAAAAAAACACACCTATGTAGAAAATGCAGAAGTACACACCAATATTAGAAAATGCCTCCCTCTACCCCAAGTCTACATCTGCATCCTTGAAACCTGTGAGCATGTCCTCTTAATAGGAATGAGGGACCTTGCAGATATGGTTAAGAATCTTGAGATGAGGAGGTTGGCCTGGATGATCCCAGGGGGCCTCATGTTATCACAAGAGGTAGCATTTAAAGAGGTGGCAGAGCTGGGGAGACGATGAGATAGACTTAGGCTGTGAACCACTGAGACTTAGAACTAGGGCCAGAGGATGGCAATTGGAGGCATAAACTCCTTCTGTGTAAGGACTTTCCAACGGCCCAAGAACTTCAAAAATAAAGCAACATTTTTTTGGAGATAATGATCTCCCTAGTACCCTGAGTATTCAAGCAGAGGTTGGGCAACTATAATGTGGAGACGAGATTAGAGCATCGGATAGAAGATGTAAGGAGTTTTAGACACTTTCATACTGAAATTCTCCACTGTGAGATTTACACTGCTTCATTTCCCGAGATTTGGTTCTCTCTTTCCAGAGATAAAGTGGCCACAAGTAAAAGAATACTTATAATTCTCTCACATCTCACTCTCCTGGTAAGATTTGATCTCCATAGGAATTCCAAAATGCCACAGCACACTGCTTCTTCTCATGGAAGATACAATGCCTTGTTAAATACGTTTTTCCGTAGTAGGAAATTTAATACCAGATGTTTTTGCCGGCCCATCCAACGGAGTCTTTTGTGAATTCCACCCAAATCCCCTTGTTTGTGAGCTCTAAATTTGAGTACATGGGGTGCTTAGGAAAGTGTGACAGTGAGATTTTTGAAGTAGTCCCGATTTCTTTCCTTAAAGTAGGTGCCACCACATTTTCCAACCACTGGGTTTTGTGTTTAAGAGACCGTGAAGGAGAAACCTCCTCTAGAGCCCTTCTGGGGCTGGCTGCAGTCCACGTCTGCCAGGGTCCTGCCATGTGTAAATCACACACCCAAAAACGTCCAAATCGAGCCTATCCATCACATGCTGGCGGTGACGTGGGCTGCGCTGTCTGTAAATCTGGTGAAAATAATGTATTTGTGCTGTGAAATGACATCCCATAATGAGATTGTGATATCCTATAGCATGTGGTTTGCTATTTGTGACAAAGATGAATTTCACAGTGGGAGCAGCTGCTGAGAGTCTACGGGACCTGGTGGACGCATGGAAAGGAGCAGGTCCTTTCAGGCCATCCAGTCACCGCTCTTCTCTACTGGAAATAATTTCTCAGGACTGCCAAGAGCAAATTTCCAAACTGAATTTTCTCTAAAGAGTAGCTGAGTATTTAGGCAAAGCAAAAGCTCTGAAGGAAAAAAAAAATGTAGAGAAGACGTTCCTCAGTATTCTTTGATTGCATTTGTGGTTTATGGTAACACAATCCAACAGTCCACAATTGAGATTATGTGACAGACTCTTGTGCCCTTGGTGCATGCAATGAGTGCAAAGCAAAAACTGCCTTTATGTTCAAAATAGAATAGACACTCTGAGGTATTCTGATTCTTACTCCCAGAGTCACATAGGGAAACCTTGTAGATATTCATCACTTTCAAGGGTCCTAAGTGTCTTGAATGCCTGCCACATAAAGTATGGTCCCTAGAACAGTGCTGTTGGCATTACCTGGGATCTCATTAAAAAAAGCAAACTCTTGGGTCTTTTCCCAGATCTACTGAATTAGAATCTGCATTTTAACAAGTTTTCCAGGTGGTTCTTGTACACGTTAAGCAGGCTCATCAGCACTGTAATAATGATGATAATAATATAACACAAATAATTCCGAATATGTGTATATAATTTTTTGCATTTTATGAAGCTCTTTCACAATCATTACCAAACTTGAGCTTTTCAATAATCTTGTGAAGTAGGCAGTAGTCATTATCCTCATCTTACTGTTGAAGCAATCTGAGTTCATTGTGATCAATGGTTTTGTCCAAGAGACATGCAGGTAAATAGAGAGCCTACATTCAAACGTCTTTTCTCCCAGACCCAGGATCCCTTGCTCACCATTGGTAGAGCACGTGCTCTGGGTTCCTTCTGTCCCCAAGAAAGAGGAGAAACTCTATGAAGCCACTCATACACTCATACACTCCTCCCTTTCATGAATGAGAACAGACACTTATAAATGACCAGCTGAACCTAGGGATTTTGTGAGTGAGTCAGTTACAGAGCTTGGGTGATTCCAATAGAGTCAAAGCTGACCTCTATCATATTAATTCTGAATTCTGATAGGTCTAGCCTTAGCCCCTCCATGTTGTGACCTGATTTAGGATTGATCACACAGGTCAACTTGGTGATACCCAGACCTGTGAAAACCTATTAACTCTACAATTCCTTGAAGAACACTACTTCTCCAGAAAGAAATTTCCCAGGCTAGCCTCTGAAACAGACTAAGACTGCAAGCATTCTCTGTGATATACGACCTCTGGCCAGAGATGCTCAGGAATGCTTTTGATGATGATGGAGTGACCTATTAGCCACTAAATGTGGTGTACAATGTAATATTGCTCTGGGGACTTTTATACACTGGCCCTAACATTCATGGGGACCTGTGACAGGATGAAGCCAGCAATCAGGGCTACTCAGATACAGGCTGACAGAGCTGTCCAGCTTCTCTTGGAACCCTGTACTCCGAGGTACATGAGGCTGTTCAGAACCTCCTGGGCATGAGCACATGGGGGCAGTGGAATTAGGGGGAAATGTTTCAGGGAGGAGGGGCCAAGGCCAGGCTAAGTATATCAGACACAGGTCTTTTGTTCTAGTGGATAAGAGCTTAATATGAAATTTTAAATCAAGAAGGCTTTGTGTCAGAGAGAAGAAAATGATACCGGCATTCGGGGGATTTTGAGCAGAAAAGTTAAGTCATTGAGCTTCTCTTCTCATTTAGTATTCTCAGTTAACATTTTTGAAAATTAGTCAACATATCTGTACAATGGGCTAGTTAGGTCCTTAAGGAGATTTGAAAGTTCAAAAAGGAGCTGAGGACAATGGTGAACGTTTTTCCCAAACTGACTGAGGAGTGATGTTGCAGAGTACACGAGAGCAGTCATGGACAAAGCAAACTGATACTCAGAACTTAGCCTGCGTTCTTATAGAGCAGTGATTGAGATTTTGGAAAATTTCGTTCCAACATGCATAATTCATGTAAGGTACTTCTGTAATTGTATACAACCCGTATGGGTTTTTCTACCCCTAAAGAATTCCCTTTGGGATATTGAACACGCCTTCTTAGGCTCTACTGACACACCATTTCTTTCCTGTAGTTCCGAGATGATAAAAATCAGATTCTGACTGCATTTCTATCACCTTCCTTCTTCCTTCTCTAAAAGCCTAATCATGCATAAACCCACCGGCACAACCTCTTCGGTTTGTGGAATCACATTTGGTAATGATGTTATTTATGCCTGCATCCTTGTTAAAATATTAAACACGGTTACTGACTTCTGTCTCACCTGAAGCCACGCTGAGGGAAAGGTCTGCCTTCTTATCTGGAAACGATTTTTTTCTTTGGAGGCTGACTTGCGTTCTCATTTATCTTTTTTCCCCTTATGTCTTTCACTGAGAAGAGAAAGGGCCCAATCTATAGCAAATCAGAAAGAAAAGTAATGCTGCGGAAACTCCGTTCTAGTGACCTTTGACTGGTCCCCTGCTCAACGAAATGTGTGTTTTTCTCGCCCAGATTCTAAAACACACTTGGTCCATTAACATTTTATCACTTGGCATCTCAGCAAAAAGAGGCCCATAAAGATACCATTTGTATAAAAATAGTAATGCTTTTCATGACAGAAAATTGGAAAACATGGTGTTTTCCTACGGAAGAAAAAATTATCCAAATTTTGGAGTAGACGAGAAGAGCTAAGAAGACCCTACAAGGGCCTTTTGGTTCTCTGGTTAGGATGTTACCATAAGTCGGGGCACCTGAGTGCCTCAGTCTGTTAAGCATCTGCCTTTGACTTAGGTCATGATCTCGAGGTCCTGGAACCAAGTCCCACATTGGGCTCCCTGCTCAGTGGGGAGTCTTCTTCTCCCTCTACCTCCGCTCCTACCCCCTGCTCATGCTTGCGCGCGCTCTCTCTCTCTCAAATAAATGAATAAATAAATAATCTTAAAAAAACATGTTATCACAAGTCAGGTGTTTTTATGAGTCCGTCTTTATAGACAAGGAATTGGAAGCTCAGGGAGGGTGGGTAACTTGCCCCAGGCTGTAGAGCTAGCTAGAAGCAGAGCTGGGACTTGAACACAGAACTGATGCTTTTAAACCACTGCGTTAGAGTGCCACTCATAGGAGACTCTGGGTGAAATGTGTTCTGTCAACTCTAAATTTGCAAGGTGCAAATGGGCCATTGTCAAACTTCTGTCCCCTTCATGTTTATGCTCCCATTACTTTCCTCACGGTTTTTCCTTCGTTCTGGAATGCTTTTGCTACCTGTCTCCCCCCCTGTTGAAAAGCATCTTCCATTTTTCAAAGGGCTATTCTAAGAAATTCCTCTCCCTCATCCTTCCTTCATTTTCCTCATTGGTGCTAGTACCTCTTGGTTATATATTGCTAGAAGAAATTCTGAGAAGACAGGGAAAACTAAATCCCTTCCTGTGCTCAGTCCCAACCTTTTCCCTGGGGTAACCAGATTAATTTTTGCTAGGCATTTACTTTCATTCATGTACTTAGAAATACCCAGTTTTTTTCCCCTTTCATATTATTCTGCAACTTTTAAAAAAATGTCTTGAAGGTATTCACATGACAACATGTCACCCAGAACTGCTTATTTACAAGAAGTCTCCATTTATCCAGGTCTTTGTGCCTTTTAATAAATCATATAATCTTCACATTTCTAGGAATTTTATAGTTTGGGTTATTATTGTGATTGCCATTTTTATTTTATACTTTCTAACTGGTATATTTAGGAAAGCTATCGATATTAAATAAAGCATATTAAATATTAATATAATAAAATATTAAATAGATCTTAATCTTTATAATTTCAAAAAATGGATTCTCATGGATTTTCTAGGTAGATGATCATATTATTGGCAAATAATGAGCCTTTTTTAAAAAAAAAGACTTCTTTTTCCATAGTTAATGGATTTGTTTGTTCCTTTATTTTGTCTTATGTTATTGGTAACATCTCTGAGAGGGTTACTATAGTGTACACCTCTAATTTGTTGTATTTAACTGGGGACATTTCTAATGTTATGAATGACATTTATCTTGGGTTCCTGGAATATGGCATCTTTCTAATTTGGAAAGATTTTTTAAGGGTATTTTTCTGATGGTTTTTACTCACAGATAGCTATTTTATTCCTGCACTGCTTTCTTGTTTGTTGAGATTTTCTTCTGGTTTAACTTATTTCCTCTGTTGCTGTAGTGACTTACATGGACATTGTCTCTGTTCATGCCATTTTGTACTCTTCCCATTAACTTATCAGTTTTAGTCTTTTTTTACATTACTTTTTTTGCATGCCAGCCACACTCTTGTTTCCCTGGAGGGTCCTTAAAAACTGTAACACTTTCCTACTGTGAATTCTCAATTAATGTTGAATGATACATCTTCATGAATGTTCACATCTATTATGTCACCCGATGAACACCGTAGCCAACACAGTCAGCTGTTACTCTTATATTTCAAATTTGTGTAAACTGAAGCTCAGGTCCTAGGACTCAAGCCAATATCTGGACCAGAGCTAGGTCTCTCTTATTCTAGGGCAAGTGTTCTTTTTTGCTGATCCATTGATGATAATTGCCCTAGGTTGGTGATATTCATCAATCGAGGCAGCATTCATGTTTTCCACGTTTGTTGGAGGACGTAGGCAGCTCTGAAGGGAATTTTTCACTACCTGAATGGTGCTTCCAAACCGGAAGGGGAAAGGGTTGATCTGGTGGACGAGTTTACATGTGAAGCCCCATTGTTGATCAGGGGCCAGTCAACCAGCCAGTTAAGGTACTGATACAAATATGCATAGTGAAAAGAATTTCACTAAAAAGACCCTCCCTACTTGTAGGAAGGAGCCTGATACTGAATTTTAGCCAACTACCAGAACTTGACCTCTTTCAGAATCACAGAAGGTCGAGGCTGACAGGTACCTCAGACACAATCGATGCCACCTCCTTCTTTTACAGATGGGTAAAATGGGATTCAGAAAAGAGAAATGACTTTCACAAGTCAACAGGTGTGTTAGTAACTGTCCCCTGTGGTCTAGAATGATCTCTTTTGGTATGGATTAAGAATTTGTTTAATCTCACAGACAAAAGAAATGCCTGGCTAGATAAATCTTTCTTATTCTGTGATCACAGGCCATTTCAGTTGGATCTTGGGCAAGATCAGATAGACTTTTAAACAAATTTGGAAATGAAACTGATGGCAATGGGTAATTATAAGTGTTATGGGCTGCAGGAAAAATTGTAGAGACCTGGAGACTTTCTCAGTTCCTATCACTGAGGCACAATGATCACAGAGATTGAATCACGAATGGGGTCCTGGGCTCTTTCCTAATGAAACCCAGTCTGATGTACTGTCAATTTTGGATTCCTAGGCCAGGCTATGCACTTCATGCCACTCTGTAAATAGCTCCTAAAACTAAAAAACAAAAAAACAAAAAACCACACCTCATTGTTCTCACATTGGACAAAACCAAAGGGTAAGGATCAATTGGATGATACTTCATAGTCAACTTGGCTTTCATTGTCATACCTACATATTGTGCTATCATCATTCTTGACGTGGGAAGCAAAACCAAGTCAAAGGAATACTTGATATTCAAGGGGATATCCAAGTAGAGAACTGAAGGCAATTTTTTTTTTAAATTAAAGATTTTATTTATTTGACAGAGAGTGAGAGACAGTGAGAGAGTGAACACAAGCAAGGGGAGTGGTAGAGGGAGAAGCAGGCACCCCGCTGAACAGGGAGCCCGATGCGGGGCTGGATCCCAGAACTCTTGAGACCATGACCTGAGCTGAAGGCAGACGCCTAATGACTGAGCCACCCAGGTGCCCCCTGAAAGCAATTTTTAAAAATTGTTAAAAATAGTTAAAGAGGTTCCTAGGTTTGATATATGTATTCTATCACTACATTATCAACAAAACTACTGGCCACACGCTATTTTATTTTACTAGACACACTACAGAGATATTCAGATAAATGTCATAGCCCCTGTTGTCCAAAGTCTTAGTTTTACAGTATGCCCAGCTAACTGTCTTATACCGTTAATAAGAAATAATGAGAAATAATATATTTTTAACAAAGTCCAAAGAGAACATTATCCTAAGAAGATATGTATACATAAATAGAGCATTGTGGGGAATGGTGGTGTGTGGGGTATGCTGGGTCTGCTTTGGGGATGTGTGCAGTGGAAGAGGTTGTGAAATGTCACAAAAAATGTTTTGATTTGAAATAACAGGTAGAATACATTTCCTCCAAAAATGTATCACCACCTGTCTTACTCAGACCGTATCTGTATTTTATAGGACCTCCACAATTCAACCAATAGCTCCTTGGTTCATGTCGATATATCATTTCTTAACTCTTTTCAAATCCTTTCATGCTTGGTCTTCCCAACAAGACTGGCTGTAAAATCTTGAAGGATGTGACTATTTTTGGAATTTTATTCAGTTCATCTCTATAGTCAGAGGTGTTCAGTGAATGCATGTGAATATGCTGATGTAGATTAACTGGTAATCAGATGAAAGCATTCATCAGATCCATAAAACCAAAGCACAAGTGCCTGCTTCAAACACCAGGGAACACTGAGGGCATTTTAAGAAGCCACAAATAAATGTGGGGCCTTGACTCTCACAGACCCTGCACACTCCTTAGTTGAGCTTCTAAGAAGACTTAGAATTGGCTTCCAGTGGCGTTCCTCTGTATTAATCCCCCTATAGTCTGAAACAAGACAAAATAAGACAGAAGAGAAGAATCAGGGTCTTCAAGCTCATATGCCTTCCCATGAGAGTTTCATGGTTGCTTGAAGAAGTCTCCAGAAAATACCTCCTAGATTTAAAAGATAGAGGGTATGCCTAGCAGACAACATGCTGCCACCTTCTGGTAAGATGGTACAGAATACTTCCTCTGTCATTCCCATCAAATAGAAACCAGAAATACAGAATTATAATAACAATAATGTCTATGCTATTCTTGATAGCTAACAACCCCCCTGATGTGCATTATCTCATTTAATGCTTGCAAGGTCCTTATGAGGTCTATAACTATGCCCCATGTTAGACATAGGAGAAAACTGAAGTTCAGAGAGGGTATGCAACCTTCTGAAAACCACATCAAGATGGGCAGATGCAAACTGAAGCTTTGTAAACGAAGGTGTGTTACGCATTGACACTGTGAAGAGTGAACCATTTTTTCCATGCCTTGACAAATATAAAACGTATCTGCCAAGCACCTGGAAGAAACGTGTGGAATCTTTTGTCTGATCGCCTCATATCACTGCCTTGTAGTGTGCGACTGACACATAACGCCCACGGTCTGGCTCTGCAAAGGGCAGCAGCTTCTTCCCGAACTGAACTGTGGAAGGTAGGGTGGAGTGGGGTGGGGAGTGAATTTTTCTCCTCTGTCACTCCTGAACCAGGCATGATATATTTTCTTCTACTCTTTTCATCCCTTACAATTTTCTCAGTAATCTTAAAATGCAAATTGAAACAAAACAAAAAAACTCTTGGTGGCTTCCTAGTTATCCCAAACCCATTTTACAGTATTCATGGCTCCCACATCTAGGTACACCACCCCATCACACATCCTCTATATCATACCTCCCCAGCTCCCAGACATTCCCTTCAGATATGGGGTATTTTTAGCAGCTTTCCATCTGACTCTGCCTAGCAAAACCCTATTTGTCCCTTAATGCCACCTCCTCTATTATTGATGCCCTAATCTCTTTAATGCTTGGTCAGTACTATTCCAGCTCCCAACGGGTTTCTTTCCTTCAATTTAATGACAGCTTGTTTTTTTCCTATTAGTCTGCCTCACTAGCTTGTCCACCTAGAGGGTAGGAACTCATCCTTATTAATTTCTGTAACCTCTAACAAAGCTTTGTATACATTAGGTGCTTAGTAAATATTTGTCATTAATTGAATTATCTCACTCCCAGAAAATCCCAGGGAGTACCATCCGGATTATAAGAGCCAGGGTAAATCTTTTCATAATATGGGGGATATAGGGAGACAAGTATCTATGGTCATTGTCCATAAAATTAAGGAAGAGACCACCAACGGCTGTGATCCTACCGCCACTCCTACGTTTTCTCTTCTCTGTGTGGAAGCAATAACTTTTAGAAAGATACTTTCTGTGGAACATTTTTTCCTTCCATCCCTTTTGTGCCACATTGTCAAAGTCTACTAGCAGAAAGCATTTATGTTAGAGTCTCTGTTTGATTGATGGTATTTGTAATCAGAATATTGATCTCCAAGAAGTCTTGTCTGGTCTTGTACCTAAATAATAATGGCAGCAGATAATACTTGTATAATTATTCTAGACATATTCTATCCTTGTTATGGGCTTTCTCTCTCTCTTTTTCTCTCTTTAACTTTCATTTTAAAGTATTTTTTAACTCAGAAAATATGCCAAAATAGTTCAAACAATTCCCATAGTTTAGTCCCATTAATTTATGCTACAGTCATTTTGGAGAGCATTTTGCACCAAAAAAAAAAAAGTTTATAAATAAATACAAATATTAGAAGCATTATTTGTTATGACAGAAACTGGGAAGGACCTAAGTAATCAGAATAGAGGATTCATTCCATAATTATATCAAAAGAATGAACCCATGGGCATGAAAAAGAAATTCTTTAAGAATGTTTAAAGAGAAACGCTCTACGTATTAGTTTGCCAGGGCTGCTATAACAAAATACCACAAACGTGTGGCTTAAACAACGGAAATTTATTTCTCATGTTTCTGGCCTTGAGTTGCAGAGGGACACCTTCTCCCTGTAACTTCACAAAGCCATTTTCCCACGTGCACACATCCGGGGTGTCTCTTCCTCTTCTTATAAAAGACTTAGGTCATTTGGGATTAAGCCCCCACCCTTATGACCTCCTTTGACCTTATTTACCTCTGTCAGGGCTTATCTCCAAATACAGTCACATTGTGGATTAGGGCCCCAACATACGAATTTCAGGGAAACACCTCAGTCCATCATACATAAGATAACTTCAGTGAAAAAAGTACATCCGCAGAACTGTGCCTCTAGACCTCAATTTTTAAAACATAGTCACATGCACATATAGAGAGCAGAAATAGTGTGGAAGTTCACATGTCAAAATTATAACAGGAGATACTTTTGAATTGTGAGATCATGAGCTATATTAACTGACTTCATACTTCATTACATTTTGCGGTTTTCCATAATAAACTACCATTACGTTTATAACCATAAAAAATGTATTACAAGTAATATTGCAGAAATTTAATAGCTTGCAGGTTCTTTCATATACATGAAAGTATTTGATCTCTTTAACAATGTTATGAGGCAAGAATTATTTTTTCAATTTATAGATGACACAGTTGAAGCCCGGGAGGCTTAGGTCACATAGCCATACACTCAGTCTCATCATACAATTTTTTTTTTTTTTTTACTATTAATCTAATGTTCTCTCTACTATACCACAGTCCTCCAAAATATCTTTTCTCTGATAAAGAAAAGCCTACTAATACTCCATGATTATCCCTAATTTGCTAATGATACTTACGAAAGTAGAAGGACAAAGAAAACAGCAAGTGCGGTGGATCAGAACAAGGGAGGAGTGGGGATCCTCGGCGCTGACTTTGTCTCCCATCGAAAGATTTGGGATACAAATGTGTATCAGGAAATAGTAACTTGGCTTGAAAATCGTCCCCGGCCTGCTTTTCTTCCGCACCCTTTTTTTTTTTTTTTTTTAATGGCTGTTGTGCATTTATGAAAATGAAATGTAATTGTAGGAACAGAGAATCCGGCAGGGATTTCAGCAGATTCTGCTACCTGTAAGAACACACACGTGCATAAATACACCCAGTGGGCCAGAGGCTCCTGACCTGTGAGAAACTTGGAGAAGGAGGAGAGAGAATTTGGGAGAATTTAGGACAAGAATTCTAGAGATCTGCAAGTATATAAAGGTCTTGCTGTTCCATGAACACTAAAAGAATGACCATAGTTATGGTTGGAGAGGCTCTGGAGCAGGAGGTGTCCTTTCACTGGAAAAGTTGTGAATTATTGCTCTGTGTCAATAATGGTAAAAAATATCATTTATAACATACTCTTTTCCAGGGTGCCTGGGTAACTCAGTCGGTTGAGCATCTGTCTTCAGCTCGGGTCATGATCTTGGGATTCTGGGATTGAGCCCTGTATTCGGCTGTCAGTGGGGAGCCTGGTTCTCCCTCTGCCACCTGCTCTCCCCGCCTGTGCTTGCTCTCTCTCTCTCTGTCAAATAAATAAGTAAAATATTTTAAGAAAATAAAAATAATACTATTTCTCATGTCAGTCTTTATTCCTATCATAGAATCAATGATCACAATAATTACCATGTAAATTGAAATGTTCTAAGGTGAATTCTATGCTGTATCTCTGAGTGGGTTGAACTTAACCAAGACATTGAACAGTTACAGCCTGCAAGATGCGGTGCAAGAGCATTGGGCATCGGGACATCTGGATGGCTCAGTGGGTTGGGCGTTTGCCTTGGGCTCATCAGGTCTTGATCCCAAGGGTTCTGGGATCACATCCCGCATAGGGCTCCTTGCTCAGCAGGGAGCCTGTTTCTCCCTCTGCCAGCCACTCCCCCTGCTTGTGGGCTCTTTCTCGATCTCTCTCTCTTTGACAAATAAATAAAATCTTTAAAAAAAAGAGAGACCCCTCCAAAAAGTACTGGGCATCCCTCTGGGAAGTGGACATGGTAGGGAATGAAGAACTCTATTGAAATGTGGTAGAGAACCTCTTCAAGAAGTAATGCTTTTCTAGCACCTACTATGGAATCAGCATCAGAGGTGGTGAAATCCTTTTACACGTGGCCTGTGGACAAAGCTCTGGGGCCAGACGCCAGACCCGTTTGAATGGACAGTGCCTCCTTGTTCTGTGCCAACTAAACATCATCCAAAAGTCGTGCATCTCTGTTGGTTTGTGGAATGACAGACAACCAGGGTAAAAGGGATGACAAAATGTATTTCAAGACATTCGAAAAGGTTCTATCTCTTGGTGCTGACTGCCTTGAGACAAGTGGCCAGACATTCCCTTCCAGGGAGGCTCCTGAACAGCTGTCAGGCCTAATCTGGTTGAGAGATGAAAGAATGACCCAGGGGTTAAAGGCTCTACAGTCTGCTGCAAATCCCCTGAGTTATCTAATCTGTCCAGCAGTGCAGGCTTTCAGCAAAGGAAGCGTTATTTTATAGCTGACCCTTTAACAAAGGGGAGATAGCAACTATTAGAAAATGCAGTAAGTAATGGCCTGAGATCAGGCTGCTGGGCTCAATCCTGTGGAGAATTTCTTTTTAACTTTGAAAGGCCAGATAAACATCTGGAAAGCCCACACAGACTATGCACAAGAGGTATTGCATTACAATGGGGAGTAGTTTCTGGGTTGCTAAGGACACACACACACACACACACACACACACACGGAAGGATCCCACCAACCTCAAGTCCTGTACCTTAGCCAACTGCCTCCATCCAAAATTTTGCCTGGGAGAATCTGTGTCTCTGTTGTACTTGTGGAAATTTAGGTAAGTCTCTCTCTGAGCTTCAGTGTTCTCATCTGTAAAAGAGGACAGCCAAAAACAAAAGAGGGAATTTGGACTAGACGGCACATCCTTGGCAAACCATCATTTTTCAACCTTGTACTCATAACAGACCTAATTAATTGGTGATGGCATTTCCCGCAATCCTTGATGCAGGCTTGGGATTCTCAGTTGGTCTGAGGCAGCACCTGAGATGACCCATTTGATCTCTTTGCCACTTAGTGATGAGGGTGGCCCTCTCCCCAGCAGTGGGCTTAGTGGCTGAGACTCACGGTGACACTGCTGGCCATCAGGGGATAATCGCCACCAGCAGGATGGAGCGAACAGTAGCGCCAACAGTTTCTGGAGGAATTCTTGTGTTTCAGAGATGACACACGTGTCACTCCAGGGAGGAGGGGGACCTGAGCAGAAGCGCAAAATACACTTGTAACTGAAATGGGGTGTTTATGATGCCCTGGTGAACCCCCAAAATACTGGGAGAGAGGGGCATTCGAGTTCTGCAATAGCAGGAAGGGGTAGAATTAGAGAAAAATGTTTACAGGGTTAGTGATACTCTCCCCCAACCCAACTTTGAAAACCTAAGCTGGTATATTATGACAAAAAGATTATAGTTACATGACTTTTTGTATTATTCCTAAGATGGGAATCACAGAACCAAATTCTGAAATTGAATTTTGAGAGCCGGAGAAGAGGGAGGGCTCATCTAGTCCATGGGATCTCAGAAGCCTCTCCCTGCACCTGACCAGGCTGGCTTCATAAGATCACTTGAGTTTGTTTCTAACATGATTCCTTAGCCCAGCTCGCAAAGATTTGGATTTGGGGGGTTTAGTTGGGTTCGAACCAGTTCCCTCAGTGGAACTTGTGCAATGATTACCCAGGTTTGAAAATCAACAATTTAGCCTAATATCATCATTCTGAAGGTGAGAACGCTGAAGTAGACTTGGAAGAAATGGCTTGCCCAATCTCCGCTAGCCAGTGACACCTCTGCAAATAGGATCTAAGTTCTTCTGACTGCCAGTCCCAGAACAAGGGGCGGGATCATTCTCCTGGAGTTTCTTGGAATAAATAACCACTCATGTCAATGATGCCAACCCCGCTAGTAGGGAGCAGGGTTGCCTTAAGGCAGTGAGGGCTTGGCCCCCGGAAGTGCTCCAGCACAGACCACATGCTACCTGGAAGGAAACCCATAGGTCAATGCATCAGATGCATCAGTGATTTCACTTTCTAGTTGTATGTAAATCTGTTTTTGCCGATTCTTTTGTTGGAAAAATAGTGAGGAATGGAGACTGAATGTACTTCGACACAAAAGTTTAATCTCTGGTTAAATTATGAAAGAGAAACTGAGGCAGGATAGGCAACCCTCGCAATGATTTGCACCTTCAGACAGGGGCTGCTCTTTAGTCTAACTGCTCGGCCCCCCAGGCACTGGCTCTTGGCTCCTCCCACAGACACAGCCCCACAGCAGGACCCACATCTGCTGCCAGAAGGTTCTTCCTACGACCCTGATTCCAACTCCTTGTTCTGCTACAAAAGCTCCAGCGACTCCTCAGGAAAGAAGGTCAGTCACTCTGGCAGTCAAAACCATTTCATAGTGTGCCTCTCACCTTACATCTCACATTTTCTCCTGCTATGCTGATGACAAACTCTTCTGGAGTTGAAACAGTTTTGTCCATTGTTTCTACTTTGATTCACATCGCAACATACTTTCAAATCGCCTGTATAAATTCCAATCTACCCTAAAATGTTCACTTCAGATCACTGATCCATTAGGAAATACTTCTTGTGCACTGATGACGACACGCTAAGCACTGGAGAGTCTTGGGTGAATAATTCAAATATGATTTGTACTTTACCATCTGGTGGACAAGCTTGACATTGAATGACTAATTTCTAATGATGTGAAAAGCGTTCCAAGAATGAGAACAGGTGTCAGGGAAGTGTTTACCAGAAAGAAATGACCATCCGGGCAAGTGTGACCTTAGCATCTTCTGGAGTCTTGTCTGCCCTCGATATCTACACGTTTTTGTATGTAGGTAAATATTTACCTGCTGTTTAGGTAATTTAGGTATTTATTTGTTTCTCCAGTTAGACTAAAACCTCTTGTATGACAGTGTCATATTTTTAGTGCTTTCTGTACTTCAATGGGTACTAATGTAGCCTAAATCAGAAGATAAGCACTCTTAGGAAAGACAGTGTTTCGTTATGGTTTCTGACTAAAATGTTTTCACTTCCATTGTTTTACTTGATACTCCCAACAAGCCTATGAATTAGGTATCATGATGACTGACTTATAGTAAAAAAACTGAAGCTCAGGGAATTTGAGTGAGTTGCTGAAGGCCAACCAGCTGAATAGGTCTGGAGTCCAAACAAGGACCTAGATTCTTCCATTCTTATTTTAAACCTTTTCCAGTGTAACATGGAAGCAAGTGAATACGTGATTCTCTTACCATTTCTTACCATTCTTTTTTCTCTTTCCTCTTCCTCTGTCCTGTTTTCTTTCTTTCTTTTTTTTTTTTAAGATTTTATTTATTTATTTGACGGATAGAAATCACAAGGCAGAGCAGCAGGCAGAGAGAGAAAAGGGGAAGCAGGCTCCCTGATGAGTGGAGAGCCCGATGCGGGGCTCCATCCCAGGACTCTGGGATCATGACCTGAGCTGAAGGCAGAGGCTTTAGCCCACTGAGCGACCCAGGCGCCCCTCCTCTGTCCTGGTTTTCAGATACATACGTATGAATCTGTATGTTTCAGATTCGCTTTACCCCTCACAGTGCTTCCTGTTTGTCGAGGACAACCCATCTCATCACGGGGCTGTGATCAGTTGTTTTCTCAAGAGGTTCAGGGGGAAGGGATTACGGGTCTCATTGTGCTGGCATACTACAGGCAGTTGTCTTCTGGCGTGTTCTCCAGAAGACCCTGAGACCAGGACTACTGTGTGAGTTAAGAAAGCACTCCCAGAAAAACCCAGGGAGTTAGGGAGGGAAATAAGATGTGGAAGGGGAAGCAGCCAAGCATTGTCTGGCAAAAGTCCAACTCCATCCTGTTCACAGGCACGCTGGAGTATAAAACACCCATCAGACTGTCCCCACTGGGGACAACGTACCTGGTTTTCAGATTTTACCATTCTGTCCTTGGCCAACGGCCACCCGCAGGGCATGTAAATTCCAGGTATTCAGCTTTCTGTTTGAGTAAGCAACTAGTCTCTGAAAAGTCACAGGGGTGGGCCTTTCCAAGCAAAAGCAATATGGAATTGGGGGGAAGAGTGTGCTTGAAATAGCAAAAAGAATCTGAGGGAGTCTGGCCAGAACAACAACAGGGTGTGCTATGGCAGGTCAAGACTCTATAATGTAAAGAGGTTTTACCTCTTAGGGTGCCCCAAACCTCTTTGAGGATTGGATGCTCGCATTAGACTCTGGCCTTCCAAAAGACGTAAATGTTTATCGTGGCCCGCACTCCTAAGTCCCCACACTGAGGGGGCCTGTGTTAAACATAGGAGTCTAGTAGACCTGAGAGGCCTCAGTGAGGCTGTTCTAACTAAAGACTGAGTTCCTAGGCTTCCATTCCTAGGATTCTGCTCTCCAAGGAAATGCCATATGCTGAGCTGCACAACCTCGTGTTATTTCATGACTCAAGTAGTTACAGAGCAGAAGGAGAAGGCATTTTTCCAGGCGGCCTCATTCAACGACGGAGCAGCACTGCCATGTGACCTCAAGAAAACCTCAGCCCTATTAGCTAGAATGACATGAGGATAATGAATAAGAGCCTCCGTGAGCTGAGAAGCATCCCTTGGGAGAGAAGGCACACAGGCTCGAGCCCTGCAGAATATGGATAGCAGGTCTCCTTGGATAGGAGGGTGTAAACACAGAAAATCAAAACCAAGCCTGTGGGGCCCGCTCCCACATATGTAGCAGCTTTTCAGCGGTTGCCTCTTTGCAGCTCACTTATGGACTCCCTGGGCTCACATCTATTTAATTAACACAAAAGGCAACTTCTTCCTTCCTCACTGTGGAGAACTCCACGGAGCCCTGTCTTGACGGGTCAGGCACAAAATGACAGATGGGACTAACGTCCCCTTCCCCCACACCATCAGAATTCCTCTCTTGCCCTTCCTCCTGACCTTGGAGGACACAGCCTTATTACCAGGCTGCTGCATTTAGGAACTGTGGAGCTCCACCTGATTGGAATCTTGATGGCAATCAAGGAAAAGACTGTACCTTGTCCTTTGTCTTTAAACCTCTGAGATTATTTGCATTTAAATTGATTATTTATTGTTTATTGTTCAAAGATCTTTATAAACTTCCGTTGTTTCCACTGTCAAAAACACTATTGATAAAACACTTAAAAATAAAAAAAGATGTAAAACAGAACGCAGAACGTGGTTCCATTTATGGAGAAATGTGTGTAGGTATGCTTTTATATGCATTGAAATCTGGAAGTTTTCCAGCGTTCTGCTAAAAGTCTGCTAAATCTTACTCCCTGGGGAGAGCTATTATGTAGGGATTTTTATATTTTCTGTGTGGTGTGGATTTTTGACAACAGTAAGAAAAAGTACCATGATATATTCATTAGAAAAAGAATTTATGATTAAATCAGTTTCACAAGGAATTATATCTTTATTCCTTTTGCTTAAACAACTATTTTCACCATTCTTTGGCCTATTTTAGATCTTTCCATGTGTAACCATTATAGTAATTACAGAGACTATGTAATAATTTTTACTTGACTTTTCCACTTAATGTTATTTCATTTGCACTTTCCTGAGAACAGAGTCTGCATATTTTTATTAATGGATGCTTAATTGTCCGTTGATTTGATGTCTATTTTTATGGCACAGTTCCCTTTGGAAATTGTACAGTAACTTTTTGCCAATGAAATGTGAAGAGGGTGGTTGATGGGAGAGAAAGTCTCAAATCCCTAGCAGGGACCCTGAACTATTATCACCATAGAAGAGGTGCTAGATCATTTGGAAAACCGCCCTTGGCTTTGAAACCAGTAACCAATGAGTTAACAGGACTGATAATGACAGCTCCCACTTTTACCCAGACTCTTTTCCGTTGTCTTTAAATTTCCCTGCCTCTCCCTCCCGTTTAGGGCAGTGGATTTGAGGCTTGCCCTATTGTGTCCCTGTTTGGCTGCCTCTCAAATAAACCCTTTCCATGCTGCACACCGGAAGTCTCAGTGCTGGTCTTTGCTGGGCATTGGATAGACAAATTTGGGTTCTGTTACAGTCTGTCTCAAGCACTTCCAGTAGATATTTACTGGATCCCTACTATGGTACTATCCTACTATCCTACTGTCCTACTATCCCTACTATGCCAGATATTTACTGGATCCCTACTATCCCTACAATGGTACTTCATCAACTTTTCTTGAATTGTAGCATCGTGGAAACTTCACAGAGAAATAGAATGGGCAGAGGTCATCTGAGTCCAGGCAACCTACCAACCAGCTCCCCCACAGCCAAATAGCCTGAATTTGAAGGCCAGACTTGAACCCTTTTACCATGTAAGTTAAAGGAAAGGTAAAAATTACAGACCCCCAGAGGGTGAGAGCAAGACTGACATCAAGCATTCTCTTCTTATGACTATGGGCAGGTTCTTCTCAGAACCAGGGATTTCTCTGGGCATGTAGAAGAGATTCCATCCTTTCTCAACTTCCTTCCTTTACAACCATCCCTCAAGAGTCTGTAACAATTCTCTCTTTCTTCCCCTGAATTGCTTCTCCCATTGGCAACCAATCAGAATCCGAATACAGAGCCCTGGAATGTGGCTCAAGTTTGTCCTACAGGCCACTCCCTTTAATTTATAGGTAAGGAGATAGGGCCAAAGACATAGGTAAGGAGATAGTGGTTCCAGCACACACAGCATCAGCTAGCCCTGTAGATCATATGAAGCTGGGGGAAACTTCTAAATTAGATGGCTAGGTAAGGCTTCCATTGCACCTGTTAGTATGTATTTCTACTTTTACATGTCCGTATTTGGCTATAACTGGCCTGTATTCTAAGATTCTCTGATCCTCCCAGGTGCCAATCAATTCTCAGCTGTACTTCTTTTGTGATACTTACCACTTTTTTTTGCTGTGTTATGATTACTTTTTGTTTCTGTAGTCTTTATCCCTCGATTCCAAATTCCTTGAGGAAGGGATCCGTGTCTTAGGTGTACATTCCCTAGAGAGCCTCATAAAACAGCCGAGTTAATGCTGACCCAAGGAAAGTACATATAGTCTTTCTTCTAGAAAGACTACAAAATATTTTTGTAGAACAAAATAATGCAGAGGTTTAGGACCTTGGCTCATCATATTACAGCAGGTAAGGCATTGACGTCTCCGGCTTCTGTACTGGGATGACGGTTCCACGCACACGTAGTTGTCATATAGTGTCTGGTAAACTGTTTAACTCTCTCCTTCGATGATCTCATCTGAACCCTGGAGGAAGTAACCCCTGCCTTATGGCTGTTTAATTGTTCTAGATGAAGTAATACATGTAAAACAATCAGCACGGTTGTTTGCAGAAGGTATTCATTTATTAAGTGATATTTCCCATTATTAGGGAGTGGTCGTATGAGTAATGTGGTTTACAAGCAAAGAACATTAGGCTCAAATGATTAAAACACAGAAAAAAGAAAAGAAAGCAAACCGCTCCTCTTTTAACTTGCCTGCTCCTCCCTATACCGCCTAATCCCTTGGATTCTGATCCCACTCTAGAAATTAACACCTTAATGCTGATGATGGTAGATACTAAAACAGTGCTAGAACCAAGAGATAGACTGGCTACTTGATAGGAGGGACAGCTAGCTCTCTTTTCTCTCCTCCCCCCCTCCCCTCCCTCCCTTCCTCTCTCCTCTCCTCCCCTCTTTTTTCTAGCATGTAAAAGAAGCGCAACTTGGTATATGCTACCATGGACAGAGATCCAAACTGCTGGAAAAAGTCACGTTGCACAGCAGGTTTTTTTCCTTTCTTTCTCTCTTTTTAAGTGTTAGAAGACAGACTAGCTGCTTAATGATAAATAAGCAGGCCCCTCCTCACTGCAGTGTGAGAAAAGCATACGTTTAATCCTAAAAATACAGGCAAAATTACCAAAGTGAAAATGTATTCCCTGGAGGAACAGAGATAAGAATGCTGATGTTTTCCGAAGTGCTGTTGCTTGTGGGTTTGTGAGGCTGATGGAATACTGATGTTTACATTAAGAACAGCTTGCAATTGTATGGAAAACAAATGCTTACCCTTGCATTACTGAAACGAAGACACATGCAGTAAAAATGTTCTGCATAGGAACATACAGACACAGAGCAATTATTGTCACTGTGAGTTTAACTGCATGATTATGAAATTCTAAGTTTTAATAGACAATGAGAGTAGGAAGCATTGTCATTATTTAAATTGCAATAAGCAATAATAAGTACTAAAACCTGAGAGTAAAAAGATTCCAGTTTAGCTAGCAGAAATGCTACAGAATCTTCTATTATAAAACAATTTTTTTCAAAGCAATACTGATATTTATATACAAAATTTAAAGCCATCCTAACGACTTATGATGGGAGAAAGGAAATGACCAGAAACCCAGGATCCTCAAATCCTGAACTCCTCTCCCTCATCTTTTCCATTCTCTCTGAAGAAGTTCCTCAGGGATTTGCAGGCAGAAAACAAAGTCACGTGGTTTATTACCAGGAGTGTTTTATTCCAAAACCCAGTGTAATTCCTTGTGATTTCATTTATCCAGATTTAAAGTAGAATGTCTTTGTAATCTTAGCATTAGCAAGCTTTTATGGGTGCTGGAGCACACATAGTGTTCCGTAAACATCTTAAAGTAAATGTGATATAAGGATATTTACAACTTTTTTTGCCCCAAAGATATTATTTATTTATTTGACAGAGAGAGATCACAAGTAGGCAGAGAGGCAGGCAGAGAGAGAGAGAGAGGAGGAAGCAGGCTCCCCACGGAGCAGAGAGCCCAATGCAGGGCTCGATCCGAGGACCCTGAGATCATGACCTGAGCTGAAGGCAGAGGCTTAACCCACTGAGCCACTCAGGTGCTCCCGATACTTACAATTTAATTATTACTGCTTTGTATCAGTATAATGGATAATACAGTTTTCCATCTTTCAACAAAGTACTAGTGCAGGGGCGCCTGGCTCTATGACGAATATGCCTTGAGCTGCCGGTCATGTTTCACATCTACTTGGTTAATGTTCTTAATTTTTGGACAAAATAAAAATAGAAAATCGTAATTTACAACTATAGGTCAGCAGAAATGGGAGTAAGTGTTTGGTGACTCTGTTGGATAATTATGGATATCAGGATGAGTGAAGAGCCTGGCAAAATGGAGACAGAGTTCACTGAAGGTTACTTCCAAATTTCTGGCACATACTACTGGGGAATATCATGTCCCAAACTAAATGTTTTAACTTGAAAAGCAGCAGGAAGTCAATTAATAATCCACTCTCTGGTTGCCTTAATTTTTTTAAGTTATTAAATATTATCTATATTTCTAAGCTTTAGAAACCTAATGTCATGAATTGCAATTTTTCACAGGATCTTAAGTTTGGGCAAGGGTTAGAGATAGATAGATTAATAAATTGACCTCTAGTGTGGTAGATAAGATTAGATAGAGGAGATTAGACAGATGAGCTAATCCCCTCCTTTATATGAATTCTGTGGTTCCTTTAATTCTTAATGTATTTATAATCTCCTGCTCTGGCATTTGGATGTGTTTTTTTTTTTTAAATGCTCAATTATATATTTTATTGATTTGTTTTTCTGGAGAGAAAAAGAATAATCAAATTTTGGGAAAGGTCCAAATTCTTGATGACAAAGCTGCCTTCACCATAATTCAGTCTTCTTAATAAAGGTGATATATTTTCCTAAACATCAAAAACTGTATTTTATCTCCTGGACAATGGATTCAAGGTATTCAGCTATTGACTAAAATGTTGAAGCATTCCATTTGAGCAAGTCACTTAACATGGTAGTGGGTCTTTGCTGATTTGAACAGTGCCATGAGAAAAAAGTTGTATTTCATACTTTATTCAACCACTCAGGTGTAAGGACCTTTCCTCACGAGAGTCTGCAAACTTATGTAACCAAAGTCCTGTACTTGCTGCTTCCTTCATTGAACAGCAGGCTGAAGAGACATATCCTCAGGGTTTACAATCAAATCACAGTCACTGAAGGGAGATCTGGAGGTATCTTGTTGATTGCCATCTGTTCTCTGTGAGTAAGCTGGTGTCTGCACTGGCATCCAGGAGCAGTCTCTTCTATCCTTCCGGTAAAGCCCTTCCTTGTGGCCTCCGTAGTTGGTGCATCTTCAATTCTGACCCCAATATGCCATTTCCCATCCACCTCATGACTCCCAAGAACAGGTGTTATCTATGAGAAATCTCTCTTCTGCAGTGTGTGTTTTTAGGAAAAAGCAAAATAAGAAATTATTGGGTAATTTTCTTCATTTAAAGTACCTTTGCCAAAAGCGGATCTATATTCTGCTCAAAATAATCTTTCCATCTCCCTGTAAAGTGCAGCATCTCTTAGCATGCCCGTGGGGATCTGACTGCTCGATCACATCATATGCCCTTGACAATATGTAACATCTAAAAGGTGTAATTTAATAAGTTTGCCAAGAACTCATTCTGTTTCTTCTCCAAATAAAACATTGCTAATGACTTTGTTTCTGGTTTTATATTCTTGGAAATAGAGGGACATACCTATTTTTGCTAAATGTACTGAAAATTACTCATTTTGATGCCTGCATAATTTAGATGCATGAGTGATATTATCTTATGTCTAACTTTAATGACAAAATTAATCAGTTTGCTATTCCAAAACATTATTTTGTGCTCATTTCAAGAAAATGTGATTGGTTTACCAAAGTGGCTGCTGTTCTGTTTTAGAATGATGTGAAAATCTTATGACTTCATGTCGCTGAATGACTGTTTCAGAGACAACAAAATTTCGGACAGGGAGTAAATGGGTCATTTGTCCAGTAATTAGTGATTTTCAGATATCCACTCTTTACTTCCTATGTAGATTTTTCTTTTTCCAAATGCTTGTATAAAATCAGCACACCTTCAGATTCATTAAAGTTATAGTCGCATTACTTCTTAAATGACTACCTTAAAGCTTTCTACAACCCATTTTTGAGTCACTATGTGACTCAAATGTGACTATGTCATTATGAAAGACATAATGTAACATGGCAAAAATAATTAAAACTAAATTTTATTAAAATAAACGTGGAAACAATGGGAAATATTCTTTAAATAATCTGTGCACTGTAAATTGAGATGAACAACCAACTTTGCCTTTTTAGAGTACATTGTGAAGAGACTGGGAATAATTTGAAGGATGTTAATGTGATTTCTGAGAAAAATAATTGACAACATATGAAAAGTATATTGTTTCATCTGTTTTCCTTTGAAACTGCCAACTTGATAGATTTAAATAACTAGAAGTCACCAGTGGCCCAAAGGTCATATTTTGTGCTGCTTTAAGTCCACCCTGCTTGCTGTTCCTGCATGGGGAGGAAAAGGTGAGAAAAGCCAGCCAAGGGCAGGAATTCTAAGTTCTGGAGCAGAGCTGGCTGGAGGTGTACCGGGGCCTGGGCCAGGCAACAGTCAGTTTGCTCCTGCCAGGTCAGGAGGAGTATTTGATATAGGCATTGCTTAGAGTTGCTGGTGTGGGTTGGTAATAAACAGATTTTAAGTGGTTCTATTATTGCTTTCAAATTCTCTCCATGTGATGTGCACCTGTATGTCCCACAGAGCACTCTCACCTCCAGCACTCGGTAAAGTCACTTAGGCTGGCTGAATAGAAGCACACCAGATAAAGTAGGATGGGGAGAACACTGGGGCAGGAATAATCCTAAGTCTGTCTGTCTTTGGTAGACTTGTAAATGGAGAGACACAGAGAGAGAGAGAGAGAGAGACTACCAAGAGGAAAAATGCACACACACACTTACGTATGTTAAGTACATACATACATTCATCCCTGTCTTAATTTTGGCACTATTTTTCCTTTGAGAGCAGTGGGATGGGGCATCAGGGCCCGAAGCCTCCAGAAGAGAGAAAGCAGGGAGGAGCCTGGAGAGTTTCTCTGCAAGACAGCTGGAGGGAGTCCTGTGTACTCTGAATTCAATGTGATTCCCAAACAAAGTGCAAGCACTGATTCATTTTTCACATGATTTTAGAGATGCAATGCCAACTTTGCTAAAGTTTATGGTGGTAAGGATGTGCTTAGTCAACAGAGTGTATCAAAATTCTGAGCTTAGATGAAACGGGAAGTCAGAATGCCAGTGTTGAAATCTGGGGGCAAGGCTGTGTATTTAGGAAGAATAGCATTTTAAACATGGGTTCATAGAATCACAGATACACCCCACCCATCTTATCACGTTACCCCTTGTGCCTAACACACTGAATCTGGCCAGCACAATTAGTGGACCGCTCACAATGCACTACAAATCCAACTTGTAGAATTCTCAGTTTTTAAAAAAGATTAATTTATTTATTTGAGAGAGAGAAAGAGAGCAAACGAGCACAGAGAGGGAAAGGGAGAGGCCCGCCAAGAAGGGAGCCTGACTAGGGTCTCGATTCCAGGACCCTGGGATCATGGCCTGAGCTGAAGGCAGAAGCTTAGCTGACTGAGCCACCCAGGTGCCCCTAGAGTCCTCATTTTTAAAAAGTCTTTTAAATCCAGCCACTCCACATTAGGGTTTCCTAAAGTGAGACATATTCATACACTCAGAGCATTCGCCAGTAAGTGAAGCTAGAGCAACCTGCACTTTTTGTATTTTCTTGTAGAAAACTGATGACCTGGGCAATTGCTCAGTGATTAATGGGCAGGTGTTCTGCCTCCTCTGTGGAAGTGTTCCAACCCTGTGGTGAGCAGACATTAAATCAGAGCTTTTGAATACCAAGTATCATCTCCCCAACAGTACTCTGTTTTAGTTAAGGAAATTCAACTAATTCAACAAATATTCACTGAGTGCCAATTATGAGCCAAACCCTAGACTTGGAACTGGAATTATGAAAATGTATTGCACAGTCTTTGTGACTGTATTAGAAGGCAAAAATCTACCAGTATAAGGAGAAAGGAATAAAGAAAAGCTACTAGAGGGAGGTCTGGGTACATCACTTTCTAGCCTGGGTCATTTCGGTGAGCAACATGTGACCACCTTTATAAATATGCAGGAAAGTTTAACAACTTTTATGAGGCTTTTAAGTAAGAGAATAGTGGTTGGTACTCACAGGATCTTAATGAATTACTTTCCCTCCCTCCTCCTTTCTCCTTCCTTCCTTCCATACTATAAACCTATTGTAGGCAGGGACTGAGTCTTACTGTTGCTATGAAGTTCTGTGTATTTACCTTAGTGCTTTGCCTCAATTATGTCTAATAAATGTAAATGTGGATGGACTACTTCACTAACTGTGCTTAGGGAAGGGCCAAAAATGACCCCAAAATAAAAAAGATAAAAAAATAAAGGGGCGCCTGGGTGGCTCAGTGGGTTAAGCCGCTGCCTTCGGCTCAGGTCATGATCTCGGGGTCCTGGGATCGAGTCCCGCGTCGGGCTCTCTGCTCAGCTGGGAGCCTGCTTCCCTCTCTCTCTCTGCCTGCCTCTCCGTCTACTTGTGATTTCTCTCTGTCAAAAAAATAAATAAAATCTTTTAAAAAAATAAAAATAAAAATAAAAAAATAAAAAGCTGACCGCAGCACTGTTGGCAAAAGACAAGTAATCAGATACACAGCCCCACTGAAGGCACTTAAGCAGATGGAAAAAGACAGATTCAACAGAAGTACAAGGCAACTGTAAGTTATCAGCGTGAGTTAGAATCATGCACTCTTCTCCTGTCTGTGTTTGGCCAGCTGGTACTACTGAAAGCACACTGGTAATGTGTAATCAGAAATGACATTTTACGGCAGCTCCACAATTTGAAGTGTGCGCTCCGCCACATATATCAGTGATACTCTCTACCTCCCTTAATTCCAGTCTCCTTCCCTTGAGGTTCTAAGTGAGTCTCAGTCATTTAAAGTAAGGTTTCCTAATGTCACCAGATTACCCAAATAGAAGAATTTGCAAGAGTTAGAAAGGGAAAAGTTTTAGCTCAACAGTTATTTTTATCATTTTTAAAAAAAATCTATGATACTAAGTAGTAAATCTGGTCAATTTTACCTCCAGAACAAACTCATCATAGGTCAAGTATTTACAGACCAGGTTTTTTCAGTGTTTGTGTAAGGAACAAGAGTCTTCACTGACCTAATCTAAGAGGATATTATCTTTCCTCTTGGCAAATACTACGACCATCCTAAACCCATGCCCTCCTGGAGAACCCATAGCTATCCTTATGAAAAACCCATCGAAGCAACTCCAAACTGAAAGGCAGACTATAATTAATCTCTCTCTCATTAGACTAGTGTCCTAATTTTTTTGAGCCAACATTCAACTCTTTCAAGTTGTGTTTTTTTTTTTTTTTACAAAGCTGTATAAGCTGTTAAAAAATTTTTACTAATAAGACCAAGACTTGAAATCTTCCCCTTTTTGGGGCAGCATTAAGCCTGTATTCAGTCTGCAATCATGTCCCAAACCTGGATAGACCCGCTAACACCCACTAGATCACTGGGTTAGAATCTTGGAATAAGGGGCGCCTGGGTGGCTCAGTGGGTTAAGTCTCTGCCTTCGGCTCAGGTCATGATCTCAGGGTCCTGGGATTAAGTCCCATGTCAGGCTCTCTGCTCAGCAGGAAGCCTGCTTCCCCCCATCTCTCTGCCTGCCTCCCTGCCTACTTGTGATCTCTCTCTCTCTGTTAAATAAAGAAATAAAAAATCTTAAAAAAAAAAAAGAATCTTGAAATAACATCCTTGCTTCCCTCCCGCCCATCCCCCAACACACACACCTTTACTCCCCATCTGACCTTGACCGTGCTCAGTTCCCCTGGCCAACCATTCAGCACTCCCCTTGCCCAGCCGCCCTGAATTATTTATGTATTTGTATTCCTGACCAGAATGTAAGTTCTTTGGAGGGCAGAGACCATGTCTCATTCACCTTTATATTCCCTAATTGCCCTTACACAGAGATTTTGAAATATGATAAGCATTTGCTAAATAAATATTCAATAAAGTAGGCCAAATCATTTACTGTGAGCGAACATCAGATTCCTAATTATACAGTCTACTGTTCATTGTCAACTATTTTGCCATTCCAAAATTAATCCTAATTCAAGTTGGTAGTATAGTTTGGAAAATATTCAGTATAAAAACTAACCTGGGACTGTGTGTGTGTGTGTGTGTGTGTGTGTGTGTGTATTCAATTGACCTCAAAGGAAAAATATTTTTAAAGAATTTGACATTTGCAATCTGTACTAACAAGATAAGATTAAACTACTATAAGCAAATTTCATTAGGTAGAAGTAAATCCCTAATTAGTTTAACACTGTAACATGTTAAATAAATTATAATATTTATATTGTCAGATAGTACCATACCGAAGAAAAACGACCCATGTTATCTACATAAAAGTACAGCATGTGTTATTCAACCTTAGATATTCAAGATATGAGAGTTGAAATATTCCTTAGCATTAACTAGGACAGGAATCAGAAATTCACATTCCTATGGAGGCCAGGTCAGAGATCTAAATGCTTCTCTGTGGGTCCATGGGGTGTGAAGGGAGAAGCAGGGCCTCCTTCTCTAAAGGAAAGAGCTGTTAGCAACTCCAGGTTATGGCTGGAGGTAAGGGTTCAGTATTATCCTAAAAGAAGAGAGGTTGCAAGCTTACATACTTGTGGGAAATATCTTGAGTTTTTAGTTGCCTCAGATTGGTGGGGGGCAGGGGTAAAAACCAAGTGTCTGTTAAGAAAAACCTATGTATAGACCTGACTTAATTCTATAGGCTGTCAATTCCTAGATAAAGCACAAAATCCTTAAAGTACCTTCTCATTTGGAGATTTTGATCCTATTGCTTTGCATGTAATTTAATTAGCAAAAATTCTTCCTTATTTTCTGACAGATATTGCCTATCTTACTCTTTACTGATATTATCAAGATATTATGTAAACAATACTTTGTAAGCTTTAAAAAAAAAAAAAGATTCCCAGAGAACACCTGATGGGCTTATTAAGTATGTAAAAACGGCCAAATCTCAAGACCTTCATGGAGTCACTCACAGATTTTCATGTCAATTTGTTGTGTCTTTTCTGGGCTAGGTCAAATATTGTGAATGTTCAATGACATTTGAAAAAAAAAAACACCTTGAAATGGTATCCCTTATATTATTTAGCACTTACATGGTCTTTGCATTTTTGTCAGAGATGTCACACTTAGTGGGCATGCACCTGAAGAAGAAGTCTTGTGGCTTTGACACAAGAATCTTTCATTTGTGGGGACTCATTTGCCTCTCCACACTTAACATTGATAACACTATACCTAAAAGCAAATGTCAAAGACCAATGGATGACTTTTAAATGCACTTATATTCTGAATCCACACTAACATCTTACCACTCGGATAACTGTTACTCCTTGAACATCTATGTAAAGTAATAGCAAGTGTTTTCTCTGACATCTTGGGAAGTTTATGTGCCAGAATCTGGAAGAAGGTCTGAGGCTAGAGCTGAGAGCATGAATTAGCTTGAGTTGTTATGAATGATTTGACTAGTCGAGTTAGCTTTGAAAATAGCTAGATGTCAAAAATGTCTTCAATCTTCCTTCAAATTCTTCAAATCATGCTTCCTGACATCTCTCTTACAATACAGCAGACTGTCACAGCATCTCTACGCTTTCCATACCTTCCACTGAATCAGTGTGATTCAGGAACTACATAATTCAGCATGTGCAGTCAACAGTTCCTGGGGACCTACTGGCAGAAGGCTCTGCACTAGGCATTGAGGAGAATGAACTGGGTGTGACATCTGTCATCCTGTGTCTTAGACAGTGATGGGAGATTTCTGGAATGGAAGACAAGGCCCTTGATGGCTTCACCCTTCTTCATTCAAGATGCCTACCATGTGCTTGACTGTGGTGAAGGCAGTCATGCCTTTGTCTTTATAGGACATAAAATGTCTCATAAATTTAAAGAAATAATACATTCCCATATACATGAAACTAAACAAATCACAGAGTCCTTTTCAGTTCTATAAAGGGGTTACAAGGAAAGGCCGCATCTCCTGTCATTACCCCCTTAAATTTCATGTTCTGTCAAACTAGAACTGCAGGTCAGTCTTTGAGCATAACCCATTGTTTCGTGTCTTGGTTTCTTTCTATGTGTTAGTTTCACTACTAGGAGTCCCCTGACCTGTCACTTGTCTGCTTGGCAGCTCTTTCGCATCTTTTCAAAGCCACCTATGTCAGCATCTCTTGGCCACCCCCCAGCCACAACCTCTCAGCCCCCCTCCCGACCCCCATTTCTCTTCTCAGCTGCTGCAGTGCCTTGCAGGCTTTGACCTGCTTTTTGAACCTGCCAGGTCCCCACTTGCACCTCTGGCTTCCAAACACAGTGTCCACATCTGCAGAATCCCCAAATGCCACATATGCGGAACAAACCTTGGGTAATCCTGAAACACTTTGCCCAGCTCCTCGGGGGATCATCTGAGGAAACAGGAAAGGAGATGGAAAAGGGAGGGAAGAAGGGAGGCAGAAGGGGAAAGGGGAGGAGGAAAGAGACATGCATACAAATAACAGTAAGGTGAGGTGGCTGGATGTACACTGAGCATTGAGAAAGAAATCGAAGTGCAATAATATGAATCCAGTGTGATAACAGTTGTTAACCAAACACCACAGTAAAATAAAAGTGACAATTAGTAATTAGTAAATGTTATTGCCCAGCTACAAATTCTCGGTCTAAGACAAAAGCTATCATCCTACTGGGAGTGCATCTAGCCTGGTGGAAGGATCAGAGAACAGGGGAGATATAAGGATCATAGTTTTGGGATTTGCACAAAATGGAAAAATGCCTTGTTCTACTTCCTTGGCAGCTATTGCAGAGATGGTAACATGGTAGAAGGTAGGAGCCAGGGATGAGGCATAGAGATTAGCAGGGGTTACTTAGGATTTAATCTCAAGTGAGATCACAATGTTGTAAACTGGGGCACACGTTTCATAAACAGGCAGTAATTCAATATGAATTCAAATGTTTTTACTTTCTTGGTTAAAAAATATTTTCTTCTCCTTGTATTTTTCAGATTTTGATTTTTTTTACATTTAAAAAAATAACCTGACTGTTTTAGCTCTGAGCATCTACAGTGAGTGAAAAAGCTGTGAATTTTTTAAGTAATAAATGTCCAACATATGGAGGAGCCTCTGGCAGTGATTCTCGAACATTATTGACACAATAAACGCCAACGAGCTTGTGAACATTCTGATTTCTGAGCCCTAGACTTTTCCTTTTGAATCAGAATTTCTGGGAGTCTGAGAGAAGAATCTGTATTGTTAATGCCTACTGCGTATTGTGATGGTACAATCTGAATCCTTGAAATACTGAAAAACATTGGCTTAAATAAATGAGCAAAAGTACCGTTAATCAAAACTATGCCTGTGTGTCTGTGTGTGCATGTATGAGTGCTAAAAGCAAACGTGGAAAGACCGACAGCTGATAACTTTTACTGTTCATCATAATTCGTCAAGGAAAGCAAAATACCTCTTATTCCAAAGAAGGGAAATAATCTCCTTTGACTAATATTAAAAAACAGCTATTTGTTTTAAAGTATTAGTCTAATCCAAAGGGATGTAAATCTGAAAAGAATCTTCAATTTTAAAATAAAAATTGATCAGTGTGCTGCAAGAGAAAACAGTTGAAGTAATAAAAACTTCCAAAAACATCATGAAAAAAAAAAAAGCATTGAGTAAGTTTTTTTCTTTCATTCTGTAATTTGCTGTTTAAACTGTGAAAGCTTCTGTATTGTGTTCTTTAAATATCCTAGAATTCTCCAATCTGTGAGGTCCCCAATCAGGTTATCAAAGGTCTCTATTACATCTGCCAAAAGGACAGATTTGAAGAAACCCGCCCTTCTCAAGGCGTTCTGAAAACTCCCAGGGAGTTCTTAGGTGTTCCCTCTCCAACCAGGTTGTTGTCTGCCACTCCAGTCACTAGACACCTGTCACCTGTTCTTACTTTGGAGCACTGCCTCTTACAGTCCCGAGAACACTTTGCTCAGATGTTCAGGCCGTTGCTGCTCTCCTTACACCACTTCAGCCAGACCAACGAGAACTGAGACCACACTAGAGCAATTAGAGAGTTTTATTAAAGTCTTGTCAATAACTGGGGGAAATTACATTACAGATAGTTTGTTTATACCTTAATACGCTGCTCTTACTTAGAAAGAGACTACAGTCCTAAGACCATCATTACTGATCCCCTACTACTCAACTTCTTGTTTAGCTGTCTGTGGTCTTGCTGTTTTAAAGATCAGCCAGGCTAATTAATCTCTGAATTGTAGCCACCTGCTTTCCCCCAATGGGAGTCTCCATAATCTTATTTCCTTCTCCAGAATCCTAACTCCATCTCCTTGAATCCCAGAAAGAAAATAGTTCTCTCTCCTTCCTCAACCTAATCCCATCACCCAGTCATTCTTCCCTCATCCAGGATGACTGTCATTGGAGAAGTAATTTCCCTTGAGAGGGAAACCCAACTTTATACACACTTCTCATACTCTTAACTGTTTTGACCCCAAATAAATCAGACCATAAGATGTCTTGTAATTCCTGTAATTTTTACCAATACATGTCTCAAATACACTTATTCACCATCAGTATGATTCTCGAAGTGTAGCTTATTTAATCTTGAATACTATCTGTCTTTAGTCCTTCAATTAGGATCAACAACAGAACACTTTCATTTCAAGACTCTTTTCCAGTATGATGCCATGACGGGCCCACACAACCTTCTAAGTCTTTGGAGGTTTTAACATGGTCTCCTGTGAGCAACAATTTGAATAATAGCATTCACATCTACCAAGACCAGCAATAATACATGAGCAAATCCACATTTACATGATTTAGAATGACAAAGATCTATTAAAATTAATCTTGTTTATATTACTAAACAAAACCTTAATTTCTTGATCTGAAGCATCAGTATCTGGGTTACTAAACTACACATGAGGGGCACCTGGGTGGCTCAGTGGGTGAGGTCTCTGCCTTCGGCTCAGATTGTGATCTCAGGGTTCTGGGATCCAGCCCTACACGGGGCTCTCTGCTCAGCAGGGAGCCTGTTTCCCCCTCTCAAATAAATTAATAAAATCTTAAAAAAAAACTACACATGAAAACTCTTACCTCATAATGCATAATAATTCCTATCCTGTCTAGTGGTGGGTTCTCAACATAGCCCCTCCCAACTATGGAGATCCTCTCCGGGGAAGTTCAAGCCTCCATCCTTTACAGAGCAGAAATACTCTGCATCTTAAAAATAACAGTTTTTTTTTCCAGCCCCTCTTTGTCAGATTTTTTTTTTAAAGATGCATATTTTGTTTGTTTATTTACTTCATTGGTCTGCTAATTCAGTTTAGCTTTGACCTAGAAAGTGTATATAAGAGGTGGGATGATTATCCAGACAAATTTCTTCTTTAAGCTACTGCGCTAATTCTGCTCTACAGAGTTAATCTTTCTTTGTCTCCATTTTCCCAATTGTTAAATGAGAACAAGATAATACTTACCAAGTGCGGATTAATCCATGTAAAGCATTAGTCAAGTGCTAAGTAGTTTTGCTCTTGCTACTTATCTTCAGTAAGAAATTATCTTAATGCTGTATAGGTGACAGTAATTTGTTGAAGTCTAGTGAGAAATAACATAGCAACACATGAAACTGACATGTAACAGTAATAAAACATCATGGTCCATTTCTTATAGGTAGCACATTGGGACTGGATATACATTTTGGAACTCTCTGATATTATACTGAGAGTAGTTTGACATTTAAATTAATGAGATTATTAATGAGCTAAAAACCATTATCTTCAAAATTTTGTAAATTTCCATACTTGGTAGGCTAATGAGTTGAAATTTGAAAAATCCTTTTATGGTTCAGTTCATATCTCTCTTTATATTTTTGTTCTATTCCTCTCTCTCTCTCTCAGTGTAGAGTCCTGATTTTGCAGAAACAGGGAAATGCCAATGTGGAAAAAAGACTCTAAACTCCAATATCTGTGGTCTTGCTACTCACAACTGATATATTTTCAGTTTTTTTCTTGCTTCATAGAGATGATATGAAGTGAGTGTATCTTTCACAGTGTAGTTTAAATTTAGTTTTCAACCCCTTTTTCTATCTATAGGACATTCAGTAAAATAAAATTAAGAATAAGTGTATAGTTTGGATAAGTAGAATCTTACTGATCAAATAGTTCCCGAACGAAATTAAGTTAAAAGTGAATGAGAAAGGAATCAACATTATCTACTTCTGAATTCCTAGAGAACACAGAGAAGCTCTGCTAATCATGAAATCTTATTCCCAAAAAGAATGTCTTTCATGAATTTCTGTAGTTTTTCTCACCCATGCAATTCAGTAAACAGCATACTACTGTTTACAGATAAAAAGGAATGTCTTCTATCAGACTAAAATATACATTCATTTCCTGCTTAAAACAACTATAAAAACTGAATAAAATACACAACCACAGCTGTTGCAAAGCACCACGGAGCAATAAAAGCAACCATGATATGAGCGGTCATGATGATGGAGAAAAAGAAACTTTGGAGAAGCCCAACACATAGTTCCACTGAGGCATTTGATGACTGTCAAGTTGTGCATGTGTGGGGAGACCAATCACAAAGCAGCTGCTCAAAGGCTAAAATGCTACCCAGAGTGTCTGACAGCCTTGTTGGACTGGGGCACATTATGGACTCAAAGCTTGTGTCCCCTCAAAATTCATACGTCTAAGCCCTAACACCCAATGTATTGGTGTTGGAAGAAGGGTCCTTTGGGAGGTAATTAGGGTTAGAATAGGTCATGAGAATTGGGACTTCATGATGAGATTAGTGTTCTCATAAAAAGAGAGAGAGAGAGAGAGGCAGGTGTCTGAAAGCCAAGAATAAAGCCCTCACCTCAGTCCAGCCATGCTAGCATCCTAATCTCAGACTTCCAGACTTCAGAAAATAAGAAAATAAATTTCTGTTGTTTAAGCCATGTAGTTCATGGTATTTTATTATGGCAGCATGAACTAAGACAGAAAGAAAAAAAATTGGGAGTTTAAAGTCTGTCATGAAGGAGATCTGGAATATATCCAAGGCTTTGGGTTGGGATAATTGAAGAGTAATAATGTCCTAGATATAAAGAGAGACCAAGAATAGACAAGCTATCAAAAAGCCTGAAACACAACCTCAAAGTATCTCAAACCTCAGCTGGACTACAATGATCTACTTGTTTACTTTACATATCCCCCAGTCAGAAGAAAAAGAAACTTTCCCTGGAGAAAGATAACATCATGCGGACATGCAGAGGTTTCGTATTTTTCTTACATATAATATTCAGCCTTCACTTAAGATAACTAGTATAAAGCAGACATCAAGACATAAAACCATCAAACCAAAATCTCAAAGTCAAAGGTGGGGTCAGGGGGGGTGGGGAGAGATCAACAGACCCTCAGGTTATCTAGATATTGAAGTTAAGAAAAAAATACCTCATTATTTATTGTTTATGTGGAATAAAATAGAGGGGAAAATGGATGAACTAAATGAAAAGATGAGTACTTTCTCTGAAACAGAGAGGAAAAAAGAAGAATGGAAAATAAAGAAAAAACTGTAAGAGAGATGTGGGACACAATCGCAAAGTATGACATACATGTAGTTGCTGTCCCAGGAAAAGAGGAGAGAATGAAGCAAATAATATTTGAAGAGATAATAGATAATGTCAAACAGTTTTTTTTGTAATTGCTGAAAGATATTGATCCACAGATTGAAGATAATCTACAGATCCCAAACAGGATTAAGAAAAAAATTCTGCACCTCCCGCCCTCCTGCCCCCATCACCCATCTGCACACATCATAGTAAAACCGAGGAAAACAAATAATAATGAAGAAAAAACGATTTTAAAGGGAGGCAGAGAAAAAAGAAATATCACTTAAAAGAGCAACGAAAAGATTGGCAATTGACCACTCAATAGAAATCTAAAAAATAATGGTATAACAATTTTAATATACCTAAAGAAAATACTTATCAATATATAATTCTGTGCTTGCCAAATGTTCTTCAAAACTTAAAGATAAATATATTTGAAGAGAAAAAGAGACATAAATTTATCACCAGTGATCTCCACTAACAGAAATAATGTGGAAATACAGAAATATGGAAGGAAACAATAATGGAAAGAGAAATGTGTGGGTAGATTCAAATGAATTTTTTTAAAATTTTTTATTTATTTATTTGAGAACAAAAGAATGTGTCTGCCTGTGAGTGGGGGAAGAGGCAGAGGGGGAGAGGGAGGGAAAGAACCTCAAGCAGACTCCCTGCTGAGTGTGAAGCCTGACTCAGGTCTCCATCTCATGACCAAAATGATTATGAGCCAAAATCAAGAGTCTGATGCTTAACTGACTAAGCTATCCAGGAGCGCCAGATTCAAATGAATATTAACTTCACAAAATAGTTATGTTTTGTGGGGATTAAAAATATGTATATAGTATTAAAATTCATGAAAGAGTATTATAAAAGACAAGAAGAGAAATGAGGTTGTGGTTCTAAGGCTCTAGCAATACTGGAGAAGTAGTAAAACTAGTAAATTGTATTAGATTATCATAAGGAAGTATGCTGTGATCTTTAAAAGAATAAGAAAAAGTATACAACTAACCACTAGTTGGGAGACAATAATGTTATTATAAAAATTTTTGATTAATTAAAAAATGGCAAGAAAATGAAAAAGGAAACCAAAATGACCCAAATAGAAAACAGAATAACTGTGAAATAAACCTAAATACATTAACATATTAAATTTTATTAAATGCATTAATTACATCAAGTATAAATAGATTAAATGCTTAGAGTCGAATTAAAAAACCATGACAGTATTCTACTTACAAGACAAATCCCTTAAGGACAAATACACAGATAGTTTCAAAGTGAAAGAATGGGAAATGATATACCATGTAAACACCAACCAAAAAAGCTGGTGTGAAAATACTAATGTTAGATAAAAGAGATTTTTTTTTAAAAGATTTATTTATTTATTTGACAGGCAGAGACCACAAATGGTCAGAGAGGCAGGTAGGGAGAGAGAGGAGGAAGCAGGCTCTCCATGGAGCAGAGAGCCCGATGCGGGGCTCAATCCCAGGACTCTGGGATCATGATCTGAGCAGAAGGCAAAGGCTTTAACCCACTGAACCACCCAGGCGCCCTGATAAAAGAGATTTTTAATGGACAAAAGCATTACTGGAGACAATAATAAGACATTTCATAATGAGGAAAAGGTCAATTCACCAATAAGTTATAATAATTCAAATTTTCATATATCTGATATTATGGGATAAATACAGAAAACAAAAGTGGACAGAATTAAAATAAGAACTAGACAGATATATAATGATTAATGAAACTTTAACACATTTCACTCATCTAATAGAACAAGCAAGCAAAGATAAACTCAGTAAGGGTATCAGAGATTTAAAAATAATTAGAAATTTGATATAATAAACAAATAGAGAACACTGCACGCCAGAATGACAGACTACACACACATTCAAGCATACTTTGGCACATTTATCAAAACCGATCATATTTTAGGTCATAAGGTAAACTTTGAGAAATTTCAAAGGTTTGAAACCATTCAAAATAGTTTCTCTGACCACAATTACACTAAGTTGTAATTCAATCCCAGAAGAAGAGCTAGAAATCATCAACTGTTTGGAAATTACATAGCACATCTTGAAATAATATGGGGGATAAAAAAAATAAAAATGAATTATGGACATATTTTTAAGTGAAAGATAATGAAGGCATGTCACATAAAAAAATTAAGGGACACATCTAAAGCAGTGCTTAAAATGGGGATGCTTATAAGTATAAATACATATGTTAAAGAAAAGCTAAAAATCAATGTTCCAGGCTTCTATCTTAAGAAACTTGAAAATAAAACAGCAAATTTAACCCAAAGGAAGTAGAAGGAAAAAAGTCATTAAGGTGAGACCAGAAATCAATGAAGTACAAAATATATGTATAACAGAGAAAGTCACTATATCAATAATGTGATTATTTGCAAAGATTAATACCATTAATAATTCACCAATGAAACTGATCAAGAAAAAATGAGAGAACAAAGAAAGACATCACTTTAGATGCTACAGGTATTTAAAATGATGTTAAAAGGATATTATAAACAATATTATGTCAATATTTGACAATTTAGATGAAGTAGGCAAATTTCTTGATAAATACAATTTGTCAAATCTAATGAAAAAATAATATACCTAAATACTCTTGTATCTAACAAATAATTTGAATCTATTTTTAAAACCCTTCCCAGAAGAAAACTTCCAGGTCTAGATGGCTTCATTGGTGAATTCTTCCAAGTGTTTAGAGAAGAAAGTGCAATCTTACAAAACTCTTCTAAGGGTTTAAAAATTGGTGCACTCTCTACTGGGTATTTATCCCAAAGACACAGGTGTAGTGAAAAGAAGGGCCATCTATACCCCAGTGTTTATAACAGCAATGGCTACAATTGCCAAACCGTGGAAAGAGCCAAGATACCCTTAAAGACCAATCAATGGATAAAGAAGATATGGTCCATATATACAATGGAGTATTATGCCTCCATCAGAAAGGATGAATATCCAACTTCTGCATCAACATGGACAGGTCTGGAGGAGATTTTGCTGAGTGAAATAAGTCAAGCAGAGAGAGTCAATTATATGGTTTCACTTACTTGTGGAGCTTAAGGAATAACATGGAGGACATTAGGAGAAGGAAAGGAAAAGTGTATTGGGGTAAATTGGAGGGGGAGACGAAGCATGAGAGATTGTGGACTCTGAGAAACAAACTGAGGGTTTTGGAGGAGAAAAGTGTGAGGGGAATGGGTGGTGGATATTAAGGACAGCATGTATTGTATGGAGCACTGGGTGTTGTGCATAAACAATGAATCTTGGAACACTGAAAAAATTAAATTAAATTTAAAAAAAAATAGTGCATTCTTTTCTATTCTTTATGGACAAGCATAACATTGATTCAACAACCCAACAAGAATATTACCAGATTGGAAAAATACACACCATATACAAAAATCTTGAAAACAAACATACAGAATATAGGCAAATCCTAAAGAAAATATTAGCATGTGAAACTAAGCACTATATAAAATGGTACACATAGTAATCCAGTAGGGTTTATTCTAGATATTAAGGGTAATGTAACACTAAAAGTCAATGAATATAATTTTACACACTAATAAAAAACCAAAAATTAGATGATATTGTAAGGTACAGAAAATTATATAATAAAACTTACCTCCCACTCATGGCAAACAAAACAAAACAAAACAAAACCCAACTATTAGAAAACTAGAAAAAGAAAGGAACTTCTTTAACTGACAAAGAATATTTTATAAGATGCCTATAGCAAATATCAAATTTAATGGTGAAATACTAAAAACGTTCCCCTTGAGATATAAAACAAGACCAAGATGCTGGTATCACTTCCACTTAACATGGTACCAAAAGTTTTATCCAGGGAAAGACAAGAAAAAGAAATAATTTTTATATACCTAGTAACATAACCTTGAAATATAAAAAAGAAACTTGATACTACTAGAGGGAAAAGCGGAAAATAGTTGGTACTTTTAACATTTTTAATTAGCAACTAATAGAAAAAGTAGATAAAAAATAGTAAGAAGAATAGTAAAGATTTGAACAACATGATTATTTAATTTGACAAAATTGACATTTGTAGAAACTGCATCCACTGGGGCGCCTGGGTGGCTCAGTGGGTTAAAACCTCTGCCTTCAGCTCAGGTCATGATCTCACGTCCTGAGATCCAGCCTCGCATCAGGCTCTCTGCTTAGCAGCAAGCCTGCTTCTTCCTCTCTCCTTCTCTGCCTGCCTCTCTATCTACTTGTGATCTCTGTCAGGCTCTCTGCTTAGCAGCAAGCCTGCTTCTTCCTCTCTCCTTCTCTGCCTGCCTCTCTATCTACTTGTGATCTCTGTCAAATAAATAAATAAAATCTTAAAAAAAAAAAAAGAAAAAAGAAACTGTACTCATCAACTGAAGAATACATATTATTTTTCCAGGTGTATGTGACACTTTTACCAAAAGGGGCCATACCTTATTCCCTAAGGCAAGTCTCAATAAAATACAGAAGTTTAAAATTAAGTAGAGTATATTTTTAGTCAACAGTAGAATTATGTTATATATAAATAACAGAAAATATTTCCCAATTACTTGAAAATTAGGTCATACACATTTAAGTAATTCATATTTTAAAGATAACATCTCAACGGAAATTAGAAAATATTTTTAAATGAGTTATAATGAAAATATGATATATCAACTTTGTGTGACAAAGTTAAAACAACATTTAAAAGTTTAAAGAGAAATTTATCGTTCTTGATGTATAAATTAGAAAACAATTAAAAATACTTTTTTAACTTGATAAGCTAGAAGAAGAATAACAAATTATACCCAAACAAAAAGTAGAAGGAAGGAAATAATAAACATAACAGAAGTAATTGATGAAATAGAAAGCAGATGCACAATAGGAAAAATAAATGCAAAAGTTATCTGAAATATGAATGCAATTGATAAACTTCTAGTAAGACTGATCAAGAGAAAGAAAATGCAGGTTACTGATATTAGGAATAAAAAATGAGGACATAGCTAGATATCCTACAGATATCAAAAAATAGTAAAAATATTATGAACAACTTTACATCAGTTTGACTATTTCATTGAAATGGATAAATTCCTTGAAAAATAGAACTGATCAAAACTGACCCAAGAAAAAGGAGAGCATCTGAATTCTCTTATCTATCAAGGAAACTAAATCCATTTTCTAAAGCCTTCCCACAAAAAAAACCACTGACCCTGATGGTTTCTTTGATAAATCTGCGAAACATTAATGACAGAAATAACAACAATCCAGCTCAATATCTTCCAGAGAACTGAAATAGAGGGGACATTTCCTAACTCCTTTTATTGCAAGGAAATTACAAGAAAGGAAATGTGTAGGCTAATCTCTTTTATAAATATAGAAACAAAAATCTTAAATAAATCCTTAGCAAATTGAATAAAAAAGATAATTATAACCTAGTAAGATTTATTTCAGGAATGCAAGGGTAGTTTAACAATAGAAAATCCATCAGTGCAATTTACTACATTAATACAATCACGGAAGGAGATTTTTAATACAACATTTTCAGAAATTGATAGCTCATGAAGAAAAAAATAGAACATTGTAGTAATGTGAATAATGTATTTAATTAGCTCAATCCAGTACCTATATAGAACTTAGCATCAAATAGAAGATTTAAATTATTTTCAAGCATACACAAAAAACATTTTCCCAAATGAACCTTCAATAATGGCACAATGGGACTCCCAACAGACTCTAAAGAACTGGTATCAAACAGAACACGTCCAGTTACCAAAAACAATTAAATAAGAATTACTTGAAAAGATTTTAAAAAGAAATTTATTTGAAAGCAGGGGAACGCTTAACAGCTCGTAAGTTAAAGAGGTAATTCTAATTGAAAATACAAAATATTTTGTTTTGAAGAAACAAAGGAATTACATATAAAATTGTGTGATGTTGCATTTATTTAAACAGAATAATCAAAACAAATGGGATAAGGTTTCAAGTCAAGGGTTAGAACAGAAAAAAATCAGAGCAAACAGAAGGAATATAGGAAACAGATGCATCAGAAATTAGTGAAGCAAAGAATAAAAGAGAAATTATCAAAAGTAAAAATCTCATTATTTGAATAATAATATAACTATGATGAAATTAATTGAGAAAAGGAAGAAAAATCACAAATAAATCGTGAAAGGAATAGGAAAGGGAAAATATTACAAATTGTGTTGAATTTTTAGGATACACCAAAAGAATACTATGAGCAATTTTTGCCAATAAACTAAAAAATCTGAATAAGGCGGAGACTGTAAGTTAAAAAAAAACAAAAACCCAAACCCTCCAAAACCAAAGAAGATGCTTAAAAACTAACAGATGAAAACTTTAAAAAAATGGATTAATAGTAAAAATTATGACACTTTTATAGGTGAATTTATGCAAAACTAAATGGAAATAAATCATCTCTTTAATATGCAAGCTGTTTCAGAGAATAGAAAAAAAGAAGTTACCTAACTCATTTTTAAACTATAACTATAGTCTACTATTACTAATAAACATAAATGCACAAGTTACAGATGATATCATACAAATAATTTAGTCCAGTACTATGCACACATATGTATTCGAACAAATAAGATTTATTCTGAGGAACAATTCAGCATTAAGATTTTATTAATGCAATTTATAAGGTAACAGGTTTAGTGGTGCTGTGGGAGATGTGGGTACAAAGGGAAATTCAGCTTTAGAAATAATATTTATTTTGTTTTTGAAAGGTTTGAAGCAACTACGACAAAATGTTACTCGAGTCATCGAGGTGATGAGCGGATGTGCCCTCTTTTATGTTTGCCTCCTCACTTTTCTGATTTTGGAATTTTTCACTTAATTCTCTACTAGATTCCAGCCACGTTTTTCTACATTAGCAATATATAAAACTATTTCTTATTGAAAAAAGCCCCTAAAAACCAACCTCCTGCTCCTTTGAGTTACTCAATTACAGTGGGGCTTTTGCCTCTGCTTAAAATAAAAGTCCTCTGTGTTGCTGTAAGAAAATCAGACAAACCTCAAAGGTCATGATCGACGTTCTCTAAGATTTCTTTGTTCTCAACTCCACTCAGGGATCTGAACTGATGCCTTTTTGGCGGAAGAGCCTATTTTCCTCTGGGAAAGTTGTGCTTTATGTGGTGTGAAGAACCAGCAGAGCAGAGTCCCTGTGGACGTTGGGAGGTGAGATGCCCCAGCCTCACAGCGGGCCAACTCCCCGATGCAGTCTCTTTTAATGCAAGTATTTGATTCCATTCGAGGCCACCGGCCTCAGAGAAGGCTGCCCGTGAGCCCGTGTCGGAGAGATTCATCTCCCCGTGATCTTCTTTCTTCTGACACACCATCTGTCTCTCTCCTTAGAGACACAGAGGAGAAACAGAGGTGGAATTTAATCACCGAGGTCTCTGGGCTCCTGACCTCCCGACTTGAGAGCTTCCGCTAAACTCCCGAATCTCTTTGCTGTTGGGGGGGGAAGAAAAGAGTCATTTCTGCTCTTAACTGAAAATGTACTTTTAAAAAACGATCGATTCTCCTTTCTGTCATTGTCACCGTTGTCCTCGTCTACTTAAACCAAAAGGATGCTGCGGAGGAGAATGCTGATGTCAGAGTGCTAGACTCCTTCACGCGTCCGGGCTCCCCGGGGTTGTCCCCAGAGTTTCTACGCTGGACAGGAGTCAGCCTGAGAGCCTAGAATCCGGCAACAGGTGTGGACGCCTTATCCCAGGGCCTTACTCGGAGTAGGTAGGTGTTCAGTGTATGGCCCCTACCCTAGCCCCATTCGGATCGTCTTTGATCAGGAGGAAACCACAAAAGGTAGGAGAGAGAGAGGCCTTCTCCCAGGGTCACGGAGGGATTCTGGAAGGAGGCAAGTAGACTTTGAACTGTCTCCCTGGTAGTTTTAGAAGGATCTGGTGATACAGCCCTTGCATCTAAGTGAGAAGAAACCCTGCCTTGGGCCTTAGAGAAGGGGTAGGCAAAGCTGTTTTTAAAGGGCAAGACAGTGAATATTTTGGGCTTCGTGGGCCACTTAGAGTCTCTATTCCACACTCTTTGTTTGTTTTTGTTTTGTTTTGTTTTTTTTGTTTTTTTTTTTTGCAAACCTTTAAAATATGAAAACCGTCCTTAGCTCAACAGCCATACAAATGCAGGTTCTGAACTGGATTTGACCAGATCACTTATCCTGGCCACCAACCTGTGTGAGGTTCTCTAGGGCGGAGGAGTGGCCAGAGGATGTTGTGTGAGGGGAGCGGTGAGGGCAGAGCTGGGTGTGATGGCTGATGTCCACATAAATGTTCCTGAAGCCACTGTGGTGGAGGGTGCACACGAAATGGGAAGAGGTGGGGTAGGCTGTGGGAGAGGGCCATGCAGCCGGCTCTCCACATGCTAGCTTATCCAGGTCCAGAACTCCGAAGTATCTAAGAATTTTACATTGAAAACTAGACTTCATATAATGTGTCTACATTTGTCAATGGAGTACAGATTCCTATCTTGTTGAATAGTCTGTTAGCTTAAATTGGGAACTTCCAAAAATTTAGGCAGAGGGTACATGAGCCTTTATTTGCATTCTTACTCAAGGCCCCACAAACATGGAGAACAAATCCATCTTAGAATATCCCCTGCTCTTTGAAAAAAACAAAACAAACAAACAAACCCAAAAAGCAAAACAGAAGAATACCGATTCCTAAGACTGTCCCTAATAAACCTGTTGTGGATATGTCGTACAGAAGTTTTTCTTTGCATAAACCACAGCCAACAAGAAAGGCTAAGAACTGAGCCAATCTCCGGCTGTCTCCCAAGTACCACCTTGATACAGACAGCTTATAGAGTCAGTAGTCCCTGATCCTCTAGCTCAGTGCACAAACTCAAATGCCTGTAAGGGTCTGGGTAGTTGAAATGAAAGAGGTAGATCAAGTGCCAGAAAAAAAACGACACAATAAATAAAGGAAGGAAAGGTCCTTTTAAACAGAACAACCACCACTCACCTCCAGTGATGGCTGTCAGAGAAGAATGCTGGCCCAGTGTGGCCAAAGTTGCAATTAAAAAAAAAAAAAAGGTGGGACATCTGAATTTATAGATAAAATCTCCAAATTTAAAAAAATTGGAAAATTAATTTAAGTATTTTTTAAAAATCTATGTTGGTCAAGAAGACTGGTCTGCGGAATGGGATTTATTCCAGGGAAGGACTGTTTGTCACTTCTACCCTAATTCTTTCTAACTCCATATGAGGTGTCTTCAGAGTGGAAACACCTCTCTTATCCATATTTCTCCAGTGTCACCTCCATGTACATGCTCTGGCCACTATAGAAATAATGAAAACAACATGTGATCATGAGTCAGGAGACCTGGCCTCTGCGTCCTTAATTGCCTTCCCTATTCTGTGAGATTTGGAGCAAGCTGATTATCACAGTCCTTTGTTCTCTCAGCTGGGAGAATTAGCTAGATGATATTTTAGTTCCCTTCCAACTTGCATATTTTAGTTTTCTTCTTTATTTTTTTTTTTTCATTGTAATCAGAGATGTGATCTAAGTAAAATTTTAACATGCTAAGCTTGGTTTCATAGCATTGTCCCATTACAAATTTATTACAAACTTGTAATCTGTTTATCATATTTTCTCAGATCTATATATGGCGACAGAAATTTATTGTAACTGTGAATTTTTGAGTCATTTGCAACACAGGATTATTTAAACCGAGTGTCAATAGGAAATATCACCTTTATGTTGTCATTTCACACATGTGAAATATTCTTTAAAAAAAAAAAAAGCAGCCTTTAAGGCTGAGGAAACATTATCATTATCCTTTTTTTTTTTTCCTGTTGGGAAAATGCCCCAAGGATACACAAGGTGTAAATTATGACTGCACGGTTTACATTTTGTTTCCTGTATTTTGTCCTTGAAAGAAACCCATGCACAACCCCTCCTGCTTTCTCTGCTTCTAGAATAGATTGTTGAGTTTCAAGCAACCCTGCAAGTGTAATGGGGTTGATTATATTTACAAAAATGTGGTAATGTGTCACAGGGGATGTTGCCACACTTCTATCAACAAAGGAGGAGACACAAAGTACATTTTTAAAATTCTGAGCTAAGTGCCAGGAGATGCCAGAGAACAGCTTTGGAGGTAAGAGATTTTGGCAGACATAAGCAAGACCAGTCTCCATCAGTTAGGAGTAATGGCATGAACCCGTTTTTTCCCCCATGTAATCTTTCCTTTAAAAGCAAGTTATTGAGATATAATTTATATGGCATAAAATTATCCCATTTTAAATGTACACTTTAATAAATTTTAGTGTATTTACAGACTTGTAGAACCATCACCAGAATCTAATTTTAAAACACTTCCAGTAGCCTAAAGAAAACCTCGTGCCCATTTACAGTTATTCCCATTGCTACCCCAGTCCCAGGGCACCCACTAATCTACTTCCCATCACTATAGATTTGTTTTTTCTTGACATGCTATGTAAATGAAATAACATAATTTATGTTCTTTTGTGCCTGGCTTCTTTCCCTTAGCATAATGTTTTCCAGGGTCAGCCATTTGTAATTTGTACTACTTTGTTTCTTTTTCTTGCTGAATAGTATTCATGGATATATAACCACATATGGTTTACCCGTTCGTCAGTCAGTGGACAGTTGGGGGCTTTCTGCTGGTTGGCTCTTGAGAATGATGATGCTATGAACATACGAGTCCAAATCTTTGTGTGAGAGAAGTCATTCTTGACTTGATAAAGAATTAAGTTTGGCAGCCAAGTTGCCTTTTTTTGTCCTCATAGAATACACTTGAGGGAAATCAGAGTACATCCATGTACTAGCCCTCTCGCTGACTGGCTTCCTGTTTGGCAAAATTGAATTTACAGAAATCACACAGGCCATTTAGAATAGCCTCGCGGGCGGTCACGGGCGTTTTCGGGGCATGTGCACATCATTTGTCAAGTGTGCTGTAGAAGGAAAAGGCTGAGTGAAACTCTAGTGTATCACTGTCTCAGCTGCACCCATTTCTGCTGGGTTTATCTCTGAGTGGATGAGAGTATTTTTCAGTGGGCCTGCAAGGGAAAGGGCTTGGGATGAGTTTCCTGGGCCACTTCTTTGTTTCATTCAAGGTCAGCTTTTTCTAAGAGCTTCCTTTGCTCTTTCTACATGCTCAAGGGAGTTCGCGTTCTGTTCTCTTTCCACAGATAATTCCTGGAGATTTCTCTCTCACCCCTCTGTCCTTCCTCCCCCCAGACCGTATTGGAACCGTATGTGGAGCTTTCCTCCCTCTACCCATGACTTCAGGGCTTTATTACTAACCCCAAGGAATGAACAGAATGAAAAATAAACAAAGCGACATCAGACAGTCGCGAAGTTTCCTGACTTCACAGCTTATCATAGTTATTCCTTGCTCTATAGCGAAGTATAGGAACCCACTTTCTGCGCTCTTCGGAAGTATCCGTAGGGGCTCAGACAGTCTCTCTTCCTTAGGCAATGTACAGCCAGTGCTGTTATTCTTAATCCCTTTTCCTAGAAGTGAACATTCCCCTTTCCTCCTGTTCTTCCCGCCTTTCACCTCTTAATAATTCCTCTCTCTTAGCACCCGAGACCAAAGAAGATAGAGATCGGGCAGATGTGTGAATGAGTCGGAGATTTCTCAGCTCAAATGGATTATTAGGATCTCAGGCGAACGCCACTCCTCTGGCTTTATTGTTCCCTCTGCCCGTCTCTGCTACTGGTTGGTGAAACACAGGAAAAATAAATTAGGGTCCTTCTCTCACTGCAGCACAAACAGCTTTGCGTATTCAGTTGGCAGCCTATATTTTGAATGTTGCTCAAGGTTACCAGTGTTATATATATTTTTTAAACAGTGGTTTTAAAAGCTCAGACTCTCCCCTCCAAAGTCCTTTATTTTTTTTTAAAGTTTTTTTTTTTTAAAGATTTTATTTATTCATTTGACAGAGATCACAAGCAGGCAAGAGGCAGGCAGAGAGAGAGGAAGGGAAGCAGGCTCCCTGCTGAGCAGAGAGCCAGATGCGGGACTCAACCCCAGGGCCCTGAGATCATGACCTGAGCCGAAGGCAGTGGCTTAACCCACTGAGCCACCCAGGCGCCTCTCCAAAGTCCTTTATTAAGGAGGTTTTGGGCAAATACCGATTACAACCCTGGTGATACCCCAGGGGGTCATTGCCTGTCATTTCCACCCTCTGCTCCAAGTCATTCTAAGCATGACACACAGATCAGAGATTTTGCCTTTGTCTCGAAGAGTAGCAGCCTGCAAACTTTCCAGAATATTTAAGGTCATAATGACATATTTAATAGGGACAGAGAAACCAGTTAACTAAGAATATTTGACATGGCAGATTAAATTTCTTTTAAATCTAAACCCAGACTGTAGGAAAAGATTTTATGGTACTATTATCTTATTATGACAATGACATCAGCAGAGAGGTTTTATGGTCACTCCTCTCTTTTTCTTACTCATTTCATTATAGTTCTTTGGTTGTTTTTTCAGTCAGATCTGAGTTTGAATCTTAGCTCTACTTTGTTATGTAACGTCTCTAAGATTTGTTAATAACTAGGGGGGCCAACAGTTCCAATTTGCTCAGGACTGACGGTTTTACTAGGACATGGGACTTTCCATGCTAAAAGCAGGAGGGCCAGACAAGACAGAATGAGTTGTTCACCTTATTAAAACATGAGGCTTAAATAATACTTACCTGAAGGTTGCCATGAGGAGTCTGAGCTAGCAGAGAGCCTAAGTAAAATAAATTTTGAATAAAGGAAAAATGTTTTTATGCAACTCATTTCAGTAGTCTTACCTGGCTTTATCTCCACTTGACATCAGCTTTATTCCTTTTTTTTTTTTTTTTTTTTTTAAGACATTATTTATTTGTTGGAGAGAGAGAGAGCACAGGCTGGGGAGTGCAAAGCAGAGGGAGAGGGAGAAGCAGTCTCCCAACTGAGCATGGAGCCCAATATGGAACTTGATCCCAGGACTCTGGGATCACGACCTGAGCTGAAGGCAACTGCTTAATGGACTGAGCCACCCAGGCGTCCTGACATCTGCTTCATTCTTGAATCAGAGCTTCCAGGAAAACAGAATCAAGTCAGTATGGATTTGTACTCCTTCTTGTTCTTTTTTTTTTTTTTTTAAGATTTTATTTATTTATTTGACAAAGAGAGAAAGATCGCAAGTAGGCATAGAAGCAGGCGGGGGGGGGGCAGGAAACAGGCTCCCCGCTGACCAGAGACCCAAATGCGGGGCTTTATCCCAGGACCCTGAGATCATGACCTGAATCGAAGGCAGAGGCTTAACCCACTGGTTAAGCCACACAGGAGCCCCTCTTTTTTTTTTTTTTTTTTAAGTGGAGTTTTCTTTTCTTTTTTTTTTTTTTTTTTAAATTTTTATTTATTTATTTGACAGAGAGAGAGAGAGAGAGAAAGCACACAAGCAGGGGGAGCTACAGACAGAAGGAGAGGGAGAAGCAAGCTCTCCCCTGAGCAGGGAGCCCTATGCGGGGCTCAATCACAGGACCCTGAGATCATGACCTGAGCTGAAGGCAGGCACTTAACTGACTGAGCTACACAGGTGCCCCTTAAACAAAGTTTTTTTTTCTTTTTTTAAATATGTGGATATATAGATAATATGAAATTTATCATCTTAATCAGTTTAAGTGTATAGTTCAGTAAATTAAGCACATTCACATTGTTGTATAACTAATCTCCAGAACTCTTTTCATTTTAAAACTGAAATTCTTTAAACCACAGGTCTTTATTCTCTCTTCTCTCTGATCCCTGGAAACCACCATTCTGCTTTTTGTCTCTATGAATTTGACTCTAGGTAGTTCATGTAAGTATAAGGTATTTGTGTTCTTATATGTCTTCTTTTACTTAACACAATGTCCTGAAGTTTCATCCGTATTGTAGAATGTGTGAGAGTTTCCCTCCTTTTAAAGACTGAATAATATTCTACTTTATGTGTATACCACATTTTGTTTATCCATTCTTTTCTTAATGGATACTTGAGTTGTTTTCACTCTCTTACTATTGTGAATAAAACTGCTATGAACATGGGTGTACAAATACCTTTCTGAGACCCTGTCTAATTCTTCTGGGCATACACTTGGAAGTAGAATTACTGGGTGAATTAGTACTTCTTAAACTTTAATGAACTCAAATAATCTTGGAATCTTGTTGAGACACAGATTCTTACACAGTAGGTCTGGAGAAAGGCCAGAGATTCTGTATGTGATGTCAGTACTACTGGTGGGCAGACCATTTTGAAGTGCAAAGGCACAGAAAAAGTGAACTTAGATGTGAGGTATGATGGTGAGTAAGTTACTTAACTCTCTGGGCCTGTTGGTCCATTCGCAAAATGAGGGGATTTGGGCTAGATGACCTCAAAGGTCATTTCCTCCTTGATATTCTGTATTATCATGTCTAGTTAGGATAAGTGTTTTTTTTTTTTTTTTTTTTGCTTTTACACTGCTTGCAATAAAACATATGGAAAACAATAAATCCTGTGTTGTAGAATTGGAAGGATTGCTGGTAAGTTTGGAGAGCCATGAAAATTAGACCAATAAATCTAAGAGATCAATAGAATTAGAAATTATCAGACCAATGAGCAAATAAGAGTAAATAGACTCACACAGAAAGTGGATCCTTCTCAACTCTCTTTGTTCCTATTTATGAAAGTATTCATCAACTATTATGGCAGCAATAGTACTAGTGTTTTAAATTTCTACTTTAAAGAAAAGGAGGCAGAGAAATTTCAGAATGAACAATAGGAAAAAACTTTGAGATGATATTAAAAGGAGAGTGGTTTTAGTTCTGTAAAATTTGATTCAAGGACAAGCACGGTGGAAGTAAAATGAACTGAAGACCAGGGCATTCATGTGCTGGCAATGATTCACAATCAGCTGGGGAGGGACATACTGATTTGTAGTATTTACCAATGTGCAAATGCTCCTATGTGATTACTTTCAGTCTATCAATGAGACCCTAACTGGCTAGCAAAATTTCTAAAATTTCAACAATCAGTTTTCATGAGCTCATATAAGCCAGCTCTGGCACACCATAGAAGAGTGAGTTTCCTGTAATTGAGTTCTTGGGATTCAATAAATGAAACTGTTCTAATAATCTCATCTTTTCCTCTATTGCAGTGTTGTTTTTTGTTTTGTTTTGTTTTTTAGCTCTAGCTGAATATTAAAATCATCATAGCAACGTTTCCAAAACTACCAATGGCCAGGCTTCCCAACTCAATTAAATCAGAAATTCTTGAGCACCTCAGAGGTTTAAATGGGGAGCCAGGGACCAAAGCAACAATGTCCTACCATCAATGCCACACCATCAAATGATCTCATTAAATTCAACATCTCGGGTTCGTCCTCCTGCCAAGAGAGTATTAACAGAGCCAAAGAGTAAAATCTGTAGAAGTGAAAGATACTTTCCTAACCTATCAACTAAACTTTGATGTGGGCAATGGGAATTTCAAACCCACCAAAAGATACAATATCTTTATTAAGCCATGGCTGATCAAGTATGCTTGGCCAGACTGTAAGCCTTATTCTAATGGTGTGCAACCAACAAGGACCTCTAGGTCAAAAAAGGTAAAAACCAATGGCAGTTATGTCCATTGAATTTCCATTGAATATATCTTGAAGTTCTACCTTTATAACTAGGTGTGGCAGAGCTTTATGAAAGTAGGGAAATTGAGATTGACAAATGGAAGGTCAGGAAGAAATGAGGTTGTGATTAAATGGGTGAAATTTAGAATTAAACACTGAAGAAGACAATTGGATTTGGGAAGTGATTTGGAGTGAGCTGTAGCTGAGTGTGGGCTGTTAGAGAATAGAGTGAAGGCTCGGAAGTGATAGGATCATTCAAGGCCTGAGAAGCTGACAGAGCAAATGATGTATGAGTGATGGGAACTCACTCCTGGATGACGGTGCACAATGGGTGGAGGAAGGAAGAGGATGAGAAAGAGAATAACAATATAACTTGCAATATTGATGGAACATCCACCATGTGCCAGGTCCATCAGCAGCTACTCTGTATATCTCATTCAATTCTCAAATCCATCATTTCTATTTGATAATTGAGAGATCATGGCTTAGAAGTTTACATGTCCTACCCAAACATAGATTGTATGTTATAATTGTAAATTCTTTTCAAAAATCATGTCTTCCAATTCCAGAATCTCCTCTTTGAACCTCTACCTTACTGCCATTTCTTGCCATCTCCCATGATTTGCCATTGTGCTAGGTGAATCATCTCATTTAATTCCTACAAAAACTCCAAAATTGTGTTGTCCTCATTTACCAGAGAAAGAACTGAGATGGCAGTTAAGTGACTTCCCATGACTAAAGCAAGTAGAAATAGGGCTGATAATTCAAAATTAATCATGTATTCAAAGACTGTGTTGAATCCAAAAGTCCTGGTGACAAGTATCTGGAGGATTTGGGAGAATGACATGAAGGTCAGTAGATGATTGTGTTAAAAATGGGAAAATATTAGGTAACTGGATGATATGATTTTCAAACAGGGGAACTGTCAGACGGATACACCATCATTTGTGTGTTTACCTCATACTTTCACTGTTCAGTATGCAACAGAAGACTTCTATGACACTTTCTGAAAATCTCTAAGCTCTTTCTCTGTAATGCTCTCCTCTCTCATACTCTGCTTTATAGATTCTATCCACCTTAGCTTCCCTACAATCCCAGCCCAGAAAATTAATGGGACCCTAATTGGGTTCACTTCCCTGTGATACAGCCTGGAAACTCTCTCCAAGTTGTAAGATGGGACCATCACAGGACTTACCTAATTTTTTTTCCTATTCTCAAGAATCACTGTCCTTGGTTGCCTGATGTCCAAATTACTATAAAACCATTGCTTCACTACAACCATTAGTTGCGTATAACACTCAATGCTCATTACATTTTGTCTTTTTTTTTTTTCTTTTCTAGGAGAGAGAATAAACTGGTTTCTATTATTTCATCTTGGATATTAGTAAAGGTGCTGCCAATATGTCTTGGATCAAAATTGGATCTTCTCTGACTCTCCAACTAAGTCTCAGTTAAGCAACCAAAGAAAGCATTTTCATCCTTGGGGCCTTTCAAAACCTTATAGTTTGGTTGAAAGGCATTTTGTCACACAAGCACCCTATTCTGATTTAAGTACATATTGTTTGTGAAGGCACTTTGTTCTGACTGCTCACATTTGCTTGTAAGTGGTTATGTTTTCTGCCATGGCATCATGATCTACTCAGCGTCAGGTTGGGAGTACACAATCACAGACTACAGTTCCAGTCCTGCCTTTAATAAACAATCTGACCTTGGACACTTTCCTTTGCCTCTCTCAACCTCAAATTTCCCATTTATAAAATGGTTTTGGGGTGGGTGAAGTAAATGTACTTGAATTTCGTCCCAAGGCTAAGGTTCCTTATTTCTAATGTGGGTCATGTCTCAATCATTTTGATGTAGCTTCTGAAAAATTAAGACCCCAGTCATCTCAAGATTCTTATCTGCTATGAACCCAGCCTGAGGGTTTTTGAAGGACACTGGGTGATTCAATCCATCCTTGTTTCTTGCACTCTCTTCTGCTGTCTGCAAGGAATTGTAGTTTATGGCAGCTTTTACCTCCATGGTCCTCCAGGGACAGAAACAGGACAGGCCATAGTTAGCAGGAAGGATCTCTTTTGTGACCTGCTTCATTGAGAATGACTGGCTCTTCATTTGTCTTTGTTGAAAGAACCAATCAGTGGGCTTAGAACCCTAGGTTCTCTCACATTCATTCTTGGCTGATCGGTGATTCACGGAGTCCATTAAAATGCCTGGATGACCAAGAGCTCAATTTTCCCAGATGAAGCCTGTTTGGCAGCAAGAAGGCTATTTCTCCCCCTTAGCAACCACTGAAGAGTCAGCATTTGTAGCCTTGGGGGAAGTACAACTCAGCACACTATATTAACCTCTCTGGCACTGCCTGGTGGCCCTGGTCCAGCAGCTAGCCAGCCAGCATTAGGGTTTACGATTGCTCAGGCGCTGGTAAGTGGCCATGCTGACGGTGCAGCAGTGCTCGGGAAGGGAACTTACTACTTCTAGTCTCTCTAAGAGAACATGCAAGAGCTTTTTATTGTGAGTCTTTTTCCCACAGGTTAGAAATCTGGGCAATTATATGCTTTCCCCCCCTAATATATGGTTAGAAATATAATGAGGTGATTTTGAAAACATGAAGGTTACAAATTTATGTGTCAGTGGGGTTTTCAGGATTTTCCACTTTCTAAACAGTGAGACTGTAGGCATTATATGGGCTTGGTGATGGGTCTGCCTCACTCTAAATTCATAGTTGTGACTGTGCATTGAACCTGTAAAGTCCTCAGTGTGAGAGGTTAGTGTTATTTCTGACTTATCTCTTTTGCTATATTACCTAGTTTCTGATTCTGCCAAGGAGAAATTTTCTTTTTACTGTCTTTCTCAGTCTCCCAAAGCCGTACTCAACTCCACACTTCTTTTTTTTTTTTTTATAGATAAAAATTTTTGAAAAAAAGATTTATTTTATTTTATTATTTTTGTTTTTTATTTAGATCCAGTTAGCCAATATACAGTATATCATTAGTTTCAGACATAGTATTCAATAATCCATTAGTTGCCTGTAACACTGAATGCTTATTACCTCACGAGCCTTCCTCATCCCATCCCCCACCCACCTCCCCTCCAGCAACCGTCAGTTTGTTTCCTATAGTTAACAGTCTCTCATGGTTTTTCTCTCTCTCAGATGACTTCCGGTTCATTTTTCCCTCCCTTCCTCTGTGATCCTCTGCGCTGTTTCTTATATTCCATATGCTCAGATCTGTTCTTGATGTTGATTTGATTTTCCTCCCTACTCCGACATTTCTACCCCTGTCCTCTCAGGGATTCTGCTCCAGCCTGTCCCCTCCTCCTCTTCTCTGCCTCCACTTGGACAACTGCGCCCACCTGCAGAGAGCTGGCTTCTGAGAGCTCTCCTCTACAGAGTTCTCTCTTATGCTTAGCTCTCACCAGTGTGAGAACACCAAGTTTCAGGTCTGTCACTGCTGACTTGTCAGAGCTCGATTCTAGCCACTAACAGCAGCAGCAGTGGCTGCTGCTATTCCCTGAACACCTACCGTGGAGCAGATCTGCGTGTACAGTCTCTCTAAACTTTACAGAAATGCAATGGGATAGGGACTCTGATGATAGTCATTGCATAAACCAGGACACCAAAGCGCAGAGAACTTGAAGTAACTTTCCTCAGGACACAGAGTTAGTAAACAGCGGAGCTCAAATTCAAATCAGAATCCATTAGCCTCCAGAGCTTATTGGACTTCCAAAGTGTTTCTCTTGAAGGTGATCTTGCAGATTACTAACACAAACTCTACACTGTGGTACCTAAGAGTAGGCCACGGAGAAGGAATTGTGACTGAGAAATATCTTCATAATGAAGGTAAACCTATTTTATGAGCAAAGATAGGCAGGCACAAGGAGAATTTTCCTGTATAGTGAAGATAAACTGGAATTTACTTCACTTATTTTTAGTATAGTTCTCACTTATTTAAATGTGAAGTTAACCTTAATGGAATGTTACTAGCTTCTGGGTGATACACTATAATAGAAACTCTCACACAGGAGACAGTATAATAAAGAACATGTACACAATCAGAGGACAATACTGTTATATATGGGACACACAATATTATTCAATAAGGGTTACTAATTCAGTCCTGTTTCAGCAGACAGCACGGAGCATTTGGATTAAAATTCACAAATACAGGGCGCCTGGGTGGCTCAGTGGGTTAAGCCGCTGCCTTCGGCTCAGGTCATGATCTCAGGGTCCTGGGATCGAGTCCCACATCGGGCTCTCTGCTCAGCAGGGAGCCTGCTTCCTCCTCTCTCTCTGTCTGCCTGCCTCTCTGCCTACTTGTGATCTCTCTCTGTCAAATAAATAAATAAAATCTTTAAAAAAAAATTCACAAATACAGGAAAGTTTTCATCATTTAAGTAACAGTCACTAAGTGACTTGGCCAAGACACTTAAACATTGTGACTTTGATGACGTGTTGTTTTCTCTTCAGTAACTCAAGTAGACCTTAACCTTTAGTCTAAATTTTGCATACATGAAATATCTCCAAAGTGTGCTATTAATAGAGCAAGGGCAATAATAATGAAATCTACATAACTATATTATTATCGCACCTTTCACAAAGGCATTTTTGTTTTCTTAGAGGAGTGATTATTCAAACTATTTTGGGATAGGCCAAACTCTCTTGACAAAAGGGCTCTCAGAGGTGAACTCCTCAGAGGAAAGTTCTGATAAAACTGTGAGTTTCTTTTTGACATAAATTTGACATTATTTTATAACCTTGATTCCTAACTCCACAGGAAAAACTTTGCTGTGGAAGGTAAAATGTTTAGTGGCAAACATAAGATTGTTTACTTATTTGAAGGGTGCCTAGTATCTAATGACATAAAATATTTGCTTTTTCTGTTACTATTGTTCAAGGGACGTTTCTAGAAAGTCAACAATAACATTCAAGGAGCCCTTTTCTACTATTCTCTGTAGAATAAATGTCTTGGGTTTTGCTACCCTACGTATTGCTTCAGCCCTGGATATAGAGCCTAAACAAATACATTTTTCTTCAACATTAACTTACCAGCTTCTTAGTTAATGAACTACAGTGGTAATATCCAAATCAGATTTTCAGAAAACTTTAATGGCTTCATAATTTCTTCTGTATTTCTCAAGCCATTCCAAAATGGATTTAAAATTCTAGTAAAAATAGTGTGTCGGCTATGCAAATTCAACATCCAGACCAAGACTGAAAAGCCATTTTGTTATGATATAAATTCTAGAAGTGTTACCAGTCAGTCATCTCAGATGTACTTATGCTTTTGAAAAGATTATTAACATTAATTTAGTAATGATGTAGTCTTCATTTATAATCAATATGTCTAGAGATGGAAGTGACAAGAGCACTCTATAATTCAACACCAAAATATTCAATGTAATGAGGTAGAAGTTTTAAATCATCATCATATACACCTTACTCTAGCATTCAAAGCTCTCCACAACAGACCCCAATCTGGTTTCCTAGCATCATCACCCATATTATTGTACATCCCACACCCCAGCCATCTAGATTAACTCATCCCTCTACAGATAGAACCTATGCCTCTTGACCTCTCAGCTTTCATCATTTCTGTTCCTTCCACCTTTTTTAAAATTATATTATATTAGTCACCATACAGTACATCATTTGTTTTTGATGTTCCATGATTCGTTATTTGCTATAACACTCAGTGCTCATTGCAACATGTGCCCTGCTTAATACCCATCTCTGGGCTACCCCATTCCCCCACCCTTCTCCCCTCTGATACCCACAGATTGTTTCCTGGACTCCAGAGTCTCTCATGGTTCATCTCCTCCTCTGATTTCCCCCCTTCAGTTTTCCCTTCTTTCCCCTAATGTCCTCCTTGCTTTTCCTTATATTCCATGTAAGTGAAGCCATATGGTAATTATCTTTCTTTGCTTGAGTTATTTCACTTAGCATAATCCCCTCCAGTTCCATCCGTGTTGATGCAAATGGTGGATATTCATCCTTTCTGATGGCTGAGTAATGTTCCTTCTACCTTTAATATCATTTCATGCTCATCCACCAACAGCATCTGTTGCACTCTTACCAGTTTTCAGGCTCAGGTCCAAATCTACACAAAATAGCACCCAAATGCCACTCCTGTGTCTTATCCCCCAACAACAGTCTGTTGAAATTAAATACCTCCTGTCTTGGGTTTCAGTTTTATTCATTTGTAACTTATTAATTTCCATGGGAGACATTAACATGATCTATTTCAGAGTATTTCTACCTTTATCATTAGTTAACAAGTTCATTGAGGACAAGACGACTGTGTTGAGAAATCTCTTTATCTCCACTCTCAACCCTGTCTTGAAGTCCCTGGTTAAACTGAGTTTAATTGGTGATACAACTTCTAGTGGCAACAAATTCTGTAAGAAGCACTCAAAGATAATAGCACAGAAGTATAGGAGCCTACAGATTATTCTGGGTGTGTTAATCTCTTTTCTTTAGGTAAACCACAAAATCCATAAATTCAGCTTGCTTCATTTGAAAATTCCATAGTAGATATGATAATTAGATAACCCAAATTGGCCTGTCATTGAAAAGGTTACTTCCAGAAAGGAAACCCTTATCATAATTAGCCTTAATGAGGCTTTATTGCCTTCTTCTGATTTGCTCTTTCTTTAATTTGTAATATTATTTAACTACGAAAAATGCTTAGAGTTTTAGGTTTGCTGGTCTTTTATAGAAGCCTTTTACTGGCAATACCACTCCTTAACCTAGTGACAGCTAAAAGGGACTTTATTTCTTTTTCTTCTAGGTGGGGCTGTGGACCCCATTGTTAGTTTATTTTCCACTCTTCTTTTGATATTCTTTTTTTAAAATTATTTTTATTAACATGTAATGTATTATTTGCCCCAGAGGTACAGGTCTGTTAATTATCAGGCTTACACATTTCACAGCACTCACCATAGCACACACCCTCCCCAGTGTCCATAGCCCAACAACCCTCTCCCTAACCCCCCACCTCCCAGCAACCCTCAGTTTGCTTTGTGAGATTAAGAGTCTCTTATGGTTTGTCTCCCTCCTGACTCCATCTTGTTTCATTTTTTTCTTTCCTACCCTCCAACCCACCTGCCCTGCTTCTCAAATTCCTCATATCAGAGAGATCATATGATAATTGTCTTTCTCTGATTGACACATTTTGTTCAACATAATACCCTCTAGTTCCATACATGTTGTTGCAAATGGCAAGATTTCATTTCTTTTGATGGCTGCACTATATATATATACACACACACACACACATATACATATATGTGTGTGTGTGTATATATATATATATATATAATACCACATCTTCTTTATCCATTCATCTGTTGACAAACATCTAGGTTCTTTCCATAGTTTGGCTATTATGGACATTGCTGCTATAAACTTTTGGGTGCACAGTGCCCCTTTGGATCCCTACATTTGTATCTTTAAGGTAAATACCCAGTAGTGTGATTGCTGGGTCATAGGGTAGCTCTATTTTCAACTTTCTGAGGAACCTCCATGCTGTTTTCCAGAGTGGCTGCACCAGCTTGCATTCCCATCAATAGTGTAGGAGGGTTCGCCTTTTTCTGCATTCTACATCTGGCATTTCCTAATTTGTTAATTTTAGCCATTCTGACTGGTGTGAGGTGGTATCTCATTGTGTTTTGAATTGTATTTCCCTGATGCCGAGTGATGTGGAGCAATTTTTCATGTGTCTGTTGGCCATCTGGATGTTTTCTTTTCAGAAATGCCTGTTCATGTCTTCTGCTCATTTCTTGATTGGATTATTTGTTCTTTGGGTGTTGAGTTTGATAAGTTCTTTATAGATTTTGGATACTAGCCCTTTATCTGATATGTCATTTGAGAATATCTTCTCCCATTCTGTCAGTTGTCTTTTGGTTTTGTTGACTGTTTCCTTTGCTGTGCAAAAGGTTTTGATCTTGATGAAGACCTTGAATAGCCAGAGGAATGTTGAAAAGAAAGCCAGGGGCACCTGGGTGGTTCAGTGGGTTAAGCCTCTGCCTTCGGCTTGGGTCATGATCTCAGGGTCCTGGGATCGAGCCCTACATTGGGCTCTCTGCTCAGCAGGGAACCCGCTTCCTCTTTTCTCTCTCTCTGCCTGCCTCTCTGCCTGTTTGTGATCTCTCTCAAATAAATAAATAAAATCTTTTAAAAATAATGAAAAAGAAAGCCAACGTTGATAGCATTACAATTCCGGACTTCAAGTGTTATTACAAAGCTGTAATCATTAAGAAGACACTACGGTACTGGTGCAAAAACAGACACATAGATCAATGGAACAGAATAGAGAGCCCAGAAATAAACCCTCAACTCTATGATCAACTAATCTTTGACAAAGCAGGAAAGAGTGTCCAATGGAAAGAAGACAGTTTCTTCAACAAATGGTGTTGGGAAAATTGGACAGTCACATGCAGAAGAATGACACTGGACCATTTCCTTACACCACACATCAAAACAGACTCAAAATGGATGAAAGACCTCAATGTGAGACAGGAGTCCATTAAAATCCTTGAGAAGAACACAGGCAGCAACCTCTTCAACTTCAACCGTTGCAGCTTCTTCCTAGAAACATTGCCAAAGGCAAGGGAAGCAAGGACAAAAATGAACCATTAGTACTTCTTCTGATATTTTTTTTAAGATGTAATCATTATTCTCATATTCCTTCTCGATTCTTTTGGATCTTTCCTCTAGTTCAGGGGTTCCCAACTGGGAATGATTTTGCCTGGGTTTTGTTATCTCTAAGATTTGTTACAGCCTCTCCTTTTCTTCCTCCTCCATGCCTCCATTTTGACAACTCCATCCATCTACCCACTAGATGGGCGGCTTCCCTGAACTCTACACTCTGGTAATCTCAGGCAATATTTGGAGAACATTTTGATGATCATGATGAAGGGATGTTACTATTGGTATCTTGAGCATAAAGTCCACAGCTAGGCATCCTACAGTGCATAGGACAGCCTTCCACAACAAAGAATTATCCAGTACCCAAATTCAGTAATCTTGCTCTAATTGTACTTTCTATGACAACAAGAACCATTTAGTCATTTTCTGTAAACTTCCTTTATAGCAACTATTTTATGGTGACTAGTAGTGTCTATTTTTCTGTTCACCTTTTTAATATTCTTATGAGAATATCCAATAAAGACAGCAGCTCCTCTTATAATTCCTAATTGAAAATTATAGCTTTGGACCTATTCTTAATATTTATAACCTTTTCTTTTTATAAGTGTTGAATTTTCCTTGTAATCGGTTACATAAAGGTTAAAGTAGCAAGCCCATCACGTGTCACTTATATAAATATATTTCCTACCTAAGGTGAATTTGTTATAGCAAGAATACCATGTGGCTAGGCTGATAGTCCTTCAGACTTACTGGCCTTCCAACAAAATCCCTCTTTTTCTGCATTTGGGAGACTATAGCCTGTCCTGCTGTAAATAACTCCAGCAATGCAATGGGAAATACTTAGCTGGACAAGAATTTCATTATGTGTTGGTAGGTATACTTCTGTGCCAGTGCTGCCATTCTTCAGTCTAAGCAGAAGAAAAACATCCTCATACAGTGTTGCACAGGCTTGGGTGCTGAGGTGATTCTCCTTCAGCCCAAAGGGGGAGAGCCAGGTCTTTAAGCAAATCTTGTCCAGCAGATTCATGTTCTGCATTGGCTTGCATGAAAACTAGAGAAACAATGAGAAGCCACACCCATTCACTTGAATTCACATTTGATCTTCATTTATTACTCAGCTTGTTGTTGGTTCATATTAAACTGAAACAAATATAATCTCAAACCAAGACTAGGTCATCATCTGCTAGATTCTGGGTCCCAGGCCAGGTTTTGTGTTCTGTCATAGACCAGGGGCTCTGCATAGACAACTTGGATTCTGCACCTAAACTCTAGAGCACAGCCAAAAAATGCATTAATATTTCTAGCACTTTTATTTAGTGATCCCAACTTCTTTACTTGTGTGAACCTATTTAAAAATTGTGCAGAATTAGTAGTTGACACTCCAAAAAATCCTAGGATTCTTTCTTAATGTTATCTGTTTAATACCAGAAATAAGAGTCATTTTCCTCATTATTAAGATTCAGCTAATAGTATAAAGGCCATTGGAGAGATGCCTGCTGGGATTCATGAGGGGCAATGCTACCTTTGTGTATGTTATGTGTCTAGGTGTGGATGCTTTTGGAGAAAGATTTGGGATAATGTGACTTCTTTTCTCAAGATTACAATAAACAACTTTGATTTTCTCCCAAGTCCCCTTAGATCTTCTTACCCACCTGTGCCTTGTTCATAATAATCAGCTACCACAGAATTACAAAAGAATACCCACAATGTTTTCCTTGAATCCAATTATCTTTTATTTTTCTTGATGGGTGGGTAGAATAGACTTGTATGATAAAGTTCTAACCTCTGAGTCCAAGGGTAAATCCTATATGATTGAAACTCGATTATCCTAAAAACTAGTTACTTATTCCATAATCTTATTTGCTAATTTTATTTTTGTCTTAAGGTGTGCCTGTGATTGAGCCAAAGAATTTTGCTTTCATTTGAGAAAGAAGCAATAACTTATTGACATTGAAGAAAAAGAAGAAGAACCAAGAAATTCTATAAATTTAACTCAGTCCTTTGTTTCCTCATCATACCACTTCCTTGCCCAAGTTCAAAGAACCCACAGAGATATTATCCATGCTTTTAATTCTATAGACTAATCTTGTTTTAACTTTCTGTACACAGAGTTATGTAGTATGTATTTATTTGTGCCTGACTTCTCTGACTCAGAAGTGAAACGGAAGAGTTATTCATGTTCTTGTTACATATAGCTGTAGTTCATTTATTTTCACTGGGTATAATACACTATAAAGTAATTTACCACAGTATATTTAGTCATGCTATTGTAAATGGACCTTTGTTTTGTTTCCAGTTTTTGTTTCCAGCTATTATGAATAAAGCTGTATGATAACAAAGTGGGAGACAGTTATGCTAAATGAAATAAGTCAGTCAGTCATAGAGGGACAAATACTGCATGATTTTTCATCGATGAGGCACCCAAAATATTCAGTTACAGAGATAGACAATAAAATGGTGGTTACCAGAGGATGGTTGAGGGGGATACAGGGAGTTGTTGTTCAATGAATTAAAAAAGAAAAAGTGAGTGGTACCTGGTGGCTCAGTCAGTTAAGCATCTGCCTTCCTCTCAGGTCATGATCCTGGAGTCCTGGGATAGAGCCCTGAGTCTGGCTCCCTGATCTGCAAGAAGTCTGCTTCTCCTTCTCCTCCCAGCTTGTGCTCTCTCTTGCTATCTCTTTCTGCCTCTCTCAAATAAGTAAATAAAATCTTAAAAAAAAAAAGAAAAAGTGAAATACTGAAATGATGTGAAGAGAAAACAGTTATGTTAGTTGATAGGTATCTTAATTAGCTAGACTGTGGTGATCATTTCATAATGTGTATGTATATCAAAGCATCAAGTTGTGTACCTTAAATATGTACAATTTCCATTTGTCAGTTATACCTCAATGAAGCTAAAGAAAAATGCCAAAAAATTATTTTCACCGATAAAAATAACTATATTTAAAGGGCGTTTTAAAAAAGTTGCCATGAACATTATTACACAGGTTTTTTGAGGAACAAGTGTACTCTTCTGTTGAATATAAAGCTAGAGATAGAATTTCTGGGCCAAATAGTATGTGTACTTTCAACTTAACAATGGTTTCAACTTTAAAGTATGTTACCAAATGGTTTTCTAAAGTAGCAGTACAAATTTAAACTAACAGTATCTGAAGACTTCTATTGCTCCTCATTCTCACCAATACTTGGGAGTGTCAAGTCTTTTTAGTTTTAGTCATTCATATTGGTATGGAGTGGTATTCTATTAAGTTTTTCTTTTTATTTTGGAAATCTTTAGATTTATAGACAAGTCTCAAAGATTAAATAAAGAGTTCCTGTATGACCATCACTCATCCCCCCCAGTATCACACTATTTCATAACCAAGGCACAATTTTCAAAACAGAGAAATTAATGTTGGTTTATTACTATGAAAAAACTCCAGACTTCATTTGGATTTCATGTTTTTTCACTACTGTAGTTTGTCTCTTCTAGGATTTGATCTAGGATATAACACTGCATTTGATCCCATTTCCTTAGTCTCCTCTTGTCTGTGATATTTTCTCACTCCATCCTTGTTTATTAAGACTTGGCAGTTTTGAAGAGTACAGGATATATGCTTAGTAAAATGTCCCTTAATTTTTTAAATATTTTTCTCATGATTATTGGAGTTATGAGTTTTCAGGAAGGATACCCCAAAGGTGAATTACACTGGAGTACAATATATCAAGACCAATCAATTGTACTCCAGTGTAATTCACCTTTGGGGTATCCTTCCTGAAAACTCATAACAGTGCTAATCTAGATCACTTAATTAAAGCAGGGTTTCCCTTTGGTTTTCAACTTTTTTTTTTTTTAAGATTTTGTTTACTTATTTGAGAAAGAGAGAACAAGAGAGAGCATGAGTGGAGGGGAAGGGCAGAGGGAGAAGGAGAAGAAGACTCCCTGCTGAGCAGGGAGCCCAACATGGGGCTGCATCCCAGGACCTTGGGATCATAACCTGAGATGAAGGCAGATACTTAACCGACTGAGCCACCCAGGTGCCCCTTGACTTTACTTTAATGTATATATGTTTAATTTATATTGTATTTAACTTGATTTGGTTTCTTAGCGCTTTTTAATCTATGATATGATGTTTTTATCAATTAAAAAAATTCTCATTCACTATCGCATGAAATACCTTCTTTGTCTCATTCTTGCTCCTTTTCTTCTGGGATTCTTTTCTTCCCCCCAGCATTTGATAAAGCATTTATTTTTTCTATTTTTGTTGAGAAGTAATTGACATGCTTCACTGTATAAATTTAAGGTGTACAACATGATGATTTGATTTACATATGTTATGATTGCTACAATATGTTTAATTAACAGCCATCATCTCATATAGATACAATAAAAAGAAAAGAAAAAAAAATCTTGTGATGAGAACTGTTAGGATCTACTCTCTTAAAAACTTTCCTCTATGTCATACAGCAATATTAGCTATAGTCATCATGTTGTGCATTACATCCCTAGTGCTCATTTATCTTGTAACTGCAAGTTTGTACTTTTTGACCACCTCCCTCCAATCTCCCCTAACCACACCCCCACCTCTAGTAACCACAAATCTGATCTCTTTTTCTATGATTTTTGTGTGTATGTTTTTGTTGTTTTAGATGCCACATATAAGTGAGATCATACATCATGCAGTATTTGTCTTTCTCTGTCTAGGTTATTTTATTCAGTATAATGCCTTTGAGATCCATCCATGTTGTCTCAAATGGTAGGATTTCCTCATTTTTTATAGCTGAGTAATATTTCATTATGTGTGTGTGTGTGTGTGTGTGTGTATTTTTTTTTCTCACAATTTCTTTTCTACTAATCCACTAGTGAATACTTGGATTGTTTCCATGTCCTGGCTATTGTAAATAATGGTGTCAATAATTACTTTTTGAGTTAGTGTTTTCATTTTGTTTGGATATATTCTCAGAAGTGGAATTGCTCAATCATATATTAGTTCTATTTTTAATTTCATTTGAAACCTCCATACTGTTTTCCATGGTGGTTGTACCAATCTAATGTCTCACTAATAGTACACAGGTTCTCTTTTCTCCACATCCATGCTTTCTTGATAATGAACAATAAAAACCTATCCTCAAGCAATTACAACTTAAATCAAGCTCCAACTTGGAATAAGCTCATAAGCTTACTTTTTTTTTTTTAAGATTTTATGTATTTATTTGACAGAGAGAAATCACAAGTAGATGGAGAGGCAGGCAGAGAGAGAGAGGGATGCAGGCTCCCAGCTGAGCAGAGAGCCCGATGCTGGACTCGATCCCAGGACCCTGAGATCATGACCTGAGCAGAAGGCAGCGGCTTAACCCACTGAGCCACGCAGGCGCCCCATCATAAGCTTACTTTTGACAATGTTAAACTTCACCTAAACCTTGTGCTCATGAAAAATGGCAATGACAAAGAAATTCCCACCCTTTTGTTTCCTGAGAGATGGCTAATCCACAAAAGACACCCAGCTCTCCCATATTTCAAGATTAGACCCAACTCCAGCTTTTCTCAGGGACTCAGATAAGAACCATCTTCTTCCTCCCTCATCATTCTCATAAGACTCAAGGATGACTCCTTTGTAAATCTGTATCTTCCCAGGCCCCCTTTATTTTCTTTGAGATGATACTCTTTAGTAAAACATTCTATCAATTACAATAGCCTGATTAAGATCATCTCCTTAAATGTCAGGTACATTTTGTCTTTGGTAGTATAGTACTGAGACTCAGATGAGGATGAACCTCACCTTTAGATCACTGTTTACTCCATCCTTGTGACGGGTGCTCCCAGAGACCTATGCATTCTGTTCCTGACTGATGATCTGGTATTCAGTGGTTTCTCTGATTTCTGATCCTATGTTCTGGATTCTTGTCTATTTGTATCATACCAAGGATTTGATTTTGATTATTGTAGATTTACTCACTTGATTTCTAGTGCCCCTAGTTTTGATTTCCTGGTCTGACCACTTGGTGATTTCTGGAAATGGATTGGTGGTTCATAGAGATCTTATTTCTGTTTGGTGAAAGACAATAGAATATCTAGTTTGTTAATCTCTTTTATTTGTCTATTTGTAATTTTGACCATAAGTCAATTAAGAATTCATATCTACTAGGAAAGAAAGAGCTTGTTGATATAAAATCATGAACTTTTTCTGTATTTATTCTTGATCCAGGACTGCAAGTTTAGAATTGAAGCAAATGTGCCTCACCTGTTTATGTCTGTATATCTATGTCTGAAATTCAGTAATGTCATTATCTCACTTTGTGTAATTGTGTAATATTTTTCTATCTGTGGATGGTATTATTAATGAATGCCTCCTCTTAAAGGAGCTCTATTCTATTAGCAATAATCGCGCCTCGGATAAACCTCATTGGCTACGATACTGCCACTGCGCAAAGCTCTATTCTAATTGACTTAAAGATAAGCAAGCACTTGTATAAGTTGAACATGTCTAAACTTCCCATGAATTAAGAACACTGAACTTGCAATGTTCTTCATGTGCTAAAAAAAACTTATAGAAACTAACTCAAATGTTTTAAGAAATCAAGATCAAATAATTTTGGAAAATATTTGGCAAATAAAATGACTTTAATAATTTTGTTTTAACCAAAAGAACTTTTGTCTCTTCTGATTTATCAATGTGAAATATAATATACACATATATTTTATTCTAGTTGGCTGTATTATTTTCTTAAACTTATACAAGTTTACTGGTCAAATAAAATAACATAACTTCTACTTATTGCTTAAGATTATGCAAAATAAAATTTGTGTTTAACCAAATGGAAGCATTATTCTAATAAATCTTATTTCAATAGTAATTATGTTTTGTAGCAAGTAGCTTAAAGATAAGTTCTAAAGCATTTAAATAACTTAAAATTTTGGACAGAAACTAAATTAAATTAAATTATTGATACTCATTAGATACTTAGATTATTTCTAAATAAGATGGAATACTTACTTAGATATATATTAATTCTTAAGTATAATTTTAAACATATACTTTCTGCTTCTTGTTTTTATATGGTGCAGAGAAGACATATATACTTGTGTTTCTTAATGGGAGTGTTCATTTTTGCCACCCTGAGAAGTTGTTCTGTGAGGGATGTGTATGGATATAGAAAGCAGTAGTAGCTTCATGGAAAGAGAACTTTGTTGTAGTCAAAGTTAAAGTTTGTTGAGTTTATCTGTAATTTTTTTTTAAAAAGCTATAATATTTTTTCCTTTCCTACCTCCATACCCTCTGGAATAAGGAGGGAGACAAACCACAAGAGACTCTTAATCTCACAAAACAAACTGAAGGTTGCTAGGGGGAGGGGGATGTTGAGAGGGTGGCTGGGTTATGGACATTGGGGAGGGTATGTGCTATGGTGAGTGCTGTGAAGTGTGTAACCCTGACAATTCACAGACCTGTACCCCTGGGCAAATAATACACTATATATTAATAAAAATAATTAATAGAAAAAGCTATAATAGCAAATACTATACTGATGCATTATTAGAGTTTGGTTTTCTCTCTCTTGAAGTGAACTTTTTCCTGGAGTATTGGTTTACTCTTACTGAAAGGTTATAAAAAATTATTTTCTTATTTTTGTAAAATCTGACTAGGCAGCAAAGACTCTTGTTGACTAGAATCACCTCTATGGTCTGTATTGAATTTGTTCTTGATTATTTAAGAAAGCAAAAATTCCCCACATGTGAAAAACCTAAAATTCTTTACAATAACATCATCTCTTGGGTTTACTTTTAAAACATATTATTATCACTTTGTTCAATAGGTAGTTAAGTATTATTTCTCAATCATATATGATTCTTTCTTTTTAACTTTAAAATTATTAAATTTTTAAATTTTATTTTTGTAAGACCCATGATCTTATCTTCATCAAGCTCAAATATGCTGACAATCTTGATATTTTGCCTTACCAAAATTGAATTCTAACTAGTATTTTTCAGACCTAAAACTGTCTTTGATAGTTCCCATGATGTCCTTGGAAAATCACAAAGGATTTGTGCTTCCACCTTATAAGAAGAGAGGTGTTAGAAATAATTAGGCTCATTTGATACATTACTACAGATGAGTTGCATGGGAAACGTCAAGTCAGGAGAGATGTTTAGCTCTCCTTGGGTTAAATTTGTATGGAAAAAATTGTTAATATGAATATTTCAGAAATTGTATGTTGTATGGAAATTTCCTAGAGATATGTCCATTCGTGATCTGCCTTCACTGTTTATGATATATTTCCCTTCATCAGAGTTCTAGTGCTGCTTTCTCAGGCAACAGACAACAATGTAATGAGTCATCATTTTAGTTGTTTGTAAGGATGTTAACTTGGTTTCAATTTTACTTCATTAACTTGAATCTAACATCTTCCAGGCCAGGGGTTTTCAACTGAAGTTCATGAACTTACCTTAACATAAAGATACTTAAGAATCACTACAGACTTCAAGATTATCTCTTTTCTTGAAATTCTTGGTATATTCTAATTATGGCTTTTGTATATCCACTTGGAATATTCATTGTCTATTATTTCTCAGGATTATTTTATGTTACCTCAGAACCTGTTTTTCTCTATAAAAGGTTATATTAATCCATTTATATAAATTAGATGCAATATTCACTCTTCTGTAGAAATAAGGTTAATCATTATGTGTAGAAATATTCTGCCCCAAATTTTTTATTGATTTTGTCATCTTATTTACATGCCACAGAAACCACCAATTTTCTTTGCCAGATGCATTATTCTTGAAACAAACACTCATCAGATCTTCCACATTTGAATATTATTGGTAATAAACAGGACTCTTTTACATCTCTTGTCCTCTGTATGCAACTTTTTGCTTTATTCTGATACTTCCCTGAAAGTGCTTACAACCACCTACAGACCAGAGGGCTTCATCTTCGGGGGAAAAGGATTTTGTCAGAGCTCTATGGACAAAGATTGTGTCAAATACTTCTGAGTCAAGGCTTCTGGTGCTACCCTCTCACTTAAACAACTTTGGGACCATACTAGTAGACTGAGTCAAGATTTCTAGAACTTCAGTCAAGAATCAAGTGGGTTCAGAAGACTGCTAACTTAAGATCGAGCAAAACAAAAAATTTAAGTGATAAAGGATGACTGTGGGTTTTGTCTGAAACACCTCTCTTTTGATAATGTTTTATTTTCTAGATATATAAAAAATCCTTTTGATCTCTTCAGTTATCTATAATTTATAACAATTCAGTAAACTATGCTTTTGTAAACTGACAGACATATTTATAAATGTTATCTTTTTCTCCCTGTTTGATACCTCCAGAATTCAGAAGCTCTTATTCAGTATTTTTTTGTTCATGGTCAATATAGTTATTTGTATAAGTTCTGCAGAAATCTGCTCTCCTTATTGGCAAGTACTGGAAATATTGGTTTTGCCACCAAGGCCTTGACTGAAATATCATAATTAAGAATCATGCTCCGGGACGCCTGGGTGGCTCAGTTGGTTGGACGACTGCCTTCGGCTCAGGGCGTGATCCTGGAGTCCCGGGATCGAGTCCCACATCAGGCTCCCAGCTCCATGGGGAGTCTGCTTCGCTCTCTGACCTTCTCCTCGCTCATGCTCTCTCTCACTGTCTCTCTCTCTCAAATAAATAAATAAAATCTTTAAAAAAAAAAAAAAGAATCATGCTCCTTTAACCAGATATGACCAATTACTTAGGAACTAAAGTTGACACTGTGGAATCAATGCTTATAAATCCTCCCTTGGAAAAACTGGACTGATACCTGACTCACAGAATTTCTTAATTTATGGATGAGTAAAATAGGTAATTTCCTTGAAGGCTCAGGAAACTTAGGACATTTGGGAGACTTCAAGAAGAGAGGTACTTACTCCAATTTATAGGTACCAAAAGTGAAAACTGTTCATTATTTGATTTCCTAATCTCAAAGAGCATTTAAAATTTCAGTTTGAGAGTCCTTTATAGACATTTCCAGCAGTACCAACTTAAGAAGGTCTATATGGTAAACTACCATTTTTGCTGCACTTATGTAAATGTGAAGCCAAATGAAATGAGGTTAGTCTTAGCTTGTAATCAAGAATAATCTTTTTTTTTTACATTATTTTTGTTCAAAAGAGGGGTGACTATGGAGAAAATTTGTATTTCAACAGAAAGCTTTCATTTACAGCATTGTTTATAGCACAGTCTTTTGGGTTGTCAAATTCTCTGTTCATTTTCTGATTATTTTTTGCAACCCTTAAAAATTATGGTAACTAATGGATATATAAACTCTGTATTGTTATCTTATCTAATAAAAATTTATGCTCCTTTCCCCACGACGGAAAAACAAATTTTGGCATCTATGTGTAAATTAGACTGCATGCAAACTGCTCAATTGTTAATCCTTACTACATTTTCAATTCTTCCAGTTTCCTTCAGAATCCAATCACAATCTTCCAAGATTACACTTCTAATATCTCTCCCTCCTGCTAGACCCTGTGTCACAGAGGACAAAGACTAAAACATGACTTAGATCCTTCTGGAGACTCTAGGTTGTCTCGAGGCTGACCTTTTCCCCAGGATCGGAAGAGTCCCTGTGAGCAGAAGCCTGAGAACTTGATAGGAACCTCACTCTTGTAGCAGACCATGCAAGACCTGGATGTCCCCTTGAACAAGTAACTATCTTAGCTACAAAGGAAGTCCTGATATGTTTGGGGCATGTAGGCCCTTATGTGAGAGGAACATGGTCACTCTCACAGAGAGAGCATGGACCTCCTAGCATGAGAGAGTCAAGAAACTCAGTGAGTGGGTGTGGCTGAAGGCTTTTTCTCCAGTGACTTCTTGGACTCCACTGTACCAGTTACGCTCAGGGTTGAATGCCTAGCTTTCACTTTGAAACAACCTCGTATGATAATATTTCCCCTTTTCATTGTGGACATCCCTCTTTTAAGATGCTTGATCAGCAGACTCTAAAACAACTGACCTTTGCCACCACCTCTAAACAGCTATTTCAACTGACATGCAGGAACAATGCTGACAGCCACAGACTATTTGTTAGACCTTCTTCATGCAATCAGAAGGTTTCTGATTGCCTCTGAGTTGTCTGGAAAGGGAGTGCTGACAAGGTTGAACTTTACCTCAGCCCTCGCTCCCAGAAAATAATTACAGTTAAGAAATCCTCCCAACCCTTTTATGTTCTGAGAGAAAGGTTAACTCTAACCAGCCAGCCACAAAAGACTAGCAGTAGGTGCTGGCATATTTCAAGATTAAACCCACCTCCATCTTTCCTCAGTGACTCAGATTAGAGCAGCATCCACCCTTCCCATGACCCCCATAAGACTTAGGAATAATTCTGTTTATAGGCCTCTATAAATCTCTGGATGTCTTTCCCCCCCCTTTTTTTTAAGTTGTTTCCTATTAATGAAACTTATCCTTATCACAGTAGCCTGAATAAAATTCTCTTCTTAGTTGTCTGGCACACTTGTAAAGACGTTATTTACTTATTTGAGGGAGCTCAAGCCAGGGAAGGGGCAGAGGCAAAGGGAGAAACAGACTCCCACTAGTGAGGAGCCCAATGTGGGGCTTGACCTCAGGACCCTGGGATTGTGACCGGATCTGAAGGTAGACACTTAACCGACTGAGGTACCCAAGCACTCTCTTAAGAGAGGCTTTTGATACCTCTCTTATTTTAAGTACCATCTTGGTTTATGAATGTTGAAAAGTACACTTCCTTTTTCATCATGTTAAGCTAGATACTATTTTTTTAAAAAAATTTATATAACATTTTTATATGATTTTAGCAGGAGACAGATCCTCAATAACCCAGTCCTTGTGATAGGAAACTGATGTCATCTCTATTCTTTCTTCAGTCTTTTGTTGGTGGCTATATCTTGTGCTCAGCTCCATTAAGGCTTTGCCTTTTGATTTACAAACTTTCTTTTTCCCTTTAATATATAAAGCATCAAGTTTTGGCTTTCATAATTATTGCCTGTGAAGTAGGCATCAAGAACCCCACTTGGAACCCCAAATCTGAGCACCAACTCTTTGTATTTCTGTTACAATTATATAAATCTTCCCCCCAAATAATTGATGTCTCTGGTGAATAAAGGGAAGGTTTTGTATGAGGAGATACAAAAGAAAATGCACGTGGATTCATTTCAAGAAGTTATCTCAATATACTCTCAATCATTCATACCTACAATCCAGCAGAATATGTTCCCTGAAGCTGTTGCCACAGATCAGGGGCTCTGTCTCAGACATAGTCTTTCACAACTCCCAAACTTCTTGAACTGACCCTTATGATGTTTTTCATAAGAGTTTTTCTACTTCCATTAAGACTTTACCTTGTTTGACTTACTGTGTTGCCCCCTGGGTTACAATTTTGATTTCTCCCTTCCGTTATCCATCTTTAGACAACACAAATAAGATCAATCTTTGTTGTCCCAATCTTAGAACAAACATCCAAATATTCCCTCCAAGTTCACCTAATAGAATCTGGACACCTGAACAAAAAAATTTAGTAGTTCCTTTCCAGGGGACAGATTGTGATTCTCAGACAGAAGGAAGTGAGATCTGGGTTTAAGAGAGTTGTGTGAGTGAGGGCACCTGGGTGGCTCAGCTGGTTAAGCATCTACCTTCAGCTCAGGTCATGATCCCAGTGTCCTAGAATGAAGCCCAACATCTGGCTCCCTGCTTTTCTTTCTCCTGCTGCTGCTTGTGTTCTCTCTCTCTCAAATAAATGAATAAAATCTTAAAGAAAGAAAGAAAGAATGTTGCATAAGTTTGTATGTATTCACATTCTTTTCAGCTCTGGAAATTGTATATGTTTGTGTATACTCACATATACATATACAAAATTTTCCAGGTCAAGTGGCAAAAATTGACATTTCTCTTTTCTTTTAAAAGACAAATTTTAAGTACACTAACATTTTGCTTACAGAAAATAGACACTGATGAGTCATTTAGCATTTCACATAATTTTTTGAATCTTACAGCAATCACATAAAGTAAGCAAAAAACCCCATAATCAGAGATAGTTTAAAATCTTTAGAATCATTACTCTCTCAAAGATTAAGGTACTCATTCGTCCCCCATCCTCACGTAGACTTTAACGTGAAAGCATTTCTAAATAGTATGGTAGGTATAAGAGAGTCTAACAAGTTCTGAATTGTTTTGCAATTACAACTTTGATGTTTCTTGATCAAATCAAACATTTAAATTTTCTTCTCTCTCTCTCTTTGGTATTTTGTAGGATAAGGAGGCATTTTCCCATTGGTGTTATCTCAATTACATGGCACTTGAGTTTGTACATGGCACAAAGCCAGTAGTAGGCACAATTACTGCCATGGTCATTTTAAAGACCATCAGTGACTATGCAAGACTCATGCCCTAAGCAGACTTGCTCACCTGGCAAGAGGTAGAGCTAGAAGCAGATGAAGCTTTCACTTTTCCTACTCAAGATTACTCAAAACTTGCTCCACAAATGACAGTAGGCAACGTGTTTGTTCCTGGTTCTGGGTGTGTAGTATAGGAATCAAGAGTAAGTGCTTAGAAATGTTTATGGCAATTTGATTTTGCTCTGACACCCAAAAATATGACCAGTGGGTGCCTCTCAGTGAAGAGGGTATAGACCAGTTGTCCTACTCAGTGCAGAATCACAGAGGTGCAAGCTATTTCTGGACATGTATAGTCATTTCATCTCTTTGGGTATTACTGCATGATGGACCGGGGTAGGAATGGAGTTATTACATAAAATTCAGGATGCCCAGTTAAATTTGCATTGCAGACTACAATGAATAATATATATTTTTTATTTTTTATTTTCAGCATAACGGTATTCATTATTTTTGCACCACACCCAGTGCTCCATGCAATCTGAGCCCTCTCTAATACCCACCACCTGGTTCCCCCAACCTCCCACCCCCCTTTTAATAGAACTATGTCCCAAGAAGTTTTGGAAACATATTTCTACTAAAAATTATCTCAGGTTTATCTATTAGAATTCATATTTAATTGGGTGTCCTGTATTTTTCTTAAAGATTTATTTATTTATTTGAAAGAGAGAATACAAGGAAGGGGAGGGGCAGAGGGAGTGGAAAAAAGAGAATCTTAAGTGGACTCTATGCTCAGAGGAGAACCTAACGTGGGACTTGATCTCACACCCCTGAGGTCAAAATCAAGAGTCTGATGCTTAACTGACTAAGCACCCAGATACTCCAGGTGTCCTATATTTTTATTTGCTAAATCTGGAAAGCCTAGGTAGGGATGTTTGACATTTGTCCTCCATCACAGCTACTGTGAGAAGCTCTGCTTGGTGTCCTCAAGAGATTTGGGCCCAGAATGGCTCTACCTCACGGTGCTGAGACTAGATCCTTGGTGTCTTCTTCTGCTTCACTCATTTGTTCCACCACCTTGTGTGGTAAACCCATCTATGCTGTCTTTTGCTAATTTCCTTAGCTATTTTTCAAATCTTGATGTTCACAGTGATACTATTTCTTTCTTTTTCTTGGCATTCAGTGGTTTTAGGAAAGTAGGGGTTTCTGACTAAGATTTTTGTAATACTTTGAAGATTAATAAGTTAATGCCTGGCAGCACTTTTAAGAGATGCAAAAGTGCTTTCTCCACAGTTCACTAAACAATAAAATTGTTTCTAGTGTATCTTATTGTTATTATCACCCAAGCTGTTTTGCTGTGTTTTCCATCATTATTCAAATCCATCTTGAAAATTCTCCAAGAATAAAGAAATAAATCTCTAAAGATTTATGACAAAATATGCATTGTACCTTGTCCAGTAATTTGTGTACAGGCAAAATGAACATGTTTTACTTAAGAAGGCCATTTAAGCAGCTCAAAAGGGTGAGTGACCTCAATTTCCTCATTTATAAAATTGGGCTGTTGGGCTAGGTGGTATCTAGGGTTCTTTGGTAGCTTGAATGTTCTGATTTTAAAAAAATCACCAGAGAAAGCCAAAACTGTGTAGAAAGGAAGAGCAGCAGTTTGCTTACTTCCTTAATGAAGGGAAAATCCTTTTCTACTCCTTTTCTAAATCTGCCTCCCACAATTAAGCTCTCCCAGGTTATGGACTGCATCAAGATGCATTAATGGGTATAAAAGAGGGTATTGGGCTGGGAATCAAAAGGGCTGAATTTGAACCTTGGCTTTCCCACTAATTAGCCATATGATTTGGGAGCAATGACTAAACCAGATGACCACACATACTTCTGCCCTCTATGGTAAAGGCACAATTCATATTAAAGTGGCTAAATTCTATTGAGGAAAACATCTTGAAGATCTCATTAGTCCTATTTGGTTGTGAAAGGATGGGGTGACTTGTGCTAGGTTAGGTGATCAGGATAGCCTCAAAGAGAATTAAATGCTCTTTAAGACAGAAGATAGGAATGTTAGAGTTATTTGCCAGAGAAAGAAATTGGGCCTTTAGAAAAAGAAGAAAAGTGGAGAGAAAAATTTAGAAGCACTCCCCCCACCCCAGGGCCCATTCTGGTACAGAGCTAGGTGAGATGATGCTTGAATAGGAGGCAAGTCCTGGACCTGGCTGGTACTCAGTTCTAGCATGTTATTGCCATGCTTAGGTGGGGCTCCAATACCCTCAGGTCTCCCAATCTTCCAAGGAAAGGCAGAAATCTGAAAAAGTTTCTCCTTTTAAAATGTTGAAAATGAATTAAAATTTTATGTTATTTCTGTGCTGTCCAAACAAAATATGTCCATGGATTGTATTTGGGCCATGAACTGCCATTTTAGAATATTTTGCCTAGAGAGAGTAAGGGTCCCTAAAAAGGTAAAAAATTATTTTAGTGCAGTTGATCCTTTTCCAAGTGGTCATCATAAAAATCTTAGGTTGCTTCCAACCTTTGTTAGAATTTGATACACACAAAGAATTTGTGATCATTTAGAGAATGAAGGAAGAAAGGTGTTGCCTTACAAGGAACAGTAGTATGAAAGGGGACAACAAGAAGGAGAGGCAAGATGGTGGAGGAGTAGTGGACTGAAATGATATCAGGTCACAGGAATTCAGCTAGATAGTTATCAAAACATTCCAAACACCTACAAACTCAACAGGAGATCAAAGAGAAGAAGAGCAGCAATTCTAGAAACAGAAAATCAACCACTTTCTGAAAGGTAAGACATGAGGAGAAGTGAATCCAAAGCCATGGGAAGATAGACTGTGGGGGGGAGGGGCCAGCTTCTGGCAAGCAGTGGAGCAATGAAGCACAATATCTGAACTTTTAGAAGTCTGCTCCACTGAGGGACATCACTCCAGAGGCTAAGAGGGGATGGAGCCCTCATGGGGATAGTGTGGTCTCAGGTCCCACAGGGTCACTGAAAGATTGGGGGTATCTGAGTGTGGCAGAACTCCCAGGTATCAGATTGGGGGAGTCAACTACAGAGTCAGAACTGAGGAGTGAGCTCTCAGCTCTGGGTTACCTTAAACTATGATCTGCAGCAAGTTGAACCACTGCTCTTTGAGCAGGGACCCCACAAGTGGCAGATCCAGAGAGACTCACCATCCTCCTCTGGAGAAGGAGCATGGCAGGAATCTGCTGCATTTGGAGACTCCAAATGGGGCTGAGTGCTAGAGACAGAAACACTTGGTCCCAGGCTGGGTGAGCCCAGAGCGTGGCCGGAGACCAGGGAGATGGGAGTTATTGACCCCTTTTCACTGAGGGCACACTGAGGAGTGGGGCCCCAAGCTCTTGGCTCTGCTGGGCTGGAGATTGGGAGGCCATCATTTTCATTCCCGTCCTCCAGAGCTCAATGGAAATCATTCGGGGAACAAATGCTCCTGAGAGCAAAGGTGAAGAGATTTCTTAGCCTGGCCCCTGGCAAGGGCAGTGCAATTCTGCCTCAGCCAAAGACATTTGAGAATCACTACAACAGGCCCCTCCCCCAGAAGATCAGCAAGAACATCCAGCCAAGACCAAGCTTACCAATCCAGGAGAACTGTGGAACTCCAGAACGAGGGAAAAACAATGCATGGAATTCATGGCTTTCTCCCCATGATCCTTTAGTCTTGCAAAGTTAAATTAAAATTTTTAAAATTTTATTTCTTTTCTTATTCTAATTTTTTAAAATTTCTCTTTCCTCTTTTAACATTTTTTAAACAGTTTATCTTAACAATACTGTTCTAAAAAATTCTTTTTAAACCTTCATTATTATAGTCCTATTTTATCCTTCATTGTATGTAACCCTATTCTTTGTACACGTACAGGGCTTTCCCCCACCCCTAAAAAATTTTGGGATACAATTTCTTCCAATACATCAAAATATACCCTAAATCTAATACAGGGCTTTGTTCTAGTCTCCAGCCTAAGTACATTCATTCTTCTTTCTTTTTTCTTTCTTTTTCCAACCAACTTATCAATTCCTTTTTTAGATTTTTTAAAAATTTTCATCTTTATAGTCATATTCCATCCCTTCATCATGTATACCCTTATTTTTGTGTATCTATAAGTTTTTCTTTCTTTAAAATTTTGGGAGGTAGTTTCTTCTAAGAGACCAAAATACACCCCAAATCAAGTGGGTGGCTATGTTCTATTCACCAGTCATATGTGTGTGTGTGTGTGTGTGTGTGTGTGTGTGTGTATACATATATTTAATTTCTTTTTACTTTACCCCGAGTTTGGGATCTCTTCTGATTTTGTTAGAGTACATTTTTCTGGGATCTTTGCCACCCTTTTAGTATTTTATTCTCTCATTCATATATTCTTATCTGGATAAAATGGCAAGGTGGAAAAACTCACCACAAAAAATGAACAAGAGACAGTACCGACAGATAGGGATGTAATCAATACAGACATTGGTAATATGTCAGACCTAGAGTTCAGAATGACAATTCTTAAGGTGCTAGCTGTGCTCAAAAAAGGCATGGAAGATATTAGAGAAACACTGTCTGGAGAAATAAAATCCCTTTCTGGAGAAATAAAAGAACTAATATCTAACCAAGCTGAAATAAAAAAGGGAGTTAATGAGGTGCAATCAAGAATGGAGGATCTTACTGCTGATAAATAAGGTAGAAGAGAGAATTAGTGATATAGAAGACCAAATGACAGGGAATAAAGAAACTGAGCAAAAGAGAGACAAACAACTATGGGACCACAAGGGGAGAATTAGAGAGATAAGTGATATCATAAGATGAACAATTAGAATAATTGGGATTCCAGAAGAAGAAGAAAGGGGGGAGGGGAAGAAGGTATATTGGAGCAGATTATAATAGAGAATTTCCTCAATATGGCAAAGGGAATGAGCATCAAAATCCAGGAGGCACAGAGAACCCCCCTTCAAAATCAATAAAAAATAGGTCAATACCCCATCATCTAATAGTAAAACTTACTAGTCTTAGTGACAAAGAGAAAATCCTGAAAGCAGCTCAGGACAAGAGGTCTATGACATACAATGGTAGAATTATTAGATTGGCAGCAGACCTATCCACAGAGACCTGGCAGGCCAGAAGGGACTGGCATGTTATATTCAGAGCACTAAATGAGAAAAAATATGCAGCCAAGAATACTAAATCCAGCTAGGCTATCATTGAAAATAGAAGGAGAGATAAAAATCTTTCAGGACAAACAAAAATTAAAAGAATTTGCAAACACCAAACCAGCCCTACAGGAAATATTGAAAGGGGTCCTATAAGCAAAGAGAGAGCCTAAAAGTAGCAGAACAGAAAGGAACCGAGACAATATACAGTAATAGTCACCTTACAGTCAATACAGTGGCACTAAACTCATATCTCTCAATAGTTACCCTGAATGTTAATGGGCTAAATGCCTCAATCAAAAGATGCAGGGTATCAGAATGGATATATATATAAAAAAACCATCAATATGCTGTCTACAAGAAACTCATTTTAGACCCAAGGACACCTCCAGATTTAAAGTGAGGGGATGGAAAAAAATTTACCATGCTAATGGACATCAGAAGAAAGCTAGGGAGGCAATCCTTATATCAGATCAATTATATTTTAAGCCAAAGACTATAATATGAGATGAGGAAGGACACTATATCATACTCAAAGGGTCTGTCTAACAAGAAGATCTAACAACTTTAAATATATATGCCCCTAGCATAGGAGCAGCCAACTATATAAACCAATTAATAACAAAATCAAAGAAACACATTGACAATAATACAATAGTGAAGTACTTTAACACCCCCTTTACTGAAATAGACAGATCATCCAAGCAAAAGATCAACAAGGAAATAAAGGCCTTAAATGATACACTGGACCAGATGGATGTCACAGATATATTCATAACATTCCCTCCCAAAGCAACAGAATACACATTCCTCTCTAGTGCACATGGAACAGTCTCCAGAATAGATCACATCCTGGGTCACAAATCAGGCCTCAACTGGTACCAAAAGATTGGGATTATTCTTTACATATTTTCAGACCACAATGCCCTGAAGCTAGAACTCAATCATAAGAGAAAAGTTGGAAAGAACTCAATTATGTGGAGGCTAAAGAGCATCCTTCTAAAGAATGAATGGGTCAACCAGCAAATTAAGGAAGAATTGAAAAATTCATGGAAGCAAATGATATTGAAAACACAACTGTTCAAAATCTATGGGAAACAGCAAAGGTGGTTTTGAGAGGAAGTATCTAGTTTCTCAAGAAACAAGAAAGGTCTCAAGTACACAACCTAACCCTATACCTAAAGGAGCTTGAGAAAGAACAGCAAAGAAAGCCCTAAACCCAGAAGGAGAAGAGAAATAATAAAGGTCAGTGCAGAAATCAGTGAAATAGAAACCAAAAGAACAGTAGAACAAATCAACAAAACTAGAAGCTGGTTCTTTGAAAGAATGAATATGATTAGTAAACCCCTGGCCACACTTACCAAAAAGAAAAGAGAAAGGACCCAAATAAATAAAATCATAAATGAAAGAGGAAAGATCACAACCAACACCAAAGAAATACAAACAATTATAAGAATATATTATGAGCAACTATACACCAGAGGCAATTTGACAATCTGGAAGAAATAGATGCATTCCTAGAGACATATAAACTACCACAACTGAACCAGGAAGCAATAGAAAACCTAAACAGACCCGTAACCAGTAAGGAGATTGAAGCAGTCATCAAAAATCTCCCAACAAACAAGAACCCAGGGCCAGACGGCTTTCCAGGGGAAATCTACCAAATATTTAAAGAAGAATTAATACCTATCCTCCTGAAACTGTTCCAAGAATTAGAAATGGAAAGAAAACTTCCAAGCTCATTTTATGAAGCCAAAATTACCTTGATCCCAAAACCAGACGAAGACCCCATCAAAAAGGAGAATTACAGACCAATATTCCTGACGAACATGGATGCAAAAATTCTCACCAAAATACTAGCCAATAGGATCCAACAGTACATTAAAAGGATTATTCATCACGACCAAGTGGGATTTATTTCTGGGCTGCAAGTTTGGTTCAACACTCACAAATTAATAGCGTGATACAATACATTAATAAAAGAAAGAACAAGAACAACATGATACTCTCAATAGATGCTGAAAAAGCATTTGACAAAGTATAGCATCCTTTCTTGATCAAAACTCTTCAAAGTGTAGCATCCTTTCTTGATCAAAACTCTTCAAAGTGTAGGGATAGAGCATACATACCTCAATATCGTAAAAGCCATCTATGAAAAACCCACAGCGAATATCATTCCCAATGGGGAGAAACTGAGAGTTTTTCCCCTAAGGTCAGGAACATGGCAGGGATGTCCATTACCACCACTGCTATTCAACACAGTACTAGAAATCCTAGCCTCAGCAATCAGACAACAAAAAGAAATTAAAGGCGTCCAAATTGGCAAAGAAGCAGTCAAACTCACTCACTTTTCAGATGATATGATACTTTATGTGAAAAAACCCAAAAGACTCCACTCCAAAACTGCTGGAACTTGTACAGGAATTCAGTAAAGTGTCAGGATATAAAATCAATGCACAGAAATCAGTTCTATTTCTATATACCAACAACAAGAGAGAAGAAAGAGAAATTAAGGAGTCGATCCCATTTACAATTGCACCCCAAACCATAAAATATCTAGGAATAAATCTAACCAAAGAGGCAAATAATCTGTACTCAGAAAACTATAAAGTACTCATGAAAGAAATTGAGGAAGACACAAAGAAATGGAAAAATGTTTCATGCTCATGATTGGAAGAACAAATATTGTGAAAATGTCTATGCCGCCTAAAGCAATCTACACGTTTAATGCAATCCCTATCAAAATACCATCAATTTTTTTTCAAAAAAAATGGAACAAATAATCCAAAAATTTATATGGAACCAGAAAAAAAAAACCAAATAGCCAGAGGAACATTGAAAAAGAAAGCCAAAGTTGGTGGTATTGCAATTCCAGACTTAAAGCTCTATTGCAAAGCTATAGTCATCAAGACAGTATGGTACTTGCACAAAAACAGACACATAGATCAATGGAGCAGAATAGAGAGCCCAGAAATAGACCCTCAATTCTATGGTCAACTAATCTTCAACAAAGCAGGAAAGAATGGCCAGTGGAAAAAAGACAGTCTCTTCAACAAATGGTGTTGGAAAAATTGGACAGTCACATGCAGAAGAATGAAACTGTGGTTTCCTTACACCACACTCTAAAATAGACTCAAAATGGGTGAAAGACCTCAAGGTGAGAAAGGAATCCATCAAAATCCTTGAGGAGAACACAGGCAACAACCTCTTCGACGTCAGCCACTGTGACTTCTTCCTAGAAACATCGCTAAAGGCAAGGGATGCAAGGGCAAAAATGAAGTATTGGGACTTCATCAAGATCAAAAGCTTTTGCACAGCAAAGGGAACAGTCAATAAAACCAAAAGACAAATGACAGATTGGGAGAAGATATTCACAAATGACATATCAGGTAAAGGGCTAGTATCCAAAATCTATAAAGAACTTATCAAACTCAACACCCAAAGAACAAATAATCCAATCAAGAAATGAGCAGAAGACATGAACAGGCATTTCTGAAAAGAAGACATCGAGATGGCCAACAGACACAGAAAAAGTGCCAACATCACTCATCATCAGGAAAATATAAATCAGAACCACAATGAGATACCACCTCACACCAGTCAGAATGGCTAAAATTAACAAGTTAGGAAATGACAGATGTTGGCAAGGATGCAGAGAAAGGGGAGCCCTCCTACACTGTTGGTGGGAATGCAAGCTGGTGCAGCTACACAGCATGGAAGTTTCTCAAAAAGTTGAAAATAGAGCTACCCTATGATCCAGCAATCACACTACTGGGTATTTACCCTAAAGATACAAATGTAGGGATCCAAAGGGGCATGTGCACCCGAATATTTATAACAACAATGTCCAATATAGTTAAACTATGGAAAGAACCTAGATGTCCATCAACAGATGAATGGATAAAGAAGGTGTGATACACACACACACACACACACACACGCACTATGGAATACTATGCAGCCATCAAAAGAAATGAAATCTTGCCATTTGTAACAACATGTATGGAACTAGAGGGTATTATACTGAACGAAACGGGTGAATCAGAGAAAGACAATTATCATATGATCTCTCTGATATGAGGAATTTGAGAGAGTGGGGGGTTTGAAGGGTAAGGAAGGAAAAAATGAAACAAGATGGGATCGGAAGGGAGACAAACCATAAGAGATCTTAATCTCACAAAACAAACTGAGGGATGATAGGGGGCAGGGGGTTAGAGAGAGGGTGGTTAGGTTATGGACATTGGGGAGGGTATGTGCTATGGTGAGTGCTGTGAAGTGTGTAAGCCTGACGATTCACACATCTGTACCCCTGGAGCAAATAATATATTATATGTTCAATAAAAATAATTAATAAAAAAGAAGAAAAAAGGGGGGGACAACAAATGCAGGAGTGACATTAGATTAGGAATTGAGAATTCAGCAGAAGAAATCCAAAGACATAAAAAAGAGAAAGCCTCCCAAGAACATCCTCCTGACAAGAAGAATATTGGTGTGATGTCCTGGGCTTTCTGTGTAAATAGAATGGGGATTGAGACATTACTAGTTTAATATAAAAAGAATGTGTGGGGCGCCTGGGTGGCTCAGTGGGTTAAGTCTCTGCCTTCGGCTCAGGTCGTGATCCCGGGGGCCTGAGATCGAGCCCTGCATTGGGCTCTCTGCTCAGCAGGGAGCCTGCTTCCTTTGCTCTCTCTCTGCCTGCCTCTCTGCCTACTTATGATCTCTGTCTGTCAAATAAATAAATTAAATCTTAAAAAAAAAAAAGAATGTGTGACACCAGAAATCTGGAGAACTTGAAGATGTTCAGAGCAGACACTTAATTTACGAAAGGGATAAAATGATATAAAACCTCTCAAAGAGTAATGTCCTACACACACATGCACATGCATGTAACCTGAGACTGGAATGTTCTGAGGCTGTAGGAGTCTAGAAAAAAAAAGGACATAAGTTGTCCTTCTGAGAAGGGCTGGCAGGTGAGAGGAGTTTGGTGACACTTTTGCTCCAAAGAAGCCTGCCTGAGTAGGGAGAAGGGGAGAAGCAGGACAGCCTGCCTCACTGTGACTGAGAACGCTGCTGAGCGATTCCAGAATGGCATGTCCACAGAAGCTCAGAACAGTTAGGGATAACCTGCAGTGATCAGGGGGAGGCTTGAAGAAACTGGACAGGAGAAAAGAGGAGTTACAGAGACAGATGAAAAGTCAGATCTCCAGGATTTCAAGGCCAATCACTTTCTTTTTGAATGAAAGGTATGTATACAGAGTTAATGTATGTTATACTGGAGAGGTGAGGCTGTGTACTGAATGACTATAATGAGCATTCCTTTCCCTTTCCTAGGAGGTTGTTTCAGGTATTCTGCAACTCAGAAAGCAGCTCATTCCTCTCTTCGTTCTCTTTCTTTTTGTGAAGAACATGGGGCATAATATCATTGGCACTCTCAAAGCCAACATGGGTTTTTGTTTCTTGTGTAACAAGCATATCAGCTTCATCAGGCTAGTGTATTTTCATGGCTAACAAATTCAGAGAAATCGGCATTCCTGTTCCCTGTGCAAGTGTCAGGGGTCAGGGATTGTTTCTGGAAATGTTATGCTACTCAGCACCACACTTATGCAGAGGGAGATAGATTTTTCCATGAGAGTGCCTCACTGCCAGGGAAGACTATTGGCCATGTCATCTTGCTGGTCATCAGATAATTAGCATGTGCTGAATAGAGGCAGTGTGCTCTGTATCATTCTAGGAAGCTGGAAGAGTGCCCTGCCTTGTCAGGCCATTTAACCAGACAGACACCAAGAAGAACAGGGTTTGGAATCACAAGAAAGCTAATACCTATGGCCAAGATTTATGGAGCACTGCACTGAGCTCTTGACATGAATTATTTTTTTCTTCCCCAAATCTTGGTGAGATAGATATGGTTGTCATCATCATCTGATGGTTGAGGAAAGGAAGGTTCACAGAGAATAGATAAAATGCCCAAGACCACAGAGCTAGTTAGGGACAGAGCCAGGACTTGAATGCAGGTTTGTCTGATCCAAAGCCTGGGTACTTAAGGTCCTAGAAATGCCATGGGGTGACCACTGACTTGTACACAGCTAAGGTTATTGGATTCAAGTCTCCATGGAAGCAAAGATACCAAACCCACAAAGGCACCACTTTGAGAACAAAGGCTGCTCTTTTAAGTTATCAATAGGCCATTAAATCCAACCTCATGATGCTAGAACTGGGTCATAGCCAAATGACCCAAACACCCATGGGCATTTCTTGGTAACTCCTTCTAGCCACACACAGAGTGTTAGGGTCAGCCTTCCACACTGCCCAGACAGCCAGACTTGGATTTCAGCATGAGCACTGAGGTGAACTAGAGCGAGATTATGTCCTACTCCTGATTACTGTGCTCCCAGCAATTTGTGTTACCACCTCTACCTCTCAACCTCTCCAACCCAGGCACTTAAGAAAAAGGAGAGAGGACCTAGGAACATGGGGTAGCTGACAGTCAGAATTTTCTCAAGATGCCTCTCTTTTGTTTTCGTATCTTGGAATTACTATGATTAAATTTTGTTTTTACCAAAGAAATCCAGGCATCCAGTTAAAATAAAAATGAAATAATACTGACATAATCTTGATGAAGAATAGATGTTCTCTGGCCCATAGCTGCGTACTCCCAAAAGGAATCATTTTACTCTTCTTAGTGTTTTTTTTTCTGATAGTCACTTTTATTTTTGTAAATATGGTGATCCTGTGCATTTCTTAATTTCTCCATCTGAAACAATAATTACTGTCTTTCTGTTATTGTAGATGAGTTTAATGCCCTTCTACACCCTCTACCTCCTCCCAACTCCATCTTCATAATGTAGTTTTATCACAGATTATGGTTAAAAAAGTAATCATTGTGACTATTTAAATTTTGGCTCCATACACTAACAGAATTTTCAAACATGACACCTGATCTGACCGTATCCCATTCTCCTGAGCCCCGCTCCACTTCTTTCTTCTTGCAGACCATCTTTCAGAGCTCTCCATCCTCCTGCAGCATGGACTGCTGGTGGACTAGGCTTGCTACACAGCCATCATCCTGGGACTTCCTTCTGTTTGTCTCCTGATTCTTAAGTCTTCTTTATCCTTCTTTCTCAGCCTTTACCCTTGTTTGATGGTAGGACATCCTGCAGTTACTTAGTGCTGTCTTGAAAAGGAGAGCATGTAGTCACACTTTCAGATTTAAGAAAACATCTCCAGTGACAGAGAACTGGCTCATTCTGTCACAGCGACGTTCTGGTTATTCCATCTAAACATTAACATGTTTTTCATTTATTCATAATACCAAGGCATTTTAAATCATCTATTGCCCAGGCATTTGTCCCCATGTGTCCTCAAGTTTTCTAGCCTTCATTGCCAGTTCTTCACATAATATCCAAATACAAAGGCTATAGTTCCCATCTGGCATACTGTGGCAAGCTCAGTATGGTCCTTGACCACCCATATCTTTAAAGTTAGACTCTGCCTTAGCCTAATACTATCTCAGTTCTGGATAATGAACCTCAGCTTCTCTACTGGCTATTCTGATTCCTCCCCTGGACCAGCTGGGGGTCAGCAGATAGACTTCCCCAGTGAATGGGTGGATTTGGGATTAACCTCAACATGTTAAATTCAGTAGTTCTCCAAAGTAGAAATCTCCCCCCTGCTGAAAAATTCCCATGCCTCCTTCTGTTCTAGTTTCTTGGGAACCTGGGTTTTTTCCATTTCCTCCAAAGCACTGGGGACTAAAATAAAGGTCTATCCTTTACCCAGACCAGTTGCTGTGCACCTCCACTGTCACCTTCCTCCTGAATCCCAATTCCCATCATGCCCTATTATCCTTAGATGGAGTCTTTGAGTGAACTAATTTAACCCCATATTCTTGAATGTCTTATACTCCCATCCTCTTCCCGTAGGCTAACCTCTTCTTAGTTCTTGCCTTGTGACTTTGAACTGAACAGGATTCATGAACCAATTCTCTTTGGACATGATATCTGGACCTTCCTTTGAGATTTCTTTTGCTGCTTCTATTTGTTCTAAGCACCTACCAATTCTTCCTTGCCTTTGGCCAGAGTCATTTGGTGGAATACTTAAGCTCCCTCTTAAAAATCAACTGTGAATTTAATTCTCCTTTCAGATACTCCTGAGCAAGAAATTTGGAAATTCTCTCATGCTAAATCTTATAGTTTTTTAGCAAAACTTATTTAGAATATAGCAGATTGTGAAGTAACAGTTCATGTAGTATAGTTTTAGGGGTTCCAGAAGAGACGGTCCAAAGAAACATTACTCACTCAGTATTCACAATGCTTCAAGCTCAAAACAGCTTTTAACCAGATAGTGGTTCTCAGCCCTGGCTGAAATTCTGTATCTCCTAGAGAGGTTTCAAACAATGCTAATACCCAACTCCATACCCCGAGATTGAGATTGAATGAAACACAGTGGGGCCTGTGCCTTAGTAAGAAAGATGTCCAAGTAATTCTAATGCACACTGAGAGCTGTGAACCCCTAACTAACAGAAAAAAATAAGGCTCACAATGTCATCTCTCTTGAAGAAAAAACTCCTGCCAGTTATGCTAAATTATAAGCAACTGAGGTTTCTTCTGACTGAGGGCTACGAAGTGGGTGAAGGAAAACAGAATGGGAAACATCACAAAGAACAAATTTGGCAGAAGCTGAATCCAGTCTCCACCTAGGCCTTACACATATTTTCTTAAACATTTTAACTGATACGGCCTCTGCCCTTCTAGCTTGGGTTGGGGGGTGGGGTCCTCAGTTATGAGGCCAAAGGAGGTGAGAATGAGTTGGAACTGAATGGTGAGGTAAACATAGCCTTAGGGCTGTCCTTGTGGAGGAGAGGGCCTGGCGAGGAGTTTGAATATAACTTCTGGAATGTGACAACTTGTGTTTCACCTGGACTTGCTTTGTTAACCAATCTGTAGGTGATAAACTGTGCTCATCAAGTTAGGGAGGAGAGTTCTGATTTATGATTCTAAGCAATAGGACTGTTTTGAAGCAGGATCCTGGTGTCAATTATAGATTCTCAGGGCTCCAGCAAATAAACTGGGCTTGAGGAATGGTGCCATTCCTGGCATGGAAGTGGAATGCAAATGGGGCAGAGCAGTCCATTATCACGTGGATAGGGCAAACATAGCAAGAGGAAGAAAGAGTTATCTCTCTGGGTGTAGGATGGTTCAGGGAAGATGCATAGTAGGACTTGGGATGGCAAGGCAAATCAGAGTAATCTTCTTATAAGCTCCCCTTATTTAAAATATATGGAATGGTTTTCTCCACAGTTTAAAGTTATAGTAGTTCTGGGGCGCCTGGGTGGCTCAGTGGGTTAAGCCGCTGCCTTCGGCTCAGGTCATGATCTCAGGGTCCTGGGATCGAGTCCCATATCAGGCTCTCTGCTCGGCGGGGAGCCTGCTTCCTCCTCTCTCTCTCTGCCTGCCTCTCTGCCTACTTGTAATCTTTCTCTGTTGAATAAATAAATAAAATCTTAAAAAAAAAGTTATAGTAGTTCTAGTGGTTATTTCTGCACTATGTCTCAGTTTCCTTCAGCATAAAATGATGACATGTTCAGATAATCTCTAAGGCTCTTTCAAATATAGCAGTCTCTGAGTCTGAATGTTAACAAAATGCATGGAAAATGTTAGTCATGATTAGTCCTGGCTGTTCACAGGTCTCTCCCATTCAGTTGTAATTTCTTATTAACCATTCTTACAGCTTCTTGCCAGTCCCTTTTAAAATCACATAATATAATTAAAAAAATACCCATAGTATATATAAATTTTGTTGAAGTGGTATCAAGGACTTTGGGTTTCTAATTCAAGAAAGAAAGCTAAATGATCAAAAGACCAATGAATCACAATTAACTGCAAAAAAAAAAAAAAAGGAATTCTAAGTAGCAAAGGTGGTCTCTCCCTCTTCTGGACAAGAGCCACTGGAGTGCTAGGAAGAAGGCTAGGCAAGAAAGAGGAGGGAAACCAATTTCAGATGAAAGATTTTTGAAAGTGAAGGTGTGGGGACAGGTAGCTGAAAATAATGAAAGATCATAAGGACAGGCCATTCTCTAACATATACAAATTAAGAGACAATTAAGGGACCATGGCTATATTCTCTCCCTGATGCCTCTGAGGATCATCAAGTCTGAATGGCAAGGAATAATATTCTTAAGGGGATGAGGCAAGACAAAAATCATACTGTCCTGCATTACCGGCAACAATTCCTTTGTTAGAGAGAGAGAGAGAATGTGCACTCACATGAGTTAGTGGGGGCAGTGGGACTTGATCTTACAGAACCCTGAGATCATGGGCTGAGCTGAAATCAAGAGTCAGACCCTTAACCAACTGAATCAGACCCTTAACCAACTGAATCACCCCTACCTGCAAAACTTTTTGGAACCAAGTGAAAGGGAGCAATAGGAACAAGAGGAATTCCACAAGGGGCAGACCCAAGAGATCTAAGACCTCTGGTCTCTGAGAGACTGAAAATGCTAGGCTATGTATTATTGCCATGCCTACACCCCACATAGGGCTCAACCCATAGCTCAGTAGACACTCCATTAATGAGTGAATGAATGCAAAGCTAATCCCATGAAATTTGCCTTAGGGAGAATGAGCAAAAGGGAAAGTTTGACTATAATTGTATTATGAGTGATATATGAATGAACTAGATTTTAGAATATGCTGAAGGCACTTTTTCCTTCTTAGACACATGGGTGGATTGCCATCCATCAATGTGCTGTGTGTGTGGAGTGGGGAGGCTAAGGTGGAAAGATAAGTGGAGCACAGCTTGTGGCTTGATTGTGACACTTCCGCAGCCCCTAGTCTTTGGTGTTCCCTATTTTCCAAAAACAATCTGTCAAGCATATTGGGCTTTAGGAGAAATGCATTAATGCTGAATATTCAATAGTAACTTCAATAGAATATTTGTCTTAAGGCTAAGCCAAAAGCCCTCAGAGATTCAGCAGTATCCTTCTAGATGGATCCATATAGTTGTATGACTTCCCTAATGAAGGGAGCTCCTGGATGTGCTTGAGGGACCTCATCTACTATATTTTTGTACATATAATAGTCACCTAAGGCTGTACCATTTTCCTGCTTTGTGTGTTTATTTCTAGCCCCACCTACAGTAGATAGAGAGATAAGCCCAGATTCGGACCCTGAATACTGGAATCTTGCTGTTTATCAGCTGTGTATCCTTAGGTAAATCTCTAAACATCTCTGAGTTTGCTGATTTGTAGAACAAAGATAACATCCACCTTACACGTTACTGTGGGGAATAAAATGTCTTAAAATCCTCCGAAGTCATCCCATAGCAATTAGATTATAATCCTAGCACAGTAGTGTAAAAGACCTCTTTTAATTTAGCCCCTGCCTGTCTCTTCGATTATCATCTCTATCTCTTCCCTCAGTCGTTCAGTTCCTGTTATATGGACTTCCTGTCTCTTGTTCAAATATCAATCAATATCTCATCACATCAGGACTGGAATAACCTTCTTGACATTCCTGACTTGTTCCTTGCTATCCAGGTCTCAGCTATTATGACATGTTTAAAAACAAAAACAAAAAGAAATCTATCTACCTTGTCAAATACCTGTATACCCCATTCCTACCACCAACTGGTCATTGCTTATCACATTATTCTATTTAATTTTCTTGATAGCAATGATCATTATTTGAATTTATTTTATTGACTTGTTTGCTTACCTATTCATTAGTTTTTCCCTCCAACCAATAATATCAACACTAATAGAGTAGAGGCCATGTATCACTTGCACTGGGAATAATGTATGGCAAGCACATAGTTGATGGCAATAAATATTTGAATTGAAGTAGTGAACTCAATGTTTGAGTTCAAATATTTTAATGAGGGTAATTTATAAACCATGAAATGCTATGTACATATAAGGTGGTATTTCCTTCCATTGAGAGGGTACTAGAGGGGAAAGAACAGAAGGTAAGTTATCAAAGAATACTAGATTTTCATTTAGCCTTTACTGCTTTTCAGTTGTCTTAGGTAAAGCCAAGTCACTCTTCCGCCTCTCTGTCCATTGGTTTTTTCATCTATAAAAGGAGGAAAGTGGTGCTTACCTTCTAGGTTATTCTTTTTTTTTTTTAATTTTTTTTTTAAGATTTTATTTATTTATTTGAGAGCGACACAGTGAGAGAGAACATGACCGAGGAGAAGGTTAGAGAGAAGCAGACTCCCCATGGAGCTGGGAGCCCGATGCGGGACTCGATCCCGGGACTCCAGGATCACGCCCTGAGCCGAAGGCAGTCGTCCAACCAACCGAGCCACCCAGGCGTCCCTACCTTCTAGGTTATTCTAAGACTCAGATCTTAAGTTGACAAAAGCACTGTGCACACTGCAGTCAGTCATGTAAGTTTTTATCATTCTTCAATGTGGGATCCTAAACTAGGAGAATGATTTCCTACTATTTTCTTTCTTTTTTTTTTTTTTTTAATTTAAAAAAAGCAAGAACTTTAGGAGGCATCGATGAGAAGTTGAAGAGGGAGTTTATTTTATCCAAACTCTCCCCAAAGCATCAAAAATCTGGGATCCGGGGACAAGATGGCGGGGTACTAGGAAGAGGCGTCTTTTCAGCTGGTACCCCAAAGTGAGCTGATTACCTACCAAAGAACTCCGATCACCCATGAAATCAGCCTGAGATCAGAATTATACACGTCTGGATCTCTACAGGGGCAGAAGACGCCAGTGAGCAGGTAAAGCGGAATGGGAACAGTGGACTGATATCGGAAGATAAACAAAAGGGGAGGGAGCCACCAGAGGCGACAGGTGCGAAAGTAATACCCCGACACGAGCGAGAGTGCCCTGCGTCTGGGGACCAGCATTAACTTGGAGATTGGTTGAAAGCACTCCAAAAGAGCAAAGGATTGCGGGGGGAAATTGTGGGAATCGGGGCGGCTAGGGACAGGGGCTTAAGTCCCCGGTCCCAGACGGCCTCCCCGGCGCGGAAGCAGAGAGAGTGCGGCGGAGAAACCAGCTCCTGGTCCCTAAGCCGCCAGCGCGCCCCAGAGCGCGTGGGTTCCGGCTCCTGTGAGGGGATGGGAGCTGCACCGGTCTGCAGAACGCGCGCTAGCCCTACCACAAAGCTTGAGATGCGCGCGCCCGTCCCTCCAGCTCTCCTGGGTTTCTAAGGCCCGGGGGCGCTTCTTGACCTGCGCCATTATTTCAAAGTCTAAGCCGCGCGCGCGAAACTCTTCCCCGGACAGAGGCGCGCAAAAGCCCAGCCTGCGGCTTACGGACCAGCGCCCCGTTCTCAGTGCCCCAGACGCGCGCCCAACCCACAGCCGCCTCTGAAAAGAGGTGCGCGCAAGCCGGGCACTCCCAGCCCAGGCCGGCGGCAAAATCTCAGTGTGCGATCGCTGCTTGGAACCTCTCTGGCGGTCAGGAGCTCCCAGACAGCCGCCACTGCCTTGGCTTTGGGGACGAGCAAAAGATCCTGCGCCCCCAGGGTCTTTAACTTGGAACCTGCACTGCCAGCGTCCAAGGGGGAATTTATTCAGCTTCTGCACCCAGACTGAGGCTTCTCTCTGAGACGGAGATCAGGAAGTGTTCCAGGGTGCACCTTGACTGCACCAGAGTTGATACATCCAGCTACATCTGTTCAGTCTTCTCCCACCAAAATGACTAGGAGGAGGAATGCCCAACAGAAGAAAAATACAGAGGATGGACCTTCTGCAACAGAGCTAACGGCTATCAACATAGACAATATGTCGGAAAGAGAATTCAGGCTAACAATTATCCAGGCAATAGCTAGGTTGGAGAAAGCCATGGATGACCAAACAGAATTGATTAGGGCCGAACTGAAAGCGACCAGACAGGATGTTCACAATGTTAGGGCGCAGCTTAAAGCTACCAGGGAGGAGGTCCACAATGCTCTCAATGAGTTCCAATCCAATCTAAACTCTCTCAAAGCTAGGGTAACTGAGACAGAAGATAGAATTAGTGATCTGGAAGACAAACAGATAGAGAGAAAGGATCAGGAGGAAGCCTGGAACAAACAGCTTAGATCCCACGAAAGCAGAATCAGGGAAATAAATGATGCCATGAAGCGTTCCAATGTAAGAATTATTGGAATTCCTGAAGGGGAGGAGAAAGAAAGAAGCCTAGAAGATATCGTGGAACAAGTCCTTCGTGAAAATTTTCCGAATCTCGCGAATGAAACCAGCGTTCATGTACTAGAGGCTGAACGGTCTCCACCCAAGATTATACACTCCAAAAAAAATCACGACACCTGATAGTCAAATTGAGAAATTATAATTGTAGGTATAATCTCTTGAAAGCCGCCAGGGCAAAGAGGCTCCTTACTTACAGAGGGAAGCCCATCAGAATAACGTCAGACCTGTCCACAGAGACCTGGCAAGCCAGAAGAGGCTGGCAAGATATATTCAGGGCACTAAATGAGAAGAACATGCAGCCAAGAATACTTTATCCAGCAAGACTGACATTCAAAATGGATGGAGAGATAAAGAGTTTCCAAGACTGGAAAGGCTTAAAAGACTATGCAACCACCAGGCCGATACTGCAGGAAATATTAAGGGGGGTTCTATAAAAGAGGAAAAATCCCAAGAATAGCATTGAACAGAAATATAGAGATAGTCTACAGAAAGAAAGACTTCAAAGGTAACTCGATGTCAATAAAAACGTATCTATCAATAATCACTCTCAATGTGAATGGCCTAAATGCACCCATAAAACGGCACAGGGTTGCAGATTGGATAAAATGACAGGACCCATCCATATGCTGTCTACAAGAGACCCATTTTGAACCTAAAGATACACGCAGACTGAAAGTGAAGGGGTGGAGAAGCATCTTTCATGCCAATGGGACTCAAAAGAAGGCTGGGGTAGCGATTCTCATATCAGATAAATTAGACTTCAAACTAAAGACTGTAGTCAGAGATACAGAAGGACACTACATAATCCTTAAAGGGACTATCCACCAAGATGATCTAACAATTGTAAATATCTATGCTCCCAATATGGGAGCAGCCAATTACTTAAGAAAACTGTTAATCAAGATAAAGAGTCATATTGATATGAATACACTAATCGTAGGAGATCTTAACATGCCTCTTTCAGAATTAGACAGATCATCGAAGCAGAAAATCAATAAAGAAACAAGAGCATTGAATGACACATTGGACCAGATGGACCTCATAGATATATACGAACATTCCACCCTAAAACAGCAGAATACTCATTCTTCTCAAGTGCACACGGAACCTTCTCCAGAATAGACCACATACTGGGTCACAAATCAGGACTCAGCCGATACCAAAAGACTGAGATTATTCCCTGCATATTCTCAGATCACAATGCTTTGAAACTGGAGCTCAATCACAAGGAAAAGTTCAGAAGGAACTCAAACACCTGGAAGCTAAAGACCACCTTGCTTAAGAATGCTTGGATCAACCAGGAGATCAAAGAAGAACTGAAACAATCCATGGAAACCAATGAGAATGAAGACACTTCGGTCCAAAACCTATGGGATACAGCAAAGGCGGTCCTAAGGGGAAAATATATAGCCATCCAAGCCTTGCTCAAAAAAATTGAAAAATCCAGAACACACCAGCTGTCTCTACACCTTAAAGAACTGGAGGATCAACAACAAATCAAACCAACTCCACACATAAGAAGGGAAATCATCAAGATTAGAGCTGAGATCAATGAGGGAGAAACCAGAGATACAGTAGAACGTATCAATGAAACTAGAAGCTGGTTTTTTGAAAGAATCAATAAGATCGATAAGCCACTGGCTACACTAATCCGAAAGAAAAGAGAGAAATCCCAAAATCATAAAATTATGAATGAAAAGGGAGAGATCACAACTAACGTCAAGGAAGTAGAAACAATCATCAGAAGTTATTACGAACAGTTATATGCCAATAAGCTTAGCAACCTAGATGAAATGGATGCATTCCTGGAAAAATATAAACTACCAAAATTGAACCAGGAAGAAATCGACAACCTGAATAGACCGATATCTAATAACAAGATTGAATCAGTGATCAAAAACCTCCCAAAAAACAAGAGCCCAGGACCTGACGGATTCCCTGGGGAATTCTACCAAACCTTCAAAGAAGAAATAACACCTATTCTCCTGAAGCTGTTTCAAAAAATTGAAGCAGAAGGAAAACTTCCAGACTCTTTCTATGAAGCCAGCATTACCCTGATCCCCAAACCAGGCAAGGACCCTACCAAAAAGGAGAATTTCAGACCAATATCACTGATGAATATGGATGCTAAGATTCTCAACAAGATCCTAGCCAACAGGATCCAACAGCACATTAAAAAGATTATCCACCATGATCAGGTGGGATTCATCCCTGGGCTACAAGGATGGTTCAACATTTGCAAATCAATCAATGTGATACAACAAATTAATATGAGAAGAGAGAAGAACCACATGGTCCTCTCAATTGATGCAGAAAAAGCATTTGACAAAATCCAACATCCGTTCCTGATTAAAACGCTTCAAAGTATAGGGATAGAGGGAACATTCCTGAACCTCATCAAATCTATCTATGAAAGACCCACAGCAAATATCATCCTCAATGGGAAAAAGCTTGCAGCCTTCCCATTGAGATCAGGAACAAGACAAGGATGCCCACTTTCACCACTCTTGTTCAACATAGTATTAGAAGTCCTAGCAACAGCAATCAGACAACAGAGAGAAATAAAAGGTATCCAAATTGGTAATGAAGAAGTCAAACTCTCTCTCTTTGCAGATGACATGATTCTTTATATGGAAAACCCAAAAGACTCCACCCCCAAACTACTAGAACTCATACAGCAATTCAGCAGCGTGGCAGGATACAAAGTCAATGTGCAGAAATCAGTGGCTTTCTTATACACTAACAATGAAAATACAGAAAGGGAAATTAGAGAATCGATTCCATTTACTATAGCACCAAGAACCATAAGATACCTGGGAATAAACCTAACTAAAGAGGTAAAGGATCTATACTTGAGGAACTATAGAACACTCATGAAAGAAATTGAAGAAGACACAACAAGATGGAAGACCATTCCATGCTCTTGGATCGGAAGAATAAACACTGTTAAAATGTCTATACTGCCTAGAGCAATCTATACTTTTAATGCCATTCCGATAAAAATTCCACCGGCATTCTTCAAAGAGCTGGAGCAAATAATCCTAAAATTTGTATGGAATCAGAAGAGACCCCGAATCGCTAAGGAAATGTTGAAAAACAAAAATAAAGCTGGCGGCATCACCTTACCTGATTTCAAGCTTTATTACAAAGCTGTGATCACCAAGACAGCATGGTACTGGCATAAAAACAGACACATAGACCAGTGGAACAGAGTAGAGAGCCCTGATATGGACCCTCAACTCTATGGTCAATTAATCTTCGACAAAACAGGAAAAAATATACAGTGGAAAAAAGACAGTCTCTTCAATAAATGGTGCTGGGAAAACTGGACAGCTATATGTAGAAGAATGAAACTCGACCATTCTCTTACACCGTACACAAAGATCAACTCAAAATGGATAAAAGACCTCAACGTGAGACAGGAATCTATCAGAATCTTAGAGGAGAACATAGGCAGTAATCTCTTTGATATCAGCCACAGCAACTTCTTTCAAGATACGTCTCCAAAGGCAAAGGAAACAAAAGCGAAAATAAACTTCTGGGACTTCATCAAAATCAAAAGCTTCTGCACAGCAAAGGAAACAGTCAAAAAAACAAAGAGGCAACCCACGGAATGGGAGAAGATATTTGCAAATGACAGTACAGACAAAAGGTTGATATCCAGGATCTATAATGAACTCCTCAAACTCAACCCACACGAAACAGACAAACACATCAAAAAATGGGCAGAAGAAATGAACAGACACTTCTCCAATCAAGAACTACAAATGGCTATCAGACACATGAAAAAATGCTCATCATCATTAGCCCTCAGGGAGATTCAAATTAAAACCACATTGAGATATCACCTTACACCAGTTAGAATGGCCAAAATTAACAAAACAGGAAACAACATGTGTTGGAGAGGATGTGGAGAAAGGGGAACCCTCTTACACTGTTGGTGGGAATGCAAGTTGGTGCAGCCTCTTTGGAGAACAGTGTGGAGATTCCTCAAGAAATTAAAAATAGAGCTTCCCTACGACCCTGCAATTGCACTCCTGGGTATTTACCCCAAAGATACAGATGTCGTGAAAAGAAGGGCCATCTGTACCCCAATGTTTATAGCAGCAATGGCCACAGTCGCCAAACTATGGAAAGAACCAAGATGCCCTTCAACAGATGAATGGATAAGGAAGATGTGGTCCATATACACTATGGAATATTATGCCTCCATCAGAAAGGATGAATATCCAACTTTTGTAGCAACATGGACGGGACTGGAAGAGATTATGCTGAGTGAAATAAGTCAAGCAGAGAGAGTCAATTATCATATGGTTTCACTTATTTGTGGAACATAACCAATAACATGGAGGACAAGGGGCATTAGAGAGGAGTAGGGAATTTGGGTAAATTGGAAGGGGAGGTGAACCATGAGAGACTATGGACTCTGAAAAACAGTCTGAGGGGTTTGAAGTGGCGGGGGGGGGGGGTGGGAGGTTAGGGTACCAGGTGGTGGGTATTATAGAGGGCACGGCTTGCATGGAGCACTGGGTGTGGTGAAAAAATAATGAATACTGTTTTTCTGAAAATAAATAAATTGAAAAAAATAAATAAATAAATATTTTGTTTGGGAAAAAAAATCTGGGATCCATGGCTTCATTTGCATAAGTATATTTGCATGTCCTAATTAGGACCTTTGGCAAGAATCCGAGGAAAGGAATTTAGGCTTTGCCCTCAAGGAAGAAGATAATTCTTTCCAAAACAGGCACAGCATTTTCCTGCTGCAGAAGATAGGGGGCAAAAGCATTAATGTTGCTTACAGAAATTAGACTGAGCAGTTGGATTAACATCAATTTACAAATGAAGCAGCATAAGCCCCTTCAAACAAAGCACATTATATTTTATTTAGCAACACCTCCTTGCCTCTCCTAGCGCTATGTAAAAGCTGTTCAAATGCTTTCACAAAGAAGACTGTCTGAAAAGAAGAAAAGAAAGAGGAGTGTGTCTATGCTTGATCTGTGTATGCACATTGCACTTCTCTGCTGAGATCCAAAAGCTCCCCAGAGAGAGAAACCCAACCCAAAGCTTCAGGTCCACCCTTTGACTCTGGGGAAAACTGAGGGTTTGATCGACTCATAACCTTCTGGTGCAGGGCTTGGAATCCAAGATTCTGGGCTTGGGTAGTGAGTCTGTCATTTATGATATACTCGGGACCTTGGACTAACCATTTTACATTCTCTTAGCCTTTAATCCTTCTGCTGCAAAAGGGAGATAAAATTGGCATCTGCCTCATGGAGTTGTTGGAAGGATTAAATAAGATCCTATGTGGAGCAAGTGCTTTGTAAAGGGCAAAGTGTTATATAAATGTCCCACATTTTAGATCCTGTCCTTCTTCACCCCTGAACCTTCTGTCATGAGAAATTATTGTGTTGCCTTTCTTGGTTGATAAGGTTGAAACACTCAACGGCCCTGAATGCTCACCAGAGAGGTATACAAATGGCACAGACACAGCTTTTCTCCTTCTTGTACCTGCAGCTAGTGTTGCTAATGAGCCACAATACTTTTTCCTACTGAATCTGGGCCCAATCTCAAAAATCTCCACCATAACTTTCCAAAGCTACCATCAACTGTTGGAATGGGCATGGGAGACAGAGCTGATTGGCCATCCCTGTGAAGCCTCTAAGATCTGTGGCCAAAGTGTCCCACACTCTTCTCTGTTGTCCAGATTGAGGACACACAGAATACAGTCCAAGTGTATAGAGATGACACCCTGCAGTGACAGAACCCCCCTCTTAGCACACACATACACAGAGCAGCACAGGCTCAAACATCCGTTTATTATGTTGGAGTTAATTTCATAGTGGAAAAGAAAAGCGATGTTCAGGGAAATGTTGGCAACAGCACAATTTATAATAAATCAAATTGCCTGAAGAGATGAGTAAAAAGTTTTGGAGAGAACAAAGGCTCTGGGACTAAGCAGCAAATGTCAAGTTAGCTACGTAACTAGTGGGAGTGTGTACACGGTGTAACAGATCAATCCCTTAATTGCTCTATGTTTTCCTATCAAATAGGATAATTAGAAGACTTTTTGATTCACAGTTGAATCAATTCTTTCCTTAGGATTAGAGAAGAAGTGTGTCTTACAGAAATTCCAGATGTTATTATTGAAATCTCTCCCCTTTTAGGTCCTGAAGAAAGGATGTAGTGTGATTTTGTGGATGAGATCACAGGTCTGTCCTTGACAATCCAGAGAGCAGTCCTAAATCAACAGAGGTTGACCCCAACTTCTCAAGTACCCCACTTGCAAGCTGAGAAATATTTATTTTATTTGGTCTGGGTGTGAGTTTGCGGGGTGTGCAGTGACCCACTCTACTATTTCACCAAGGTCAAATAGTCTCACATTCCATGGGAAGCAGCATTTGCCCATTACCTGAGCTCTCTACTTTGTGGCATTAGGGGCATGACCAAAGAAAGACTTGCACATAAACATGTTTCTTATTAAAATAAAATCAGTTTTGTATACAGAAATACAACCCAAGTGCTACATCTTCAGTAGCCTAATTTTCAAAAAGACAGTTGACAGTTGTCATGTTAACAAATATTTCCTTAAGTCCTAGAAGCAAAAAGTTCGTAATAAATAATACTAAGAACAAAAATGGAAAAATTCTGATTTTTCTGGGCCTAGAGATTGTTGCTTCCTTTTGCTTTAAGGGTCTGGCATCAGGGTCCAATTCAAGAAATATATCTTAATAGAACTTTGTTTTGGACAAGAGAGATGATAGCTCCTTTTACTACTTGCTGACTTTATTAGCCATCTTTCCAGTTTTGAATGGCTAACAACACTACAGTTTATAAAATACTCTTTTTTTTTTTTTTGCGTTTTATGTGTCACATTTGATCCTCATATAATAGTTTCGACAATGTCAACACCAATTTTCTGAGGAAATATGGAAACTCAACTGGGTGAAACCACTTGATCAAGGTCACATAGCTAAAAAGTATAAAAATTGGGATTTGAAGCCAGATAAGCTCACTCTAGAATGATGTTCCTTACTACCACATACAACCTCAGGAGTGACTAAGGGCAGGAGTTAGCACAAGGGATTTTTTTTTTTTTAACCTAGTAGAAATGCCTGGGGCCAAGAGAGTGAGCCAAGATGGGTCAACATTAGAAATCTGAGAACTAAACATTAAAGAGAACAAATCCAAAGGAGCCAAAAATGCCAAATTTGGGGTTGGGTGAAGGTGACATCAAAATAAAAGCAGTTGAGCATAAATAAGACACCGCTCTGCATAGCAGCTGATATTTGCAGTGTACCATGGAAACTAGAAGTTTTGTGATGTCTGTGTTAGTAATTGATTTAATAGGTGAGAAGCAAAAAGGGAAATTTATGGTCTGTTCATGCTGGTGCAGAAGTACCTGAAACCCTTCTAGGTTGGATGTCTACTGGTTCTATGGCTTTGCTGCAATATGCTGGGCATTATTTGAAACAAACTAAGCAGGTCAACGGCACCACCAAAGCAGAATGAGAGGGATGAAGCACATTAGTTTGTTGTTTTCAGTAAAACAGAGTATCATCACACTTAAATTCAAGTTGATACAGGGACGGGAATTTGCTATCAGGAGTGACCTTTTTAAGAATGAAGGGAAAATGTGTACCAATGGCAGAGGACAGAGCCAAATAGTAAAGGGAAGTCACTGCCAAGACACATAACAAAGGGAAAAAAGTATCTCTGAAGCTAACTCATGAAGAGAGCCAACCAGAGACCAGCCCAGTAGAAGGTGCTGTGGAACAGACAGGACTTGAGCTCATTCATCATGAGTGATTGTTATAATTAAGTGTACACTTACTATGGGTCATGTATCTATATAGCAACTTTTAAGTATTCTTTTACTAATTGTCAAAATACTATGAACTGGTTATTCTTTTTTTTTTTAAGATTTTATTTATTTATTTGACAGATAGAGAGAGCACAAGGAGGTAGAGAGGCAGGCGGGTGAAGGGAGGGTGGGGGGAACAGGAAGCAGGCTCCCTGATGAACAGAGAGCCCGACACAGGGCTTGATCCCAGGACCCTGAGATCATGACCAAAGCCAAAGGCAGAGGCTTATCCCACTGAGCCACCCAGGAACCCCTGAACTGGTTATTCTTTAGGACATTTTTGTAAATGAGAAAATGGTGGCTCAGAGGGATTCAGTGACTTATTTAGTATTAAATAGTGAGTGGGCAATAACCCAGGATCGAACCAGGAGCCTGGCTCCAAAGCCCCTACCCTTAGCCAGTATGCTAAAAATTCGTACACCAAGTTGTTGGACAGTAAGTTGATTATGGTGAACTATATTTAATAAATTCATTCCAAGTCTTTTTTTAGATATGTCAACCATATATAGTAGACCTTGCCAAGTGTTTTAGGATTATATATTGCTTTACTGGGTTTTAACACCATTGGCCACAATTGCTAAGCTCCTCTCCTTTTATCCTGAGCTTTAAGGACCTTCACTTAGAAGCTGACAACTCCCTGGGCACCAGTATCTGGCTAGCTTATATACTCTTAGAAAATTTTATTGACGTCTCAGTGCTCATTGGGCATCATGGGAGCAGGTGGTTCAATGTTTCAAGCACAGCTCTAAGGAGAGATCTTTCACAAAGATTTACATAGGCTGTTGTCCACATCGAAACATCTTTTATATTCCTTTCCAACCCATTCTACTCTCCTACCACAACATGCCACATCTGATGAGTGCACAGACAAAGCAAAAATAACAAGTCTGCAGATGCAACTGTAATGGATGGCCGGTCTGAAGATGGTTATCTTTGGGGGCCTCACTTTGATCTCTGTGTCTTTCAGTGGATAATTGGCATCACATCCACAAACAAACAAACAAACAAACAAAAATAAAAAAAAAACTTTAGATGAATCTGCTTGCTTTCCTTACACTGGAGCCAAAGATAACATCATTTCATGAATGTTCAGTCAACCCTAGGATTACAAAATGCTAAGGCACTTCTAACTATCCCCGCTCAAAGAGGGCTATAATATATTCTAAGACAAAGGGAATTGGACAGCAGCATCATTTGGAGGGTGTTCCACTGAAGGACACAGGGAAGGGCACGAACAAGTGATACATCCAATGCTCCCAAAGCTCAGCTTCTAGTATAGCTCACTGCAACTCTTTTTGATAAACTCCAAGCTTCTCCAATAGTAATGTATTTATGGTTGTTGGAGTGTAGGCAGTGTTTTGCTACTAGTCAGTGTTTTCAGTGTTAAGCAAGAGAAACTGAAGTCTGATTTCAGCAGAAGAGTAATTCTTAAAAGAAGAAAAATGGGAGGAATTAACAGGAAGGCTGGAGAAGCAGACCCAGAACAAAAGGAAGAACTAGTCTGGTGAGGATCCTGTTGCCATGGTGGCCACAGATGACACTGGAACTCTTCTTCGCTGTGGTCACTGGATCCTGGATGGTGCTTGTGACATGGATCCTCCATAAGCCTTCCTTTTTGCATCACTGGCTCCTGATTTGAATTCCCATGTGGGAGAACATGATTGGCCAGCCTGCATTACATGTTCGTAAACTAGCTGCAAAGGAGGCTGGGAAAATTATTATATGATCTTACTGTTTAGATAGTGGAAGGCTGGCTCTACTTCCCTTCAAAATTCATTAAGTAAGAAATTTCCCCAGTCATGGACTTATAGATGTTAAGATGCTGGCTAGCCAAATATGTGATACATTTTGTTAATACTACCTGCATATTTTTCAAATGAGCCCATCTTCTTCAACTCTGACATAGCCTTGTGTTTAAATATCATTACCTGTTTTATTTTTTCAGCTCTTTAAAATAGTCTCTAAGATTCAAAATTATTCTTATACCATTCTTAAAATTCATTTAAAGACATTTTCTGGGTAATCAGCATACTTCTAAAATTAGGTAAGTCAAACTTGCAACCCAATAAACTTTATTTTTGTTTTGGGGTCATTTCTATTTAGCTCAATCAGTCAGAATAATCCATGCTTGCTAAAAATAAATAAATAAAAAATTAAAAAAGCAAGCAAGCAGACAAAATTGACAAGATACCAAGTACTTAAATATCTGCTACACAGATAGCCCTTTGTTTTGAATTGCAGCTGTCTTGCAATAAATAGTACAAATATAAACAAATTCAATAGAAATTCCAGAAAGAAACTGCCTAGAATAGCAGACACTATGCACTTAAACAATCCCCAAAAGAATCATTCAGAGTTTGCCACTCTTCGTTCAATCCCATGAAAGCCATTTAGAATCAAGCTGATGATTAAACTCCCTATAGAGACCCTGATTCCTTTGCCTCACTGTCTATACTGTAATGTAGAAATCTGTTGCTTCTGAGAAGTTAAAATTAATATAAACATGTGTGTGCATGTAGGTGCATGTGTGTCTACTAATAAACTTTTCACCTGAAAATACAGGAAAGGAACGTTAAAGAGCAGTGGAGCAGTGAGTGATGGGCAAGGAGGGCTGTTTTATATAGCGTATCATGAAAGGGTGAAGCCACCAGCATTTAATTGGAGTTTAAAGCTATGGTGTAAATAAGACTGCAGAAGGTGAGAAAGTAGCTAGTGAAGGGAAGAGGTATGGGGGAGCTAAGTCCTGTTTTAAATAGCTAGTTGAAACATTTAAATGAAGCAAATAGACAACAATATTTAAGTAAATAGTTAAATAGTTTTTAATAATTAAAATGTTTAGAGGTTGACAGGAGCAGCAAAAGAGATGGAGAAGGAGAAATTGCATCTAGAAAAAGAAAAGGAAGCTCTAAAGAAAAAACATACAGAGCATAGAAGTTCTATCAAAAAGAGCTTTTGAAAATTAAAAATTGATAACAGACATAAAAAATTCAGTAGAGACATGGGAGATAAAGTCAAAGTCTGTTAGAGAAGAAAACAAAAAGAAAGAAGTAGGAAAAGGGGAGCGAAAAGATCAGGAATGTAGAAAATCAGATCATGGCACCATTGTTCAAATGATAGAGGTTTCAGCATAGAGAACATAAACTGGAGAGAAGGCAAATAAAGAGATGACACGATGAAATGTCCCAGAAGGGAAGGGCACAGGTGTGCAGACTAAAGGGATCCAAGAGGTTCCCATCATGATGAATATGCATATCTGGTTGAGGGAAGATCTCACCAAAGTATCAGGGATCAAATGGCAGTAGCTATCTCAGAAAACAAAACTGGGGAGAAGTGCCTTGAAAATTCCCAGAGAACCTGCAGTGTGCACACAACTAAACCCCCATCAAGTGTGGGAAAAAGCATAAAGACATTGTAGGGCAAGAAAATTCTTCCTTTCTTCCCTTCTAGGTTCTTCAACTGGTCTAATAAGTAAATTGACATTAGACAGATCAATAGGAGGAAAAAACAACTCGATTTTGTATATATAAGAGCTCATAAAAATATGAGGCTCAAAGAAGTGACCAAAGTAGTCAGCTTCTGTATCTTTTAGACAAAGAAACAATATATTTATGAAGAATTGGCAACATAAAGAAGTTTGGGCTTGGGGTAGCAAATTAATGAAGAAGGAACAACGTTTGTTTCTATTACCTTCCTGGCCCTGCAGTCCCTATGTCTGGTGATGAGGATGCCTTTTACCCTGGAGGTGCAGGAAGGGTACTGTTCACCTGGGGAATTTATTTCTTACTTCCAGGGAGATAAAGACAATCAGAGTGTCCTTCCTGTATCAGTTGTTTCAAATGTAACGTTAACTCAAAATAATATGCCAAAGGGTCACATTTTGGGGAGGTCTTCCCTGAACCCCATCTATATCTTCAGACATGTAAGACCTCAAAAATATTACCTTTTTCGCAATGCTACTGAAAGATTTGTTCCAACATAATTGGAACATAAACTTTGAAAGGGGAAAACACTTGGACTCAGGAAACAGAGGCCCATATATCAGACAATCAAAAAATTTCAAAATGATGGCGAAGGGACATTCTGAATACCAGATTTGAGCAGGTCTAGAGTGCAGCACACTGGAGATGAGAGAAAGAGGTCAAATGACTCCAAAGTAATGTGTCTAAGGGGAAAAATACCAAGTAGAATACCTGATAGGCTTAAACAGGTATTTACATTTTTTTCAGGGTTTGGGAATAAGTTAATAATAACTAAATATAAACAAGCAAATAAAAGTAAGTAAATTTTCAAAGGAAGGGAAAAATTTAATTTCTGTAAGAAAATATAATCTAGAATAATATAGGACTCCACTATGAGTATTATTTATTTAATCTCAAAAATATAAATACTGAGTATTGATTGTATACGACCAAGTTTATATGGCTCCAGATTTGTTCCTCATTTCTTCTTACCCCCATACCTTGGTTGTTGGCTCAGTGGAGAGCACTGGCCATATACCACCAGGTTTTCACCTCATCTCAGCCTGCCCCAGGGGGAGAGGGAAGTCTGGGCCTCAGTGCCACTCCATCACATCCCTCGCAGAGGGCTTGAATAGTAGCACAGCCTGACAACATGGAGTAGTGAAGGCCCCGCTGCAGAAGCTTTGATGACTCATGAGAAACAGCAGATGGGAAGGGGCTAACAAATTCCTTACCCTTCCTTCTCTAGAACAGACAGTTGTGAGATGAAGTGGATCTAGTCTCCCATTCTGGAGGCTTTGCATATGGCCGCAAGCCATTGGCTAGTTTTCTTGCAAGGCTCTAGCTGCTCATTCATGCAACATCCCTTATGTTTTTTTTGTTTGTTTTGTTTGTTTGTTTGTTTGTTTGTTTTTGGACTCTATCTCCCTCCTCCTGCATCTTAGTATTGCACCTCCAATAAAGTATTAGCCTATAAACTTTGCCTTAAGTGCTGTTTTCTGGGAAACACAGACGGAACTTTAGACAGGTCCTATTACTAGCCATATCAGGGGGGAGAGAGAGAGGGAGAAAGAGAGGAGAAGACAAAGAATAAAATTCTCATCTTATAGGAAATCAACATTTTAGGAATTAAAATTTGGTTTTCTTTGAAAAGTGAGAATCAGTGTGTGGAGAGGTATTCAGGAAACTAATGATTATATATGTGTGTGTGCATATATGTATGAGGGAGGCACATGTATACTATTAATTAACTATACATTAGTAACTATATGTTTATAACTATGTATTATACTAATAATATATGATAGATATTATATATATTATATATAAACTGGGAAAATAAATGGGTAAAACTTATGTTAAAAGCTAGACATAAGCTTGTGAAGCTGAAGAACTATCAATGAAATAGAATGATGGGTGAAAGGAATAATGGAGGGTGAAAGGAATAAAGGAATAATGGAGGAATCAGTGGGTTAAGCCGCTGCCTTCGGCTCAGGTCATGATCTCAGGGTCCTGGGATCGGGTCCCGCATCGGGCTCTCTGCTCGGCGGGGAGCCTGCTTCCTCATCTCTCTCTCTCTCTGCCTGCCTCTCTGCTACTTGTGATCTCTCTCTGTCAAATAAATAGATAAAATCTTTAAAAAAAAAAAGGAAAGGAATAATGGAATCATTCATATCTGTGATTAGTTAATTTTACATGTCAACTTGACCAGGCCACAGGGTTCCCAGACATTTGGCCAATATTATTCTGGGGGTGCCAGTGAGGGTTTTTCTGGATGAGATTAATACTTGAAATGGTAGACTGAGCAAAGAAGGTCGTACTCTTCTGTGTGGTTTGGCCTCAACCAATCAGTTGAAATAAGAAGGCTAATTTCTCCATAAAGAAAGAAGAAATCTTCCTGTCTGATTGTTGAGCTGGGACATTGATCTTTTCTTGCCCTTGGACTTGAGTGGAAACATCAGCTTATCTTGGATCAATATTCTGGGTCTTCAGCTTTCTGACTGCAGATCCTCCATAATCATGCAAGTCAGTTCCTTATAATAAATCCCTTCCTTCCTCTCTCTCTCCATATATCCTTTTGGATCTGTTTCTCTGGGGATCCCTGAAGAACTAGTTAATTAAATTAATTTTTTAAAAATTAATTTAATTAATTTTCCCTGAAATTTTAATGTCCATTGAGTTAAGTCAATATTTATCATCTTCTTTGTGAAGATGGCCACTCATGTTTCCTGGGCTGCAGGCTACTTGTCATTCTCATTCTGTCTTTATAGATTATCCTAAATATGACAACAAACTCCAACTCCCTGTATTTTCAAAGGTAACACTATAAAAGCAGCTGTATGAATAAATGTCTCCAACAAGCAGATGTTATCCTTAACCAAATCTGTCCGGAGAGCAATATGGGACAAGGGCAGGATAAATAGCTTTAGTTTAAGGATTCAATGCATAATAAGACATTTATTAAGCACCTGCTGTGTGCAAAGCATTATGCAAGGTTTTGAGGGGAGTCCTGAGATGAATCATCTCCAGTGTGTGTGTGTGGACCACCAAAGCTGAGAATATGGAATCCAGTATTGGATGAATTATGTTGAATTTTTCCTTGACATGCCATCTTTATAACCTCTTTTCCAAAGGATATGACTGAGGCATGACTCATGAATGTTTCTCTTCTCCAGAAAAAAAGTTTTTTGGTGAAATGACAAAGAGCTATGAGCACCAGTTTCAAAGTTAAAATGTAGATATCATGGGCTTGTGACTGCAGTTGATTTTTATGTATTTAAAAAGTTCTAGTTTCTCCACCAGGCTTATCATAACAATGAATAATCAAGGGAAAAAAAAGTTCCCTCAGTTACAGTAATTTCTGACACATACAAAAATGAGAACCTTGATTTTACAATTTAGTGAGGTAGTATCCACCACATGAAATATTGAAAAGTTCACAACTTTATGTCCAACTAAACAACCTTACCCATGCATATAGGTCATGGGCTCTTTTCCCATGCCGTAACTTATTTTGGAATTTCTTAGGTTCCTAGTGAGAGTAAACACGGTATGTAATGGCTAATGTTGATACCACTTAATATTTTTCTTACTAACTGAATTTTTGGTTCAAATATTCAAATATACTAAAGAAATTTTAGTAAACCTCATTAAAATAACAAGGAGAAAACCCCTAAGAAGTATATATAAAGAAAATACAACAAAAAAAGCTGAATTTCTTTCTTTATTACTTTTTATTTGGCTTCTGATAATTTTCTGTTGGAGCTAAAGTATCTTTTTAACACAAGGGTGCATATAAAACTGTCCACAGGGACGCCTGGGTGGCTCAGTTGGTTAAGCAGCTGCCTTCGGCTCAGGTCATGATCCCAGCATCCTGGGATCGAGTCCCACATTGGGCTCCGTGCTCGGCAGGGAGCCCTCTTCTCCCTCTGCCTCTGCCTGCCATTCTGTCTGCCTGTGCTCGCTCTCTCTCCCTCTCTCTCTCTGATAAATAAATAAAATCTTAAAAACAAACAAACAAACAAACAAACAAAAAAACCTGTCCACAGCTCCAAATTCAGTCACTACTGACCAGCCATTCCAGCCTGGTAATGGAATACAAAGAGAAAACTGAATTACGGCAGGAAATTCCCATTTCTATTAGTGACACTGTATCTACTTCCATCTTCCTTTGTCAACTAAACTGTAGACCTTCACCTCCCAAATGTAGACATGACAACAGATATTTATTTGTTTTATGAATTTTCTATTTTAATGTGCATTTTATGTGCAGGAAGGCAGTCGACATAATGAGACATCCCTGGTAATAGTTTTCTAGGCATAATGAAAAATGGATAGAGCTGTTTTCTACATTTTTAGTGAAAGGAATTTTTTTCTTTAATATGTAATATGGGCATAGTTCTTGGACAGTGCATGGCTCTCATTGAATCAAGTCCACTAGCATTAATATTTCTGTAAAGCACACTCCATGCACAAAACATCTCAATTATCAGTAGATTTGAACTTGGGTATCATTCATTTATGTAAAATTCTGCATGCAGATATTATGCCTACGTTAAAATAATGTGTATATAATATGTGAATATACATGTAATTTATGTAAGATACACACACATATGTTTGTGTGTGTGTGTGTGTGTTTGTATGAGAGAGAGAATGAATACAGAGAGGCTTGATACAGATTTCCAAAAGGTTTTCATTAATGTCTTCATGATGAATAAAGAGTATTAGCAGGAGGAAATTCCTTCAATCTCATTTTGTTATTTTTGAAATAAGATCTATGCTACAGTGTTGGTTATCTCAGTTGATGCCCTCAAATATCCCAAATACAAAGGAGTCTCTTCTTTGGACTGTTCATGTCTAATTATTAATCTATGTATAATGCAATGTGGGCTAGATTTGCAATCAAAGTACTGTGTGACTCTGGAAGAGATCCTTAGCATTTCTATTTCTCTCTTTCTTTAGTTATAAGCTGGGGATAATAACTCCTAACGGTCAGGGTTGTTACGAGACTTGACTGAAGTCATGAGTGTGCTTTGCACATCTTAAGCAGATTCTAATACAGTCAGAGATATTACAATTAATTTTCATGGTGATAAGTCATCTTGATCTATTTATGACCAGTAATAGCATTGTATAGGTTAATATCGTATGGGCTAGATATCCCCCAACAAGCTTGGAAAATAGCCCTTGTGTACTTGCATCTCTTCACTGTTTTGGACAGAAAAGAATATAGACAAGCAGTGAAACAGCCTGATTCAAAATGAGAAAGTTCTAAACCTGAGAGACGATTGTGCCTTTTGTATCGTGCTAAGTATCTTTGAGTGTAGTGACAGGTAGTTGATTTTGAAGTTGGCTACTTACAAGAAGGATCTGTGCCTTCATTTCAGATGGGAAGTTTCTAGTCATTATTATAGTATGGGTGAATAGCCATTTTAAATACAATTATGATTTTCTTCTTCTTCTTCTTCTTTTTAGATGAAACAATATTCTAAACAGATAACCTCAAGATTCTTTCGTTTCCACTTCCACACCACCCTGCCCATTTTCTGACCCCAACCCACCCTTCTGTGTAGGGTGGGTTATATGCTTCTTTACTACTAAAAGAACCCTGACATTGATTCAAGTCATAAATGGCTGGTTGATGAATCACATACAACTTTTCAAGATTATTTCATAATCTTTTAACTTTCATTTGGAATGACTTGGGTGAGTAAAATCAGTTTTTAATTAATGAAAAAAATGAAGTTTAAATGAAAGTTACAATGACAAAAATATTCTTTCACAATATAGTTATAAAATTGTACTATTAAAATATTAAAGACCATATTCTATCCATCATGAAAAATAGAAGAAGAGTGTAGTAAAGTACCTGGGTTTGAATCATGGCTTCTTTGTCAATCCCTAGCTTTGTGACTGTAGTCTCACGTCCCCTAATCAGTACCAGTGCTAGTTAATCTTAGAGTCTAATAAGAACAGGAGTTAACTAACAAAGCCACTGTGAGGATTGAATGGATGAATACAGGCATTAAGACCATTATCTTAATAATTGTTGGTTATTTATCATCATCTCCTCCACCTCCTTCCTTCTTTTTAGAGAGAATTTTTTTTAATCCCCAAAATATAGACTAATCTTCTTTTTTTCTTTTCCTTTTTTTTTTTAAAGATTTTATTTATTTATTTGACAGACAGAGATCACAAGTAGGCAGAGAGGCAGGCGGGGAGGAGGGGAAGCAGGCTCCCTGCAGAGCAGAGAGCCCGATGTGGGGCTTGATCCCAGGACACTGGGATCATGACCTGAGCCGAAGGCAGAAGCTTTAACCCACTGAACCACCCAGGTGCCCCTAGACTAATCTTTTTATTGAACATTTGACCAGCTTTTTTTCTCAACATATTGAAGATTGAATTTCAACCAAATAACTTTTATATAAATAAGAAGCTGTTTCAGGCACAAGAACAGACCTACTGATTTGTTGCCTTATGTTCTAGCTTATAAAAAAGCAGAGTAATGGTTCTGGCTCATTAATGTAGACAATGTTTAAAGACTCCAAAGCAATGCATTGATTTGTCTTCAACTAACATTTATATAGGGGTGCCTGGGGGTGGCTAAGTCATCAAAACATCTGCCTTATGCTCAAGTCATCCAGGGTCCTGGGACTGAGCCCCACGTTGGGCTCCCTGCTCAGTGGGGAGTCTTTTCTCCCTCTTCCTCTATCCCTCCCTACCTTTGCTCATGCTCTCTCTCTCTCTCTCTCAGATAAATTAATGAAAATCTTTAAAAACAAACAAACAAAAAAAACCACCCCCTCCCAATTTATGTAAAGGACTCAAAGCAGGAATGGGACCCTGGTAACTGAAAACTGGAGTACCAGGCAATGGAGAAGTAAAAACATAAGCCCTTTCCTTATCCTATAGGGAAATCAATAATAGAAACCATAAAGACAGTAAAGAGTATTGAACCTAAGAAGTACATGGATGCCAGGGCTCATTCCTGGGGCCCAGGATTTTGGGTCAGCCCATGAGGTACTGGGATTTGTGTACACTATATCAACTCTATTGGGTCACTAAACAGCCCTCTGCTTTCCCTCCAGAACTGGTCATTCTGGGCTCCTAGGTTCTTCTATGCTGGAGAGGAGGTCAGCATTGCACTAGATGCTTTTTCTACCAAACACTGCAAGATTTTAGTGGCAGAAGTATATCAAATACAGATTTTTGGCTAAATTTTGAAGTCAATATGAAATCAAATCCAAGGCTGAAGCTGCATCACCATCATTAGGGTGAACAATTCATTCCATTGAGCCCTGGACTTTCCTGATGGCAGCATGAAATCCCACATCCAGGAATATTCTCCTTTGCAGAAAAACCAGCACACGCTGGTCATCCTAATCTTCACAGAATGAATATCATAAAATAATATGTTTTAATAATATATTACAAAATCTTTAATGGTTCAAATTTTCAGGACTTGAAATGTAAGATTGTGGGACTTAGTGTGGGAAAAGTAATTTCTCAGCACTGCCAGCTTCTAGATTGCAACGTGTGGTCACTGAACTGCACATGTTGGTTGTGGACAAATGTTTATTCTCAACTGAAGTGAGTGGAGGAGTAAAGTTCTTTATGGCTAACTCTTCCCGTTGAGGCAACAATTTCAGGTGACATGGCAATCAAGATGTTAAATTGGTCTATTTCTCTTTAAAAATTTTTATTTATTTATTTATTTGAGAGAGAGTGAGAGAGCATGAGGAGGGTGAGGGGAAAAGGGAGAGGGAGAAAAAGAATCTCAAGCAGACTCCCCACTGCTTGTGGAACCCAACATGGGGCTCGATCTCAAGACCCTGAGATCACGACCTGAGCTAAAATAAAAAATTATTCACTTAACCAGCTGAGCTAACCAGGTGCCCAAACTTGATTTATTTTCTTAAAATGATCACTGAAGTGATGCCTTCATTCCTCCTCAGCTCCTGTGTTTGATGATTTAGTCAATGATGATGGTGAAATTTCAGCAAGGCAATCCCATGAACTAATGTTTCTCTACTTAACTATTTGAAAAATACTTATTTTTATGTGAAAATGAATGTGTTGTTAACAATCACCATTAATTATTGCAGCAGCTTACTCTGCGTTCATAAATATATATTTATACTTCAACTGAATCTCAAAGAGTCTCAGAAATGAAAACACACAAGGTAGTTTTAATCATACTTACATCTAAAATGCTTACCCATATTTGAAAGTGAATATTCTGACAATAACAAGACATCTACTGATGTTGATTCATTGATTAGATGCACAGGTAACTGGTGCAGTCTCGTGGTCACTGACCACACATCACTACAGAGAAACCAGGAATGACACAACAGTTAGGCATTCAGCTATTTGACTCTCTGAAGGCTGAGGCTGAAGTCAAAGTGAAGAACAGATATTAGTTAAGTTTGGAAGCCGAAGTCTCATATTGCTGCTTGCCTATATGAAGATCCTTGAACACAATCTTTGGGAGGCCCTGGAGATACGAGCTTCGATTGCACTGGACACTGCTGATTGGTTCTAGTGCTGCTTCTCCCATTGACCTGGGCACTCCCTCACATAATACCTGCGGGTGTTTAATAGGGCATCCTCAAGGACAAGGACAAGGCTAAATGAGCCAAAGGCATACAGGGTGCAAATTCCCAGGACTAAATAGGTTCTGGATTGCACAGGCAAGCAGGAGCAGCACAAACGTGTGTGTGTGTGTGTGTGTGTGTGTGTGTGTTGTATGCGCATCAGCAGACATTTGAACAAATCAGATAGAGTGCTCTAATCAGTACAACAACTTTGGATTATTTGTGGAACCCTTTCACCCATGGCTAGCTCTTTGAGCCAATATTTATAAGGAACTGAACGCTGCTAACTTTCATCGGTCTCCTTTTGCCCCCCACAGCTAGAGTCAATAACAGCCTCCATCTATACTCTCAGGGATGATACTTTCCCTTAGGATACCGGGTGGATGTCAACAGCTCTGGAACTCACTCCTCCTACGTCCCACCAGGCCCAACTCACCTTATTTTCCCCCTTTCTCCTGTTATCTTTTTTCTTTATTTAAAATTGTGCTACAATTTGCATAATTTACCATTCTACCCATTTTTATGTGCATAGCTTTCAGTACAACCCTCACCACTATGTATCTCCAGGACTTTTTAATCTTTGTCCATGAAATTCTGTACCCATTAAATAACTTTCTGTTCCTCCCTCCTCACATCTCCTGGAAACCATGCTTCTACTTTCTATCCCTCTGATTTTGACTATTCTACTTTATGTACGTGAAGTCATACGGGATTTGTCCTCTTATGACAGATTTAGCTTACTTAAAATAATATCTTCAAAGTTCATCTATGTTGTAGAATGTATCAAAATCTCCTTCCTATTTAAGATTGAATAATATTCCATTATATGTCTATGCCATCTCCTGTTTATCCATTTATTTTTTTATGGATTCTAGGTTACTTCCACCTTTTGGCACTTAAGAAAATTACTGCTATGAACATAGGTATAGAACTATCTATTTCAGTCACTGCTTTTAATTTGGGGGGGGGGATATGCTGAAGTGGAATTGCTGGGTGCAGCTTGCAGCCGATGAAACTTAGAATTGTCAGGTTCCTCTACCCCAGAATGTAGGATCCCAGACAGGATTCGTGGGCTCTTGCTCTGCATTGTCTCTTTTATAGCAGAATATGCCATTCCCAGGAAGAACTCAGGAGCATCCTTCTGTACCTCAATTTTAATTTTTTTTTCTTCTCTGTGATCTATCTGTTTGGATCCCATCCACAGGACCAGGCTTCTTACAAGATCAAGTTTTCACTCTGCAGACCTGCCTTTCTCTCAAGGTCCCAGAGTTGTCCAGTGGTGGACCCTACCATTCCCAACTTGGATTTGTTCCTTCCCTGATTCTGTAGGTGAGTTAACAGGAATAATGGACCTCAGGGCCTATGCCTATGTGTAGGGTCTTTAGGATTGTGTTGGACTGATTGAATGTTTACCTAAATTGGCTAATGCAAATTGCAATCAAGAAAAGAATCCAGAACTCAGAATGAGCGAAACAGAAACAAGCATCAGAAGGAAGGTGTGAAGGAAAACCAAGTATAATAAATCATTCAAGAAAAAAACCCTGAAATTATTCCACTTCAGAAGGCAATATCATCAGAAGTGGGTAAGTCAGGTGAGTTAAGTGACGAGTTGAAACAAGTAGTTGGAAGGTACAGCAAAGTAGTTTTTAGGGGTCTGTTCTTTGGCTGCTGCTCCCAGGCTCTGCTCAGTTGTACATCTGAGCACAAATTCTCTGCTGACACACCCCGTTTCTGTTGTTGAAGGTGGGGGAATTTTACTGCTGTGAATGCAGGGAACTCTATAATTACCTTTGCTCCCTTCTTGATTCTACTGCTTCGACCGTAGACCAACACTACTGTTTCCATAGTTGAAGAGTGGCCTGGAGGCATCTACCCGCTAACATAACTCAATGACTAGAAACATCTGTCTTAGGTCTGGCTCTGGGTGGAAATAAGTCTGCCCTAAGCTTTAGTAACCAGTGACCTAGACCTAGACCTTACCTAGTTCAGATTTGTGCAACCTCTGTAATCTAGGCACTCAAATAAAAAAATTAGATTAAAAATTTGTCTGAATACCCTGTGGGCCCTGTGGAAACAAATGCAAAATCTCAACCTGGACACAGGATCTCCATTACCAGGAGATGATATTCAGTGAGACAGAAGCCTGAGAGGTTTTAGGAATTGAAGGAAACATTTCAGATTCACAAGGAAAAATAATATTTTCCATTATGTTGCCCAATGTGGTACATAATATTCCCACAAGCAAATATAATCCCTTGTCACCTCAGACAAGTTTATAGGTCTTTTGTGGTTCCCTACCGCCCCCTCATAACAATGGTTATATTGTACTTTTGATTTTGGCTACCAATGAATTAAGCCAAACTCTTTGCTCAGTTGTAGTTATTAGCTCCTACCAGGTAATAGTAACGTCTATTAATTCTGCTCTCTTCTTCTCTCCTGTGAACTGCATCATTTTTCACACTGTAAACTGTTTTTGGAAAGAGGCAGGGAAGGGACCATGAAGAAAGGGGGAAAGTCTGTAGGGATTGGAGCTCTTGATATTCCTATCCCTTCTCATGTTTTAGGCCTGGATCTGAGACTGCTCTGTGGGCCTCAGGGAACCTCTTCAGGTGCAGTCCCAACTATGAGTTCCACTTGTCTTGACAAGTTCCACTTGTCTTGTCAATGCAGCCTCTTCACTCAGATTCTTCAAATCAGTTGTTCAGTGGGACTTTCTGTATGGCTTTTGGTATTGCAAAGATGGTCTTTGTCATATAATTTTGGGATCTATGATTCAGTACCTCCTACTTCAGCTCAAAACACTAATATTTAGTTGTTAATTAAGGAGAAGAGTAAAAGTTATAAAAGAGAAATAACAAAATGAGTTGAAGATTGATTATCTGCCTGTTACATCTTTAAAATGATTTAACATATTTGCAGAGTCACACTTGTGATGATCATAATCAGTGGCAGTTAAAATGGCATAAAGAACCCACAACTTTATGACTGGAACTCTAGATGAACAAGATAGATCACCCTACTATATAAGAAACAGCACCCAATTCAGCTGTGGTTTCCACTTACAGAAATCCTCCTCGGAAAAAGAGCAGTCACTGCAGGGAAACGCCATTAATGCTCACCCAAGTGAGAAGAATCTATATCATGGGGAGGGAAATAGCCATAGAACACCAGATGTTTGCTAATTATTTTCAAATGAAATTGACTAGACTGAGTTTTAAGCAAAGATAATCTGAGAGGGTAAGATAATGTTGATTCTTCCCTTGACTTTTATAAGTAGGGATAATTAATCCCTCTGAAGCATTCCTCATTGCCTCTGTCCAGTCCTATCTCCAGTTATTAAGTCCTTCCTTTGGCCACAGGAATTATATCCAATGTCTCTGTAGCTGGATCCTGGTTGGCTCAGGAATTCTGCAGGCTTCACTTTCTTATCTCCTTTCTGCTCTTCCTCTGCATAAGCTGTTCCCTTTCCTGTCTCCTTCTTCTTGGCCTGTTATGTTCGAATTCAATGTAAAATGGTTTAGGACTTCCCACCTCAAGACTGACTGATGGTCCCATCTAATGATGCCTCTAGGAGTCTCAGAATTATTTGAGCCTATAGGCTTCTAAAGGTTTGGGCAAGAACCCAGCAATTTTGACAGAATGCACCTCTATTCTTCCTGGGATATAAGCTAATTCTGGCAATAGTAGACCTTCTTTTGGAGGAACAGTAAGTGAAAGCATTGAAGCAGTGCAAAATTAAAGCTGCATTTCAAAGGAAATGGAACACACAGGAGAATGAGTATTGCTCTTACCTGAAACAGATGAACTGTAAGAAGCAGACACATTTACAACCTATTTCGTTCATGCAAGAAGCAGACACATTTACAACCTATTTCAACCTATAACACAACACAGTAGGGTGCTCTATGTCTAATACACAGCACTAAAAAGGGAACCACCTGATATCAGGTAGGCTGATAGTACAGAAGTATAAATATGATATCTAAATTAAAAACTCTGATGGAAACAATGATATGAAATGGATACTGCTAAATATTACATTTCTAAAGTATAGAGACAAAAACAAGAATATTTTCTCTTGAACTCAAGTATAGCTTGGGCAGCATAGAATTCAAGGGATATAATATCTTCCCTTATCAACTCTGTCGACAACATCCCAAAAGGCTAATATCCTTGATATAGAAAACATTCATGGAAAACAATGAAAAAGATGATAAAACAAAAAAAAAGGTACAACCAAAGAACAGTTTACAGTTGTCTTAACCTCTGGAAAGCAGAGGCTGGAATAGGATTTTTGTGCAAGCAATAGTGATTTATATGGAGGAGAGGGGGTGAACCCAGAAAACAGAAGTGAAGAGCTGAGCAGAATGAATGGGGAAGGAAGTAAAGCCAATACAATAGTATGCAGTTGAGTTGGCCACCACCTTGGGTAACTGAGGCTCAATCTCACTGAGATATGCTTCAGAGTACAGAGAATGCAGATTCATCTGCTCAAGAATGTTGGGGTAAAGCATCTATTCACTATCTTCCATAGTCCATTGTTTGAAATTTGCTCCTGGGTTGCTAAATCCCCCACATTTCTGAGTGTACAGGCCCGTTTGCAAAGAGGAGTTCCACCAGTACTCCATTCTACAGTAAGAGGAGTTCTGGGGGCAGGGTGATGGTGGGCATTGAGTGCCACATGACAGTCACCTGCCTGCAACTGCCATGTCTAAAAGCAGAGTGAGGCTGAGAGGCACCTGATATAATAAAAGATGAAGTTACATGAGTAACTTCATTGAAAAGTGTTTGCCTTCACTGCTAATCAAAGGGATGCAAATCACAACACTGAATCTCTTCCTTTGATAAATTTAAAGTGATTTTTAAAAAAAATAGTAATTCTTAATGTTTTAAAGATGTAGTGAGAAAGGAAGGTTTTCCCTTCCATTGCTTAATATAAATACATTCTATAAATTTCCAGGACCAAATTAATGTTATAGATTGTTATGGGCTGAATTTTGTCCCCCAAATTTCATATGTGCCTAGCCCCATTACCTCAAAATGTGACTGAATTTGGACATGAGTCTTTAAAGAGATGATTAATTTAAGAGGCAGTTAGGTTGGCGCTAATCTGATCTGACTGGTGTCTTTATGAGAAGAGGAAATTTGGAGACACAGAAAGACACTAGGGATATGTGCACACAGAGGGAAGAACATGTGAGGACACAATGAGAAGGTGACTGTCTGCAAAGCGAGGAGACCTCAGAAGAAACCAAACATGCTGACACCTTAATCTCCAATTTCCAGCCCCCAGAACTGTGAGACAATAAATGTCTGTTGTTGAAGCCACCCAGTCTATGGGATTTCTTATGGCAGCCCTAGAGAATTAATACACAGATCATACATTTAAAAAATATCTTCACACACTGTTTTTTGGAGAGGATAGCAACCACCCGGCACTTGGACCATGCTTGTTCTAAGCCAATTCTGAAAATCCTGTTCTTTGTTTTCCCAGCATCCCTTGCAAGTAGGGTTGACCACATGACCAGGTTCTGGCCAACGAGACCAAAAGAAAAATCTGCAATGGAGTTTCTGAGAAAACTTTTGCTTTTGTGATTAAAAAAGACAGGTGGAGATGGTACATGTACATCCCCACCCCTCTCCTGTGCTTTAAATACACAGTGATGTTGTACCTACGTTTGCAAAGCTCCAGCCTTACATCCTGCTAGTTTGGCAGCTCTGGTGCATCACGGGGGGGCCTCTCTGCAAATGGTTTTGGGCTTGTGCCCTTGCAATCAGTCTCACTGGCCTTGCTTAGGTCACATGCAAGGATGTGTGAAGGATGAACTGCTCTGATGGATGGGATCTGAACCATGCTCTGACACCTGGATTGTGGAGTTGATGTCAACCTTGTCCAAGTCACATGGATCAAAAGTGGTGGAGAGGTACTTACCCCAGAGGAAATCAGCGTGCTGTACCTGAAGATGGAGGAATGGATGCTGATCTGACAAATTGACAACTGATATCCCCTCCACCTGACTAACTCCTGCTTGTCCTTCAAGTATTAGCTAGACTAAAACTTTTCCTGTGCAGTTTTCTCAGCCATGCCCATGCCATCAATTCTAGACTCCTGTTCTTTTTTCCACTACCATCTGTACTTTATCACAGTCCTTTTAAGTTGTACTATAACCAACTGTTCACTTCTCCTCATTCCTCAGTAGACAACCAATGCCATTAAGACAGGGAACTTGATTCTTATTCACTATTGTGTCCTCAGTGTCCACTACAATGCTTAGCACATAAACATACTTGATAAATATTTCCTGGATGAATGAATAAATGAATGAAAATGTGCATTATAGAAGACAAACATAATTGAACATGTTTTCAAGCACATGAAACTGATGTGTACTGTAGGAGTAATAGGCACCTTGGTCTCCTCCTACCACAACTGTACTCTTGTTAACTTCCCTCTTTTGATGGAGAAAGAGTTGATACATTGGTCAGAGTCTAGAACATTTCATAAGGTTACATTTATCAATATTCCTTAAAGATCAGAAACTTGGTTGCTACACTCTATTTTTCTTTGGTGGATATAAAGGGGATGGCATCTTTGGCAGAGACCTAACAGGTTTCTCACCTTTTTTCATCCCCTAGAAATCTTCGCCTGAATAGTAAGTATGACAGAGCTTACCTTACAGATCTCCCCCGCTAAAAATATAACTGGATCTTAGAATTTAGACCAAAGGTAAAGAATTGGAAGTCCATTCTTTTATTTTTTTAATTTAACTTAATTTTTTCAGTGTTCCAAGATTCATTGTTTAGGCACACCCAGTGCTCCATGCAATACATGCCCTCTTTAATACCCACCACCAAGCTCACCCATCTCCCCACATCCCTCCTCTCCCCTCCAAAACCCTGTTTGTTTCACAGAGTCCACAGTCTTTCATGGTTTGTCTCTACCTCCAATTTACCCCAATTCCCTTTTCCTTTCCTTCTCCTAAAGTCCTCCATGTTATTCCTTATGTTCCACAAGTAAGTGAAACCATATGGTAATTGACTTTCTCTTCTTGACTTATTTCACTCAGCATAATCTCCTCCAGTCCCATCCATGTTGATACAAAAGTTGGGTAGTCATCCTTTCTGATGGCTGTGTAATATTCCATCATATATATGGATCATATTTTCTTCATCCATTCATCTGTTGAAGGGCATCTTGGCTCTTTCCACAGTTTGGCAATATGGCCATTGCTGCTATGAATGTTAGGGTACAGATGGCCCTTCTTTTCACTACATCTGTACCTTTTGGGTAAATTCCCAGTAGTGCAATTGCAGAATCATAGGGTAGTTCTGTTTTTAATTTTCTGATGAATCTCCACACTGTTTTCCAAAGTGGCTGCACCAACTTGTATTCCCACCAACAGTGTAAGGAGGTTTCCCTTTCTCCACATCCTCTCCAACACATGTTGTTTCCTGTCTCGTTAATTTTGGCCATTCTAACTAGTGAAGGTAGTATCTCAATGTGGTTTTGATTTGAATTTCCCTGATGTGATAGCTCCATTATTATCTCAAGTCAAGACCATGTCCTCTCTACAACTTAGGAGAGGGCCTTGAACTGCAAGTCATTGAGCTCTCACATACCTGTTAGGAAAGCAATATTCTGTTTTTGATCTAAAAGTGTTCCTTATATATACTCTTCTCTTTGGGCAATACTGCCCGTAGAAGTGATAATGAAAGAATAGCATTTGGACAGTTCTTTATTTGGGTCCGGAATGAGCATCACAAATACCTCCCTAACCTCACATGATTCCTAGGAGGTACCAGGTCACACGGCACTTTTTGTTGCCTCACACAGCCCCTCATACAGGATGAATAAGACTCTTTTTGAGCAGTAAATTCTAGATGGGTCTGGCCTAAAAAAGGGATTGTCCAATTTATAAGGCACTGGTTTTCCTTAGTCTTATAAGTAAGTATACTGGAACAATCCCTTTTTCCTAAGAACCGTGACTCTACTCCCATTAAATACAAAAACAATGTGGAGTCACTTAGCCTTCACAGAGATAACAGATAGGATTTCTATTTGAATATTTAATATTTGAACAAGGCTTTTGGTACACCATTAATGACTCTTTTTTTTTTTTGAAAGGATTTTATTTATTTATTTGACAGAGAAAGATCACAAGTAGGCAGAGAGGCAGGCAGAGAGAGAGAGGAGGAAGCAGGCTCCCTGCTGAGCAGAGAGCCTGATGCGGTACTCGATCCCAGGACCCTGAGATCATGACCTGAGCCGAAGACAGCGGCTTAACCCACTGAGCCACCCAGGCGCCCACCATTAATGACTCTTGATGAGGCAACTCATGTTAGAGACTTACGGCATTAAAATTTTGCAGGAGCCTAATAACTATCAATTGATTAATTCAAAGAATTTTTACTGCCAATTTGCAATGTATCAGGCCTTTGTTAAAAAACTAACAAAATATGTTCCTGTAATATTGCAAAATGGATAAGCCATGATCCCAATTCTAGAGGTGCTAATATTCAGGTAGAGGAGAAAGACACTTAACAAAAGAGTCAACCATATGATGTGACACTGGGAAACACGCTCAAATTTGCCTCTGCTGGACTGCCTTACCTTAAAAAATCCTGCAAATCCTTTAAGGCCAACTCAAATCCTTCCTTCAAGAATCCTTAAGTGCTCTGCTCAGCCAAAATAAATCTCTCTTTCATCTCTCTTCTCCTCCAGCTTATGTATTAACTAATATTTTTGTGTGTATTTCTTTCTTCCATTTGCTTTTATATTCTCAAAGAATAGAAGCTGTATCTTAGCCATCTTTGTATTCTCTAATTTGGCTAGGACAATCATTTTCATGTAGTAAGCACTGAACCTTTATTGAATTGAAATAAACTTTATTACATTAATCAGATTAGTTCTCTGGAGTTTTCAGATACATGGTTCCTCTGTTACAGAACAGAAAGGATAACAGATGCAACATACTTCTAATTAATATTCTCAATTTTGGTGAGAAATTATTTGCCTGGATTCTAAAGAGTATGGGAGGGGTTTAATTATAATATTATAGTAAGGATATCTTGTTTCCATTGAAAATAAGGAAAACATAAAGATTTTTAGATGTGATTTGTTGACACTTGAAATTTAGAGCATGGATTATTCTGAAGCTGAGTTCAAGTCATCCTGTAATGTTAATAAACAGAATATTTTTACCAATTATTTATTATCAGCTGTGTCTGGGGAAGTTTGGATGGGGGTTACAGTATAGAAAAGCAGGAATGTCAGGGATAAGGAGTTGAGATCACAGGAAAGTGAAACTGGAGATAAGGGAGTGGGTGAGAGCAAGCAGAGAGACTTGAATGAGGAGAGAATGTAGCACTAGATCTAACATAGAACAGAGGCCATTGCAACTTCTCAATGAATGGATGAGCTGTCTGTGGGTATGGCCCTTTAATTTCACCTTTGTGGGCCTTAGTTTGTAGGGAGGTTTGGCTTGAGACAGTGCCATGAAGATTCTAAATCTAAATTAATAGCTTTTTGGGAAAACAAGCTATACAATGGATTAGAAGGAAGAGAGCTTGGGGACAGGAAGCCCAGTTGTGAGCAGCTGCTTTTGTTCCAGTGAGAGGAGGTGAAAGTAGAGACAAGGACAGAAAGAAGGAGAAGGGACAAGGAGCCTGAGTCCCAGACAACTGAAGCTGCTCCGTTTGCCAACAGGTCAGATGCCCTCTGGAAACTTTGTCATTTACCAATGACTCATCCTGTTTTGAGTTCTCCTTGAACTTCATCTTCCCTTGTTATCACTGATGCCGTTACAAAGCAGTGATTTAGCACTCTCACCACATGGTAAGGCCTTGAAAATAAACATAAATGACAAAGATGCTTCCTCTTTGAAAAATTCTTTGTGATTTTAATTTTTCAAACACTCATGAACTATATCTGAAAGGGTTGGTGATTAAGTTAATTTAGTATTTTGTTTTTCCGTTATGCTCTTTTGGATGCTGAGCCTACTTTGACCAGGAGGGTGCCATTCAGAGTAAGTACTAGGGTGGGAAAGATTCAGTATTTTGAAATAGTTTCCATGTAAGGACTGGAAAACATGTTCAAGTGTGCCCAAGCCAAAGGCTTTTTTTTTTCCCCTGTTTGTTTTTTATTTAGTTTAATTTAATTTAATTTTATCTATTATGTTCAATTAGCCACTGCATAGTACATAATTAGTCCCTGATACAGTGTTCAGTCATTCATTACTTAAGTATAACACCCAGTGTTCATCACAGCATGTGCCCTCCTTACTACCCATCACCTGTTACCCCACCATCCCCCCTCCTCCCCTCTGAAACCCCCAGAATGTTTCTTGGGGTCCATAGTCTCTCATGGTTCATTTCCCTCCCTGATTTCTCCCCTTTGGATTTCCCTCCCTTCCCCTGTGGTCCTCTGTGCTATTGCTTTTGTTCCACATATGAGTGAAAGCATACCATAGTTGTCTTTCTCTGCTTGACTTACTTCACTTAACATAATTCCCTTCAGTTTCATCCATGTTGAAGCAAGTGGTGGGTATCCATCATTTCTGATGGCTGAATAATATTCCATAGTAACTTTTTAGCTTGTACTTTTTCACAGGCCAAAGCAGAAAAGCAACCTTGGGATAAAAAATAGTACCTGAAGAACTGGCTCTTACCTTCTAATGAGAGAGAGAGAGCAATGCAGACTGAAATTTTCTTACCATGTTTTGTAAATTTCACATTTCAGTACCAGATGGCATTAACTTGCCAGAAATGTCTGAACTGAAGTTCATTTGAGGTAACAATCTTGGATTTATTTCACTTTAGTCCATTCCTTTGTTTTCAGAAAACAAAAAATATTAAAATACATAGAAAAAAAACCACCCCAGAATATTCAAGACAATAAAAAACAAGCAGCTGCATTCAATTTTGGAATTAGGATCTTAAAAAGACTAGCTGGTAAATTCTCATTGCTTTTCTAATATAACATGTTGAAAACAGAGTCTAGTTATTAAATCCAGAGCTAAAATGATTTTCAAATAATTATTCTTCCACTATCCACAGTTCACTGAAAGGATGATGGAAACCTAATATTTCCCTGGTAGCCAAAGGTGAAATGATAATATTCAGTAAAATGCGATCCTGGGAAGTATTGAAAGAGAAGATACTGGTTTTGCCGTTGAGAATTTTCTCTCTGGCATCAATATAATTTCCCCCTAGCAAATATCCTTTAACTGGCTTGATGGAACATCATTCTGCCATTTTCCATGAGTTCCCAGGAAGTCAGCTGAAGCACACAAATTGTATTATGACAGAATTGTGTTACTTATACAAGGTAAAAATTGGGCAAATTGTAGACTTGGGCATTTTAAGATTTCACAATCCATTACTAATTCATCATTATTTCTCCTCCATTTCAAAGCTAGTACTTTTCCTTCCATTGAGATCCAGGCTTAGTTTGTATCAAAACTGTCCAAAAATTCATGGGAATTTGCTCTCCTGGGATCAGCTCTTAAAAGTCTTCTAGTGTATAACTTTTTCAGTGATAAACAGTCCCAGGCCCTGTTTCCTTTGGCTTTCGTACAGTTTTTACCTCTTTGGAATCTACCATTTCTTTAGAAATGACGAACATTTGAATAAGCTTTTTTAAAATTCTCTTGCTAACTCTTCTAATCCCCCACATTGAATACATTTTCCCTAAAAGGACCAACTATTTGATTTCATCCTGGTAACCTATTATGTTCTTTAGAAGCCAAAGAAACATAAATTTTAGCATCTTAAATTTCAGTTACTACAGTCCAGATGACTCTGGTGACCTTTCCTCCTACAACTCAATTTGATCACACTTTACATTGTATAGCCTGTCTTGAAGCCGGCAAACCATCCAGTCCGCTCGACTAATTCCAGGTTCAATGTAGGTTAAAATATTGTCAGTTCAAGTTTCTACTCAGCCTTCCTCCTTCAGAGATGGCATTGGGATTGCAGGACAAGTTTATGGCAGGGATTAATGAAGGTGAGCTTGTGGTCCCTGACAGCATCCCCCCATGGTGTCTGTTACTAATGTAACACATGATGAGTCCTCTTCCCTTGGATCCTCCATGATGACCGCTCTGGCAAGGGGAGGATGTGGTTTTTTTCCTCCACTCTGTACTGTGTCCGTACTTAAAAGCTTTCAGCTCCTCAATTCCCAGCCAGTGGCTGATACACCACACTCTTTCCAGTGTAAGTTTCTTCACTTCTTTCTTTTCTTTTCACTTTCTTTCTTCCTTTCTTTCTTCCTTTCATCTTTTTTTTTTTAAGAGTTTATTTATTTATTTGACAGAGAGGGAGAGAGCACAGGTAGGAGGAGCAGGACAGGAAGAAGCAGACTCTCTGCTGAGCAGGGAAGCCCAATGCCCGGCTCCATCCTAGGACCTTGGGATCATGTCCTGAGCTGAAGGCAGATGCTTAACCCACTAAGCCACCCAGGTGCTCCCTTCCCTTTTTTAAGGAAATTTTTGTCAGGTAATGGCTCTCACCTTCGATAAATTTCCGTATTCCATGTATGGATATGAAATTTTGGATCTCTTTCTCACCGTTTGTGAGATTACAGGAAAATATAAGAAGGAGCTGACCTCAGTATCTGCTCTCTGTATTCATTTCTGTCATCTAACTACACACTCCAATGGCCAGGTGGTGAGGGGACTGTTGCCAGAAAGGAAATTGTTCTCAAAAACCTTCAACTATGGACCACATCTTCCTTATCCATTCACACTATGGAGTATTATGCCTCCATCAGAAAGGACGAATATCTAACTTTTGTAGCAACATGGATGGGACTGGAAGAGATTATGCTGAGTGAAATCAGTCAAGCAGAGAGAGTCAATTATCATATGGTTTCACTCATTTGTGGAGCATAACCAATAGCATGGAAGACAAGGGGCGTTAGAGAGTAGTAGGGAATTTGGGTAAATTGGAAGGGGAGGTGAACCATGAGAGACTATGGACTCTGAAAAACAGTCTGAGGGGTTTGAAGTGGCGGGGGGGTGGGAGGTTGGGGTACCAGGTGGTGGGTATTATAGAGGGCACAGCTTGCATGGAGCACTGGGTGTGGTGAAAAAATAATGAATACTGTTTTTCTGAAAATAAATAAATTGGGGAAAAAAAAAAGAAATAAAAAAAAATAAAAAAATAAAGATACAAAAAAAAAAAAAAAAAAAACCTTCAACTAGAAGATGTTTCTGGTATTCCCCAAATTTCAAGAGAGTTTGTTCCTCTGTTACTTGCCCACTATTTTAAATTCTTTTTAAGCACCTAAACACTCTTCTCAACTCTCTGCTACCATAGTTGTGTTTTTGTTTTTTGTTTTATGTTTTGTTTTGTTTTCTGTTTTTTAATAAAGAAGGTGAGGACAAGTGAGAGGAAACAGAAAATAGTTTAGCTGGATGATAACTACCTTAAAATCCTCCACCTTACACCTAAATTCTGGACTGTTTGCCAAAAACTCCACCCTCCCAAATTTGATGTCTTTGTTCATTGTTCTTGACAGCTTCTTTCTCATTCATCATAGGCATGCTGATGTTTCCAGGTACAAAGGAGAGGGGTCAAAGAGGAGAAATGCATGCTAATTAGTATAATCAGAATGCATACTCTGGCCCCTGCTGAGGTTTATGATGGAACCAAGTAAGATTATCGGTTGAGGTGCTGGTGATAACAACGGAGTACCACAGGATACAGCTAAATGTCTAAGAGGGTAAATGCTTCCCGGCAGATGATGAGTTTTGGCTGCCCTTGGGCTTAATTAGGAGAAAATAAGTGTTGTTTTCTGGAGCCAAATTATGTCTCAGACTTTTTTGTTGTTGTTGTTGATTTTTTTTTTATTGTGTTATGTTAGTCACCATCCAGTAGTACATCATCAGTTTTTGATGCATTGTTTGCATATAACACCCAGTGCTCCATACAATCTGCCCTCCTTGATGCTCATCACCAGGCTCACACCCTCCCTTCTAAAACTCTCCATTTCTTTCCCAGAGTCCATGGTCTCTCACAGATCCTCTCCCTTTCCGTTTTTTCCCCCTTCATTTTTCCCTTCTCTTAATGCCCCCCCATGCTGTTCCTTATGTTCCACAAATAAGTGAAACCATATGATAATTGACTTTCTCTGTTTGACTTATTTCACTCAGCATAATCTCTTCCAGTCCTATCCATGTTGATGCAAAATCTGGGTATTCATCCTTTCAGATGGCTGAGTAATATTCCATTGTATACATGGACCACATCTTTATCCATTAGTCTGTTGAAGGGCATCTTGGCTCTTTCAACATTTTGAAATTCAGATCAAAACCACATTGAGATACCACCTTATACCAGTTAGAATAGCAAAAATTGACAAGGCAAGAAACAACAAATTGGGGGAAATTGTGGAGAAAGAGGGACCCTCTTACATTGTTGGTGAGAATACAAATTGGTGTAGCCACCTTGGAAAACAGTGTGGAGGTTCCTCAAAGAATTAAAAATAGAGCTACCCTATGACCCAACAATTGAATGACTGGGTATTTACCCCAAAGATACAGATGTAATGAAAAGAAGGGCCATCTGCACCCCAGTGTTCATAGCAGCAGTGTCTCAGACTTTAAAATATCAATCCAGTGGAAGCTGTTAATCAGAGAAGTAGGATATCATTTTGCATAGAACCCCAGAGCAGACTCTACCTACATAATAGCAGAAAGACTGTTTGCATGAGAGAATATCATAAATCCACTAGGTACTAATAGCATTGGAAAACTCCTTTCAGAAGAGAGATTTTGCACACAAAGAGCCCCGAGGGAAGAGATGGAAATAGAAGCATCCATCAAGTAAGGAAAGGGTGTTTAGAAAATCGCTTTTCTGACTTCATCTATCATACTATCAGAGACTGCTGTGTTAATCCATTTACCACCACGGAGTATGAACCCAAAGACAGAATGCAGAAATACTCCTTGGGGAGAGCTTTCAACAAAACTTCTGCAGAGGCTAATGTGGACAATAGGGATTTTATTCCAGCCACCGTAAATCCTGTTGGTTTGCTGCTGTGGTTTTTGAGGAGAGTCCATGGGGTTAGAAGCAGCTGAACCTGGGAACAATCCCACTGTGAGCTGGACCTTGTCAGTGAATTGGTGAGAATGAAAATGTCCTGTATGTGCCAGGTGTTCTGGAAGAAAGTCAACATGTATTTTCTGGATGGCTTTGATTTTTCTATATTTAATAAATCTACTGATTATGTATATAATACACTTTGGGGACATTATTTGTGTTCATTTTAAATGTAAAAATAAATCCCATTTTCTATTAAAAAAGGGGGGGTACAATGGGGATTGTTCCATATTCAGGGAGTACTGACTTCAACTTACACACTAACAAAACAGTTGGTTTTTCAAATGTGAATTCTTTGGCCTAGAGAACATCTTTTTTTCTTCTTTCATAATTCAAATTCGGAATCACGAATATATGCTGTAGCTCCATCCCCGCCCTTTCCATGGTGTATGAGCTTGCTATTATCCAAGGGTTAAAAACCAAATAAGGCCTTACTTCTCTGAATGTTACTGTGATATATTAGTTTTCCATGTATAAAGAAAGGGTGTTAATTAGAAATGCTGCAATGATTATGGAAAAAAATCTTCACAATATTACTTTCTTAGCTTTTATAATTGCCCAAAGGAAGAAAACAAATGCCAAGTGCTCACGGGGCTATTAAATGTTACCAATTTCAATATTAATAACTTAATAATGAAAATAATTCCTTTTGTTTTTACAGTGCTTTTCTCTTTTTATGGTGCTTTCATACCTTTTATCACATTTGACTAATTTTTATGAACATTCTGAAAGTTAAACATTCCCTTACTTGATTGACTAATAGTTTATTCCAGTGATTGAATAAATCTTGGTTTTTGTGAAGAAATATATGAAATTACAAGATGGGAACAGTTTTTTTTGGCTCATTATGCTTTGGCGGTTTCAGTGGAGCCTTAGTGGTGTGTGACACAGTATGGGAGAAAGAAGCCTTGCCTTGTGAAATAACCATGAGTTGTAAAGGCAGCTTAAGAGAGCAACCTGCCTGGCCATTGTTGCATTATTAGGAGGGATCACTCCCTCTAGGGAATGATGTAGGCCAGTCATTCTTTTAATTGTGAGTGTAGATGACCAGAAAGGAGATTTAGCTTTAAGTCTCTTCAATAAATGCATACACTACTAAAATTCACTTGTAATAATGATTACAGCATGCTATGTTGATGTTAGTGTTTTCAATCTTTTGAGTAGAACCTGTTTTCAATATAAAATATTACATAAATATGATAATATTTGCATTTTTATTATTTGATGGCTGGGAGAAGGGCCACAAATTTTTATTAATTCAGTAATACATACCTTCATAAAAATTTCCCTTGAAATCATCACACCATCACTCACATATATTTCAAGTAAAAGCAACCTGTGTCTATGGCTATGCTTGGTTAGTGTGCTAATTCTTATTAGAATTCCAAAACCCTCAGAAATCCTCAACTCATCAGCTCAGAGCCTCTATCATCCAACATCAAGTTTATGTCCACAAATTGATTCATGTGTTTATTAACATATTCTTTTCACAATTTTAAAGTATTTCTGTAGACATTGCATGGTACTGGGTGTTATGGAGCATTGAAATTGCAGATTTAATAAATGGAGAAATAATCCATAAACAAGAAGATAGAAAAAATATTCAAAGTGCTTCTCAGACAGAAAAACTACTAGAAGGTCTAAGAATGAGAATGAATGAAATGGAAGAGAATGAACAACTTGACATATGTCTATCTGATGTTGCAAAAGAAACACAGAACAGCAGCAGGAGAGAGTCCATATGTGATGAGTTAGTGTCCAAAAACATTACAAATGTATTAAAAAAAAGTCTTTATTTCCAGAAAAAGGAAAATGCAGAAGAGTATAAATAAGGTAAAAAAGAAATCTACAAATAGATGTCATATCACAGAAGACAAAGACAAAAAGAGAGAAGGCAGGTTATCCATATGGAGAGGAAAGACAGATTTTCTAGAGGAATTGTTATTAAAGTGAGAGCAAGTATATATAAAAGATGAAATAATATCATCAAGGTATTGAGAGAAAATAACTATGAATCCAGAATTACATACTTCATAAGAGTATCTTCTACAATGGAATATTATTCAGTCTTTTTTTTTTTTTCAATTTATTTTTAGAAAAACAGTATTCATTATTTTTTCACCACACCCAGTGCTCCATGCAAGCTGTGCCCTCTATAATACCCACCACCTGGTACCCCAACCTCCCACCCCCCCGCCACTGCAAACCCCTCAGATTGTTTTTCAGAGTCCATAGTCTCTCATGGTTCATCTCCCCTTCCAATTTACCCAAAAGCACATACCCTCCCCAATGTCCATAACCCTACCCCCCTTCTCCCAACCCCCCTCCCCCCAGCAACCCACAGTTTGTTTCGTGAGATTAAGAGTCACTTATGGTTTGTCTCCCTCCCTATCCCATCTTGTTTCATGGATTCTTCTCCTACCCACTTAAGCCCCCATGTTGCATCACCACTTCCTCATATCAGGGAGATCATATGATAGTTGTCTTTCTCCGCTTGACTTATTTCGCTAAGCATGATACGCTCTAGTTCCATCCATGTTGTCGCAAATGGCAAGATTTCGTTTCTTTTGATGGCTGCATAGTATTCCATTGTGTATATATACCACATCTTCTTGATCCATTCATCTGTTGATGGACATCTAGGTTCTTTCCATAGTTTGGCTATTGTGGACATCGCTGCTATAAACATTCGGGTGCACGTGCCCCTTTGGATCACTACGTTTGTATCTTTAGGGTAAATTCCCAGTAGTGCAATTGCTGGGTCGTAGGGCAGTTCTATTTTCAACATTTTGAGGAACCTCCATGCTGTTTTCCAGAGTGGTTGCACCAGCTTGCATTCCCACCAACAGTGTAGGAGGGTTCCCCTTTCTCCGCATCCTCGCCAGCATCTGTCATTTCCTGACTTGTTGATTTTAGCCATTCTGACTGGTGTGAGGTGATATCTCATTGTGGTTTTGATTTGTATTTCCCTGATGCCGAGTGATATGGAGCACTTTTTCATGTGTCTGTTGGCCATCTGGATGTCTTCTTTGCAGAAACGTCTGTTCATATCCTCTGCCCATTTCTTGATTGGATTATTTGTTCTTTGGGTGTTGAGTTTGTTAAGTTCTTTATAGATTTTGGACACTAGTCCTTTATCTGATATGTCGTTTGCAAATATCTTCTCCCATTCTGTCAGTTGTCTTTTGGTTTTGTTAACTGTTTCCTTTGCTGTGCAAAAGCTTTTGATTTTGATGAAATCCCAAAAGTTCATTTTTGCCTTTGCTTCCCTTGCCTTTGGCGATGTTCCTAGGAAGATGTTGCTGCGGCTGAGGTCGAAGAGGTTGCTGCCTGGGTTCTCCTCAAGGATTTTGATGGATTCCTTTCTCACATTGAGGTCCTTAATCCATTTTGAATCTATTTTTGTGTGTGGTGTAAGGAAATGGTCCAATTTCATTTTTCTGCACGTGGCTGTCCAATTTTCCCAACACCATTTATTGAAGAGGCTGTCTTTTTTCCATTGGACATTCTTTCCTGCTTTGTCGAAGATTAGTTGACCATAGAGTTGAGGGTCTATTTCTGGGCTCTCTATTCTGTTCCATTGGTCTATGTGTCTGTTTTTGTGCCAGTACCATGCTGTCTTGATGATGACAGCTTTGTAATAAAGCTTGAAGTCCGGAATTGTGATGCCACCAACTTTGGCTTTGTTTTTCAATATCCCTTTGGCTATTCGAGGTCTTTTCTGGTTCCATATAAATTTTAAAATTATTTGTTCCATTTCTTTGAAAAAGATGGATGGTACTTTGATAGGAATTGCATTAAATGTGTAGATTGCTTTAGGTAGCATAGACATTTTCACAATATTTATTCTTCCAATCCAGGAGCATGGAACATTTTTCCATTTCTTTGTGTCTTCCTCAATTTCTTTCATGAGTACTTTATAGTTTTCTGAGTATAGATTCTTAGCCTCTTTGGTTAGGTTTATTCCTAGGTATCTTATGGTTTGGGGAGCAATTGTAAATGGGATTGACTCCTTAATTTCTCTTTCTTCTGTCTTGTTGTTGGTGTAGAGAAATGCAACTGATTTCTGTGCATTGATCTTATATCCTGACACTTTACTGAATTCCTGTACAAGTTCTAGCAGTTTTGGAGTGGAGTCTTTTGGGTTTTCCACATAGAGTATCATATCATCTGCGAAGAGTGATAATTTGACTTCTTCTTTGCCGATTTGGATGCCTTTAATTTCCTTTTGTTGTCTGATTGCTGAGGCTAGGACTTCTAGTACTATGTTGAATAGCAGTGGTGATAATGGACATCCCTGCCGTGTTCCTGACCTTAGTGGGAAAGCTTTCAGTTTTTCTCCATTGAGAATGATATTTGCAGTGGGTTTTTCATAGATGGCTTTGATGATATTGAGGTATGTGCCCTCTATCCCTACACTTTGAAGGGTTTTGATCAGGAAGGGATGCTGTACTTTGTCAAATGCTTTTTCAGCATCTATTGAGAGTATCATATGGTTCTTGTTCTTTCTTTTATTGATGTGTTGTATCACATTGACTGATTTGCGGATGTTGAACCAACCTTGCAGCCCTGGGATAAATCCCACTTGGTCGTGGTGAATAATCCTTTTAATGTACTGTTGAATCCTATTGGCTAGTATTTTGGTGAGAATTTTTGCATCTGTGTTCATCAAGGATATTGGTCTATAGCTCTCTTTTTTGATGGGATCCTTGTCTGGTTTTGGGATCAAGGTGATGCTGGCCTCATAAAATGAGTTTGGGAGTTTTCCTTCCATTTCTATTTTTTGGAACAGTTTCAGGAGAATAGGAATTAGTTCTTCTTTAAATGTTTGGTAGAATTCCCCCGGGAAGCCATCTGGCCCTGGGCTTTTGTTTGTTTGGAGATTTTTAATGACTGTTTCAATCTCCTTACTGGTTATGGGTCTGTTCAGGCTTTCCATTTCTTCCTGGTTCAATTTTGGTAGTTTATATGTTTCTAAGAATGCATCCATTTCTTCCAGATTGTCAAATTTGTTGGCGTAGAGTTGCTCATAGTATGTTCTTATAATAGTTTGTATTTCTTTGGTGTTAGTTGTGATCTCTCCTCTTTCATTCATGATTTTATTTATTTGGGTCCTTTCTCTTTTCTTTTTGATAAGTCTGGCCAAGGGTTTATCAATTTTATTAATTCTTTCAAAGAACCAGCTCCTAGTTTGGTTGATTTGTTCTATTGTTTTTTTGGTTTCTATTTCATTGATTTCTGCTCTGATCTTTATGATTTCTCTTCTCCTGCTGGGCTTAGGGTTTCTTTCTTGTTCTTTCTCCAGCTCCTTTAGGTGTAGGGTCAGGTTGTGTACCTGAGACCTTTCTTGTTTCTTGAGAAAAGCTTGTACCGCTATATATTTTCCTCTCAGGACTGCCTTTGTTGTGTCCCACAGATTTTGAACCGTTGTATTTTCATTATCATTTGTTTCCATGATTTTTTTCAATTCTTCTTTAATTTCCCGGTTGACCCATTCATTCTTTAGAATGATGCTGTTTAGTCTCCATGTATTTGTGTTCTTTCCAAACTTCTTCTTGTGGTTGAGTTCTAGCTTCAGAGCATTGTGGTCTGAAAATATGCAGGGAATGATCCCAATCTTTTTATACCGGTTGAGTTCTGATTTAGGACCGAGGATGTGATCTATTCTGGAGAATGTTCCATGTGCACTAGAGAAGAATGTATATTCTGTTGCTTTGGGATGAAATGTTCTGAATATATCTGTTTTGTCCATCTCATCCAGTGTATCATTTAAGGCCTTTATTTCCCTGTTGTTCTTTTGCTTGGATTTTCTGTCCATTTCAGTGAGGGGAGTGTTAAAGTCCCCTACTATTATTGTATTATTGTTGATGTGTTTCTTTGATTTTGTTATTAATTGGTTTATATAGTTTGCTGCGCCCACGTTGGGGGCATAGATATTTAAAATTGTTAGATCTTCTTGTTGGACAGACCCTTTGAGTATGATATAGTGTCCTTCCTCATCTCTTATTATAGTCTTTGGCTTAAAATCTAATTGATCTTATATAAGGATTGCCACTCCTGCTTTTTTCTGATGTCCATTAGCATGGTAAATTCTTTTCCACCCCCTCACTTTAAGTCTGGAGGTGTCTTCGGGTTTAAAATGAGTTTCTTGGAGGCAACATATAGATGGGTTTTGTTTTTTTATCCATTCTGATACCCTGTGTCTTTTGATTGGGGCATTTAGCCCATTAACATTCAGGGTAACTATTGAGAGATATGATTTTAGTGCCATTGTATTGCCTGTAAGGTGACTGTTACTGTATATTGTCTCTGTTCCTTTCTGATCTACCACTTGTAGGCTCTCTCTTTGCTTAGAGGACACCTTTCAGTATTTCCTGTAGAGCTGGTTTGGTGTTTGCAAATTCTTTCAGTTTTTGTTTGTCCTGGAAGCTTTTAATCTCTCCTTCTATTTTCAATGATAGCCTAGCTGGATATAGTATTCTTGGCTGCATGTTTTTTCTCGTTTAGTGCTCTGAAAATATCATGCCAGCTCTTTCTGGCCTGCCAGGTCTCTGTGGATAAGTCAGCTGCCAATCTAATACTTTTACCATTGTATGTTACAGATTTCTTTTCCCGGGCTGCTTTCAGGATTTTCTCTTTGTCACTAAGGCTTGTAAATTTTACTATTAGGTGGCGGGGTGTGGGCCTATTCTTATTGATTTTGAGGGGCGTTCTCTGAACCTCCTGAATTTTGATGCTCGTTCCCTTTGCCATATTGGGGAAATTCTCCCCAATAATTCTCTCCAGTATACCTTCTGCTCCCCTCTCTCTTTCTTCTTCTTCTGGAATCCCAATTATTCTAATGTTGTTTCGTCTTATGGTGTCACTTATCTCTCGAATTCTCCCCTCATGGTCCAGTAGCTGTTTGTCCCTCTTTTGCTCAGCTTCTTTATTCTCTGTCATTTGGTCTTCTATATCGCTAATTCTTTCTTCTGCCTCATTTATCCTAGCAGTGAGAGCCTCCATTTTTGATTGAACTTCATTAATAGCTTTTTTGATTTCAACTTGGTTAGATTTTAGTTCTTTTATTTCTCCAGAAAGGGCTTTTATATCTCTGGAGAGGGTTTCTCTAATATCTTCCATGCCTTTTTCAAGCCCGGCTATAACCTTGAGAATTGTCATTTTGAACTCTAGATCTGACATATTACCAATGTTTGTATTGATTAGGTACCTAGCCTTCGGTACTGCCTCTTGTTCTTTTTTTTGTTGTGAATTTTTCCGCCTTGTCATTTTGTCCAGCTAAGAGTATATGAAGGAGCAAGTAAAATACTAAAAGGGTGGCAACAATCCCAGGAAAATATGCTTTAACCAAATCAGAAGAGATCCCAAATCGTGAGGGGGGAGAAATCTCCTCTGATTAGGATCTCCTTTGATTGGGATCTCCCAATCTCTTTTGATTGGGATCACCCAATCTCTTCTGATTGGGATCTCTTCTGATTTGGGGATAAAAAGAGGTTCAAAAAGAAAGAAAGAAAAAAAAGAAAAAAAGAATAAAAAAAAGAGATTGAATTAAAAATTCAATCAAGAATTTAAAGAAGAATTAAGAAAAAAAAAAGATTGAAGAGATTAGGATCTCTTCTGATTTGGGGATAAAAAGAGGTTCAAAAACAAAGAAAGAAAAAAAAGAATTAAAAAAAAGAAAATGAACAAAGAAAAGTATAAAAAGAAAAATATATATATATTAGATAATTTAGTTAAAAAACGTTAAAAAAGAAAAGGGTAAAAGTTATAAAAAATTTTAGCAGAAGAAGAGAAAAAAAATGAAAAAGAAAAAAAATTAAATTAACTGCAAGACTAAAAAATCACAGGCAGAAAGCCATGAGTTCCGTGGTTTGTTTTCTCCTCCTCTGGAATTCTGCTGCTCTCTCCTTGCTATTGAAACTGCACTCCTTGGTAGGTGAACTTGGTCTTGCCTGGATTTCTTGTTGATCTTCTGGGGGAGGGGCCTGTTGTAGTGATTCTCAAGTGTCTTTGCCCCAGGCGGAATTACACCGCCCTTACCAGGGGCCGGGCTGAGTGATCTGTTCGGCTTTGCTTTCAGGAGCTTTTGTTCCCTGAGCGCTTTCCGTAGAGTTCCGGAGCATGGGAATACAAATGGCGGCCTCCTGGTCTCTGGCCCGGAGGAGCCGAGAGCCCGGGGCCCCGCTCCCCTGTGCGCCCTCAGCGAACAGCTCCTAGTAACTCGCGTCTGCCTAACCTCCGGCCGCGCTCCGAGCTCACGGAGCTTGCGACCGGTTCAAGGCAACTCAGAGCTGCGAGCTCACTGTCGGCTCTGTCTCTGCAGCCGGCTTTCCCGCTCCAATATCCACAAGCTCTGCGACACTCAGACACCCCCGATCCTTCTGTGACCCCACGGGACCTGAGGTCACACCGACCCCGCGTGGGCTTCGCCCCGGTTTAGCCTCCGGAGCAATGTCCCTCAGCGGAACAGACTTTTAAAAGTCCTGATTTTGTGCTCCGTTGCTCCGCCGCTTGCCAGGAGCCGGCCCCTCCCCCCGGGGTCTATCTTCCCGTCGCTTTGGATTCACTTCTCCGCCAGTCCTACCTTTCAGAAAGTGGTTGTTTTTCTGTTTCTAGAATTGCTGTTCTTCTACTCTTCGATCTGCCGATGGATTTGTAGGTGTTTGCAATCTTTAGATAAGCTCTCTAGCTGATCTCCTGCTAGCTGAGGTAGTCTCAGCCTGCTACTTCTCCGCCATCTTGACTCCTCCCTTAAGAGTATCTTCTAATAATAAGGGTAGAATTAAATACTTTTAGGAAAAAACTGAGAGAATGTGCCAATAACCAACTTACAGAAGACATTCATAAAGATTGAAACTTTGAGGTGCAAGAAGGAGTAACAAGATATAGACAAATATATGAGTAAATCTAGGCAAAAACTAATAGTATAAAATAATAGCAATAATGTCTAATTTATAAAATTAAATAAATAAGGTGGAACCAAAATTCTGTCCAGTAAGAGCGCGTAAACTGAGAACAGCTGATCAGAGTTAAGTCATCTGAAGGCTTTGCATTGTTTATGAAGAAGGAAAAAATGATGATTTACTTTAACCTTTGCACATTAAAGTTTTTAGAGCGAGCACTAACAGAATAAAAATCGTATCTAAAGGGAGAAATGAAATGAAAGAAAAAAAAAAGCAGATCCCAAAGACTTTGTATTAAATGTGTAACAAATTATCCTAATACTTAGCACTTTAAAACAATAATCATGTATGGTTACTTATAAGCCCATGTACTGCTCATTAGGCAGTTCTGCTAATCTGGGCTAGTGGAATCATCTATGCAATGTAATCGGGTGCTTGGCCTCTGGGAGCTGGCTAATTTGAACTGGATTTATGCAGGAAAACTCATCTCGGCTCCATGTGGACTCTCATCCTCCAGTGGACTACTTGTTCACGGGGCAACTGGACAAGTTCTGATAGAATGAACGAAAGTCCTAGGCCAGAGGTAGGCAAACGTTTTCTAAAAAGACCCACACAGTAAATATTTTGGGTTTTGCAGGCCACACCATTCAAGAGTTGTGACTGCTGGACTCTGCTATTTTGCCAAGAGGCATCCGTAGACAATTTGTAAATGGATGAGTGTAACTTTGTTACAATAAATCTTTATTTACAAAAATAAGATGCCAGATTTGGCCAGTCGCTGTAGTTTGCAGACTCCCAGTCTAGACTTAGAACTGGCCTTAGCTTCTCTTTCACCTCTTGATAGAAGGGAATACAGTCTTATTGCCAAAGGGATTTGCTTACAAGGAGAGAAATAATTGCATCCCATTTTTAACAAAAGCAACAGTGAAATCCACCATAATGCCAATAAATCAGAAAGAAATCTAGAAAAGGGGGGGAAGTCCCCAGAAAAAGTAAAATAAGACAACACAAGGCAGTATAAATAAATTCAAACATATCATTATTCACAAATTCACAATAAATGTGAAGGGAATCATCTCTCAATTTAAAGCTATAAAGCCAAAATTGCTAGAACTGCAAAGAGAAATTTTAAAATTCATCATCACTGCGGGAGATTTTAGCTCATTTCTCTCAGTAATTGATTACGAAAATGACATTATGGAGTGCAGCTGAAAACATGCACACTGCATAGCTCTGCGGTTCTAGTCCCAGATATACATTCTGAAGTTATTCTTATATGTGTTCCCCTAGATTCATGTCCAAGGTAGCTCACAGAAGCAGCATATGTAAAGCAAAATGCTGGCAACAACCAAAATATCAGTCAAAAGGGGAATGAACGAAGAAAATAGGCAGGAGGCCTGTGCTAGAATCCTTCACTCAGGGAAGATCCATGAACTCCGCTGCACAGATGAGTTTCAGAAACTGAGCGTGGAGTGTCCAAAGCACGTTGCAGAAGAGCACCCACAATGTGATGCCATCGCCTAGTGTTCAGAACATGCCAAGCTAAACAACACACTTTCAGAAATGAATACATATCTGACAAGGCTATTTAAATGGTGCCCACCTTTGTAGGTTATGGATGGGAATGGGATGGGGTAGGGCATACGGAAGGTTCCAAATACCTCTTAAGGAGAGTGTTCATATTATATTATCTCTTTCCAGTATAAGCCAAGGATGCTCTGCGTTTCCTCTCCTCTCCTCCATTATTTCATTTGCATAATATAGACTCTGTGAGTCTGAACTCATCTTAGTCAAGCAGAGAGAGAAAGAGGTTATGTGCCCTGTGACAGATGAGACTATGGGTTCTCATATATAAGAAGTTCCCTTTCACCTTGCAATTACATTATCCGGAAAGTGGGAATTATATCTCATTCTGCTAAGAGAAAAACTTTAAATACCATTTTCAGATCTCATTATAAATTATATTTATGCTCAGTAAAATATAATTCGATTTTTATACTTTATTGCTTCTGGTCTTCATACTTGATTTTAATAAATGTGCATTTATGAATTTTTGTATGACTTAATTTAGACACTTCAAGCTAAAGTCTACCAACCATGTATGATTGTTTAATCTACTAGTTAAAGTGTGTTATCGTAAAATTTATCCTGATGTGGGTATTTTCCCTAACCTGATGCCATTAAACCGGGTGGTCCACTGATGAACCTTGACTCCTTTAGTAAATAAAGTTGAGTCATGGGCACTCCAGCCTTCCTCCTATTATTTGTTTGGAATCCTCTTGCTCACTCATTCACTCTTGTTTGGGTGGGGTGGAAGAAGAGAAGGAAGATTTTCCAATCTCAACCAAGCCTTCCCTGCAGAGGTGATGTCTGGGGGAAGAGTCAGAGGCACAGGGAGCCACTGTGCTGAGAGATGATTGAGTTCACTCCTTCCCTTGCTTTGTCTGTAGTACCCACACAAATCTGAATCTTGTGGCCTGGACTGTTGTCCTGATTCATGCTTTCCTTTGGGACTTGATGGCAGAGGTTGAATTTCCTTGGCTTGCTGCTCAGAGATCCCTAGCCCAAGGCTTTCACCTGCTTTCCACTCTCCTTGTCAGTGATACTTCAGGCACCATCCTGCCTGACATGGATCCGTCAGCCAGTCAGAGCTCCTGTGACCCCTTGCAAATGGGGTTTATGTAGTATTGATGCTAAATCTTCATTCATTTGTTCACACAATTTAAATTATCACTGATGGTTAGGATGGTCTTTGTAGAGCAAGACTGCTTGGGTTCCAGTCCCAGTTCGACTACCACTTATAGCTATGTGACCCAGGACAGGTTTCCATGTCTTTGTTCTTTGGCTTCTTCTCTATAACATGGATATGATAAAGCACCTATTTCATAGGTTCATTTGAGAGGATTAAACTAGTAAAAATATTGTAAAGCATTTAGGGCTTGCCCAGAACGTAGAAAACATTCAGTTAATGTTCACAATTCTTACTGTTAAGTTTTAAGGAAAATTCTTGATACGAAGGGGATTTTATGTCTAGAGACCAAGTACAAATTGGGGAGTTTTAACATTAATGCTGGAAGAGCAGTTCTCAGACTTCTGGTCTCAGGATCCTTCACACTGTTTTCGTTTTTGTTTTTGTTTTAAATTATGTTACGTTAGTCACCATACAGTACATCATTAGTTTTTGATGTAGTGTTCCATGGTTCATTATTTGAGTATAATACTCAGTGCTCCATGCAATACATGCCCTCCTTAATACCATCATTAAGAGAATGAGGAATCCTTCACACTTTTAAAAAAATTAAGGAGGAATCCATATGGAATTCATATGGAATTGGAGGAATCCATATGAAACCTCTATTATGGAGGTTCCAAGTAACTTTTGTTTTTGTGAGTTATATCTATTGATATTTACCATTAGAAATCAATACTGCAGTTTTAAAAATAGCTACTAATTTCTTGAAAATAATATTAATAGGTCTTTTTTGTATAAATATAAAAACACATTATGAAGAAGAACTGTTTTACAAAAACCAAAATAATTTAATGGCAAAAGGGGCATTGGTTTCCATGTTTTTAAATGTCTTTAACATCTGGCTCAATAGAAGACAGCTGGATTCTTATATCGGCTTTGGATTCAATCTGTTGCCATATCATATGTCCTGTGAAAAACACTGTAGACTTGTGAAAAAATTAGTATAAAAAAGAACATTAGCTTTAGTATGAAAGGAGTTTTGGCCTGGGGAACCCCCTGAAAGCATCTCAGGGAATTCTGGGGTCTGGAGATCATACTTTGGAAACCATAGTGCTAGAACATGTAAGAGTAGGGGAAAAACAAAACCAAACCAAAAAATGAGGCTTAAGAGTTGGGCAGACTGCTTTAATTCCTGGTTTTCCTGCTTTGCAGCCATGAGAACTGTGCTTACTGGAGCCTCCACCTGGCACATTCTATACCTGCATCTTTGTATGGACGACCCCTTCTCATTCTGTCTTTAGCTTAAATACCACCTCCTCAGAGAGATGGTCCCTCACAGGCAGAGAGCCCTGCTTATTTCATAGCATAGCATTCTGTTGTTTCCTTTTTAGTACTTACCTCAAACTGTAATCACATGTATTTGTTTGCTAGTTTATTGGCTGCCTATCCCAACAGTAGATAAACTCCCTGAGGTCAGGCTCCTGTCTGTTCTGTTCATCATTCTAAGAGACATCTGACCCGTCTCTTTCTTCCATATCTCATATTCAATCCATCAGCAAATCCTATTGACTTCACCATCAAACTGAATCCGGAATCAGGTCATTTCTTACCTCCCCCATCCCTCTACTCTGCCCAACTCCATGACCTTCACAGTCGTATCTGTTAAATAGCCTTCTGAATGAACCCCCCCGCCCCCGCTTTTCCTTGCTGCTCACTGTCTTATCAGCACAGCCAGAACGATCCTTTAGAAAAAAGAAATCAGGGCTCTGCTTAAAGCTTCACCTATACTTAGTGTCAGATCCAAAATCTGACCCATGCTCTGTAGGGCCCAATCTGATCTATTTCTTACTTCTTTCCTTATGTTAGTCATAACAATCACATTGCCGTTCTTCAAACACATTAAGCATAATTGGAAAACCCTATTCCTCTAGAAGACTAATTGCCTCAATTCCTTCAGGTCTCATTTCTAATTAATCTCAGTCATCTTATTAGAAAGACCTTCCATGACTAGTCTTCATAAGATAGCCACCGCTGCTCCCTGCCGGTAACTGAGATTATTCTATATACATCTTCACTTGTTTTGGCTTCCCCTTTAGCGCCAATTAACATCCTATATGTTATAGATGCATTTGTTTGAACCTTTCCTCTCTCAATAAAATGTAATATCACTGAACACAGGAATTTTATCTTTCTTCCTCACGACTCTATTTTCTATGCTAAGAACAGTGCCTGATACTGAACAGGTCATCACATTTTTGTTGCTATGTGAATGACTGAAAAAGAGGTCTCTTGAATTCTATGAAACCCAGTTTCTTGTTCTATGCAGTAAGGGAAGGTCAAAGGTGTCTTACAGTTTTGTTGTAGAATCAGAAGGACAGAGAAGTCATTTCCCTCACTTCCAGGTGTGGGTTAGAGGGTCTTCCTAAATTCTCCCTGAGCACTCTGAGGTTATGTTTATGGTGACATTTGTTACAAAGAACTTGCTTGCTTTTCTCTGAGGACTGTCATAACCCCAGTAGCAAACCCAGTGCCTTTCCACATAGTGGATGCTCAACTAGGGTTTGATAAATGAATTTATGAATGAACAAATAAATAACATTGAAAGCAAGGTTTGGAAAAGTAGTACATGGTTCTATGCATTTGTAAGCTGTTGTATGAAGAAGGAGGGCTAGCCTCCTTTTTCAAATCAGACACAAACTGGAGAAAGTAGAAAATAAACAGAGAGCATAATGATAGCAACAGTCATATTTCAACTGGTGGAGATGGAGTTAAAAACAAAATAGAACAAAAAATGCATATTAACTCCAAACTATTTCTTGTCCCAGTTATGTAGCTGACCTATAGCAATCATCACTACACTATGGGTAGCAATTGCTCCTTTTAGGAGGAAATTATATTCTTTTTAGTTTTTACTTGTTATAAGTTTTTTAGTTTTTTTAGTTTTTACTTTTAGTTTTCACTTGTTATAAATTTTTAGCAGATTAAAGCCCACAGCATCATGTCTTGCTCTCATCTGTATGTATTCTTTTCTAAAGAACTGAACAGGCTTAGTAAACTCCCCCCTTCAACCTAGGCAATCTGGCTCTGTGAACACACATCAGTAAGAAAACTCTGGATGTATCTAGTATAATCTACCTTGCTTTATTGAGAAGAAGAGATAATATAATTTCCTTAGTCAACAAATCCTAGCCTATCAAAATATAGGTCTATTTTGAGAAAACGTATGTCAGATTTCTTTTATTCCTATAAAAAAGGTAGGAAACTTTATAAAAATTTGTAATGGAAACCTCCTAATCCTGGAGAGGATGTTTTTGTCTAGACTCTACAGTTTAACTCACCATGTGACCTTGGTTAAATCACATAACCCCTCTGACTGTAATTTCTTCATACAAAAAACAGAAGAATGATAAGAAATAAACCCACAGGTCTCCTACCAGTCCTCTTCCCCAGCACCTAGAAAAATGCTTGTATCTGGTTCATGCTGGATGACTGTTCTGAGAATTATGACACATGATATTGAGAAACTGATCTTCTGCCTTTTGAATTTTCATATAGTATCAACTCCTAGCATATGAGTGTAACTTAGAACCTGTTTATGAAAAGGAAATGATTTCTTTTTGGTAGTAATAAAAAGATTAAGACAATGCAATTCAAACTGTAGGTAATCTAGATTAAATTATTTAAAAATATATTATTTAAAATAAATAAGTGGATGTAGTCAAGTAAATAACTGTGACTTATTCTTTCTCAATCTTCCCTTGAGAGCTCAGCAATGTGGTTTTCAGTACCTTGCCTTCATTAAGGGATTTTCTTCACACAGAAGAGCACCCCAAATGAGCTTGAATCCAAAGATCTCAGGATGGTTTTCCACGTGGATATTGGTGAGAAAGTGAGGTTTTGGGTCACTTGCCTTCAGAGTCACTAATACAAGTGTCATATCAAAAAGGAAGCTCTCACACCAGCTGTACAAGGAAGAAACCATACTTATGATGTACTGTTCCTCCAGGAGAAGAGGTATTCCTTTTACACTGGTGAAAGACGTCTACTGTCCAGACCAACCAGAAAACTTGAGAGCCCTTCAGGTGGAAACAGCACAGCTCAGAAGGTTGTGAGCAGAATCACTAATTGACAGTGGTTCCATGGAGATATATATATATATATATACACATACCACACACACACACACACACACACACACACACACATATATATATCTTGATTTCTTAATATGACTGTGAAATGTCTTTTCATATCAATTTGTTACAAAGACATAATTTTCCCAAAGATGATCTGCTTACTTGCAGATATGAATAAGGTGGAATCTGTGAGGACCTGTACAATGATTCATCATGCTGAGAAAAGAAAACTCTGAGCATACTCTGTGGATGGAGACTGCCATTCTCATGTATGAATAGCACACTTTTGGAATAAAGTCTATTTCTGTGTATCCAATTATTACTGGTCATTCAAGGTCCGGCTCTCTGGTCAACCCTTCCATGAATCCTGCCGTAATCTCCCAGCTGAAGATAAGTTGTCTCTCCTCTTAGTGCTCTGTTTCTCTCTTGTGTCTTTGAGAATTCCTTCCTTCTATTACAGATACTTGGACCTGCATTTTCTTTATTCCTTCCAGTTTTATTGAGATATAATGGACACGAACATCATATTAACTTAAGGTGTATAACATAATGATTAGATATTTATATAAATATTTAAATGATTAGATATTTATTTATATAGTATGAAATGATGCCACAGTAACTCTAGTTAACATCTATCACCTCATAAAGTTATAACTGTCTTTCTTCTGATGAGAACTTTTAAGCTGTATTCTTTTTCTTTCTTTTTTTTTTTTTAAATTAACATATAATGTATTATTAGCCCCAGGGGTACAGGTCTATGAATCGCCAGGTTTACACACTTCACAGCAGCACTCACTATATTATAGCACATACCCTCCCCAATGTCCATAACCAAACTACCCTCTCCATACCCTGCTCCCCCCCGGCAACCCTCAGTTTGTTTTGTGAGATTAAGAGGCTCTTGTGGTTTGTCTCCCTCCCAATCCCATCTTGTTACATTTATTCCTTTCCTATCTCCCAAACCTCCATGTTGCCTCTCAACTTCCTCATATCAGAGAGATCATATGATAATTGTCTTTCTCTTATTGACTTATTTCACTCAGCATAATACCCTCTAGTTCCATTAAGATGTATTCTTTTAAAAACTTTCAAAAATATGCAATACAGTATTCTTAACTATACTCGCCATGCCATACATGACATCCACAACACTTAAAACTGAAAGTTTGTACATTTTGACCACCTTCACCCATTTTGTCCATCCTCCACCCCCTTCCTCTAGCAACCATCAATCTATTCTTCACATTTGTGGTTTAGGTTTTTTTTTTTAGATTCCACATATGGTGAGATTGGACCGGTGTTTTTATTCTTCCACTGGACCAAGGAGCAGGCATTGCTGTGACTATTATTGCCTGTTAAAGGCATGTTTAGCATGTAGTAAATAGTAAAAAGTGAATAAATGAAGCATTAATCTAATACTTCAGAATTAACTATTGCCTTCTCATTTGGATATACTCTATTTGCTACAGCTTTAGGAACTAATTATACAAAAGCCCTGTGGCTTAGTAGCTGGAGTTAGGCTTGGAAGTTGGGAGATAATTCTTACTGCTCATTTATTAGGACCCTTGAGGAAAATACCTTACTTATCGTTTCTTTCCTGGAATAGGAGGACTGAAAGTGTCCATAAAGGTCATTTAGTCTATTTCCCAAGACATGCAGAGGAAGAGAGACTTGTACAGTTAGGCACTGTATATAAATGATCAAGTCAGAACAGGAGCCTGCTTCCTGATCCTAATCTATGTGATACAAGTCAAAGTGAGGTTATCTTCGTGAGGGAATGGCTGCGGAGAGGGACAAGGAAACTATCTTAGGTGACAGAAATATTCTCTATCTTGATCTGAATGGTGATTGCTGGGATGTATAGACCTTACCCAAGTACTACACTTAAGATTTATAAATTGTACTCAGTGTAAAATTATGCTTCAGAAAAAAAAAAGAAAAAGAAAAAATTCGGTGTTTTAATGAAACTGTGTACTCATCCATTATTTTACTACATGTCTGCAAATTTTTCTGATTATAAAATAATGCATATTTAGTAAAATCCAACATATCAGAAATGCAAAATCCTAGAAAATGATTATCTTTCAAAGTACCACTCTGCACTGGAAAAAACAAAACAAAACATTGTTACAAATTATTTACACCCAGGTTGCATCTTCACATAAAAAAGCAGCTCCTTTGGGAGCTTGAAGTGCTATGTTTTGTCACCTGCCCCATAATCTGTAGGACATAATGAGAAGTTGTGATGTGCTGTTATCTGAGAGAAGCTTCTGAAGCTTCTTAAACCCAGAGCTCCTTTTAGTCCTGGACAAGGTTTGGTTTGCTCATCATCAATTTCCCCCATTTCCAAAATTGGAAGTTTATTTACCTTTCAGGTGACTTCTCTAGGCTACCTTTTTTGTGTGTGCCCATCTCCCTAACTCACATTAGGAAAGAGTTAAAATGTCACCAGTTCTTTCATTACAGAAGTTCCTAAAAGAGATGCATGTTACTGCTTTGTTTCACAAATCTGTTGCTAAGCACTAGAGAGGAAGGAAAAAAAAGGTGTAACATAAGTAATCAACCCAGGAACTGACAAAGTCTCAGGTAGGTGTAAACCCAACTCTCCTTGATAATAAACATATGGTGAGGTTTTAACTCCCTCACACTGCCACTCATATCAGCAGAGGGGAAGCAATTGATCCTGTCTCCCACACACTGGATAGAGGTAGGGAAGATAGAAGTCAACTTGTCTGCTTCAGCTGGAAACTTAGTTAGCTCTCCCCCTTCCTGTCTTGAACATTTCAGTCCTGAGCAAAACAGGTCACAGAGCCTGGAGCGTCTGGTTGTACCAGAAAGCTCAGTGCTCAAGGCACAATCATATCAAAAAGACAGTGAACGTCAAAATAAACAATGATAATAGGGGCACAGAGTATCAAAATAAGCAATGATAGTAAAGGATTATAGCCCACTGGGAAAAAAGTGGGAATTTATGAATCAATTAATGAATACATTGAAAGTGTGGGGAAGAACAGGATATTTATGTAGTTTCAAAGTACCTCCCCCACAAAATACTGGTTAATTTAAAAAAAAAAGGCCGGGGGAGAGTAACTTTATAGATTTTAATTGAGTGATCAAAATGAGCATCATCAGTGATGCAAATTGAAAAATATGCCACCTGATCAGAAGCAATGAGAAGAGCACAGCATGACTTCTGTGATCTTCCCGCCAGAGATGAGTAACCTAGATCTAATTGTGAGGAAACATCAGAAAACCTAACTCCAGGGATATTCTACCAAATAACTAAGTACACTCTCAAGTCTTCAAGGCCACAGTAGCATTCCAAATAGAAATAATTAAGGACGTGAGCCCTGTGTGATTCTGAACGGTATCTTCTTGTTACAAAGGACATTATTGTGGCAGTTGGTGGATCTGAATGGAGCTGGAGGGTGAAATAGAAGCCCCGTATTGATGATGTAAATCTCCTGATTTTGATGTTGGTGCTGTGATCATGGGGGAGAATTTTCTTTTTTTCTTGGAAATACGACATGTTCAAGTATTTGAAGGTTAAAAGTTATCATGTCAACAACTCCTCATACAGTTTGAAGGGGGAGTTTTTGTACTATACGTGAAATGCCTCTATAAGTTTCAGATTATTTCAAAATTAAAGAACAAAAATCCTAATCTGATGCAATGATTTAGATAGTCCCTTCACATGATATTTAAGAATATCAAAAATAGACAAACTACCCTGTCTGCCTTTCCCCTGTGCTTCTCTAAGTTTGAAGTACTTATGTGAATAGAGGGCACCAGATTATGGAACATCCTGATTGGGAGAGGAACCATATCCACAAGGCTTCCTTGGACCATCTTCACTGATCTCTGAGGCACTGTCTCTGGTCACTGGTTGCAGTTAATGCCTATTGTCATCTGGTCTCTCCCTGGGCTTGCTTCAGCCTAGTGATGCTCCCTGGCTGTTTCTACCCTATTTTAGCTCTCATTAGCATTTCAGACTGTTCTGGATCTCTGCTGTGCCTTCTCTCTGGCCTCTGCCACAAGCTGTGCAGTCTCTACTGTGGAGTTTTACCTCCCCTTGCTATGCATCATCTGCCTTGAGAATCAGCCATTTCTGAGATATCTCTCTAAGAGGTAATACAGGTCTGTATCTGTATGGGCACTTGCCCTCAAGATCTTCTTTAGATCATCTAAAAGTGCTTAGCATTTAGGTAAAATAAATGTGGTATGTTCTAGAGCTATTTAGGAAATTTAGGGCTATTTAGGGAAAACAAATATCAAGGCCTCTTCCTACCTAATCATGTTGCAAAATTTATTTTGATATGGTTGTATGGTGAATTCAGCCCACCAAAGATCTCTTTCCAGAGTCTTAAATGACAGTAGGAACTTGCTTAGCTTTTTTTTTATTATTATTATGTTCAGTTAGCCACTGTATAGTACATAATTAGTCCTTGATTCAGTGTTCATTGATTCATTACTTAGGTATAACCCCCAGTGCTCATCATAGCATGTGCCCGCCTCAATACCCATCACCCCGTTACTCCCTCCTCTCACCTTCATGCCCTCTAAAACCCCTAGATTGTTTCTCAGGGACCATAGGTCTCATGGTTCAATTCCTTCCCTGATTTCTCCGCCTCGGGATTTCCCTCCCTTTCCCTATGGTCCTCTCTGCTATTGCTTATGCTCCACATGTGAGTAAAACCGTATGATACTTGTCTTTCTCTGTTTGACTTACTTCACTTAACATAATTCCCTCCAGTTCCAACCATGTTGATGCAAATGGTGGATATTCATCATTTCTGATGGCTGAGTAATATTCCATTGTATATATGGACCACAACTTTTTTATCCATTCATCTGTTGAAGGGCATCTTGGCTCTTTCCACAGTTTGGCTATTGTGGACATTGGTGCTATGAACATTGGGATGCATGTGACCCTTCTTTTCACTATGTCTATATCTTTGGGGTAAATGCCTACTTATCTTAACGCACCTCCTATCTATAGCCTAAAGCCCAGAGATGAGAAGTCAGGATGCTTTGGCCTCCTCACTACCGCTGACTGTCTCTGTGCCCTGATATCTTCCTTTCCCCACCATCCTTCTGGCCTGGGAAGAGCAGACTTTCCTTCAGGTCACATTCTCCTGCCTTCCCACTCTTGCCACAAGTCTAGCCATTCTTGGTGGGCCAGAATTTTCATCCATACAAGAGACACTCCTGAATTAGTTGCTAAACCTTTGTTTTGGTGTAGACTTTAACTTCCTGCCCTCGGGAAATTCACCACAGTTTGATCTAAAACATTTAAAGCACCAGAGGAAAGACCAGAAGATTGAATTATTTTACATAATGTTTATTGTATGACTGTTATTCCAGGGTGTAAAATTCTCTGTCACTAAGACTTATGGAAATCAGTGATCCTATTAGAGCCCAGGTTGGCTATGGTGCAGTGAACAAAGTATGGGCCCTGTGTTCTAGTCCCTGTGGCTTCATGGAACCAATCATCCCCTCAAACTGGTTAACATTCCTGAACTTTGGCTTTCTTACTGGCTAAATGGGAATATTAAATATAAAAATCTAGATTTGCAAATACCTTTCTTGATAGTCTTTATTAAAAAGTAATTAAGTTGAATAGACATTAAATGGTGTAGCATGGATTTGGTTATAAACAAAAACAAAAGCAAACAAAACCAGAGCTGGGCAATAGGAGAGCCAAGTAGAGTTATGGTCAGCAACAAACTTTGTGACTTTAGACAATCACTTTTTGGACCTTAGTTTCATCATATGTCAAGTAACAATTAAAATATCCATCTGTGTCTATAAGGGTACAAGAAGACTAAGAGATTTAAGTGAAATGAAAGGAAAATGCATGAGAACATTTTCTCTGTTGAGAACGATTAAAAATAGGTGTATATAATATAGATTAAAGCCCTGGGGGTGAGGTCAGACCCTTAATGGTATCTGCTCTAGATGTAAGAGTATAACAGCACTATTGCAAATTGACTATTTGATGCCTGATTAAATTGAGGATGGCCTCTGAAAGTAACAAGCAAGATATTCAGGGAGTGACAAATGATGTATGCCTGTGGCCAGTGGAAGAATTGTAGAACAATATTCAAACCAACCAGAAGTCAATCTCATTTTACTACTACCATGTGCGAATGATTGTAAACCATGTTGGTGGTAAGACACTACCCCTTTCAGGATGGACCACAGCTCTCCCCTGCTTCCCCCTTGTTATGTCTGTCTCTGTTCAAGAATAAAGATAGAACTTCCTCCTGCAAGAAGAATCCACAGGCTAAGGATACAACTGCTACACACACACACACACACACACACACACACACACCCCATTTAGCAATACCTGTTTGCCCTTCTAACCCAAGACCTAGTGGATCTTACAAGATTTCAGATAGAAGCTGATCTAGGAAACCCAAAGCTTTGCCAGGCTGACTTAGTATAATATGGAAAGATTAAACCTAGGGAGGCAAATGTCTCCTGGAAATGTGAAGAATTTGCTTTGATTGAAGACAAAATTATATAAAACTCCTTTCATGTGGGTGACCATCTTTATGACTTGCTCTTGCTTCATATTCTAGTTTTGAAATATTTTCTCTTTGCTTCTCACTAAAGAAACTATTCTTTCTGACTTTCTGTGGTTGAACCAGCTAATGAATCATTTATAACTTGCCGTTAACAGCCAAGTTCTAATTTTTATATCTACATATAATTTCTATGTCTTTTCCAGTCACACTTATAGGATTTTTTCACTGCTCTAGGGGTTCTTTCAAATCCTCAGAATCTGCAAAATCCAAGTACAAAACCTAAGCATAAAACTGTAAACTTTCTTATAGAAAGTAATTAGTAACTAGTTGTTTTTAAAGTAGTCATTGAAAAGAATAATGTATATTTGCATGCTTACTTGGGTTTCTTGGTTTTATGTCAGGGATTGTATTTTTCAGTTTAATTCCATTGTTCACTTACTATGTCTATGTTTCTTTAAATCTATAAACAGATGTATTTTTAATAGCTGGTTTAAGTTCTTATTTGCTAATTCCAGCACCTTGACCATTTCTGAGTCTGTTCCTATTGTTTCCCCCACCAACCACCACCTCCTGTTATGTGTTACATCCTTTGATCTTTTAAAGAAAAAGATACATGTACATATATATATAAATATATATATTTGTATGTGTAAATATAAATATATATCTTTAGATATTATATCATATAGATATACAATATGGTATATTTTAAAGAAAAAGATATATAATTATATATTTAGATATATTTTTATATAGAGAGATATAAATACATATAAATATCATATCATATAAATATATGACAATGGATATATGATTTTATTTATTTATTTATTTATTATCATATGTTCACCATTAGAAATGCTTTAATTTTGAGAGTCTGGATATTTTTCCTTCTGGAAGGACTACTGAATTTTGTTATGGAAGTGATTGAGTGGCAGATTGGATGGGTTCTTTAGAGGCTTGTTTTTAAGCTTTGTTAGGTGAGATTTAGTGCAGCCCTTAGTCGAGCGTGAGTCCCGCTGGTGCTCAATGGAGAGCCCAGCATGCAGCAGGGTCTCCTCACTCGGGATGGTTGAGCCCTATGTCTCCGAGAACTGTGAGAAGTCCTAGACCTCCCAGAGGCTCACCACCACCCCAGGCACCCCGTAGCTGTTTTCTGCCAGGTTGGCACTGAGCTCCCCTTTACATAAGTGTTGTATTTGGCCAAAAACAAGAGGACCGACCTCTGGGTAGATTGCTGGAGTTCCTTCTCCTTGCGACCCCTCTTTCTGGTACCCTCCCACACAGTCCCAGCTGCCTCATCCCCAAGTCTGATCTCTGCTCCTCAGCTCAGTGAAATTGCTCCATTTGGGTTCCCCTCTCTGCACCCTATCCGGAAACAGCCCCAGGTTAAAGGACAGCCAGCCCTGGGGCTCACTTAAAGGGTTTTTCTTCTCATAAGTGTCACACTATGAGCTACCTATTATCCAGTGTCTGAAAACAGTTACTTCCGGTATTATGTTCACTTTTGTATCTGCTCAAAGTAGAAGCCTATCACTATCAGTACCAAAGAAAGTTATTTCTTGCCTTTACTCCATTGTTTCAAATGTATTTATATTTTTCAATACTTATTATTGATCTTTTAAAGTGTATTATCTATGGCATTGTTTTGCAAAATGTGTTCCATGAAAAATTAAAAAGACTCTGTCTTAAAATAGCTTGGGAATGCATTTGTCTTGACAGCAGGACATCTCAGAGCCATAAAAAGCTAATATGGATTGTAAATTTTCAAGGGACTATATTATTTGCATTTTTCAATTTCATTTGACCACAGAATTTTTAACAGATTGCCTTATGGGAGTACTAGACAACGGACCACTTTTGGGTAATGTTGCTCTGCAGTTGCTATTTATTAATTTTATTAAAAATTTATATGCCTAATTAAAAAGCAATCATGGTTACAACTATCTTTTAAATTAATTTTTAGTTGGAAAATAAGCATAGTTTCTCCTTCCTCTTCTAATATCCTTCCAACCAAAATTATTTCAGGAAGTCCTCAAGAAATGTATGGAGATCTATGAGAACAGGTATGTAGGTTCCCAATGGTGAGTTTATAGTAGACTCTTCCATATTTTATGTAATATGAAAAGAAGAGAAAATAATTTTAAAGGGAGAAGTGAAACTTTACTTATGAAAACATGTATTTCATTTTGGCTTTTTTTTTTCCCCAAAAGAAAAAGTCACTTTTTTAAGACCCTGTAAAATAGAGTCAGCATTTTTCATTCTGTGAAGTTATCATCCTATCATGCTGTTTGATAAATGAGATGTCACTAAGGATGCGAGAATGATGAGCCGTCAGGAGCAGCAGCAGCTGCTGGATCTCGTCTTTACCACTAATAATTCAATTATTTTAAGTGTTTCTTATGAACAATCCTCCTCCTTCAACACACTCACACAAAGCTCTGGGTGCAGCTGGTTGGAGGCAACTGCCCACTGCTACATATCTAGGAATTATGTGGAACCAGCAGAAAGGCAACAGAAAGGAAGATAATTGACTGAGAGAGACTCTGGGCACAGGGTGCCATTTGGCTCTTTCATTAATCTCTGCCCAGCAGGTCCCCTCTCTGGACCTCGGTTTCTCCAAGGGGACAATGAGTTCTTTGCGTGGAGTGACTTCAGTTTCCTTCTGGCTCAGTTCTTACATTCCACAGATCTTTTTGAATAGCACTCCATTAACTAAAAAATGGTAAGAATGTCATTTCTGTAGAATATTGCTTCTCTGGGCTGGGAGAAAAAGAGATGAGTTCTGAGAAGCAATGGAAAATATGGCTGTCAAGAAATTTGTAGGTTTATTTTAGCTTTAGGCCTGTAAATAAAAAAATTCTTACCCTTCAGATATGGCATTCATGGCATAAATAGTTCCCCCAATCACAATCAATTTGTCATCTGTCAAAGCCTCATATTTTAGCTCTTGTCAAGTGACAAAGGCGATGGCTTTTCTCCTGGAACTTTATTCCATGTTAGCTTCCTACGAATAAGAGAAGGTTGTAAGGCAGGACAGAGACTCTCTCCCCAAAGATACAATGAATTTTGCAGAGAACCAGAAGTTTTCGAATCTCTAAATGAAACCAGGAGAAATAAATAAATCTTTCTGATTCTAGCTGCTAACAAAGGCAGAAAAAGAAAAAAACAAAACAACAACAAGAACAAAAACAACAGTTGCTGTTACTTCTCCATAAGCCAAACTCAATACAAAGTGAAAAAGTATTTCCTGGTACCGCTCTACATTATCTTCAATTGCCTTATTGATTTAGGTTTAGCAAAAGGGAAGCATCAAAGATCAAAATCTTTGTTTTCCCTGGAGCTTCAGACACATCCAATAGTGCATCCATCTATAAGACCGTTATATACGGACACGCATGGGAGGCTTTTTGTTCTTGTCCTACCCAAGTGCCAGGTGAACTTGAAGAGTTGTGGGTTGCACTACCTTAGATAGAGCATTTGCCTAGAGCTGTGGAGAGCAATACCAGAAGAGGTCCAGATGAGAGTTGGATTCTTACATACAGATACAGCAGTAGCGTTAAGCCTGAGGGCAAGGCAAATGCATAAAGGGGAAAGGAGACCTGAGGTTTAAAGCAAGGAAGATGAGGAACAGAGTGGAAAGTGGAACATGTGGTACAAGAGGTGGATGAGGGAAAGTCACTGGGAGGAAGAAGCAGGGGTGTGATGCCCATTTTTATGGGCTACCTAGTCATGGGGCTGAAGTTGGACCATGCACCATCCCTTCCACTCCTTACTTGCCTACTCCTTCCTTGGCCTAAGAAGGGGAGGCAGAGATGTGCTTTGCTTTTGCTGGGTTATGGGTTGCAGCTTTCTTGCCATGGAACTTTGTATAGAGCACAAGGGCTCAGCACACAGACATGGCAAAGACAGCCACTTACTAACTCTATGATCTGGAGCAAGTTGTTCCATGTCTTTGAACTTCGGTTTCCTCTGCTATGAGTATCATACATTTAATAAAAATCAAAAAGATGAGGATAATAACCTTAACCATAGGGTGGCGATGAGTATTAAATGAAAGAATAGAAGGAAGGCTCTTAGCACCGGCACACAGAAGTTAAACGTTAGAGCTGCTGTGATTACATCCTATTCCTTGGAGTTTTGCCTGCTTCTGGCTATCCTTAGTAGCTACTAGAATACAAGCTCCAAGAGGGTGCATATCACTCCCTTCTGGTTCACACCCACATTGCCAGCCCAGCACCATGCCTGGCATACAGGAGGCCCTTCGTGAATATTTGCCTCATGAGTAAATGAATAAACAAATAAAAGAATTTCTGATGAGCTCTTCCCAACAACCTGCCTCAGTCTCTGTGAGGGAGGGTCATGCAGCCACCAAGTGCCAGGACACTCCAAGGTGAAAGTCTCTGAGCCTGCTTGGTTGGGCCAGGGACTCTGACCCAGGCCTGAACATTCATATTCTATGGCTCAGGGGATGCAGACAAATTTCTTTGCTTTTGGTTACCATCTCCAGCACTTTGGTTCAAATCTTCCTTATACGTGTGTGACAGTGTCGCATGTATCCCTTTTTGGTACTTTCACATAAACATTTTTAAACTCGTGGTGCTGGGTTAATAGTCAATATAGTCAATAGAGTCCTGTCTCCCATATCATTCCCCAAAGAGACCAGTTTCAGCAGGCATTTCACGTCATCTGCCTTTCTATAATAGATATTAAACGTACACAGACAACTCATTATCCTGACACACATTTTCCACCCTGAGATTCAGCCTCTCCAAATCCAGTTTCAAGTCTCTCTCATGGAATGACTAACACATTTTAATAGATCTCTTCTGGGGTCTCACTTCATACACAAGGAAAAGAGAGAAGAGGTGGGTGAAAAAAGGGAGGCATGTCGGTAGTGGGGCAAACAGCTGGCTCAGGTGCTGAAGACCTTTTGGGGGAGAATGATGTGCCAGATCAGAGGAGTCACAGAACTGAAGGAGGTGGGAAGGAAGGCAGCTAGTCACCAGCAAGCTCCCACACCATGCTGTTCTGACTTCTTATTATAGTACACACCACATCTTAGGCGGTTTTCTTTTTTTAGAAGCTGTTCTCTACCGCTATATTGTAGACTTGATGATGTAGACCCTGTCTTATTCCAAGAGTCTAACAGTCTTTGGCACATAGTAATTCTTAAAAATTTTGAATGGGGGATTAGATGAGTGGATGGATGGTTGGATGGATGGATGACCAGATTATGAGAGAGAGAGAGAGAGAGAGAAGAGTGGAGATTATTGAGTAAGAGCATTCAAAGTATCCAATACACCTAGTACTTTCTAGGGTTGGCATGAGGTACAAAGTCTGCCTTAGGTTGTGACCAAAGGAACCTTTTCCCTGGGGGTGGAGAGAAGCACAACTTTCAGTCAGAAGGCTGAGTTCAGTAGGATAGAGAGAAGAAGCCAAATATATCATCACCCAGGAACCAGAATCAACATCTAAACCTGGAACTGGAAGCTGTATCTTAAAAAAAAAAAAAAAAAAAAAAAAAAGGTAGATTTACTTAAAACAGATATTGTTGTCTCTTTTAGATCTGATGTGTCTATCTTAGAGCTTATGAGAGGATTGAGTCTTTTCTATGGAGTCAGTTATGATGGAGACACTCATTCCCAGAATGATCCTTCAGATTTATCCCAGGTTTTAGGGGTCAGAGCACCAAATTTCAGAGTACATGCCCCATTCCATACATTCTGACTTCTAAGGCCTAAGGCTGAACATGACTTTGGAAAGGGTCCAGAGGGCCTTTGACAATATATTCAGGTCACCCATGTTAGATTCTGGGATCTGAGAGATGTACAGAACAGAGTTTTAACTGGACAGATGGAGCAGAAAGTGGTAAGAACAGGTGGACAAAAATAATACAGGATGGTGGTTAGAGTTGCAAACTGCAAAATCATAAGGCTGATTATGGGTATTAAATTGAAAGACTCAAGGTCACAGTCCTTCAATATTTAGCAGGTACAAGGATTTCTTCTGTATCATCTACCATCTGAGATTCTTTGCTGGCACATTCCCTGTTCTACTGTGTAAGAGAGAGTACATTTACATTTTCTTAAACACTCTCAGGCTACTCTAGGAAATGTTTTAAAAAAGATTTTATCTGGGGCGTTTGGGCCGCTCAGTGGGCTAAAGCCTCTGCCTTTGGCTCAGATCATGATCCCAGGGTTCTGAGATCGAGCCCTGCATCAGACTCTCTGCTCAGCGGGGAGCCTGCTTCCCCTGCTTCTCTGCCTACTTTTCCCCTACTTCTCTGTCTGTCAAATAAATAAATAAAATCTTTTAAAAAATATTTTATTTTTTATTTGAGAGTGAGACTGTGAGCTTGAGGGAAAGGGGGTGGGAGAGAGAATCTGAAGCAAACTCTGAACTAAGCGTGAAGCCTGATGGGGAGCTCAGTCCCACAACCCTGACACCATGACCTGAGCTGAAGCAAAGAGTTGGCCACTCAACTCACTTAGCCACCCAGGCACCCTATCAGGAAGCTTTTTGCTACTGAAGAGGTGGTAGTGCTGGGCATAGGGAGTTTGGGGGCAGAATCAATACTTATTTGAAAAAGGTAGTCTGTGTGGAAGACACAAAGCCTTCAGGGTATGGTTTGACCCATTCCATTATCTGCAATATTCTAGGGTCCCACTGACCTTACCAGCTTGTTGTTAGCCTAGGAGAGGTATGTGATGGGAAGGTTAGTATGAATGTGCAAGTGTCATAGGATCTTTGAGATGAGGAGAAATGCAGGTTTCCAGGCCTTTCTAGTACAAGAGCAACTATCTCTTGTATTTCTATTTCTCAACCCATAACAAGGTACCAAAAGAACTCAGGATCATGTTTATGGCCTTTAGTGGGCTTTGGCAGCCAGACTGGTTGGTACAGTGTCACAGTTTCTAGGTGGGGATAGCTCTTATTATCAGTCTCTCTTGTATCCCATTCCCTGGGTTGCCTCTAGCAGCCATATTTACTCCAAGTATTGTTATACATATATATAAGTGGATGTCTAGTTTGGATTGTCTTCTTTTTAGAACTGAGGTGGGATAGATGACCACAGAGTTTTCTAGAAAGAATGATTTTTCTAGGTGCGGCAGTCTCAACCACCTTCCAGTTTGAGAGCTTTTGTAATAGGGTTTCTGCCCATCAGTTTTGCTTGGAACAAAGAAGATGGAGAATTTGAATCAAAGAACTTGGACTTCCTAGTATAGGTCATTTCCATTGTCAATGCCCTATAGTCAAAGACCACTGGAAGCACACCTATAGTTGAACAAGTTGGATTTATCTCTTCAAGTGAGGGAGACCATGGAGAACTTTGAGATATTTCAGTTAGAGGGTGTCAGAAAGGACTTAGAGGATTTGGGCTTTAGGAGAGGGTCCAAAGAAATGTCAGTTTGCTCTGTATTGTGTGCTATCAAAAGTGGGCACAATTCTGTGATTGGGTCTCTTAATAAACCTTATCAAGATGGAGGGATGGCTAAAAAAGCAAGGCTATAGCTATAGTTAGTTAAAGAAGCAACATTCACTTGTATTAGCCAGGAGAGGGGGATGTTTGATATTTTGTGGTATGCACAGTGATTTTGCTTTTGTCTGTGCCCAGAAAAAATTATGAAGTGGCCATGTTTAGTTGCAGTTGATCATGGTCACAGCATGACCTTGTCTGATGTTGGCATTCCGAGAGACTTTGTCTAAAGGGAGAACGCATGGCCTAGCTGTGAGCAGTTAGGCAACTTCTAATAATACTGAGGCCATACTTTGTCAGGCCAAGTCACCGTGTAAGGGCTATTTTTCTCTTTCTCACCAGGCTTGTCACAATGTTCCTTTGTTTGCCCTTGTTTGAATCAGGGAGCATAATTCACTCTGATATTTTCAATGAAGAGACTTTAATGAAAGTACAATCAGAGATATGGCCAGGTTAAAGAAAAAAATAAAGTCAAAATTAGGCACTTGGAGGGGTGCCTGAGTGACTCAGTCAGTTAAGTGTCTGATTCTTGGTTTTTGGCCCAGGTCCTAATCTCATAGGTTGTGAGATCGAGCCCTATGTCTGCTGCATGCTCAGTGTGGAGTCTACTTGAGATTCTCTGTCTCTCTGCCCCTCCCCCTGCTCACACAAACACACAATTTCTCTCTTTCTCAAATAAATAAATACAATCTTAAAGAAACCTGTTATATACCTGGATATCAGCAACAATGGCAATCCATTACCACCAGTAGCACCCCTCTCCAGAGTTGACAGATAAGGAGAGTAGTCACTTAAACTGAAACCCAGTGAGCACTGGAACCCCAGAGGAGAGGCTGCCTTCTAAAAGACAGAGTTTTGGAGACATGAAGCCACTTTCAGAAATGCTTTGGTGAAGCAGGAGGGTTGGGGGAAGAAATATCCAAGTTTTTCTCTCCTGCTGGTGCTTATCACTGCACGAGCAAGAGCTGGTCTGCAGAGGAGCCTAGATTATGAAGTCAGAACTTCCTAGGGCATATGGCAGGGCAGAAAAGAACAGACAATCACTATGGAGATGGGGATGGAAAGTAGAAAATAACTGGAAATGTTTTCATATCAAGAGAGAGCAAGGTGGATTGGGGTGAGCAAGGAATCATCAATTCATAAGTCAATTTATAAACTATGGCTGTAGAGGGGCACCTGAGTGGCTCAGTGTGTTAAAGCCTTTGCCTTTGGCTCAGGTCACGATCCCAGGGTCCTGGGATCAAGCCCCGCATCAGGCTCTCTGCTCAGCAGGGAAACTGCTCCCCCCATCCCCCCGCCTGCCTCTCTGCCTACTTGTGATCTCTCTCTGTCAAATAAATAAATAAAAATCTTAAAAAGGATGTATTTCCCACTTTTAAAAAATAAAATAAAATAAACTATGGCTGTAGATACTGTGGAAGAACAACAGCATGTGTCCTCGGTTGTCATAAAGGGATTAAGATATACAGAGAGTTGATGGCCTGGTAAATGTCAATTTTTCAGGTTCAAATGTATGACTAGCGTTGCCCTGCCAACTCCATGGAATTTTTAAAACCTAAGCTCTGGGGTGAGTGTGAAGTCTGAATACTACCTCCACAAAGTTCTTTCTTTTGCAAAGCTAGGTCACTGGAACAATTTGTTGATTATATTTGAAAGGTGTAGGGGATGGAGGCTTCAATATGGCTTCAAGATTGAAAAAGAGTATGGTTAGGCCTTAGAGAAAGAAGCACATAGTGGTTGGTTTTGCCCTTGTATTTGGGGTACCTGTATTTCAGGTACCACTGTGTTACTAGTTAAAGATACAAGAGGCTCAAGGGTAAGGGTTAACACATGAGGAGAAGGGGGGGATATCTGTTAAGCTATGACAGAAATGATAAGGATTTTTAATTCCAGATCAGAGATGGTTTTCGAGGAACAAAACTTTCACTATGGGAAAAATAACAGAGCATCTTATTCAGTGATGTTTTACGGATGGCTGGGATTTGTTTTTAATCAGATATGGTAAGAAACACAGACATGGAAATGACAATAATGAAGGAGGAAATGTATTACATTTATAGATCCCTAGAACAGAACATTCAGCATGCTATGCAGGGGGAGCACATGGAGAAGCATCGGGGTCAATCAGGAGGCAGAGGGAGTGAGAGGAAAATGCAGGCAAGAGATTTCTGTGGGAGTGAGGGTTAGCAGGCTTAAGTTTGGCTAGTTTGAGTAAATTCAGTGGGCTCTGGGGTTTAGGCTGTTTCTAGTCATCCGGTACCTCACTGTGACAGTTAATTTTGGGTGTCAACTTAGCTAGGTCAGAGTATCCAGATATTTGCTCAAACATTATTCTGGATATTTCTGTGGAGGTGTTTTTTGTTTTTTGTTTTTGTTTTTGGTGAGATTGACTTTTACATCCCTGGATCTTGTGTATAGCAGATTATCCCCCATCTAACTAGTTGAAGCCTTGACTAACACAAAGATTAACCTCCCCTGTATAAGAAGGAATTTTGCTGGAAGACTCCTTTGGGACTAAAACTGCAACCCTCCCTAAATGTTCAGCTTGCCAGCCTGCCCTGCAATTTTGGATTACTAAGTCTCCATGATCACATGAGCCAATACTTTAAAGCAAATCTCCTTCTCTCTCTCTATCTCTGTCTCTAACACACACACACACACACACATCCATCATTTTGTTTCTCTCTCTAGCGAAGTCTAATTCCCTGGACCTTGGGTGATTGGGGCAGATGCGCAGTGGCCAGGAGTGTGAGAGCTCAGTAAAGGTAGGCAGGGATGTGGGCTCTGGGATGAATGGTTTGCGTTTGAAAGTATGGATGTGAGTGGTTGACTGTCTCTAAGAATTGACTAACCGTGTAAATAACATCCCTCCAGTATCAGGAAGGTCTTAAATGTCACAAAACACCAAAATACAGTGGGTGGGGGAGACATATGGTTAATACAAGTGAGAAAGGAGGAAGCTATGGGAACTGATGGAATAGCTTGGGGACCATTCGTATCTCCAAACAAAAATGCTACAGTAGCTGGGACTGAGAAACCTCCATGATGCATGAAGACAGGCAAGGCTCCTGCTCTCAATGTTCTTACATTAGAATGGAATGAATGCCTGGAGATAAGCAGTGGGCATTTTCAAATGTAAGAAGCCTACTAAAAGGGTGGCAAAGAAATAAAGTGTCTGGTCATGGGCTGAGGTTGGTAATTAAAGTAGAGGGAGGTTTGCCTGGAAGAATCAAAGCTCTCAAGAACTCCAGGCTTAGACCATTTATTCAGAACAGATCCCTTTGGAACAGAAGGATACAGAGCACTCTTGGGCAACTCCCTCACCACCACACTCAGCCAGACATTCTCTAAATAAACAGAGAAGCACGGTGAAAAAGAATCAGTTGAGGTAACACTACTAGAAGCATTGTCAGGTTGTAGCCCTAGGAGGAGGGAGACAGAGGGGTTGGGAGGCTGCACCAGTGACTGGAAAAGTGATGACATTAAAAAGGCACTGCATTTTAATGAATTTATCTATAGGTCCCATAATTTCATATTGCTTTGTCTAATCTCTGTGGTATAGGTGGCTAACTGTTCAGCAAATTAATTTCTTCTAGCAATTAATATTCCGGGGCAGATTTTTCAGACGCTTGAAGGTCCATGTGGCCCAGTGTCTGAATCAATGGGCTATGAGCACAAATAAAGGGTATTGTTTCCAAGCTAAGGCTTTTAAGAAACAAGAGTGTTTTCTCCCTGTCCTTTTCCCTTTATGGCTAATTGGGATAGCAACCCCACTGGGTGATCTTATAAATCATAACTTGCAGAGGGCAGATGCATTGGCGGCATGGCTCCTTGGATGACTGGGGGGCAGACAGCAGACCGGCAGAGCATGAACACCTACTTTAGACTCTTATGTGAAGAGAAACAAACTTTCACTGGTTTGGAGCCATTGCTTATAGTAGGTCTATTTCACAATCCTAAGTAATGTAAAGGTAAATGAAAATTATTTTCTCCATTTATAAAGGGCAAAGAGACCATTTTCCCTTTTCTTAGTATTTCCTTGGAGACATAATAAATCTGAGGTTTTGATCTCACCTCGGAATAAAGATAAATCTTGCTAGGGATTAAGCATAGCCTCCAGATTTTATAATATAGAGCTATTTCTGAAGGCAAGAGCCAAATAACCTCTATTTATGTAAAACGGTGCCTTTTGAATGGGCTCAGAGGCCTCACGAGATGAACGGAGACTGTCACAAGCTTCAGCCCCTTTGTCTCTCAAGGATATAAAATAAGTCTTAATTGCTCTTTCTACCACTTTACTGCATAAATTTGAGTAAAATGCTTCCCAGATTTGGTAGTCATTCTTCTCTAGCTCATACAAGTGTAAATCTATTAATGGTTACTCAATAATGAATTGTGTTTTCCCTCTCTCTTCTATATGGATATAGAAAGGTCTGTTTGTTGACAGGGTTGGATTATTTCTCCATCAGATAAAAGTGAAAAGAAAAGAATGGCTTTTAGAAAAAGCCAGTTGTTTGCATGTTTGCACATGCACTATGACTATTGGTGTAGTTAGCAAGATATTATAAAGAGAAATAAGCATACAAGGACTGGCTGATTTGAAATTAGAAATAACGGTGATAACAATCTAGAAATTTGGGTCTGAGAAGCCCACTGTTTCCAGATTCCGAAGAGCAGGAAATATACCTCTTTAGCAAAGAGGTTATGTAAGAATTACCAATTTAATGAAGAAACTCAGTCCTGTAGCGCAGGTCAGATTAAGAATGTTCCCTTCCTGCCAACGCCTATTGTTTTAGAATGCTATTATGTTGAGTGAATCCAGCATGGCTTTGAGGAAGTAACGTACCACAGTCAGCTGGAGGGGAAAATTTTGGGGTATGGTCCTGGGAACATAGAATTGACAGGAAATAAACAGATCAGATAGAAACTTTCTGTTTTTTAGGGAAATGCTTTGCTATAAGAAATGATGAACCTGGCTTTAAAAGCTCTTGGCTAGAAATCTTTGAGCCTGCAACTTCCCAGAGAGCAAAGCTAGGACATAGAAACAATAGACTAGAGAGTTCCTCCCTAAAACCAGGTCCAAGATTTATTAAGAATTTCCTCTACTAAAGAACAAGAGTTTGGGGTGCCTGGTTGGCTTAGTCAGTTAAGCATCTGCCTTTGGCTCAGGGCATGATCCTGTAGTCCTGGGATCACATCTGGCTCCCTGCTCAGCAGAGAGTCTGCTTCTTTCTCTCCCTCTGCCTCTCTGCTCCTGTACTCTCTCTCATCATTCACTCTCTCTCTCTCTCTCAAATAAATAAAATCTTAAAACAAACAAACAAACAAACAACAACAAAAAAAAACCAGAGTTCTTCACAAGACCCATCCATCAGTATCTCATCCTTCCCTTGGACCACTGCCTTAGACCACTGCCTCTAGAGTTGGCAAAGGGGAGCTTTAGTTTGGATGTCCTGTCCAGGCCTGTCCCTGACTGGTGGCAGGAATTTGTCTTTCCTATATTCCCAACCATAAGTTGCCATATCCGGAATCAATGGAAAGGACGTATCACCAAGTGATCCTGGCCTTGGAGATGGTAAGATGGGACTTTGGATTGTCTCCCTTTGGGAAGAAGGCAAGTGGAAATTTGGGGAACAGATGGGGAAGAGTTTAGGAAGTTTTGCTTCATATATCCCATTCATTCCTACTTTTTCTCTTCTTCAGGTCTTCAGCACACACTTAGAATATTTTTCAAAACTTTCAGAGATAAATTTATTTTTATTTTCTTCCCAAACACAGGTAGATTTTAAGGCGGGAGCAAAAGTTTGAGATAAACTGAGATAAACACATCACTACTCTTTTGGCGGGGGAGGGGCTAATGAAGCACAGCCTAGGAAAGACAGCATTAGTAAAACAATCTTCTTAAATGAGTATTATGCTCTAATATCTTACAATTTGGATTTGACTCTGAACCCTAATAGTAACTGATTTATTTTCCTGCTTCCATGAAGGAATCCAGTTTAATCGGTATATACATAGGTTGTCATTTATATTTAACTCTGGGGTATTTATGCCATGAGCTACAAAGCCAAAGGAAGCTACAGTGTCCTTACAGAAAATGCATGCTCCTCTTCCACTGTGGGGATAAGGTGGTCCACAGTTGTGCTGGCTTGATCATGCCTGCACCTGGCAATCAGTCACTCTTCTGGAGACTGCAGCCCATTAGGCATCAGCACAAAAAGGACTCTTGCCAGGTAGAAACAGGAGCAAAAAATGCAATTCCAATATCTGACAGTGATTGAACATAGATAGGCCAAAGCTTTGCCCAGAATCCCTGGACTCGAAATATGCACAGAAAAGTTGCTCAATGCATGGCTCATGCTTCCTTCAGAACAAGACTGCCCTGATTTTTTTTTTTTTAAATTATACAACTTATCCACAGCAAGTACATGGAATACAAAACTAGACCTGTATGTTCTCTGGAAAATGTGTATTATGATATTAGAGGTATACTCCAAGTAGACAGTTCAGTGACAAAGAATTGGGTCCTGAATGCCCCACCCATGTATAAGACTTTTCTAAGAAGATAAGAATCTTACAAACTTAACCCTCTTCTCCTGCACATCATGCCTGAACTGCCTACTTCATTTAGTCCCTTTCCCCAAAGGGTTCATTTAAACCTTGACCCAATCTAGATCTTTCCTGGAATCACAAAAACCACACAGTGCTAGCACAAGAAAGCTCCATAAGCAATTTTCCTTCATCCCCTTGTTGTAAGTACTGGAAAACTAAGCCCAAGAATGATGAAGCAATTTATCCACATTCAAATAGCTAATAAACACAGGACTCAGGATTAGGTCTCCAGGCTCCCATCTCCTGGGCCAGAGCTTTTCTCTTGTTTACAAGCACTTTTCCATTCACATTCAGATTTCTGAATGTTGGTAGACATCAACTGAATAAAAGACATTTTTATCCATTACTATTAGATAATCAAGTACAATTCTAAATTTTAACACTGGTGAAAAGACACATAAGAGGCAACCTCCATGCTCTGTTTGAAGAGAAGCAAACAGTGCTCCTGAATTCCATTATGAATTGCATCCTTTATACTCACAGATCTTCCTCAAACAAAGATTTATTGCCTGATAATCTGGAGTGAGAAATATTAGCTTGTCAAAAGAAGAAATTTACCCTCGAGAGAGGGATGTAGTAATTATAGAGCAACACATAAATGACAGCGAAGATGGTTAAGGTTGATAATTATTCAGTTAGTTATCTCATTCTTCACTCTTTCTGTATGTATATATTTAGTTCTTGTGATGTTTGCAAAATATTGTGTTAAGGTCCATGGGGAATACAAAAGCAAATAAGACCTATGTCTACTATCAGTGAACTAGCTTCTGGTCTGTTAAGGAGAACTAAGTAATGGTATTAGACATGGTATTTTGATTCTATAGGAGGAGCGAAAACTCTGATGTTTCTGTAGAAAAAGTTCAGCTGGCATGTTTTCCCCACGTATCCATTTAAAAACAAAAGCTTTATTACAGTATGATTATCAGGAAAAAACACATATATTTATACAGCAAACAATTTGATATACTTTGACACAGGTAAGCATCCATGAAAAATCACCACGGTCAAGATGAAGAACACATTCATAACTTTGCAAAATTTGCTAATGCATTTTTGCAATCCCTTCCTCTCACCTCTCTTTGACCCCACCCCCAAGCCCAGGAAAATCCTGACTGCTTCACTGTAAATTACTATAGATTAAGTTTCATTTTTCTATGATTTTATATGAATGGAATCATCAAATTCTTTTTTTGTTTGGCTTTTATTATGCAGCATAGCTTTTTTTTTGAGATCCACCTATATTGTTGTGTGTATCAACAGGTCACTCATTTTTATCACTAATATTCCACTGAATATATATAAGTATGTTTATTTTGTTATATATAATACTGTAAAATTATTCAGTGGAATGATACTATATCTATATCTCTACCTGCAATCACCAAAATTGTTTATCCATTTGTCTGTTATTGAAAATTTGGGCAGTTTCCAATTTTTAGCTTTTACAAATAAAACTATGAACATTCATGTACAAGTCTTCATTTTTGTGGATAAATGCTTTCATTTATCTTGAGTTTATACCAGGGAGTGGAGTGTTTGGGCCATATGGTATGTAGATGTTTAACTTTTTAAGAAAAGGCCAAACTGTTTTCCAGAGTGCCTATACCATTTTGCATTTTCACTAGCAATGTATGAGAGTTCTAGTTGCTCCACATACTTGCCAACACTTGATATGGTCAGTCTTTTTAATTTCAGCTTTTCTAAAATTATCCATTTACATTCACTGACTTACAGAAAGGCTGGTAACCTCTATAAAAAAAAAAAAAAAACCTTGAATCCATTCTACCATTTGTTTTCAGAAATACATGCCTGATCCTGCAGAGAGAAACAAAATGCACCATTGAGGGGAAAAGAAACTTATGATGAAGGGGAAAAAGACTGTTTCACAGGATACCAGATTTAGCAACAAAGATGGAAGAGACTAGCAATCCTGAAAACTATGTGTTGGTGAGAGCAGAACTCATCTTATTCCAGTTTTGCTAGCATTATGCATATGCACAGGGGACAGAGTTATTACATCCCTGAAGCCTGTAGTACCAAAGTATACAAGAAACCTTGCTAAGGGTCTCTCCTCTGCCCAAGTATCACAAAAGATGTGTTGTCTTTTTCACATCATAAGAGTAATGTGGGGACCTCTGTAGTTGAATTGTTCCCATTCCACCAAGATTAGGTATGGCAGCTTACCAGCTTTGCCAGGTTCCATGTGATGGCAGTGGTGTTGGTAGGTGCAGAGTTCCAACTCCAGGGGACACCACTGAGGAACTATTGGGCTCAGGCTAGTTAAAGGGGATGAGTTCTTATCAGGATTTGATTATGGAAGCATGAAAACAGCCTTGAGGGCAATTGAAAAGGGACTGAATTTCTGGTTGTGTCTCTGAAACAATCAAGTTGAGGGTCAGAGTCATTGATATTTGGTGGAATAGATGGGACAACACTTATACTCACTGAATGCTGAAGCCCGAGACATTCAGGTAACAGACTTAAGTAATCATAAAGCCAGGTAGAATTAAAAAGAGCTATAAGAAATGGATAACGATAGCAGACATTTACTGAGAACTTAATGATGTGTCAGGTAGTATTCAGAGTGCTTTAAATGGATGAATTCATTTGGTCTCATAACACAGGGCTTTTACATTATGGGTTGCAAAGGTAAAAAAAAAAAAAACAAACCACTAATGTGTCCTCATAGAAACTACGTGTTTTCCTTCTTAAACTTTGGGGATGTAGTAACACAGAGATGTATTCACTTTATCATGACTGTAACTATGAGTGGCTGTCAAAATTATCTCCATTTTACTGGTAAAGAATCTAAGACCCAACAGGTTTAATTGAATTTCCTAGGGTTATAGAGCTAAGATGTGGCAGAGACAAGATAAGAATCAGAGCAGTCTGGATCCAGAGCCCATGCTCTTAATCACTCTGCCATATTGACTCTAGAAAGAAGTACAAAATCCTACTGAGTTCAGTGAAATGTAATATTATTTATTTTTTATTTACTGAAGGAATAGGAATGGGCTCATGCAAGATACAGTATTCTAAATTATCTCTTTGAAGAACTGTGAAAGTAAAAACTTGGAAATTTGTAAGAATTAGGACAGGATGGAAAGCATTTCTGTCAGACATTCAATTATGCCAATGATTTTGTATATATTATATTCACTCTGAATTTGACCATAAATACAATGAAAGCAGCCTATATCAAATAAAGCTGATTTGGCTTATTGAGGAAACATAAATATTTTATGAACTTTTATATAATATAATACATATTTGAGTTGTATCCTTCTGGTCACTTGGAGCCACCATTTGTGGTTTTTTGTTGGTTTGTTTGTTTTTTACTACAGCATTGTGGGGGAAAGCAAGTATTAGGAATAGGAGTAGAACTTCCTGGGCTGGTGCTCTTCCTGGCTTTCCTACTTTTTAGCAGAGAGGCCTTGAACGTGTTCTTAATCTCTTATTAGAATTGTGAGGAGTCTGCGAATTTACCTAAGTGCAAGCTAACAAGTTAGTCTGCCACTGCCTCTCGGATTCTAGCAGAAGACACAAGACTCATGAGTCAGAGACAAGGGACATCATTACTCTAGCAACAGCAGTAGCCAGAGCTTCAGCTTTTGTGCCAGGTACCTGAGCGTCAGTCTTTATGGGGCAAAGAGGGCAAGAGATGTTTAGATGGGTTGTGGGTTGTTACAGGAGAGGGACCTCCAGTGTAGAGAACCCAAATCTTTTATGAGAGACAGTAAACCTGCCTAGCTTTTGCCCTGAAAGGAGATGTTACCTTTGTTACATCTGGAAAATAAACAAACCTGCCTTTGTACCTGAGGGAGACGCTACCTCTATGCTCCAAGCCTGTTTACTATACAAACATCCTTGAAAAAACAGTCTAGAAACATGGAAGCCAGTATTTCTGTTCACAAGATGTACAGAAATGTGAGAGACCCATGGAGTGTTGTCTCCCAGTACCTCTATATGTATAATTTATTCATCTACGGAAGAGAATAACTACAAATCTTCACAGGGTTGCTGTGAGAATGTAATTAGATTCTATTTTAAAAGAACTTAGAAGGGTATCTGCCATATTTTAGGCACTCGGTCATCATAGTTCTTGTAGCTATTATTTATTAGTATTATTTTCCCCTTCCCCCTTCCAAAGAAAGAAAACTTGGGCATGATCTCATGGAATTGTAGGAAGTCTTGCAAAGAATTCCTGGGGATTATCTGTTATACATTACTCTAAACTCCTGTTTCTCATTCAATTCTTTATTACGTAAATGTCTCCTTCTATATTCTCTAGCCCTCTCTGACTTCCTTTGTTCCCAAAATATGGCCACAGTCCCATCTCCTTTGCTTCCCAAAGAACAACAACTGAAATATTCTTAGCCAATTTCCATTGAAGGTTTGGCTAAAATGAATTCTGCTGAAACTTTTCTATTAGTCATTGTCATTCTAAAGTTCTTTAGCTGTGGCTTTTATCAGGGGATTTCTTCCCCTTAATACCATCCCTACCCAAACCAACCACCAGCAATGGGAAAACCTTGTGGTCTTTTACTCTTTTATGCAGAGTTATTTACAGCCTTTTTGTCCCAAGACTAGCCTGGGGCCTTCTTTTGTAACTAGAGGTCCATTAATGTGCTTTTCATAAATGAAAAAGCGATTTATCCCTCTAAGATAAATTCTGCAATTTCCCTAGGATGTAGAAGTGGTTGAGGTCAAGTTAAAAAATACATTAGTTTTCCTTCTAGCTCAAAAAGAAGCCATTTAGAATTGTTAATTTTTAAAACAATCTGTAGAGTTTGGTCAACATGTTTAGCCAGTCTTTCAGATAAAAATCCAGGGTATAGAACATTCAATTGATTTATTCAAGAAAAGCAGCAAATTCATGGTGAAATCATAATGAAACAACACCTGGATGATTCATAGTACAGCACTTTAACTATTAAAGTTTAATAAAGGTATGTGTTGGGTCAGCGGCTCTGGGAATGCAGGAGAAACAATAAAAATGACCACCGGGCCGCCATCTTCTAGCCCCGCCCCCCTTTCCTTAACTCTTGACTCTCCCACCATAAGGATGTATGCCCAAGTCACATCTCCACAAGCAACCTGATACCTATGCAGGAAACAGGAGCATCAAGACTTTCCCAACCCTCCGATCACCAAATACCTTACCAGATAGGGATGTGAACCCATGCCCTGCCTTGGCCCCATGAAAGACCCCACCAACTCCCTCCCAGTGCGACTTTCCTGACTCTCCTCTCCAGAGTCACTGAACGTCACCTGAGGGCACCTTTAATAAATCTACCTCGCCTGGTGTCATGTTTATCTCACCTGTAAAATCTTACAGTACCTAACTTCTAGTTTCATATAGCAATATGAAATCTAAATAAAGTAGAACAATGTCTCCTCTATTCTTACAGTATAGTTGAAAGCAAAACAAATAATATTTGGGGATTCAGGAACTAAAAACTACTACTTAAATGTAGGGTACTCCTTTGCTGTTTGTTATTCTTCAATAAGAATAGTGTCAATTATTAGTACACTACTTAAGTTTAGTAAAAGGCAACATCCATTATTCTTAAGAATGGAATGCTTTTCTCTTTACCTCCCTATAAAAGATTCTGATATTTATTAGTAGAGATATTTATTTTGGCATATTACAGTTGGTTGAATTTCTTCATGCAAATTTTCATACTACCTTCTCTTTTGAATACTTATTTAATTTTTCCCACTGTTCAAAAAGCAATGAAAACAAAACATTTTATATCAGCATTTTAATGATCTTTGCTTTAATGATTAACTCAATGTGAAGTTAGTCACACTTAATTGAGTTACAAAAATAGAAAATATTCAGATGCTTGAGTTAAGGGTACAATGGTATTCAGGTACAACAAAATCCTATTTAACTAAACTTACCAGATGGTAACTTTCAATTAAGTTTTCATTTTAATTGTTTGTTTTGGAAAATCAGAGGAGGGAAGAAGGGACTATTATCAGGTGAGAAAAATAAAATATTTTGTTTCAACATTTATCCTCTGTCCTGAGAAATTCAACTAGTGGCTTTTATATATATTGTATATATATAGTTGAGGAAGGCCCAGAATATACATATACTTATACACACACATATACATATACACATACTTTGATATTTTAGGTACACCATGAAATGGTCTCATTGGTACCATATTCCAAAATAGACAATCCTAACTCACCTAAATTTCATATATCTAATAAGGAGAAAACAAATTCTCTATTTTTCTCCTTTAAAAAAAAATCCAATCAGTTAACATACAACATTATATTAGTTTCAGCTGTAGAATTTAGTAATGCATCACCTGGTGCTCATCACCACAAATGCACTCCTTCATCTGTATCACTTATTTCACCTATCCCCTCTGGTAACCATCATATTGTTCTCTGTAAATAAGAGTGTGGGGGCGTCTGGGGTGGCTCAGTGGGTTAAAGCCTCTGCCTTTGGCTCAGGACATGATCCCAGGATCTCTGCTCACCAGGGAGCCTGCTTCCCCTCTCTCTCTACCTGCCTCTCTGCCTACTTGTGATCTCTGTCTGCCAAATAAATAAATAAATAAATAAATAAATAAATAAAATCTTTAAAAAAAAAAAGAGTGTGTTTCATGATTTTTCTCTATCTTCCCCCCCTTTGCTCATTTTGTTTCTTAAATTCCATATGAGTGAAATAATAATGTATTTGTCTTTCTCTGACTTATTTTGCTTAGCATTATACTCTCTGGCTCTATGCAGGTCTTTGCGAATGCTACGATTTCATTCTTTTTTATTACTGAGTGATATTCCACTGTATATACACACCACACCTAATTTGTGCATTCATTAAACAACGGACACTTGGGCTGCTTCAATATTTTGACTATTGTAAATAACACTGCCGTAAACATAGGGGTGCCTATGTCCCTTTGAATTAGTGTTTTGTATTCTTTGGGTAAATGCCTACTAGTGTGATTGATGGATCCTAGGGTAGTTCTCTTTTTAACTTTTTGAGAAACCTCCATGCTGTTTTCCACAGTGGCTTTACCAGGTTGCATTTCCACCAACAATACACAAATTTCCTTTTTCTCCACATCTTCACCAACAGCTGTTGGTTTTTGTGTTGTTGATTTTAGCCATTCTGACAGATGTGAGGTGATATTTCACTATGATTTTGATTTGCATTTTCCTCATGAGCAGTAATGATGAAAAGCCTTTCAAGTGTCTGTTAGCCATCTGTACATCTTTGGAGAAATGTATATTCATGTCTTCAGTTCATTTTTAAATTGGATTATTTATTTTATAAGTTCTTTATATATTTTGGATATTACTCCTTTATCAGTTACATCATTTGCAAATATCTTCTCTTATTCTGTAGGTTGCCTTTTAGTTTTGTTGATTGTTTCCTTCACTGTGCAGAAGCTTTTTATTTTGATGCAATCCAGTTGGTTTAAATTTGCTTTTGTTTCCCTTACCTCATGAGACATATCTAGAAAGAAGTTGTTAATGGCCAATGTCATAAAACTTACTGCTTGTGTTCTTCGCTAGGATTTTTACGGCATCAGGGCTCACATTTAGGTCCTTAAACAGTTTTGAATTTATTTTTTGTGTGTGCATAAGAAAGTGGTCCAGTTTCTTTCTTTTCCGTGTAGCTGTCAAATTTTCCTAACACCATGTGTTAAGAGACTGTCTTTTTCCCAGGGATATTCTTTCCTGCTTTGTTGAAGATTAATTGACTATATAATTGTGGGTTTATTTCTGAGTTTTCTATTCTGTTCCAATGATCTACATGCCTTTTTTGGTGCTAGTACCATTTTGTTTTGATTACTATAACTTTGTAATATAACTTAAAGCCCAGAATTGAGCCATCTCCAGCTTTGCTCTTCTTTTTCAAGATTGCGTTGGCTATTTGGAGTCTTTTGTGGTTTCATACAAATTGTAGAATTATTTGTTCTAATTCTATGAAAAATGCTGTTGGCATTTTGATAAAGATTGCATTAAATATGTAGATTGCTTTGCTTATTATAGACATTTTAATAATATTTGTTCTTCTAATCCATAAACACGGAATGTCTTTCCATTTATTTATGTCAGTGTTTTATAGTTTTCAGAGTACAGATCTTTCACTTCTTTGGTTAGGATTATTCCTAAGTATCTTACTATCCTTGGTACAATTGTAAATGGGATAGCTTTCTTAATTTCTCTTTCTGCTGCTTCATTATTAGTGTATAAAAATGCAACAGATTTATGTACATTGATTTTGTATTGCACTACTTACCTGATTTTGTTTTAGGCTCTAGCAGCTTTTTAGTGGAGTCTTCTAGGTTTTCTATATAGAGGATCATGTCATCTGCAAATAATGGATGTTTTACTTCTTTCTTACCAATTTGGATGGCTTTTATTTCTTTTTGAGGTCTGATTGTTCTGGCTAGGGTTTCTAGTACTTTGCTGAATAAAAGTGGTGAAAGTGGACACCTTTGTCTTATTCCTGACCTTGGGGGAAAAGTTCTCAGTTTTTCATCATTGAATAACAGGTTAGCTGTGGTTTTTCATATATGGCCTTTATTATGTTGAAGTATGTTTCTTGTAAACCTACTTTGTTGAGGGTTTTTATCATGAATTCATGTCGTATTTTGTCAAATGCTTTATCTGCATCTATTGAAATGATCATGTGGTTCTTATCCTTTCTCTTACTAATGTGACATATCACATTGATTGATTTGCAAATATTGAATCATTCTTGCAACCCAGGAATAAATCTCAAGTGATTGTGGTGAATGTTTTTTTTTTTTTTAATGTATTGGTCCATTTGGTTTGCTGACATATTGTTGAGCATTTTTGCATCTATATTCATCACGGATATTGGCCTGTAATTCTCTTTTTATTCATATCTTTATCTGGTTTTGGTATCAGGATAATAATACTGGCCTCAGGGAATAAATTTGGAAATTTTCCTTCCTTATTTATTTATTTTTTGGGCATAGTTTGGGAAGAATAGATATTAACTATTCTTTAAATGTCTGATAGAATTTGCCTGTGAATCCATCTGACCCAGGACTTTTGTTTGCTGGGAGTTTTTTGATTACTGATTCAATTTGTTTGCTGGGTATGCTCAAATTTTCTATTCCTTCATGTTTCAGTTTTGGTAGTTTGGATGTTTCTAGGAATTTATCTATTTCTCCTAGGTTGTCCAACTTTCTGACATGGTTTTTTTTCACAATATTCTCTTATAATTGTTTGTATTTTTCTGATATTGATTGTTATATGTCTTTTCTCACTTATGATTTTATTTATTTGAGTCCTTTCTCTTTTTTCTTGCTAAGTTTTGCTACAGGTTTATCAATTTTATTGATTTTTTTCAAAGAACTAGTTCCTGATTTCATCAATGGTTTTTTTTTTTTCTTTTCTTCCCATATCTTTTATTTCTGCTCTAATCTTTATTATTTCCTACCTTCTGCTGGCTTTAGACTTTGTTGTTCTTTTTCTAGCTCCTTTAGGTATAAGCTTAGGTTGCTTATTTGAGATTTTTCTTGCTTTTAGAGGGAGGCCTTTATTGCTATAAACTTCCCTCTTACCCACCTTTCTTCTTTTAACAGGGAGCTGAAAATCACTCTAAGGCTTAAAAGACACACCTAATGTAATTGTCTGGGAATAAAAGGAGCAAAAAGGTGGACATTTGCAGCCATTACACTTGACAGCTATAAGCGGTAAGAACACATTTGAGCTCCTTAGCAAAGTGATTATAACTTTTGGTAGTTAATTGCAGGTCTCTGTAGTAGTCCTCAATGAAATTATTTAACTATATTTAACTACTTCTTAAAGTATTTAGGAAATTTTCAGTTTACACACAAACACAGAAAGACAAACACAAGCACTCACGTGTATGATGTACACACCAATAACATGGAGAAGCTAAAAACAAATTCAGATGAAAATACCAGAAAGTACCAGGTAGAAGAGGGCAAAGATGAGGTGTCAAGAACCTGAGTGATGGTGGAGGTGATAATGATGGTGTATTCTCATGGGAATGGTGGCTATTATTTTTTAATTGCTTATAATGGCTAGTCATGGTGTCAGGAATTTTACCTCAAAGGGACTTACTACATTTAAACATTACATTTATTAAGCTCTAAAATTTTTGTATCCAGGTCAAAGGAAGGAAGCCAAAGGTGAATATAATTTAGAAATTTAAAAGCAGAATTGGAATTTGTGGCAAGAAACAATGTAATTCAAATATCACAAACTCTCACTTTTATTACCGAATTTTCATAGATATTCTTGAATAGATATTTCTTCATTTCCTTTTTGCTCTTACAATCATTTCTAGGAGCTTTAATTATTATTATTTTTTTGTCTTTTAAGGATTTTTACAAGTTTCACTGGGAAATGGATCACTGGAATTTCTCATGCTGTCATGCCAGAAGTCAGTCTCCTCAGAACACTTTTTAATGGATATACAACTGACCCTTAAACAATGCAGGGGTTAGGGCCACCAAACCCCCATGCATATAACTTTTGACTCCCTCAGAACTTAACTACTAATAGACTACTGTTGACCAGTAGGTTACTGATAACATGTATAGTCAATTAACACATATTTTTTTCATGTGATATGTGTTATATACTATATTCTTATAATAAAATAAACCAGAGAAAAGAAAACGCTATAAGAAAATCATAAGGAAGAGAAAATACATTCACAGTACTGCATTTATTAGAAAAACATTGCATATATGTGGACCCAAGCAGTTTAAACCAGTGTTGTTCAAGGGTCAACTATATTTTACAGTGTTCTGAGACATACAAAAGTTGAAGGTGTTTAAGGAATGCACTAGGGTTTTGTAAATTTCATGATTTATTTCAAACATAGGCAAATCCCAGTTGGACTTTTTGATCTTCAATAAGCAATCTACACAATCAGGCTCAGTGTGGGTGATTCAGGTAATTTATTACATACAATAACATAAAGGCCCCACTGTGTGCTTATCTTGGAGAGCACTGAAACTTAAAATAGGTTTCTTCTCTTTCTTTTTTGTTGGATTCAAATCCAATTAGAGCTAGAAAAAAATTAAATCTCCAGATTTCATTTTAATCAATAAATTCAGTTTTCTTTCTACTTAAAATTTCTTTTTTTGAGTTTTATTAAAAATTGAGCAAAATGAGGGCTGCCTGGGTGACTCAGTCCGTCGACATCTGTCTCTTGAGTTTGGTTCACGTTATGATTTCAAGGTCGTGAGCTTGAGCCCAGTGCTGGGCTTTGTGCTGGGCATGGGACTGCTCTAAGATTCTCTCTCTCCCTCTCCCTCTGCCCCTCCTCACAACCTCCCCCCATCCCCTACTCTCATGCACATGTGCTCTCTCTCTGTCTCAAGATAAATAAATAAAAATTTCTAATGAAGCAGAGTGAATATAATTTATAATACAATTTTCTGCAGTTGGGGCACTGATCTAGAGTGAAAGGTCTATGAAACACAGATGAAACCAAAAAATTTCCAAGTAATCTTCATATTGGTTAGGATTAGTTTTGGCTGCATGTAAGAGAAAAACTAAAATAACATCTACTTAAACACTGAGGATTTATCTTTTTCTAATATAAAAGGAGGTAGAGGAGGCTATCTGGTGTTGACAGAATGCTCCAAAAAAGAACTGGAATCTCAGGTTCCTTCTCTCTCTCTTTCTGTCTCTGCATATGGTTTTCATCCCCAAGGCCATTCATGATCCAGCACAACTACCAGAGCTCCAAACATATCTAAAACTCACATAAGGGAAAGAAAAAAACAAGTGAAAGAAAGGTACACCGCCAGCTCTGTGAACTCCCTTTTCTGGAACTACCACAAACTATGATAGGGTACTACTTCCATTATCATCATATTGCACGTAACAGTTACATAGCTACACATAGCATCGGGGAGGCTGGGAAATATAAGTTTCAGATGAACATATTACCAGTTCAAATAGAAGTTGGATTCTTTTATTGAGCAAGAAGTAAAAGTTTTCGGATAGGATATTACAACAATCTGTACAACGATCTGAAAAAATAGACAATCATCCATACTTTGGAATTTCCTCCCATTTGAATTTATTGAAGTTAACTATACAGACAAACCATACAGAATATTTACACCTCAGACTTTTTAGGCAAAAAGAGAGAGCGTTTGCCTCAAGGAAATTTTAGCTGCTGGTGGTCCTCACATACGTAAGCCAGGCCCCACAGAGAGTTAAGCTCCCAGGTGGAGTTGGGTTTGTGTCCTTTGTCTACACTCTGTAGGTGTGTGAGTTAATTTTCCTCAGTGTAAAATAAGGATATCAAAGGAACCTGCCTCTCAAAGAACTGTTGTGTGGGTGAAAGTAATATAGGATAATCCCTGAGGACTGTGCCTAGTACTAGTTGAGCGTGCTGGAAGTGTTTGCTACTGTTATTGTCTGCTACAGTTTTCTTCATCATTTATCCCACCTGGCTTTTAATAACTTTAATCAAAGTAGATGTAGAATCCTAATCTAAGCAGAACAAGACTGTCCTATTCTGTGTCTGATGACATAGTGCCACTATATTGCTCAAGGGATATAACCAGAAATGTCCATGCAAGCTAGTTAATCACTTCTCAGGGACGTGTACACACATTTCTAGGACATGGTTTTTATTTGTTCTATAATCAATCCTCCATAATTCTCATGTAGCTAAATGGAGCCAGACATGTGGTGTTACTTTTAAATGGTACCAAAGGTGACAACTGGTCAATCTGCTTTGCAGAGTAGCTTGGAGATGTCCCAGGTTACTGGTGTAGAGTTTGGTCTTTCACCTGGATAACAGAATATGTCTCAGCCATTGTATTTAGTTTGAGCTTCCTAAAGAAATAAATGTCTCTATTTTAGGCATTGTGTTTAATTGGATCTTCCTGAAGAAAAAACAGTTGTAGAAAAATCTCAGATGACCAATATTAAGGAATAAATAATGCTAAATCACTACCCTCCATCTCCCCAGTGAATTTTCTATTTTGTAAAGTGATTTCAAATTCTTTACAGCCTCTGAACTTCATAAAAATCCAACAAGGTCAGCAGGCTGGGGAAAGGATCATTTTCTTTGCTTTTTGCACATGAGGAAACAGACCCAGCTCTACGTGGCCTACATTAAGTCATATGGATTTCAAGCTACAGAGCCAAGACCAGAATTCAGGCCTTCTGACTACAAGCCAGTGCTTTCTCAGCTCTGCCGAAAGCAAGTCAGTGGGGAGGCTGCTGAACAGCTTCTGAGTTGTCAGAAATCAGAATTTGCAAGTGGTTTCAGTAGCAGTCCTGGTGACAGCAGGTGACAGAGGGCAGCTGTTTTTACCAGATTATAATTTTGTGTGATAAGTATCCATAGAACATCCTTCATTTACCCTCAAGGAGTTAGGGAGATGCACCTTCCTGCCATTCGTTTCTGAGGTCTTGCAGGGATGCCGGTATCAGAACAGCAAGAATTGGCACTTAGGATTAGCAAAATGACTCCCTGATGAGAAGGGCCAAATGATTGTAAGGAGACAGAAAATAAAGCAAAGGCAATGTTCACTTTTTCATTCTTCTAATATCATTTAACCACCCTAACACCTGCAATCCTGAGTTAGCTATTAGAGACACAAATGTGAATAATAGGTCTCAAAACCATCAATACTTTTGATGCTGAGGAGGTCAGAGAAGAGAGGAAAGCACCTATGTCAGGCATTGTTCCAGAAAGTTACAAATGAAATGCAATGGAAGAAGGGAAAATGCTGTTCATTTTCAGAGTGGTAACACTGGTAACCGGGCCTTGAGATCTGAGGAGTTTTTCCATTGAAACAGGAGGCAAAAGGGCGTAATGGACATGGAGATAAGATGACACATGTCATGGTCAGGGAATTTTAAATAGTTCATATTCAGGGAGGACATATGGTGTAGGACTGGAGGTGGCTGGGTGGGAGATGGAGGTAGAAATGGGAGGTGAAGTCTGAACGGTGTAATGGGATAATATCAAGACCGAAAGGAAGGACTGAGGAATTTACACTTTATCCTGCAGGTGGTGGAGAAGGATTTAATCAGCGGAGGAATGTGATCACATCTGTGTCAGGAGGTTAAACTGAGGTGGGTGGTCCGGGGTGGGCAGGAAAAGTAACTGCAAAAAAGGTGGATGCTTCCTTGGTAGTGGAACTCTTTGTATTTCCTTTCCCTTCCATTTTCTTCTACTTGTTCACTTATATTGTTCCAGTAGTTTCCAGGCATTTTGGAGATACTAGTGCTCTTTCTAACCAGTCCAGGAAGTATGTCTAATGGTTAACCTGGATATTCATAACAGACTATGCCCATTAAATATCAGTGCGAAGAGTACTGGGCTGTGCTTTACAGAGTCGCTCTTGTGTGCATGGGGGGACTGCTTTGCACCTGCGACATCATGGAGACCCAGCACTCTCAAGTGCGTGTTCGCCCCTGGACCCACCACCAGCCAATTTACCACGGATAATCTTGCTGTACTTTATATGCAAAATGCTAGGCCCTGGCCTCTAAGCCGACAGTATTAGCTGGGTTAAGACAAATATTGAGAATCAGAAGCCCAAGGATTCTTGACATTTCTTATAGCAATAAGCCACAGAGAATCACGATTTAAAGTTTAACATTAACAAGCTATGCTTCACATTGCCCTGGGAAGAGTAAAGATTATTTATCTGCTAAAAACAAAAACAAAAACAAAAACAAAACAAAACAAAAAGGCTGTTCCAAGTAGCCTAGAGGATAGAAGAGATACCTGTTCAGCTGGTTCTACCACCCAATGGAATCCATCCGTTTGGGCAGAGAAAGAAAACAAGGTCAGTCTGAGCTAAAAACTTATTTTCAATGATTTAGTGTCCTGGATTGAATGATTAATTTCTGACTCAATTTTCCAGCCAGTTTGGTGATGAGTCTAGTTTTATGTACAGTCCAAACCAGAGAGAAATGGGCATCTATGATCCATTTTATGCAAGACAATGTCTTTTATATCTTTTGAAATAAACAACATCCTACAATGTCTTATTCATGGGTTTTGCCATTCTTTTTTACTTAGAAAATACTTATGTTTCTTCTGTCTTTGAATCTACTTTATCAAAGTTTCACTTCCACCATATTCATTCAAGTGTCCACTCACTGACCACATATCTATTTTGGGTAACAACAACGATAAGAATAGCTAACACCTACATAACATTTATCAAGCATTATTCCACATTTTTATTACTTATTAATTTGTTCAATCCTTGCATTAGCCTGAAAAAGTAGGTTTTCAGAGAATATAGGAAAATTGGGGACAGGGAGGTAAAGTGATCTGCCACGGTCAGTCACAGGGCTATGCATGGGTAAACTACCATAGAAAATCTGGGACTCTGTCCTTTTGACCTCTTACAGCACAGCCCGGTCAAGGCGTCATATATGACAAGCACTAAAAATTGGTGGAAAATCAATGATCTCAAGGGCAATGTGTTCACCTTTATTGTCCAGTCTCTTTTTATTTTCTTTCAACTGAAAGCCAGTTTTTAATAGATTAGAGAAAGCGCCAATTTGATACCAAGATGCACTATGTGTGAACAGAGGGCAACGAGCCTGTGTCCTTATCCCAGACGTCACATTTGACAAAAGATTTCACAGCCAGCGGTGATTTCCATTAAGTCCATTTTACCTGTTTCTCATCCGTGCTTTGTTGCAAAAGATATCTAAATGAATAGGCATTCATATGTCATTTATTTTAAAATGTCTGCCTCGCATGTCATCCTAAATATCATGACAAAACGTGAAAAGTTCTCCTTCCTCCTTGAATGGCTACAGGCGGAAAGAGCAGGATCACATAATGTCTGCCTGCCCACATCAGGCGGGGTTGATGTGAAACTCTGATAGTGCTGGCACCTGTACATTTCAGACCTTCTGATTCCAGGGTTCTGGGACTCTGAGCCATTATTTTCCTCTGTGTCAGAATGCTTGAGATAAAAAGGTAAGGAGGCTCTCCTGGCCTCTTCTGTCTGATCTAGAGTCCTGTACAGGTTGCTTTCTCATCTATTGCCCCACACGTTAGACCTGAACTTCACGTCTTCACCTTGCAGTTGAGATATTAAGCCATTGGTAGCTCATGAAAGACATGAAGAGTACAGCAATCCTAGCGTCTTTCCCAGATTCCCTTAGAACTAGGAGGATTGTGTCATGTGCCACAGCATCAACCTGCCCAGAACTGAGCTTTGGGAAGTTACTTAAAAGGAAAAATGAAGGTGTTGGCAAGGATGTGGAGAAAGGAGAACCCTCCTACAGTATTTGTGGGAATGCAAGCTGGTGCAGCCACTGTGGAAAACAGAACGGAGGTTCCTCAAAAAGTTGAAAATAGAGCTAACCTACGGCCCAGCAAATGCACTACTGGGTATTTGCCCTAAAGATACAAATGTAGTGATCCGAAGTGCACCTGAATGTTTATAGCAGCAATGTCTACAATAGCCAAACTATGGAAAGAATCTAGATGTCCATCAACAGATGAATGGATAAAGAAGATGTGGTATATAAAAACAATGGGATACTATGCAGCCATCAAAACCCCCCCCCCGAAATCTTGCCATTTGCAATGACGTGGATGGACCTAGAGCATATTATGCTAAGTGAAATAAATCAATCAGAAAAAGACAATTATCATATGATCTCACTGATGTGAGGAATTTGAGAAACAGGACAGAGGATCATAGGGGAAGGGAAGGAGAAATGAAACAAGATGAAACCAGAGAGGGAGACAAACCATAAGAGACTTTTAATCTCAGGAAACAAACTGAAGGTTGCTAGAGGGGAGGGGTGTTAGAGGAATGGGGTGGTCAGGTGAAGGACATAGGGGAGGGTATGTGCTATGGTGAACGCTGTCTGATGAATCACAGCCCTGTACCCCTGAAACAAATGACTCATATGCTAATAAAAAATAAAAATTTAATAAAAAGGAAAAATGAATTCCTATGCAGCATTCTAAGTGTGTGATTTACAATGTTACTTAAAAAGCTGGTCTTGGTTCTTTTGCAAAGTGTGAATAAGGATGTGAAATCAAGTAGGAAAGTATGGTCTCTGGCTCCTGTCCTCAACCCCCAATCTCACCCTCTAGCTCCTTTACCAATATGATTGTGTCAGTCTCTCAGCAGAGCGAATTTTCCTTAGCTTTTCCCTTTTAAAAAAATTTTTATTTATTTATTTGATAGAGAGGGCCATCACAAGTAGGTAGAGAGGCAGGCAGAGAGAGAGGGGGAAGCAGGCTCCCTACTGAGCAGAGAGGCCGATGCAGGGCTCAATCCCAGGATCCCGAGATCATGACCTGAGTTGAAGGCAGAGGCTTAACCCACCGAGTCACCCAGGTGCCCCAGCTTTTCTCCTTTGTCTTGTTCTGAGATATGCATGCCTTTGGTCATTTTCCTTCATCTGTCTATCCAGTTCTCTCCTCAATATATTTTTCTATCAACCTTATCTAGTAGGATTACATATGTATTTTTTCTTATGTAATTATTTGAAAATGTTTTTGTTTAATGAAACAGTAATTAAATTGGAAAGATAAGTCATATAAATGGCTATACTTTCAAGATGTGAAGGGTGGAAAAAGCAGGAGCATTACAGGGTGAAAGCACTCTATTGATTGCCTCTGGATCTCATGGTTTATCAATCAGCCACGTGATATAACTGGGGTAATAGAAAGCATAACATTTTATTGACCTGGTGATTTTATTAATCATAGTTTTCTCCCTTGCCTGTCTCTCTCTCTTTCTCTCTTAAGGCCAAATACTTTCTCACCTCTCTTTCAGACTGAGGTAACCCTTGAGCCAGTTCTAGTCAGTAAAAGTTAAATGGAAGTCTCCTGGAAGATTCTAGGGGAGGTATTCGTCTTTCTGTTAAAAGAGAAGTGCAGAAAGAAAAGGTTCTGTTCCCAATGTGTCCTACTTCTGAAGGTGGTTGCATGAGGACATGGTGGTTGGGGCAGCTGCAGCCATCTTGCCCCAAGGAGGAGAACACCAAGGGGATTGCAAAGACACCAACAGAGGGCCTTCATATCATTCAGTTGCTCAAGTACTCACTCAGCCATCGTATAATGAATGCTTATTTTGTACCAGTCTGTACTAGTGCTGGGAATTCACATGTCCATTTGTACAAAATAAACCGAGTCCCTGTTTACAGGAAACTTACATTTAATAGAAGGAAAGACAGCCAAAAATAAATATATACCAGGTAGAGTTAGGAGCTATGTAAAATGTTAAGAAAAATAAGAGAACTGGAGAGTGACAGGGTGACATTTTATATAGCTTGATAAAGGGAAGCCTGATAAAGTGACATTTGAGAGACACAAAGGAAGTGAGGGAGTTAGTTATGCAGATATTTGGGGTGTAGGAAGAAGTGTTTCAGGAAAAGGGAACAGCATATGCAAAGGTCCTGCACCAGAAAGGCCAGGGAGGCCAGAACTGAGCAAGCAACAGGGAGAATGGAGTAATGAGGTAAGAGAGATAGCAGGCATCCAGATAATTTAAAGGCTGGAAAAGCGAGGTAAGACTTTTTAATTTCATTCTGAAAGACATAAGAAATCTTTGGAAGATTTTGTGTAAGAAAACATGATACTTTAATCTTACCTTTCTGATACTTAAAAAAAAAAGCTTTTGGCCATTGGATATAGAAATGTTAGAAAAAAAAAAGAGCAAGGGAAGAAACTGAGAGACAGAAAAATACTGTGAGAGATGATGATGGTGGCTGGCTACAGGTGGGGGTGGTGAGGAAGAGAGAAAAGTTAGATTCTAGGTATGTTTTGAATTTCCTGATGGGGTTCCATGCAAGGTATTAGTCCAATGAGGGTCTATCTTCAGATTTCTTAAAACATGAGAAATATTAAGTTCCTCCTGTCTAAGCCACTATTGATGGGCTGTTCTACTTAAGGCTGAAAGTATTACTGATAGAGTTGGAAGCAAAACTGCTGTTTCTTCAGATGTTCTTTTCTTCCCATTTTACAAATTCCAACAGAGTCATTAGAGTCCTGAACCATTTTGTACCCTTAGCCTAAGGTTTACCTTTAACCTTTACTTCATTATTAAAGTCCATTAGAAATAGAATAGAATAAAAGAAAACTGAGGACTGGAGAGCTTATGTGCCTTGACAAAAGTCACATAGCCAATTCACAAGTATATTACAGCTCAGGTTGTAGTCCATGTTCGGATTACAATAAGAAAAGATGATAATAGAAAAGTACTTCAACTATTTTTCCAGAAGAGTTGGAAGTGGCTGAGCCAATTTCAACATGGAGCAGCCCTCTCTTGTGAGGTACTTAACAGATTTTGTCCCGTATCCTGTGTGCTTTCCCTGGCAAACTGTGCATCAGGCAAGGGCAGGGTTTCCTGCGTCTCCCAGGGCAGGTACTCTCCTCATTGCCTCTCTGGAAGCAAAGAAAAAGGAACTGGGTTGATTCGCTTAGTGGGATTTTGTCAGGGAGACTTGGATGGGAGAAAAGGAGAAAAACCTGGCCCAGAAAAAAAGCAAATATAAAGCACTTTTTTTTTTAGGTGAAAGCAATTAGTGCTGTTAATCTCTTTATTCTGGTGAAAAGTATGGCAGGTTAATTACAGGAATGAGCCAACCTGGTACACTGGGAATGATGAGAAAAAGACCCCTTTTAAAGGCTGGGGACAGCTTCATGAGAACAGAGCTGTCCAGTAGAAAATAGAATGCTAGCCACATATATAATTTTAAATATTTTAGTAAGCATTTTTAAGAAGTAAGAAGAAACAGGTGAATTAGAGTCATATAGTTAGTTTACCTCAATATATTCAAATATTACCATTTCAAACTGAGACAAGCCACATTTCAAATGCTCATCAGTCGCCTGCAGCTAATGGCTACCACATTGCACAGCACATTTTCAGAGAAATAAACATGAAAATATCTTTAATGAGAAAACTTCTGTGAGGATAAAACACAGTCTTTTTCCTTTTGTAATATTTTATTTATCTATTTATTTATTTATTGAGAGTGTATGAATTGGGGGAGGGGCAGAGGAAGAGGGAGAGAGAGAATCTCAAGCAGACTCCATGCTGAGTACCCAGGGTCTGACGTGGGGCTTGATCTCTTGACCCAGAGATACCACCCTAGTTGAAATCAAGAGTCAGATGCCTAACCTACTGAGGTGTCCCCAAACAACATCTTTTTAAGAACTCAGCAGTGTTACCTGTTTCAATGTATTTCAACCAAACACAGACCATTTCTAAGTCATTAAAATCTAGAATAACATTTGAGAAAGAATTCAGTACTAGGTAATGAAGGGTAAAATGGGGATAGTAATACTCATAAAGACTGATATTGCCCCTAAATGAGATGATATGTATGTCTGAAAAAATAGAACACTATGTGAATATACCTCTATGAGTAACATTCCTTTTATTTTATCAGAATATTGGTCCTTGGCTATGTAAACACTCCAAATATCTGTAGCGTTAATAGAATCATCTGTAAATGATTCTTTCCTTCCTATGTTTTTACGCTCTTTGCCTTTAAACCAATTATACATTTGGAAGCACTGACCAGGAACACATTCAAATTCCCAGAAATAATCAGTCTGATAAAGACTTGCAGCATTTTCTCCAGCCAGTCAGGAAATATCTGAATGTGCACACATGGAAAATCTAAAGTCTTTCTCAATGTAGCTAAAAACGTTGGGGGAAGGCCAGTGTTGGGGGGAGAAAAACACTGATGGTTTCTCAAGCCTTTTCTGGTCAAATATCTGATTTAAGAACACCGTATTCTGAGAGATGGAAGTACCTATAAATATATAAACATGCTTTTTTTTTTTCCTGCATCATGTCTGAGATTTCTGAATTTCTCTGTAATTACATTTAGCAGGAGAAAAACATCCACGGCTGTGCTGAGCAGCTCCCAGCAATCTGTCAGCTTTTCACAGCGTAGTAACCTACTGATCGCTGCCTCAGCCCTTCAATAAATACGTAGGCTGCGTGCGTGTGCGCTTAGAGAACTTCACAGGTTTCCATGGATACAGGAATTTTAGTGCTGAGGCGCATTTACTATCGCTTTTCTTGTCACCGAGAGTCCTGTAAACACTTGTGTTGTAAGATTTTGTGCAGAAATTTAGCATTTTACAGAGAACCAAGTCAGAATTACCTTTTCCCAGATGCATTGTAGGATTTTCCCTTACGGCAAAGTCCCTGAAATCATTTATATTTGTGGCCTCTTTTTAGTGATGTGCTTTCATTTATTAGACTAATAAAAGACAATAAAGGCTTAACTACATTGTCAGTATCACTTTTAAGTGGCAGATATTTACACTATGTAAATGTTACAATTAATAAATAAGACTACTGGCCCTGAATTTAAAATGGGAAGAGGCAAATAGGGAAAGTAGGAATAGGAATATTATGTATATATTGAGCCATTTTCCTGCCTGAATATGGTGAAATTCAAGTATCATTTCCAAGGATATCTCAGTGTATTTATTGACTGAGCATAATTTGAATTTATTCTCTCTTACTCAATTAAGCTTTTTGAATATTTTAAAGACCTTTCCACAGATCTATGAGAATGGCAGGATATGTGTTATTTTTCCTACTTCACACATGTATAACTGAGGCTTAGAAGGCTTAAGGAACGTGCGCTAGCAAGTGGTAAAACTGGGATTAGAACCCAAGACTCTTGACTCACTGTTCAGGGCTTTTCCATTGTCTTTTTTATTGGGTGGAATGCAGGCAACTTCTATAGAAAGCGTACCCCTTTCCTTCCTTCTTTGTTTCTGTGTGCCTCTGACCTGGGGCCTCATTAAATCACTCTTTTCTCCACCAATCCTCTTGGTGGCCCCAGAGACTTTGTTCAACCTGATTTACCGAGCTTAGTAATTTCAAAAGCACGTGACGATTCAGAAGTAATAATCCTAGAGAGATCACAAAGCCTGGGTGTGCACAGCATGAGGACTCTTCAGGGAAAGAGATTTCTAGATCCGATCATGCTGACTGAGGATGTACAAAGCAGACAGAATGAGAGGCTTGAGCACTTTGTAGAAAAATCTAGTCTGAACAGACATGAGCCCAGATATTGCAGTCAAGAAAAAAGCTTTTACTTTAATAACATGGATTTTGGGGTACAGGGGTGGGACTATTCGAGTGACTGTCTCAACTCTCACTTACTATGCTCATGTAGCCAGCAAACTCTGTCACCTCAGCAAATACCCCAGCTAAGACTGGGAAATCTTCTTAAGATTGTTTTTTGCTCGAGGCCTCATTCACCTCATTTTGTATAGGACTTTTGTTTTTTTGGTGTTTTGCATGTGGGTGTCTTCTTGGTTTTGTTTCATTTTTGTTTTGCTTGATTGTTTAATCTAGAAGGAAGGCTTCGCTTTCACTGTCCAATACAAGAGAGAGTTTGGGTAGAGGAAGAATTCTCCAATAAGAGGCCTGATCTTGGTCCAATCCCCATAGACATGGAGTAAGACGCTTTGAGGCTCAGGCCTCAAGGGCAACTTTCCAGGACCTGAGGAGTCATGGGTTTGTTGTGAGGATCAAATGAGACTATGGATATGAAAGTATTTACTGATGTGTGTGTGTGTGTGTGTGTGTGTGTGTGCAAATATCCACACACCAAACATCGTGTTGAGCACTCTGTCTGACATCACACAATACAAACTGGTTTTAGTCTCCATGTATTAATATGGCAAATAGTGGTTTGTTACATCACAGGCTTTTGCTAGAATGTGGACTTTATTCATTTAGCAACAAACATGACTAAATCGTCTCCATTATAGTTATTTCAACGTGTTTCAACCAACCCAGTTAGGCAACAACTGAGGGGGCCATGCACGTGGTGCTTCAGTTAACAGAATAACCAAAGTAATAGAAAATGGTGATTTGGTTGTAAGCTGACATCTGCTCCCATTCCATACCACGTGAAGCCCATGAGATCCCGGGATCACAGCTCTGGATTCAGATCAGCTTTGGTTATAACTGCCCAAGGTTAACTCCTCATTCCTTTTGCCTGGAAATTTGAATTCTGTGCTGCTGCTTCATAGAGAACCACTGAGTGATTAACTATTAGTCCTTCCTGTAAAAAGGAAGAGAGAACTCAGGGTTCTCCTGGACTACAAGGTTCTCTCTGTTTTCCCTGCAAATTTCACTCGGGTATCAAATTGAATTTACTCTGAACTGAATGCATTTTATCTATACCTGGCAAGGATCAAGAAGTAAAATTATAAGATTTATCTCATTTTAATTCTATTATGATGCATTTAATCACAAATACCCCCAAAAAGAAATGATAATTTATCATTTTGCCCTGACTGAGCATTCCTCCTTGGTTCATATTCATGAATCCATAATACAGAGAGGAGAAGGGATGATTAAGTGTCCGATTAGAGAAAACAGATTAACCTGGCAAACATAATAAATTTAACTCATAAGTGGGATGGCTTTATAAATGCTCACAATAACTCTCTTGTAGAAAATCATGAACCACTTCCTTCAGTGATGACTCAATGGAAATAGTTGGGGAACATAAAGCAAATGCATGTTTATGGCTTTCTCTTACAGACATTCAATGGGTATTGAAAGGCATATCTGATTCAGCTTAGAACTCTAAAAATATATCAAAAAGGAAACATATAATAAAAATATAAGCTAAAAAAAAAAAAAGCTACCCAAAGCTACAGCCTGTCAAGTGTTCTAGTTTCCTTTCCACTTTGCCAGTGATTATATCTAGATCCCTCATGCTTTCCATGTCTTTCTATGTTCTCTCTCTGTCTCCAAAGTTGCCAAAGCCAGACCTAGTTTCAAACCATACAGATTCACCCTTAATTTTCATAACAAAACCTGATTCCTTTATAAAGACAGCTGCATCTTTACATAATTCTTATCCTACTGTGGCAAAACACATAAAATTAGCAAGCTATTTCAGCCCTTGACTCCTCCCTTTTAGCTGTGATTCCATTTAAATCAGAGTAAAAATCTAGGTTATGACTTGTTTGAAGGAAAGTCTTGTACAGAGCTCCAAAAGGTTCATTTAGCAGTCCACCAGGCTTTCCTTACTTAGCTGGCTAGTCTTCCTCGCCTCCCTTTTTTAGCAGTAAGAAAAGGGATACTCTTCATGCCCAGCTTTATTTTTAAACTTGCACGGCTTTATTCCTGGAAACCTCTGTTGACCTACCTGGCCTAAAAGAGAGTCAGTTAGGCCCTGCTCTGTCACATGCACCCAATTCATGCTGAATAAAGGACCTGCAGAACCAGAACTTTGGCAGGGAAGGGCAGAAGAGGTGAGGGAGGGGCACACCGGCAGCTGGAGAAGGAGAGTGGCTTGTCTTTAAGGAAAGCCCCATCCCATCAAGAGCCAGGTAAATTTGGGCTGGGAGAAACTAGTACCTGGCTGCGAGGGGGTGGCAGGCCCTTCCTCTCTCCTTTCTCCTTCCTCTCCTCTTCCCATTCTGAAGCTGATCTTAGGTTAGAGGGTGGTGATACGTAGGAGTCCAAAGGGTGCAGGGTCCATGTGTGTCCTCATAGCCTTAGGCTCTGGATCAGCCTCACAAGCTCTCATCCAGTAGGGGTGTGTGTCTTTGGAAAAAGGGAAATTTTCTAAGGCCACGCCCTCCTTCCACTTTTGCTGAGTTAAAGAACCGAGCTGCTTTCCTGGGGGCACAGGCACTAAGGGTCCTTTCCTGGGTAAAGGAATCTGCGCAACTCTAGAAGGGTGTATACTTCTAGCGGTGCAGTGTGCATGCATAACGAGTGTACACGAACATTTCCAGGTTCAACAAGACATTAATTTAGTAATTGCTGTGCCTAGCACAATCCTTGATACCATAAAAAATCTGATGCAAGAGTATCCCAGTGGCTAGGGGCCGGGGTGGGGAGGGCGGGGGCCCTCCCGGGAGAGTGGCTCCCTCATTGTTCAGGTTCCGCGCTGGGGCTGCGCGCTTTGACCGCTGGGTGTGCGCGTGTGTGCGTGCACGCGCACAGGGCAGGTGCCTTGTCAGGGCTCCTCTGAGCGAGGAGTGTGAACCCCGGCGGCGCGGGCCAGTGCGGGAGCCCGCAAGAGTGCGCGGCAGCGTCAGGGGGCGCCGGGGCGCGCGGGGGAGCTGGCGTTAGGCTGGAGGGCGGCTGGTGGGCGGCTGCGCCTTGACCTCTCCCGAGGGTAGATGGAGTGGGCCCGTGGCCGCTAGCCAGAGGGACGGCAGCTGCGAGTCCAGGCGACCCCAGGACCCCGACAGCTGCGGAAAAGACGCCCCCGGGCTTGAGCGAGGTGGGCTGGGGATGGTGGGGAGGACCTCTAGGTTCCCAAATAACCTTGTTTGCACCACCTGTCAGATGTGAAAAACTCGAAGGACCAGTATTTGTGCCCTTGTTACAAATGGAAGCACCCACTCCACAAGGAGAGACTCAGTCCCCAAGTCACAGAGCTATTAAGTAGCAGAACCAGGACTAGAAACTGGTCTTTCATAAGAAGTTTTTTGAAGCTATCGTCCTCACTGAACGAATACGGATAATAATACAAGTAATTGGTATTACAAAATATTAGATTTGGGGGATGGTGATATTACTTTGGCATTTGGGACTATTAATATGATTTATGTGTTGGAAAAACCCACCACTCTGTCCTCCCTGGGCTGGGGCTTCTCATTTCCTCATTCATTAAATATTTGCTCAGCAGTTATTTGTGCCAGGCGCTCTGCTAGAAACTGAAGGTGTAGAGACAAACAAGAACCAACCCTCCATACTGAGAGGAAGAGATTATTCCCTGGACACCAGTAACTGACGCAGGGGGGGGGGGAAACGCAATAGGCGTTAGATAACGCACCGTGGAAACTACCAAGGAGACGTCATTTCTGGCTGACTGCCAGCAGACCTGGGAAGGAGGCGGCATCTGACCTGGATCTCTAAAAGTGAGACTTAGGGGGGCATTTGGAAAGGGGCAGCGTATACCAGGTAGAAGGCTCAGTGTTAGCAACAAAATTCCAGGTGAGTGTGAGGAATAATGAATAGTTTGGTTTTCGTAGAACATAGGGATGAACATATGCAGGCAAGATGGGAAGTCAGTAGTGGGGAGCCTTGAAGGGATTCCAGGCAGTGGTTGAGTGAGGGTGGTTTATCTGGTGGGGAGGATGGTTCATCTCCTCAGCTATAGAGTGAAGATGTGGGACCAAAGTGCCTTACAGCTCTGAGAGGTTGCGAAGGAGCTGTTCTGGGAATGTGGGGCTTCGTGGAACCATCTCAGTGTACTGGGACCATGGATGAAAAAATTTGGCTGAAGTGGGAAAGGGTCCAAATCAAATTGGAAGATTGTTGGACTAGGGATGATCTGTGGCGGTGTTTCAGATTTCCAGCAGCTTTGCATTTTGGGGAGGAGTTTGTGGAAAAAGTGCTCTTAGTATTCCTGTAACACAGGTGGCCTCGTGGACATGAACAGCAGGTAATCAGCCTGTCTCTATCTGTTCAGGGGACAGTTGTATCTTTAGATGCACTGGGAGGGACCAACAAGGAGCTGTAAACAAGGTAGCCTGTTTTGGCAGTTGAAACGAGAAATTTCTTGTATAAAGATTGTAGATTTACCTTCATGCCACTCTTTGTTATGAACTAGACAAACAATTCTGTGCAGATGAACTGTTAAAGTCTTTTTTATCTTAAAGGAGACACACAGAGATTGTAATAGAGGACTTTAAATATGTATCTTTCATTGGTTCTGTGTTATCTCATGTTTATGAAGCACACTATTATTTTCGTGTGCCCAGATGAAATGGGTAGATGTGGTCCATGTAAATCAAGTTACCCAAGCAGACAGGTTATAGCCATTTGTCTAAGGTCTGAGTCTAGGCGCCTTTTAGATGCTTCTAGCCCACCTTGACACCCCTCCTGCAGGAGAAGATTAGGGATTCCCTGAGTTCCATTTCCCATTACTCTCTGGTTCTGCATATAAATGTTTAAAAACTTTCTGTGTTGTTAGATGAAATATATATTCCATGTGCTTTGGCAGCTTCTCCCTGTGATGGGCTTTTGAGAAGAGGGAAAATAAGAAATATTTAGTAGCAGTTCCTTTGGTTAATGGTGTTAATCAATGATATAAAGAAGGAATATGTAGGCTGAAATAAGAAGACGGACATGGAATTGAATTCTCTCTCTGCCACTTACTACCTTTGTGACTTTATGTCTGACAGATAACTCATCGGAGCCTCAGGTTCCTCATCTGTAAAATGGTGATCATAATAATCAGCTCACAATGGCTAACTGGCCCAAGAGTGTGCTAGAAGGGTTGCTGAAATGCCAGCAATGGAGGCAGTACAGTGTGAATGAGCAGAGGCAGTTAGGATAAGGAGCCTGATCTTAGAAGGAGGCTAATCTGAGTCCAGGTTGTGGGTTCTGGCCTTTCCCACTGTGTGACTTTGGGTAGGTTCCTGAACTGCTTGTGGACACCATAAGCCTCATCTTTAAAATGGGGGAAATAATTCTCTCTCGTTCGTGGTGTTGATTTGAGGATTCCCCCTAGCAGCGTGCTGGGGAAACAGAAGGAGAGAACATCAGAGCTGAAAGGGACCTGACAAGGCCTCCTAGCCCTAATCACTCTCGCCTTCCACCACTACTGTGGAAATGTCATTTTTATCAACTCTGACTGTATTTAAACATTCCCAATGACAGACTGCTACCTGCACAAGGTGCTCTATGCCATTGTTGGACCACTTTCGATGAAGTTTTCCTCCTACACAGCTGAAATCTGCCTCAATATAACTTCCACATATTTGTCCTATCCTATGTCCTATATTTTTAAAAAAGCATTGGACTCTTTTCTCACTAATATTTTTGTTTTTAGGTAATTCTCGATCCACATGTAATTCTAAGAAATAACACAGAGCGATCCCTTGCACCTTTCCCCAGTTTCCCCCAGTGATAACTTCTTGCATACTGCAGTGCGATACCACAGACAGGTTATTGCATTGATGTGATCAAGATGCAAAACATTGGGTGCCTGGGTGGCTCAGTGGGTTAAGCCGCTGCCTTCAGCTCAGGCCATGATCTCAGGGTCCTGGGATCGAGTCCCGCGTTGGGCTCTCTGCTCAGCAGGGGGCCTGCTTCCTCCTCTCTCTCTCTCTGCCTGCCTCTCTGCCTACTTGTGATCTCTCTCTGTCAAATAAATAAATTAAAAAAAAAAGATGCAAAACATTTCCATCATCTCTAGAATCTCTCATGTTGCCCTTTTATAGCGACACTCTCCTCCCTCTCACCACTTCCTTAACCCCTGGCAACCATTATTTGTTCTCTCTTTCTCTGATTTTGTCATTTCAAGAATATTCTATAGATAGAATCCTACGGTAACACACTTTCTGGAATTGGTTTTTTTCACTCAGCATAATTCTGTGAAGATTCACTCAGGTTGCTGCACCTATCAGTGGTTTGTTTCTTTTTCTTCCTTAGCAGTATTTCATGGTATGGCTGTCCCACAATTTATTTACCCATTGAAGGTCTCCTAGGCTGTTTTCAGTTTGGGGCTATTAAGAATAAGCTGCTCTAAACACTCATGTATAGGTTTTTGTGTAAATATAAGTCTTCATTGTCTTCAGTCTCTGGGGTAAATGTCTAGCAGTACATCTCTGGATTGTATGGAAGTTACAAGTTTTTAAAGAAATTGCTTCAATTGCCGTTTTATGTTCTCACCAACAAATGAGTGATATAGTTGCTGTGCATCCTTGCCGGCATTTTCTGTTGTCAGTATTTTTAATTTTTGTTATTGGGGTAAGTGTGTGATGTTATCCCATTGTGGTTTTAATCTGCATTTCCCAAATGGCTAATGATGTTTAACGTGGCTTACTTGACATCCTTGTCTCTTCTCTGGTGAAATGTCTTTGTGTCTTGTAGTCAGGTTCTAATTGCATTCCGCGCTCTTTCACTCTTGAGTTTTGAGAGTTCTTTCTAGTTCTCAGTGCTCGTCCTTTCTTAGTTATGGGGTTTGCAAATATTTTCTCCCATTTTGTAGCTTGTCTTCTTGAGCTTTTAACAGGGTCTTCTTCAGTGCAAAAGTTCTAAATTTTGAGGACGTCAATTTGCCAATTTTTGCTTTTTATGGATAGTACTTTTGGTATCAAGACTAAGAACCCGTCTATCCTAGATCCTGGAGAATTTCTTTTATGTGCTTTCTCCTCTATGTTTTATAGTTTTACATTTAATTCCATGATCCATTTTGAAATATTTTTTGTATAAGATGTGAGACTTGGGTAGAGGTTTGTATTTACTTTTGTTTTGTTTTCTGTCTGTTGTTGGTTTTTTTTTTTTTTTAATGAGTATTCAATTGCTCTCCTGCCATTTGTTGAAAATCTTTTGTAAAATAACATCTGACCTTTGGTGAGTCAAAGTATCCACCTGTTACTAGTTACCCTATCTTGAAAATGAGGGGCTGTACTAGAACTAGATGGGTGTTATTCAGTCTCCATTCCTAGAATTTCTGGGGCCCCAGAGAACCTCAGTAGCAGCAGCAATGAGAAGCAGATGGGACTCTCATGCTCCTTCCTGACTTCATCCAGGATGGAGGTACTTTTGTGTTTTATATTTTTGTGGATCCCTCTGATATTTGATTTAATTCAGGGCCCTGCTGCTAAAAACAAGTTTAGAGAGCAGTGAATTGGATAATGTCTGATGTACCTTTCTGCAGTAAATTGCTGTGTTTCTAAGCACTTACTGTTGGAACTCACTTTCCCCTTACATATTAGCTTCCAATCTCCTCCCTTAGTTTCTTCAGTGGCTACTCATATGAAATGTTTTCCTTGTTATTCCACCATCCTTCAATATATATAAATGATAGGGTTCATGAAATCAATTAACTTACATTTCATAAATCAGTTTACAAACTATGTGTCAGAATTGAAAATGTGTTAAATATATTAAAATTGTGCAGTGGAATCATCCATTTCATGGAATTATTGTGGCTGAAAGGATAAGGAGCTCAAATCACACAAAAGCCATGAGCTACTTACTCAACATTTACACACAGCCACCTCTGTGGCTTACCATCTACCTGTCTAGCTTTGGCTAGTTCACAAAGCCTGGTTACAGTAGCTCACCACCACTGCCCCAGCATTGGGAACCATTTTGTACCCATATAGCTATACAGCCATATTTTTCATTTTCAGTACAATTCTCAATAAATTACATGAGATGTTCAACTCTTGATTATAAAATAAGCTTTGTAGTAGATGATTTTGCCAACTGTAAGCTTATGGAAGTGTTCTGAGCCTGTAGAAGGTAGGCTAGGCTAAGTTATGGTGTTTGGTGGGTTAGAAGAAGAAAATGCGTTTTGACCTGTGATATTTTCAGCTAACAATGGGTTTCCTGGGATATAACCCCAATGTAAGTGATCTGTATGAAGGTTTCAATGAGTATTTTCCAGAAGTTGGCATTAGCTATTGTATATTTTTTTCTACAAAATGTAATGGCAACATAATAAGCTCAAATAGTTGTTTAAAAAGTTAAATAGGGTTAATTGAGATAGTGCATTTGAAAAAAAAATGCTCTCTGTTCAAAGGATGATTATTATTGTAAGCTTGGCTAGGTCCCTGAATTCTAGTAGGCAGCTGTGTGTGTTTGCTGAATCCTATTCATAGAAAATGTGTTTGTTTATTTCATAGTATATTATCTATTTTTCCTTTTAGTGCCCGTGTGGCCAAATTCTGAACTCCATCTTAATAAGACGCAAACATATTTGACAGAGTGGTTAGACTTAATAGTTTCCATAAAGTTGTTTTAATAGTTATTTTTCAACAGATGGACAGCTTACATTTGGCTGGATTTCTGTGACAGTGTGATGATTGAAGTTTTCAACAGATGGCACACAAATACTTGGGAAAACACCCTCCCAATATTAAGTGTTGTAAAAAAGACTTTTAGAGTGCCAGAAAAATGATAGTCTGTACTCCCAAGTCCTTAGCCTATGCTATTATGATTATAACTTAGATGTTTTGGAAATTTCCCTTTCTGGCACTTGGATTTATTTTGTTAATGAGCATACATATCTATATTAGAGTGAGAGATGATGAGAAACTGCTGTCAATTAGAGATTCAACACGGATATAGCACTAAATCTCCTTTGAGTATTGAGGAATGTCTCTAACTTCCACCTGCTGAGTCATTCTACTTCCATGCCATACATACATAGGAAATGTAACCTCCCATAAAAATCAAACATCAGGGATTTCTATGTTCTTTCTGAAAATTTTTGACTTAAAAGAAAAAAAAAAACCTTCACCAACTCAGAATTTTCAGACATATTCATCAAGATGGTGAACTCCCTGACCTTTCAAGTTGTCTCACTTCTACAATGGCTACTTTACACTGTTTTTGGAATCAGTAAGTAAGGAATCAGACAGTAAGTGAAGCAGTAGGGGAGTGGTGGAAATCTGTGGGGATGTTTGTGGTTGTCATATGACACAGAGCATTTACTGATTATTTAGTGGGTAGAGACTGAAGTGCCTAGTCCTGCACGATACAGTTTGGCACAAGGAAGCAATGTCCTGTTTCTTACAGTATGACTGAATATCTGGCTGGCCACTCATCTGAGCCTGGAACTTATCTCTGGTTAAGTTAAATGATAGAGTAAGTTTTGCAATATAAGGTATTTTTTGCACAGAATATCAGTATCCACCCATGCCTTGTTCTTTGATTTTACTAGGCTGGTATATGAAAGGCGGAAAGACTTCTCATCTTCTGCTTCTGAATGTTGACCTTTTTCATGCTAAGTAAGTACAAGCATATGGACACTTTATTATGGGTTTTGGTACAGTCACAGACTGAGTGTTTACATAAAACAGATGTTATTATAAATTAAATTCCCCTTTCTATTCCCAATAGGACATCCGATTAATATTTTGGAAATTTTGTATGTAGGCAAATTATCCTATCTATGAATTTCTGGATTTAAAGAAGGAACTATAAAATGCTTACTATTGTAAAGGAGCCCTGGGATTGACCAGGATGAGAAGCATTGCTATAGAAAATTAAGCAATTAACAAACAAAATTCTATCTCACATCTTTTTCAACTGTATGCACATAATACAGTGTTGGAATCATTCAAAGAAAAGGACAGTAGCATGAATTTTAATAAGTCTTTAGTAAGGAATGCAATCCCAATAATTTCTGTGTGTCTATACTTCTATGGAAGTCTTAAACAGATTTTCTTTGGGCAAGTCATGTCAGCTAGATCTTCTTTGTGTCTATCATTTCAGATGGCGTTTAATGATTGCTTTAGTTTGAGCTATCCTGGTAACCCCCAGCCAGGGGACTTGATTGAAGTATTTCGTTCTGGCTATCAGCACTGGGCACTGTACTTGGGTGATGGTTATGTTATCAACATAGCACCTCTAGGTAAGGTTTGTTTACAGCAACTCCTAAGAGCTTTTGAGTTTTCTTGTTATAAGGAGGAATCATGAATGAAATAATGAAATAAAATAGAAACAAAATATAGAAAGCAGATAAACCTATCTGAACCAGGTTTAGAGAAGGACATACTAAGACCAAACTGGCATTGGATAAATCACAAAGACCAATTAACATTAAGATTTAAAACCTCTGAATTGGAAAAAAAAAATGAAGAAGTAAAAAATCCACTGGGGAAAATATTTGTCACAAACATTGTAAGAATCATTGTCTTTATATATCTCACAAATTATATCAATTCATTCAACATTTATTTATAGATTACTCAGCATATGCCAAATGCTATTCTAGATGCTGTGGATACATAAACATCAAAATCCCAACAAACAACTGGGTAAGGACCTATGAACAGTTTTTAGGAAAAGAATACCAGAAGCCAATACCTATCTTTATAGGTAGTAATCTAGAAATTGTATAATAAAATAATAGATTTTATGACTATCACATTAGCAAAGATTTTAAAATGATAATAGTGTGGCTAAGGCTATAAGGAAATAAAATCAAGGTTATTGTTTAAAGAAATGAAAGTTGCTAACATCGTTCCTGAAAGCAATTTAACAGTATGTATTAAAAGTCTATTTTAAAAGATTTTATTTATTTGACAGAGAGAGACATAGCGAGAAAAGGAACACAAGTGGTGGGGGTGTAGGGGAGGTGAGTTGGAGGGGGAGAAGCAGACTTCCTGTGCATCAGGGAGCCCAGTGTGAGCATCTGGATCCCAGGACCCTGGGATCATGACCTGAGCTGAAGGCAGAGGCTTAACAACTGAGCCACCCAGGTGTTCATATGTATTAAAAGTCTTAAAAGAGTTCATATATTCTGACCCTGTAATTGTACTTCCATGATTTTATTCTTCAGAAATATTTATAGAAATGTGGAATAACATTCCTTATAAGAGTGTTTACTTCTACCTCATTTATAACAGTTTAAAAAATAGACAATAGAAAAATAACAAATGTTGGTGAGGATTTGGAGAAAAAGGGAACCCTCTAGCACTGTTGGTGGGAATGCAAACTGGTGCAGCCACTTTGTAGAAAACAATATGGAGGTTCCTCAAAAAATTAAAAATAGAAAGTCCTATGATCCAGTAATTCCACTATTGGGTATTTACCTAAAGAAAATGAAAACACTAATTCAAAATGATATATGTATCCCTATGTTTACTGCAGCATTATTTACGATGGCTAACATGTGGGAGACAACCTAGGTGTCCATCCATAGATGAATGGATAAAGAAGATGTGGTATATAAATAATGGAATATTACTCATTCATGAAAAAGAATGAGTTCTTGCCATTTGCAACAACATGAATGCACCTAAAAGGTATTATATTAAGTGAAATAAATCAGACAGAGAGAGACAAATACCATATGATTTCACTTACATATGGAATCTAAAACACACAACACACACACACACACACACACACACACACAAGTGAACAAACAAGCCAGAAACAGACTCATAAATATAGAGAGCAAATGTGTGGTTACCAGAGGGGAGAGGATAGGGGAATGGATGAAATATGTGGAGGAGACTAAGAGACACAAAAAAAGAAATTCTCAGTTGCTTAATGTTCAATAGGGAACTAGTTAAATGAATTATGACTTTGCCACAGAATATCAGATATATGACATATCTAATAGTTGACATATTAGATATGTCAAACATATTCTATGTTTGACAGAATTCTTAGTTGCAAGTAACAGAAAACAAACAAATTAGGTTGAGCAAAAAGGCAAATTCATTGCTTCACTGAGGGGAACTACAAAAAGGGTGAAGATGGTACTGGACTCAGGGATGCTTGGATGAAAGGGATTGAACATGATTATCAAGCCTCATATCTGCATTTCCTTTCTGTATATTGTCTTAATACTCCCAGACTGTGTCTCTAGGAAGCTGAACTGATTAACCGTCAGTATCCTTAGGCTCTCATTTTTACAGTCCTGAGACCCAACAGAAGAGAGCTAATCCCTTCCTGTTCTAGTAAGAACTAGCATGGAGAACAATCCTAGTTCGTATAGTGTGGATCCCACGCCCATCACTGGACCATCCCTGTGCCCAGGAGAATGAGATACTATAACTGACCCATACAAAACCTTTTCTAGAAAGAGTGAGTCAGTTGTGGGATGGGGTGCTAGATAGGCCAAAACAATAGCTACTATAATGGCCATTAAAAAATCATATTTCTGGCCACATTTAATTGCATGAGATAATCTTGCATGATATTTATTTGAAAATTCCAGATTAAAAATGTAGTATGTAATATGATACCTAATTTGCAAAGAAATAATATATACACATGTGAATGCACACATATACATACATCTGTATTCATGTGTTAATAAGACATAATAGAAGTACATCAAAATAATAACAGTTATTTCTGGGTGGGTAGATAATGGGTGATTTATATCTACATGTTTATGTAGTTTTTTCTGTATTTCCTAAATGCTTAGAAATAAGCACAAATCATTTCTTAAGAAAAAATATATGCAATTAAATAGATTGGGACACAATACCTTTAGAAAAAGTGTTAGTAATCCTAGTCTTACTATCTTGAAAACATCTGAGAATTTTTAATGAAGTGGTTTTTGCAACATTTTGAGATATTTGCCTCTTGTTCTAGAGTATTGGAAAGAGAAATGGCAAATAAAATAACATATATGATAAAGAGCCATTAGTTTCTGCGGAGTCTGGTGATTACCATTAAGCAATGTTACATTATTTCTGCAGTTTTCACATCTGAAAAATAATAAAGAGATTTTCCTGTTCTTTTCTTATTTTCACACATTAAGCTCCATATTACTGTGGCTGTAGCATGGAGCTTTGATCATAGATACTGAAATCCAATTCCTGGTTCTGTTGTTAACTACTCACATCATATTTTGCAAGCCAGTTTATCTCTCCACACTTCAATATCCTCACCTGTAAATTAATTGCAACAGACTAGTCTTTAAAAAATTTAGGAATTCTAACTAGGAGATACAGGCTTTAAGAACTTGTAATGTATAAGGACTTTCAACGTGTAAGATAGTAACTGGAAATGCTGCTTGAAGAAAAGGAGCTTGGAAGGTAGGAAAAAAGAGAAGTAGAAAAAGGAAGAGTGTCTAACCACTATTTACATGGAGACACCCCCCCCACCCCATGATTTACTTGAACAAATAGCCAAGCATAGCAGTCTCAGGCAGATGGAGAGGGACCAGGGCCTGGCGTTAGAGCTGAACACTGAGCAATCATCTGTCCAGGCTCGGATACTGACAGTTATGGTCCCTGGCAGTCTAGGCAGATGCTTGCCAAATAAGGCAGCTGAAATGGAGTGGCAGGGGATGGGGCATATAACAGATGGGTGGGTAGGGCATAGCCTAGGGCCACATCTATTGGACCGCACCTACTAGGTTAGGTTCAGTTTCAGGACCTAGTTTCTTGGTCAAAAGAAACTGGCAAGACAAAAGCAGGGCCCCAGTTGACCCTATCTGACCCTTTAGAGCACTGAAGTACCATGCAGGTTTCAAATTGTACCATGCAGATTTCAAGCCAAGTTGAAAGGACAAGTGTAAAAGGCAGAGGAAGGGGTAAGGAGCACAGCTTCAAGACTAGGATGAACTCACTGATCCTAATACACAACTGCTGAGCTCCAGAGATAGTAGTCTAGAAGGTTCAGATGCTGAAAAAGAGCGTGTTTTATAGAAAAAAGTAGACAGTGGTCTTAGATGTACTGTGCTAAGAACATATGTATACCAAGATCTCTAACAATAATGCCAACTGATAGAGATTGTATTCCTCAAGAATGGGTAGTTTTCTCACCCAATCTGCTTAATGGGCAGATACAAATATTCAGAGAGTTTCCTTATATTCCCACTCATATTGTACTAAGTGTTACTGATAAACTTACAGAATGAGTTGTTCAGTCTGGCAAGATTAAGTGGCCTCTGGTTTGGTGGTAAGTTAGGAACAGAGCTTCCTTCCTTTAGGGATCTCAGTGACTCCATCAGTTCCAAAGGTGTGGCACTGTAATTATATGGCATTGGGTTTCACTGGGTTGTGTCCCTTGATCTTGCTAACTAGAATTCTCCTTATAGAGGATGGCATTTCTTCCTCATTTACGAGCGCCAAGTCTATATTCAGCAGGAAAGCCCTGGTGAAGATGCAGCTGCTGAGGGATGTTGTGGGAAAGGACACATACAGAATAAACAATAAATATGATGGGACCTACTCCCCACTCCCCATGGAAGAAGTCATGCAACGGTCAGAGATGGTTATTGGACAGGAGGTGGAATATGACATACTTGTCAACAACTGTGAGCATTTTGTGACTTTGCTTCGTTATGGAGAAGGAGTTTCAGAGCAGGTGAGTTTCCTTTAGAAGATACATAAAAAGGTTCTTACATTGGAAAAATAGTAACTACTGACTCTAAGACTCCCAGGCAGCAATCAGAAGGAAAAGGACAAGAAAATATGAGAATTCCAAAGGATAAAGGAAGGAATCTAGCTGAACAAGGTCATGTAGCAAGTTAATGGCCAAATTAAAGCTTGAATGTGGACATCATGAATTTGGGGCTGGAAGGAACTTGAAGCAGAACGAAGACCATAGCTTTTCTGTCAGTCCTATTACTCTCCGTCCTTCAGAGTTTTGTTTTGTTCTATTTTCCCATTTCCCTGTCATACAGCAGTTTCAAATCAGTAACCTCATGCACTGAAAAGAACATTCTGAAAAGAATGTTGACATTTTTAAGTGGGAGATCATTTGCCAAAAACATAGATGGTAACTCCGGGATTCTTTTCTCTTAGCTGAGAGAGGCCAACTAATGACAGGCATATTTTGGTGGATTTGAAAATGGTTTCTGTCTCCTTGCAATGCCAGTTTCAGAGGAATTGTGTGCTTTTAAGCAGCTCCTTTGATTCATTGAGCTTTTGGATGATTTTTTAAAAATGGATCGATTATTTTTAAAATAGCATGCAATGTTGCCATTTCTCACACTATTTTGTAGCATAGCAGATTCCTAACTAAAAGCATGCTTGATTCATTTGCCTTCTTTTTTCCTATAATATCACCAATCCAATTCCAACACGGATGTTTTAAGCTAAAGATTTATTAAAGTGATATAAGAGAATGAATAAAGTTTTCCAGTATCTTGAAACTGTTGAATCTGTTATATAAAAGTCTATTCTAAGGAATGAGTTTACAATTCTTCTCATGGAAGCTTGGGAAGATAGGAGAGGGAACATTATGAAAGGATACATTTGTTTTCATTAGGAAATAATTTAATTGGAAACTCATTTTTATTAGGAAATACATTAATATAACAAATGTTCTATTCACATGTAACAATAAATTGCTTCTGAACCAGAACACAGAGGCTATCCACATAAATTCCTGCTCATCTTCGCATTGAAAACTAGTGATACAGCTGGAAATGCAGTCCATCCCTCTCCTTTGCAAATGATAAAGTTGTCTGTTGTGTTCAACAAGCAATTTTTTTAATGTGGCTTTTTTTTTCCCAATTTATTTATTTTCAGAAAAACAGTATTCATTATTTTTTCACCACACCCAGTGCTCCATGCAAGCTGTGCCCTCTATAATACCCACCACCTGGTACCCCAACCTCCCACCCCCCCACCACTTCAAACCCCTCAGATTGTTTTTCAGAGTCCATAGTCTCTAATGGTTCATCTCCCCTTCCAATTTACCCCAAAGCACATACCCTCCCCAATGTCCATAACCCTACCCCCCTTCTCCCAACCCCCCTCCCCCCAGCAACCCACAGTTTGTTTTGTGAGATTAAGAGTCACTTATGGTTTGTCTCCCTCCCTATCCCATCTTGTTTCATGGATTCTTCTCCTACCCACTTAAGCCCCCATGTTGCATCACCACTCCCTCATATTAGGGAGATCATATGATAGTTGTCTTTCTCCGCTTGACTTATTTCGCTAAGCATGATACGCTCTAGTTCCATCCATGTTGTCGCAAATGGCAAGATTTCGTTTCTTTTGATGGCTGCATAGTATTCCATTGTGTATATATGTGGCTTTTTTAAAAAAAGGGATTAGTACCACCTTTTTGCTTTGACTCTAATTTACAGTCCCTCATCTTTTCACCTTTCATACCCAGAATCAACTCAGGAAAATTAATCATTCCTCAACAACTAGAATGGTTCTCCAACAGGTTCTGTTGAAGACAGTGCTGTGACAGCTTTAAGAAGCCATCTAAACTTTGGAATTCTGCTGACCAGAGCTAAACCAATTTCTTCCCCAGGGGTTAGCTGGGTGGTTTTGGGAACATTGTTTATCAGTTTCCTAATCTATAAACTGAGGTTTTTTGGAGGATTATAGGAGATATTTGAAGTCTGTTAGCACACTGTATTACATATTATCCATCACCAAACCAGCAAAACTTGGATGAATATTTTTAATTGCAATATTTAAAAAATTTTATATATCTTTGTTGGTACTCTTCAATAAAATGTTGACCTGATAGAAACTATAGTATTTGTATTATTATTTTCATTACTATCAATAATTAATAGTATTATTACTAATAATAGCTAATATTGGATTCATTTTTAGATCTCCTCAGGGCTTTGGGGTCTTGAGCTTAGAACTGTTTTTTTAGGGGGAATGGCTGTGTCTTTATCCCAATTTAAAAAACTCAAATACATTTAAAAAGATTAGAAAGGTGGAAGGATTGTAGCCCCATCTTTTTCTTCTTTGTGGTTTTCTGTATTCAAAAAAACAATAATAGACTTTATTTTTTAGAGCAGTATATAGTTCACAGCAAAATTGAACTGGAAGTTTAGAGAGTTCCCTCAAAGCCCTCCCCATTAGTCATGTACACAGCCTCCCCAACTATTAACAGTCTACATCAGTGTAGTATACTTGTTACAAAAGATGAACCAACACTGACATGTTACCCACCAGAGTACATAGTGATGAAAGCTGGAATATGTCACCTCAAAATATGTGGCATAAGGATTATTTTGAGCTGAAGGCAGTTGAGAAGCAAACCCTAAAAGTGGGACATACATTTTCAAAGGTGTCCCTCTGCCCTTCTCTAACAGGAAGGACAAAAGTTAATCATCCAGGACAACTGGTGGTTATCATTAAGACTCTTACCAGCCTGGAGAGGACACCAGAGGAATCTAAATGACAACCTTAACTAACTATATTTTGTCATAAGTTTCTCATATATTTACCTTCCCATGGTCCGCTGCTCTGGGAAGCCTAAAAGTGCTTTCTTTTGTTCTGTCATTACTCTACAAACCTACTGTTCTTTTTTGAACATGCCATATAAGCCTGAATTCTACTCCACCTCTTTGAGATACTCTTCCCTGAGTTTCTCCCATGTATATATGAGATGAATATGTTAGTAAACTTGTTGGTTTTCTTTTGTAAAGTTGTCTTTTATTAATGAGGTTTAGCTGAGAAACTAATGGGGATACACGAAAAAGTTTTGCCTCTCCTAAAATAGTTTACATTAGGGTTCACTCTCAGTGTTGTACATTCTATAAATTTTGAGAGATGTATAGTGACATATATATACATCACTATAGTTTCATACAGAATAATTTTCCTGTCTTAAAATTCCTCTATCTTCTGCTTGAGGATTCATCTGTCCTTCACTCTAAACCTCTGGCAACAATTGAGCAGTATGCATACTAAGCAATATGCATGTAAAATTTCTTCATCTATTTTCATGGTTTGGTAGCTCACTTTTCTTTATCACTCAATAATATTCCATTGCCTGGATGTACATTCACCTACTAAAAAACATCTTGATTGATTTCAGTTTTGGTAATTGTGACTAAAACTGCTAGAAACATTTGTGGGCAGGTTTTCATGTGGATATAAATTTTTAGCTCCTTTCATTAAATACCAAGGAGCATGATTACTGCATTGTATGGTAAGAGTGTGTTTAGTTTTATAAGAAACCACCAAAGTGTCTTACAAAGTGGCTCTACCCTTTTGCATTTCCACCAACAATAAATGAGAGTTCCTGTTTTTCCACATCTTCTTTAAGATTTGGTGTTGTGATCATTTTGGGTTTTAGCCATTCTGCTACGTACAGAGTGGTATCTCATTGTCTTACTTTGCAGTTCCTAAATCTGTGAAGTTAAGCATCATTTCATGTGCTTCTTTGTCATCTGCATATCATATTTGATGATGTGTCCTTTGAGATCTTTTGTCAATTATAGATTTTTAAATTGGGTTCCTTGCTCATTTTCTTTTTGTTGAGTTTTAAGAGCTTTTTGTATATTTTAAATAACAGTTCTTTACCAGATCTGTCTGTTGGAAATGTTTTTTTTTTTTTCTAGTCTGTGGCTTTTCTTTAAAAAAAAAAATTTAAATAGACATTTGCCACTGTTACAGTCTTAAAAGGTATTAAAATGTGCCTGCCTTTGTGGAAGATGGCAGCACCCTTGAATAGGCCTGGACAAGCTGAACTGTGATACACTCTGACTGTGCTTCAGTGCATAGCACTGTGGCCTTAGTCTCAGGGGAAGAGGAATTTTGATAAGCCCTGCAGTCATCTGTGACCCAGCTACACTATGTCAGGACACAGCACTCCAGATTCAGCTAATGTTTCATTGGTCATGTATAGATCCTCGGAATGCGACCTTTATTCTTTATGAACCCTGTAAAGGATAAAATGTGAAGAGTCAGCTTAAGTGATTTTGTAATCCTAAATTATAAAATAAAAGCTCTTGTTCATAATAGTTCACTGAGAAGATTCTGGGATGTTATATTCTTGCAGGTCAAATCCCATTACACATAACTCCCAAGAGATTATCCGAATTACTCAGAATTTTGCCATCTAGACTATAACTTGAAATAAGTTTTTGGGATTTGGGAAACTGCCTACACTGTAGGAAGTAGCTTCCTTGTCATGGTATCTGGCATATGTGCTCTCAGGGGGTTTTGGTTTAGGATCACATTGCTTTCCCCAGACCTCTTAGATCTGTGGGATTTCTCTCACCTCTTATGTTTCGAGCGGCTGAAGGAGACAGAGTGAATTAGGTCTGCATTTAGCTGGGACCACCCTACCCATAGGCCTCTGCCACCTCCCCAAGCTATCTTTTGACTCCTCTTTCTAAAGGCACCAATTGCACCTTCTTATTTGTTTATTACCTTCCACACTTCCCCATCTCAGAACTTCCTGGGATCTCAGTCTCTGCCTGAAATTAAATGAGGGTTAGGCTTGATTTATAATCCTTGATTCTTGTCTGATTACTGATTTTGCCCCTCTTTGGAATGTTGTCCTGTATCTTGTATCTTCCTGTCCCTTTGGCTTTCCATGTGCCAAGTGGGTAGCTCTATGCTGCGGCAAATTCTGACTCTTCCTTGGGAAATAACTTAGGTGGTGACTCATTAAAATGTATGAATAAAATAATCAACCAAACAGAATTAGAATTGTAAACTAAATTGGATTTGTCAGTTGTTTGCCAGTGCCATTCTCCCTGGCAACTGAAGATGGTGGCAGAGCAGGGAGCTACAATGACAGGCCTTGTCCCTAGAGACCACAGAATGGTATAACATTGTGTTTCTTTCTTGGCCAGGCCCTTGTGGTCTATTTCCAACAGGGAAGCTACAGTTGGGGAGGTAGCACTGTGTAGCAGTCCTGTGGGGATGGCAACCTATGTGGGGAAGGCCTGTGGGTTAGACAAAAGATACGCTCAAATGTGAGCTGGGTCCCGATTTCCAGTATTTGGGTTGATCCCTAGAGTCATTTGGGAGAAATGTTTTGCTTTATTTGAAAGCCTGATTCTTAAATCCCAGAGAACAACTGTTGTTTTCAGAATACCTGATGACTCTGAAGCATCTGAATGTGACCTTTGGGTCATAAAATTGCACTCAAACTCATACAGATGGAAGGCAATATTAGCTGAGTGCCATGAAAACCATGAATATTCATTAGATCCCTCATCATGATGGTGATTAATATCCTTAAAGCTATAAATGTCTGAACTCCTTTATGGACAATTGAGCTTGAGAGTGGTTTATTTTAGTTTGTCTACATGAGAAATTAATTTTTGACACAATAGTTAACATCATTATTGACTTCTTTGGAAGTTTGTTTATCAAAATAGAAATTGTATCTACCAAATAAGAGCTTATAGGTATTTAGCTTAGATGACATCTCTGAATTATTTTGCTAGTAAACATTCTCAAGTCAGAAAACACACACACACACACACACACACACACACAGATTTTTACCCTGGTATAGGCCCAACCAAACCTGTATGTGTTAGGAGATAATGATTGTTTAGAGGAGATTGGTTCATGACTCAACCTGTTTCTAAACATCATGGTGGTATGACCTCAGGCAAATCACTTAACTTACCAAGCTTTGCAAAACAGGAGTACTACCTCCCAGATGTACTACCATGCTTATAAGGAATTGTGCCATAATGAGTTATAAATTGTTGGGGACCACAATAATATGAAGAATATATACATATGTGTATTTAACTATATCTTTGTCATAATTATAAAAATCATAAATTTATTTGTTCATACACAGTTAAATTTTACATGAAGCTTTAAATTTATCCTTTGTACATTAAAAAGGTCTTCGTTTTAAGAAACAAGCTAAAGTTTGGATTTAAGACAGAGATGCCTTTAGAATAAGATTTGTTTTTTGTTTGTTTCTCATTTCTTTATAGGCCAACCAAGCAATAAGTACCATTGGGTTTGTGGCAGCTGCTGCTGGTGCCTTCTCACTCCTGGGCTTGTTTCCAAAAAGACAAAGAGCAAAATACTATTAACAATTTACTGAAGAGATATTGGAACTGAAGGAATTTGTGAGGAGGGGAAAAAAAAAAACTGGGATGAATACTTATTTTCAATGCATCATTATTGTTCCAAATTCCAGTGATGGATGGCAGGCTCTTTAATAAATTGCTTACTGATACTATCTCATCATTGAGCCATGGAAATTTTTCTTCCTAAAGGCAAGGATTTGCTGTGGCAGCTTGCACAAGAAGCAGTAGCCTTTTGAGCAAGCCAGCAGCAGATCTTAACAAAATCACATCATATTTTATCTTCTACCATAAATGTTGTTTTCCTTTTTCCTGAGGGTGGCTATTTTCTACTTTTCAAAGGAATAGAGGACAGTTTATATGTGATTTTAAAGGAAATGTTAAGAGCCCCAAATTGTTGAGATTGACATCTAACTTCATATTCCCTTTCTGGTCAGAAAAGAAACTGGGACATTTGAACATTTCATTAAGCAGTTTGAGGAGCTCTGATTAACAATCCATTTGAGAGTGCACGCCCATCTCTTAGTTCCTGTGTCGATGCAGGTGGAGTAGACGGGAGACAAAATTCTGTGCTCCAGCATTTTAGATCCAGTGATTTCCCTGGAAGTGACTCGTTTGTCAGGAGTATGTGACAAGCAAGAGTGGGCTGTTACTTCTACATAATTCCCTTTGGATTTTGAAGTATTTCAAGGATTTGACCCTCTTAACCTTAGCAAGAGATCATTAAATGCAGGTTTAAAGTGCCATATTTAGAAAACAATATCTCGTGTTACTATTTAAGACTTTTACTGTAAGTCAAGGAGTGTCATGATTTTATGCTTGCATTTTATTGATTATGTGTTGAATGAAACAAATTACCTTTTAATAACTTCCCAGTGGAATTCTTGTTGGCAGCAGGTGGAGAAAAGTGAATGCAGGTCTCTAAGCCCTAGGATTGTATCAGACATTACAACATTACCCTACAAACCACACTACCAGCCAATGACATCCTTCTCATGCCATAATTAGAAGCATGGCATTAAATAAAGGAAAAGTTCAAGTAGGTGGGGGGTGGAAGGGGATGATCAGGGAACTAGAAATGTGGTAGATAAAGTAAACAGAAGACTCAATGAAAGTCTTGGACCTATTAAGCTGATGTAGATTTTACCCCAGAGTCAGAAATACTTTATGGTTTAATTGCAGCTTTAAGAGTAATGATGACAGCAGGGGTAATGGGCTACACTCAGGGCCAGTAGAGATCCTGTCTTTCTTCTTTGTTCCCTGACCAATCTCTTTTCTTTCTTATGATACCAATTCTGTCTCCTGATAACCCCCAAAGTGGTCCTCTGGGAGGTGTGAATATCTTCTACCAGGTATCATGATCAAAAATGACCCCTTCAGTTTTATTCTAAATTGAATTTCCCTTTCCTTTTATATTTTGCATTCAAGTAAGAGTAAAAAACAAACAACAACCCCCCAAAAAAACAAAAAGTTTTTTTTAAGATTGTCAAATAAGGATGAGATTGGCAGCAGTTTAATATGTTATTTTTCCCAAGGTGTACTTACTTTTTAATAAAGGATGACTGCAGAGGGCAAATTTTCCCCAAGGCAGGAGACTTGAGTGTGGTGCGATTACCATGCTAACCAATGGGAGAGGAGAGGGAGTCGAACTGGAGAAGGAGAGGACCTCCTGAGGACCCTCAAGTCAAACATTTCTAGACATTTCCACTCCAGAAGACAGTTATAGCTATGCTATGTCACAAATGCACTTTTAAATTGAATTTGAGGAAACCTTTTCAGGTAAGTAGCATTCAGACTCCATTGGTTTTCACCCTGAGAGGAAAGCTCACAAAGTTAGTTATCAGTCTTTCCATAAAAATGGCCAGTCTTGATGATGGGCAATTTAAGACTGTACAGTTTGTGTTTCCTATAGGTAATCATTGATAGATGATCATGCTCATTGTGCTTTTATCAAACATTTCTTCCAAGACTATTAAACCTTTCTCTGAGCGTACTTTTAGCAAAGCCAAGTGTAGAGTTCAATTTTATTATGTACCCCCTCCACACAAAAGGATGTGTGAAATAAATACCATCATCTATCAGGATAGTAACAAATAGGTTATTGGAAAAACTGGGTGGGAGAAGCTGTACATTTATTTAATAAAGTTTTTTAAAAAAATCTTTTTATGTCATCTAAATGTCATGGTGTATCAGTTGAATCTCTGATTCTAAAGGTCAAATTACTAAATACAGATATGCCAGTTCAAGGAACCTGAGCTGTCATATATTTTAGGTTGACATACATTTCTTAATCATAATCTAAAAATCTTTTTCATCTTTTGATCTTTCATTGGTAATCACTAAATTAAACACATTTAAAAATTATCATTCTCCAAAGCTGTGCACCAAAGAAAAGGTTAAAAAGCAAATAAAATGTAAATATAAAGGCTTTATTCCTATAGGAATTGGCATTTATGCTACTGGCTTGAAGAACATAGTAAAAAATACTATTCAGAGCAATGTATTGCTGAAATGTTAACATTTTTTTCAATCCTAAAGATTCCAGAATTGTGAAGGTGTATGGAATCCATACATCCCACAGTATCTGGCACATAATTGGCACTCATGGGATAGAACTGGCTAACTAATCACCTATGAGTCACTGGAAATCTGTTAAATTGGCAAAATCAGATTTATTTTTACAAAAAACGCCTAGTAGTTAATTTAAAATGTTCACTAGGGATATACGTCCTCTCAAGGTCACAGTGAGGTGGATATATATTAAAGGTAATAGTGTGCAGCATATATCTGCAGATTTACCATTCCTGTGGCCATTAAGAATTGATTAAGATAATAAAAAGATGAAATGGAACTTAAGGTTGTTTAGTAGCTTGATAATTGTCATGCTGTAGATACAAACATCATGGGTCCCTTCCCCAGGATTGTTTTTAAGATGAGCAATGCTGATTTTGAACCAACTTTTCAACTTAGTACTTGAGGTTTAATCTGTCAGTAGCAAAAAGTAAATAGAAGTGCCATGCTTCTTTAAGTGAAAAGTACATTTTAAAAGGTTATCCCATTATCTTTGTGATTTACCCAGGATTTTCTTGCTCTCTGAGCCCAAAACCATATCCTTTGGAAGATGCCAACATTAGTGGAGTTTGCTTAGATATAAGTTGTGCCCAAGCCAAGATTATAGACAATTAACAGACATCTCCAACACTCTCTTTACCCACACTACCACAGTTAGTGTTGACTTTTCTGAAGTAAATGTCAATTCTTGTTTCTCCGTTAAAGCCATACAAAAGAAGCAAAAAGAGGAATTTTGTGACCTTGGGAAAAGATATGCACATAAATGATCTTTTCAAGTGAATAGAAGATTAAGTAAATTTATGATGATTTATTGAGAGAAAGGCTTTTCCCCCAAATTCTTTTATTTCTGGAGATGCAAATAAAAATATATTATTGAAACTTTCAAACATCAAACTGGTCTTCAATTTTCCTTTGTTTTACCAATGTTCATACTCCTAATTTCACTACCATGAAAACTTGCGCATTTTAGCCAGGATAATGCTATGCAATGTGACTAGTTTATTAGAAAAAAAAAAAAAGGTAATCCAGGAAGGGCATTTTTTTTCCTCAATAGGAGAGGATACAGTCCAAATAATCATATTTAAAGTTCTCTTTTGCAAGATTCAGTACATTGAGAAACACCCTTTGAATCATCCAATGGAGAGAGAAAAGGATAGACTATGATCCATTTTCCATAATGGTTTAGTTTCAGGGAACAAGGAGATGCTGTGAAGCAAGTACAACAATTCTGATTACAGCCTCGTCCAAAAATGCTGTTCTGTGCTTTGGCCTCCCAATTCGAGTTTTGCTCTTGGAATCTGTTCATGGTCCTCATAGCCGAGGTTGATGTAGAATCCATTTTTGCCATCACCTGAATAATCTGTTCTGTGTGTAGGAGGCCAGGTGGAGTCTTCTGCCAGCTTTTTTCGCCAGTTTTTATATTGACTTTTAGAGGAGAATCCAAATTCTTTTTTGATCCATAGCCAGAGCTTTTGGTTTTGAAGGATGACATCCTGAGAAATCAGGTAGAGAAAACAACCAAATTATGAGCCTACTTTTCCCTGCAGCCAGGTTGCTCACCACCGCACTCCGCTCCCCCAGGTCTTCCTATGAGATGTGCTTAGTACTGCTGCTTCTGAAGCAGCTTCTCCTTCCTGCTGTCCCCACGATGTCTAGCAGCTCCCCCCGGTGCTTCCCTTTGAGGAAGAAGAGTGCTTGAGAGAAATCTGCCCAAAGCTTACAGCCTTTCATTTCTACAGATTTTCTAGTTAAATCCTGGCTGCTGATTCACTTAGAATTATTTTACTGCCAGACTGAAATAATAACAAAATAATGTACTCAAAATCAAGGAAAGAAAAAAAAAATCACTGCTATCTGCCACGTGCCACATAGGAGGTGCCACATAATGGTTTGCTGAATGAATGGATAAACTCCAGAACTCCAATGGGTTTTGTTTTCTATTCAGGGGTGGGGGGGTACTCTCTTTTTTTTTTCTTCATAATAGAAGTGGTCAAATTTTGCATTCCACTTTTGGTTATGCTAGCCTTGCTGTCATATACAGTTTATAGCTATGGCCTTTTAATAATCACCTTTAATGATCAAATACCATTTTTTATCAAATTGTATAACTATTTAAACAAACAGCATGTCTATTTTTGAATGCATGAGTTGAGTTTAAAATTTCAGATAATACTGAGATAATACCTGATATAATACTATAATGAATACCTTCATACACATAAGTTTTCTCTCTCCTTTAGGGTTATTTAAAAATATATAGGCTCAAAAATGGAATTCCTTAAAGAGTACGAGAAATTTTATACCATTATATACAGTTATATGTGTGGGTGTGTGTGCATGTGTATGTATTTTTTAAAATTTGGTTGATCCCTTTCCCCAAGGGACTTAGAATACATAAATCTTTTTTTTTTAACTGTCCCTTTAAAAAAAACAATAGTGCCTGAAACTTTCACTGAGTAGGTGAAGTCATTTAGTGACATTGAGTAGAAGAAAAATGCTATAGAGGAAGACTTTCAAGGATAAGAATTGACTAAAATGAGAAATGGCTTCCTTTCTCTCTTAATTAAGGAAGCCCTTCTGAAGACAGTTCTTCACTCGAAAGGTCTCATTGAATTTTAGAGCTAGTAGGTCACCTGGTCTTGTCTCTACTAGCTCATGAGAATACTAGAAAAGTATAATGCCTTCATGGGAGATTACATTAGAGTTAATTTAATGTTTTGCTTTCTATGCTACAGCTCCTAAAAGCACTTCTATCCAGTCTTTAGAGATTTTAGATCACTCTCCATGGAATTTCCCCCAAAGAGAGCATGTACAGCTTTTACAAAACCTTAATAACTAACACTTTTGGGGACAAAAGAGGTTGCATTAAAAAACAGGCATGTGTTGAGAATGATACCTATTTTTCCCCGAGAAAGAAAGTAAGAGATGTATAGAAATCACTTTACCTCTACAAAGAAGGCCACACAGAATTGGATGAGGGCTACCACCAAAACTGAAACCCTCCATGATGTCAGGGTTGGGATGAGCTGTTAAAAAAAGAAATACTACCTTTATGCTTTGCATATCTTCCATTTTCAAACAAAATATCTTAATGATCTTGTTTAATTTATATTTGTAACAAGTCTCTGAGCTTGGAGGGTGGGGATGGCTTTCTCCACTTCACGGATGAGGTCAGTACCTTGCCCAAGGATTCAAAGCCAATCAATAAATGGCAGAGCCAGAATGCAAATGAGAATTGACTGCCTCTGGGCCTGTGCTCCCTTGACTGCCTGACAGAGACTTTGGAAAATGTGCTATGGGTCACACACATGAGACAAAGCACTTTGGAACCTGCGTGTCTCTCTTCATTTTTATCTTTTCAAAAACAGGAAAGAGAATACAAGATGAAGTTGTTCATTTAATAATACTATTACTTCTAATCCTCCCAAAGCAAAATCTACCTGGAGTTCATTCTTTCAGTAAAACTGATGTATGAGTAAAACATAAAGGGGAAAGAGATTCAAGTTGCTTTTGAAACTAGGTGGAAATTTTCTGAACAAATGGTCCTAGCACTAAATCTAATGGCTTGATGGAATTTGAACCCACTCAACCCACCTCCTTTTAAGGACTAAAAGGTGCATACTGACCACCAAACAAAATTAGGTAATAGGTGTGAACACTACAACTTCTCATGCTGTATCCATAGCAAGAGACTATTCACACAGAGCCCTTCTGACCCAAAGTAAAGGACAGGGATTGAGCTGCCTTTAGGACTAAACCCACAGACCTTTCACCATGTCTAGAAGCTCACTTGCAATTCTCACCCCTAGTCTGATATGGGGTATTTCAAAGTAACACTTTGTTATTTTTTTCCCCAAGTACAGACAGACTTTCTGAGGTTGTGAGACACAGGCTGTGTATGGAGACGGTTATAAGGTGTGGTAGGGGGTCAGATCCCAGGGGAGAACCTGGCCCTTGCCCTCCCTGTGGCCCCTGCCCTCATCTTGGAGGTCTCTTCTCCATCTCTTGGCTTGGATGGCACCTGTCATATTGCTTTGGAATCATCTGCTTGTGGGATGGTCTTCCCTCCTAGTCCCTGAACTACTTGAGAGGGTTGCCCACATATTACTCATCTTTGGAGCCCTAGTGCCAAGCATGCGCTAAAGCTTCATAATATATTGTAAGTGACTAAATGATCTAGGTTTTCACTTCCTAACTGCGTCTCTGTCCACAGCCTCTCTGGCTCTAGCATGTAGCCTTCCTGCCATCATCTACTTAGTCATCCTTAAAAACTCTGCTGAAAAAAACCTGTTTGGATATCTTCAATGACTCCCTGTTGCTTTCAGAAGAGAGCCCAAACTTCCCTGACCCTCTCCATCCAGCCATGCCTTCATCACATTCCATAGCATGGTGCTGCCATCTTTGCCAGTCTTCCAGGTGTTCTGTGAAACAAGTCTGGCTTTTGATTTTTATCTCTGCCACCCTACATTCTTTTGCATTTCCAAGACAAAAGAGATTCTTCCAGCCCTCTCTGCTTGTGCTCAGGCTGTTCTCCTGGTTGGAAATACCCCTACCCCTTACCTAGCAAAACCTAGCCTATCCTCTAGACCCAGATCACATTGTGTCTCCTCCATGAAGCCTCCCATGATAGACACGGCCCCATAAGAACTCCTTCTTCCTATGTTCTCACTTCTATGTTACACCCTCTTGAAGCATGGGTGGTCTCATGTCACCACATCATCATATCTCTTGGGTGGGGCTCATCTTCACAACAAAACTAGAGATTGCAAATCAAGAGTCAATCCTCTTTTTTAAATTTCTCCCACAAGTCTGGCTCCAAGAATGGATTCAATGACCTCTTGATAAATTTTATTTTAACTCACTGCACCCCAGATTAAATGATGTCCACTGAAATAAAACTCCCTGCAGTCGATGTCTGACAGAGAGACTATGATTGGCCTGTATGTCTACTTTTTCTTACTCCTTACAACTACATCATAAAGGATTTCTACTATATGTTAAAAAAACTAAAATTGAAGAATTAGTTATTATTGTGTTAATACATTAATTTATTATATTAGTATAACATGGAAGGATAAAATATCCACACATAGTATTTTAGGTGTGAAGAGATAAATGTCCCTGACTGAAAATATAGATAATCTGAAAACAATCAGAGGGTCACATATGGGAGAGCCAGGTAAGCTATTTGTTGTTTTAGTAAATGAGAAGAACCTCACAATATTAAAATATCAGAGAGAATATGGTAATAATTAATGGCGCAGATATGGTTCCATCGCACATGTGAGTCATTGAAGATGTGATAATGAATAGCTCTTACCTCCATTCCATGGTATATATCTTGAAAGTCAGAAAACAGAATGAAAACTGTGAGACCCAAGGCAGACATCAGCAGAAATGAAAATATATCTGAAGAAACACCAAAACATTATTTTTAGATACTAAATGAATGTTTCATATAATTTGGCACACACTGCAGAACCAATGATCTCTGTTGGGCAAATACCGGATACATCTTCAGATGTTTTGATATATCCTCATATGCTTTAAAATATGTTCTAATGCTTATAAGACAAAGGCTGTATTGTAACATCTTTCTTTGAAAGGCGAGGTGCAGAAAACTGCCAATTAACTACGGTAAACTCCATAAAGGAGTCACGTCAGCTGAGAAGTCCAGGGAGGCTAGGACACCCCGCAGGGACCAGCTCATGTAAAAGGTCCCCAGAGAGGCCCTAAATCACCGCACAGCTAGTGAGTCGTGCCTGAACGGAGAGTCAGTCCCCTCAGCACCACTTCATTCTTCCTTGTTGCCTACAGATTAAGGTCCAGGGTCTTCAACTGACGTTCAAGGCCTTCCCCAATTCGATTTCAATCTGCCTTTCTGATCTGCTCTCTGATGGCTCTTCCTTATGTGTCTTAGGGAAGTTAAATCACATAGCTGCCATTTCCACGGAGGCCTTTGTTGACAACATACACTGTGTAGGTGATATTTTTCCTGTCTTGGCAAGTTCCACTTTTTCTTTAAAAAAGCCAATTCAGATACCACTTTTTTTTTTTTTTTCAGATACCACTTTTTTAAAAAGACTTCCCCAGCCTCTCTTACAAAGTTTTATTTCGTATGGTTATGGACCACTCTGCTTTGCCTGATCTTCCTTTATGAATCTACTAGACTGTAACCACTTAAAAGTGTCTTTGTATGTGTTTTTCTAGGACTCTGAATGGAAAGAATGAGCAACTCTCCTGTACATCTGTTGGGTTCTTTCTCTCCAACCAGCCCAAATGGCTTTGCTTTGGGGAGCTAAACTTCCCAGGATGCAAGGTGCCAGCACCACTGTTCTTAACCCTCCAAGCCTCCCAACACCTGTGTCCTCAGAGCTCTTGGGCACTTTGTAGATGGTGCCTTAGAAATGTTTTTGGTACGATTAGCATCTCCAGGCCAAAAGAGTAGCATTTCATCTGTGTTGCCATGACATAAATGATTCTTACAAGTGTTAAAATTCATAAACAAACAAGCAAAGTAGGTTTTCTCTTATATTCTCTCCACCTCATTTATTCCAGTGTTTATGGTCTGCCAGCCCCCAACTCTATATAGGCCTCTATAACCAGAAATCAGAAGTAACTGCCCTCTACTGCTGGCCCTTTTCTATTTTTTTTAAGATATCAGAGTTCTGTTTTCACCCTTGTGCCCAACATGTGCCCACACACTCTTCCAAGCTTCACTTTATTTATTTATTTAAATTTTATTTGTTTATTTGACAGAGAGGGACAATGAAAGAGAGAGCAGAAGCGGCAGCGGGGGTGGGGGCAGTGGTGGGCAGCAGAGAGAGAGGGAGAAGCAGGCAGAGAGAGGTGAGCAGGGAGCCTAATATGGGGTTCGATCCTAGGATCCTGGGATCATGAGCCGAAGGCAGATGCTTAATGATCCAGGTGCCCCAAAGCTTCACTTTAGATACACAACTAGATGCAGCACCTCCCAGAAGAATACTCAGGCTTGCATGGAAGAGGTGTGAGGCAGACAGAAGAAAAGCAGGAGCTGCAGGATTGCTTATTTCCCAAAATAAAGTGACTTGAATAGCTTGATGATAAGAAGAGCCCAGAAAAGGGGCTGTATGGAGTTTTCATTTTAACCATTGTCTCCATGTCTCAGGGACCCAGCTACTGGGAAGAAGAGGATGCCCCCAAATGTCCAAGCTGATGAAGGCCCGGTCATCACAGGAACCAACTGAGTGCAATGCACATCACATTGTCCTTAGACTGACGATCTGAAAACCAGGCCAGGTGGGTGCACAAATGACCATTGTGGAAGCAAACGCTTAAGACTTCATTTAATTCAGCTTTGATTAGAAAACATAATGAGGAACCAGATGAATGTTGCCTCCCCTGATCAATCTCTACTGATGAGGAAAGTTGAAACTCTTTTTACATAGGTAATTTGGAAAGACAAGTCCTTGGCAAGGCACTACAGATTGTTTTCAGACCATGAAAGGGAAGGGGTCACAAATATTCATACCTACTTCCATAAAAATTAAATTTGTATTTTTTTCTATATCTCATCATCATAAAGTTGATCTCCTGTCCAAGGTTATTAAGACAGGGACAGACTTGTCTTTTCTTTTTTTCAAGATTTTTTTTATTTATTTGACAGACAGAGATCACAAGTAGGCAGAGAGACAGGCAGAGAGAGAGGAGGAAGCAGGCTCCCCTCTAAGCAGAGAGCCCAGTGTGGGGCTCAATCCCAGGACCCTGGGATCATGACCTGGGCTAAAGGCAGAGGCTTAACCCACTGAGCCACCTAGGCGCCCATAGACTTGTCTGTTATATCAAAATAAAATCGTTTGATATTTTAATATTAGTTCCAAGACTTTTGAGAGTATGTGATTTATTTCGAGATTATGTTGTTAATTTGTTTATAAAGTTTTTTTATTTAAAATTAGCAGTTAGATTTGATGTAGAACTTGAATTCACCCACAAACTCTAAGTCAATATGTTGTAACTAATCCAATTCTCACTTAATTCAATTTATGAAAAAAGACTTTGTAGCTACTGTTCAAATTAAAGTGCTAGCTAATACAATATATCATATCCTCCTTATAAAATATATTCACAATTTAAAAAAGGGACTATAAGTGATTAACCTTAAAACATAAAGTGAAATCTTGATTGTTGTGAGAAGAGCTAAAGGCATTACCAAAATGGAATCAAAATTAAGAAATCTCATAAGAAATTCAGGAAGAAGTTTATAGAATACATAAAATTAAAAGAAGATATTAGCATGCTGTCAAAACCCTTGACAAAATAGCTATACAGAAAAAAGGTGGGGTTGTGAAGAAATAGAATGTAAATAATTACTAAAATTAGTTTAATATAGTAAATGTATGTTTCTAATTTAGAAAGAGGAGTAAGGCTTACTTTTCTAATATCTATGACTTATTTTGAAAATTAGAGTTTACAGGTTGTGCCATGGGATGGCATATCTGTAGTAAATTCTCTAAAGCAAAAATTTTATAGACTAGATTTTCTGATCATGATAATGAAAGTAAAAATTATTAATCAAATTTAAATGAAAAATCCTTTCCAACATAGAAATTTAAAACAAAATTCTAAACATCTCTTGGTCAAAAAGGAAATCAAGTCCATTTCATTTGTAAGCTACTGATAAGAAGAGTAGTAAGAGAATGAAAACAAAATCTCTTCCCACTTGAAGATGAAAAATTGCTATTCTTTTTTTTTTCCAATTTATTTATTTTCAGAAAAACAGTATTCATTATTTTTTAACCACACCCAGTGCTCCATGCAAGCCGTGCCCTCTATAATACCCACCACCTGGTACCCCAACCTCCCACTCCCCCGCCACTTCAAACCCCTCAGATTGTTTTTCAGAGTCCATAGTCTCTCATGGTTCACCTCCCCTTCCAATTTACCCAAAAGCACATACCCTCCCCAATGAAAAATTGCTATTCTTAAACTAGTGGGTCAAAGAAGAAATTCAATCATAATTAGACACATGAAAATGTAAAGAATGTAACCCAAAATATACTTCTTGATCTTGAATGCTTTTCTAATTTCATAAAAATAAAAGAAAATGCATATATTATAAAGACAATTAAAACATTACAATTTTTTTCAGACAAAGTAAGAAGGGGGAAAGAATGGGAAAAGCAAAAATTAACAAGTTAGAAAATGGAAGACAGTATTATTAAATTTTAAAGAAAACCAATAAAAATACATTTCTGCTAAGAATAAATGAAACCAGGGAAATCGGAGGGGTAGAGGAGAGACTGTGGACTCTGAGAAACAAACTGAGGGTTTTGGGAGGGAGAGGGATGGGAGAGATAGGTGAGTCTGGTGGTAGGTATTAAGGAGGGTATGTATAGCATGGAGCACTGGGTGTGGTGCATAAACAATGAATCTTGGGACACTGAAAAATAAAATTAAATTAAAAAAGAATACATGAAACATAAGACATACAGGATGAGAACGTTAAAAGTTAGAGAAGGCATTAAAGTTCAAAGAAAATGCCACTCAAAATCTGATGCTAAGGTTTGATAATCTCGATGAAATAGAATTATTCAGACCCCCCCAAAAAATTATTATTTAAAAAACAGTTTAAAAATAAAATAACTTAAATCAATTCTTTAAAAAAAATCTTTCAAAGGAAGGATTTTGAGGCAGATGATATTACTGGGTTCTTGCAAACTGCCAAGGAATAGACAATTCCTATCTACAAAGTATTTTTTCTGGGAAAGAAAAAGTCGAAGAGTTTTCAAATCTAATACTCATATCTAACAAAACACTGCACAAAAACATCAGACCAATCCAATATAAAATGCAGACATTAAAATACTATAAAATTCAACTTAGTAAGAGTATAATCCACCACAAATAAGTAGGGTTTGCTCAAGAATATGAAGATAACTTAATAATAAGTTTATTAATATAACAGATTCTAACAACGGGTCAAAAGGAAAAAAAAGGCATCATCATCTCAGTAGGTGATGGGAAGGCATTTGATGAAATACATCTCCTGTTCTTGGTTTATTTCATGGAAATAAAAAGGTATTTTCTTTACATGAACCAATATTGAACCAATATTTGAAATCATATTTACAGGTGAAAACAACTGAAGTATTTTTATTAAGGAGTAGAACTTTTTGCTACCAACACAATTATTTAATATTATCCTGAAAATTCTGGACTGTATACTAAGACAGAAAATATAAATAAGCAATATAATTACTGGAAAAGAAGAAGAAGCATTACCTGCAGATCATATTAATTATCTTTCTAGAACACTCAAGAATCAAGGAATAATAGCAAAGTTCAAAAAGGGTTCTGGATAGAAAATAAACAACACTATAACTTTTACAGGTTTTAGTGATAACCAGTTAAAAAAATGTGATGGGGGGCTGGGTGGGTCAGTGGGCTAAGCCTCTGCCTTCGCCTCAGGTCATGATCCCAGAGTCCTGGGATCGAGCCCTGAATTGGGCTCTCTGCTCAGCCGGGAGCATGCTTCCTCCTCTTTCTCTGCCTGCTTCTCTGCCTACTTGTGGTCTCAGTCAGTCAAATAAATAAATGAAATCTTTTTATAAAAAAATGTTTAAAAAATGTGATGGGAAAAAGTCACTCACAATATAAAGAAAAATATTAAAAAAACACAAAATAAGTTTCTTAAATGTTCAGGATCTACAATGGAAAAAAACAATAAATATTTACTGAACGATGTAAAAAAAAAGCATGAACAAATAGAGAAGGATGGCATGATTTTAAATGTGAGGACTAAATTGTGTTAACAAATAATTTTTTCCCAAAGTATCAGAATTCAGAAAGGGATTTTTTTTAAACCTTACAGTTTGTTATAGAGTTTATCTGGAAGGATGAATAAGCAAGAAAAGTAAGAAATCTTTGTGAAAAGTGAAGAGTAATGAAGTTATGCCAATCTTACTATTCATTAAAATTTATTATAAAACTATAGCTAAATGAATAAAACTATAATTTTTAGATCAAGAATAGACTGGTACATTAATGAGACAGAAAAGATAGTTTAGGAACTAATTAATAATATAAAAATTGATTTGTAGGTATATAACATATATAAATATAATATAGGGGTGCCTGGGTTGCTCAGTGGGTTCAGTGCCAACTCTGGGTTTTGGCTCCCGTCATGATCTCAGGATCATGGGATCCAGCCCCGACATGGGCTCTGAACTCAGTGGGGAGTCTGCTTGAAGTTCTTCCACCTTTCCTCTCCCTTCCCCTGTTCTCCTTGCTCCTACCCCCACAGTCTCTCTTCCTAGAATGAATAAAAATAAAATATTTAAATATAATATAAAAACTCACATAATATAAAGTATGTATCTAATAAAGCCATACATATACATGAATATGTATGTATGCTAAGGGTGGCATTATATTTAATTAAGAAATAAATGATCCAAAGAAATACTAAGTAATAAAATCTTCTGGGAAAACTAGTAATTACTTGAATAAAGTAGTTTGAGTTCTCAAACTATATGCCACTATTAACATTAGATTTTTAAAAAGAATGAATTAAAAAATATAAATAAGCAATTCAGAAAAGAAATGTTTAATCATATGAAAATATGTTCATCCTCACTGGTGACTTAAGAAATGCACAGAATGGTTAAAGTAACTTGTCCAATTTTATGAAGCTACAAAAGAGGTCAAGTTGTATCTGAATTGATTAGAAGGTCTTCTACATGGGCGCCTGTGTAGCCCAGTCGTTTAAGTTTCTGCCTTGAGCTCAGGTCATGATACCAGGGTTTTGGGACGGAGACCCTCATGGTGTTTCCTTCTCAGTGGGGAAGCTGCTTCTCCCTATCCCCCTACCCTTTCTCCCACTCATGTACTCCTTCCCACTTGTGGACTCTCTCTCAAATAAATAATTTTTTTTAAAAGAAGGTCTTACAAAATACCTTGACATATACAAATGTGCTCTAAATCGTTCTTGATGACTCACAATGGGACAGGACTCACGTGACTATTTAATAATGCATGTGTTTATCTGCCAATGAGTAGGTTACTGCCCAATCTTCTACCACCTATGAAATGTCCTTCAACACTCAATTTAAAAAAATTTAGAACAGAATTATATTTTTAATGACAAGGCAAATCCGAGAAAATAGAGAAAACTGAATAAAATAATGAAAAATGTGGATAGCTAGAAGGGGAACTTAGAAGAATGAATCAAGTCAAAACAGCATTATACAACCAGTAGAAATACCAGCGCTCCATTTTGGCATTCAGCCATCCCTTCATCACCGACCTGGGACTCTGGGAGGGTGGGGAAACGGAAAGAAAATGTGAAAAGAAAAATTAAACTTCATATACTCACAGTTTGTGTAGATGGGTTTTCGAAATGGCTTTCCCTTAGAAAAGATAAACGCCACTGTGATGCAGTTGATGGTGGCGATGGGCCACAGTGTGGTACTCTCAAAACTTAAAATTGAACCAGGAATCAGAGTCGCATTTCCAGTCCCATTTCTCTCCAAACTCACATTCGTTGAGAAATTACTTTGGTTGTCCAGAAAGCACTTACTACAAAAGAATTGCCAGCATTTATGGGATCTTTTATTCTATTTTTATCAGGTGGTAGGAAAAAAAAAAGTTTATCACTACCATGGGATCTCAGCTTTCAAATTGCTCCAGCCAGTAACCACCAGAACATATTTTGTTCACTTTTTGCAATGACAAAGCGGAAATAAAATTTAAAACAAGTCAAAATTATTCTTTGTCTAGCATTCCATTTAGAACACGTGATCTGTCTTGAAAGGACTTGGATGATAATTTTCTATGGCATTCCTTTCAATTCAGAATGAATGAACCATGGCTATCTGCGTGTGTGTGTGTGTGTGTATGGTTAGGTGTGTTGTCACACGTGTGCCTGTATGCATTAGAGTGAGCGTGTGTGTGTGTGTGTGTGTGTGTGTGTGTTGTCTTCTCTTCTGTGGACTTATGTAAGCCTACTGACTCAGGCCCTCAATTTGAATCTGCCCACTCTAATCCACTCTCATACTGAGGATCCAAACATGACCCTCTCCTGCTTCTGAGTGTCTATGGCTCTATTTTGCTAATAAATTAAGTTCCAGCTTCTCAGGCAAGCTCAGAAGATCTGTGTACTCTGGTCTCTATCGGCCTTCCTTCCCTTATCTTTTGACAGTCTCCTTATGCTCCTTTTATTCCAAACATAGGAATATTTTCTGTTCCCCAAATATCACAGTTTGCACACATCTGGGTCATGTACTCCATTCCCTCTCCACCCCTTTATCTGAACGGCTTTGTTTTTAGTTCACTGGCAAGCATAACTACCAGACTCCATTCTTGCCTCTAGCACTGAATTTAGCTCACTGCAATTATTCATTTGCATATTTTTATTTTCCATCTCAGGGATGAGAGTTCCTTGAATATGAACTGTCTCTTTTGGTTTTATTTTGTTATTGTTTTACTCAAATTTACAAATCCTTAGCACCTAGCACAGATATGCCACAGAATATTTGCTCAGAAAAGTACTTAACAGATGGGTTTTCCCAGTCCAGATTGATCTATTAGCAATATTCATTTTTTTAAATAATCAAACTTACAAATTAGTTTCTATCCACTTTCTTGTTCAGCTTGAAATTTTTACTCCTATAACTTGTTATAGATGAAATTAGTTCCCAAAAAATAGACTTAAGTCTTTTAATCCTTGGTTCCCTAGGGTCCTGAGATGTGTTTTCCATAGAGCAGAGGTTCAGTGACTATTTGCTGAACACATTAATCATCAGTAGCCACAAAGTGTTTTTGCACAAAGGGGACAGATAGACCAAAGGCCTGAATTATAGAGTTTAACATAAAAGTGTATCTAATCTGTTATACTTACATTGCAGATAAGAAAGTTAAGGCATAGCATAGCATAGCCGTTAGTGATAGAGGCAGGATTACCTATCCATCACCCTTGGGGCTATACGTTCTTGTCCTCCAGATTCAATCAGAATATTATCTCTGAGTACACACACTCCAATTAGGAGAAAAATCTTGTTTTGAGAAAAATCTGGTTATGAATTCTCACTCCAAGTAATACTTGAATTTCTGAATTTAGGATCTCAATGACAATCTGGGACATCATTTGATAGTTTTAAATCTTTCACTGATTCCTGGGGCTCGGCTCCTTCAGGATCACAGTAGAGTGTGTGTAAAGGAGTTTGTACAAGCCTTACTTCAAAAAGAGATGCTCCTTTTCTGCCTTTCCTTTGGAGGTCAGGCAGGTTTTGTCAGAAAAAACAAAGTTTGAATATCTATGGCATAGTTCACTACATTTTACCCTTAATTTATAGTTAAAGACTTTCCCTAAGTCTAGTGTTCAGTTAAATCAGAAAAATGGTACCATCTACTAACATATTATTCATTTGAAAAATGCAAATAAATTTAAACAAATATATCTGGTAAAACAGGGGTCAGCTGACTACAGCTCATTAGGTCAAATCCAACTCAACACCTCTTTTTGTAAATAAAGTTTTTTTTTTAATTAACATATAATATATTATTTGTTTCAAGGGTATAGATCTGTGATTCATCAGTCTTACACAGTTCACAGCACTCACCATAGCAAGTACCATCCCCATCTTTGTATAAACAAAGTTTTATTGGAACATGGTCACACCTACTTATTTACAGATTGTCTATGGCTGCTTTTCACTACAACAGTAGCACTGGGTAATTACAACAGAGATTGTCAGGTCCACAGAGCCTAAAATGTTTACTCTCTGACCCTCCACAAGAAACGTTTGCTGACCTCTGGTCTATATGATCTCCAAACCACCAGGGAATGAGTACATTCATTCAGTCAGCCAATGGTTGGGTCTACACATCAACAACAAATGTGAAGATCTTTTTCCACCCACTGCACATGGCTCACCCCAGGACTCTACCCATTAACTGTGTTCTGTGTTCTATCTGGTCATTGATATTTTGCAGTGTGGAGACACAACTTTTGTTAATTAAAAAGTTACGGACTGGGGAGAGGGACAAACCATAAGAGACTCCTAAACTCAGGAAACAAATTGAAGGTTGTTGGGGATCAGGGGACGGATAGGGTGGCTGGGTTATGGACATTGGGGAGGGTATGTGCTATGGTGAGTGCTGTGAATTGTGTAAGACTGATGATTCACAGACCTGTACCCCTAAAGCAAATAATATATTATATATTAATAAAATAAAAATCAATTAATTAATTAATTAAGGGTATATGTGCAAAACAAGTTGTACAATGACATTGCGGACTCATTGTATCACCTTCAGAAAGGAAAACTAAAAAACTGAACTTTACCTGTATCTGTAGACCTCACAATACCAGGGCTGCTGCTTCACGTAGAGAAATGCACAGATTTGCACAATGCAGGTGAAACAGGTGTTCAAAAAGACTGAGAGCAGCAAAGGTGGAGAAAGGAGCTGTCCTGCTGGTCGGTAAGAAGCCAGCTTTGGGTAGGCATGAGTTGAACTCACTGAAAAACAAATGCATTTTCCCCTATTATGATTTCATTATTGACAGTAAAAATTGGGATGCATCTTATCTCAAGACTTGCATTAGGGTTCAGAGTCAGCAAACATGAACGAGGCTTTATATCTAGATAAGCACATTGCCTAGGTGCATATCCAATGCTACCAGTCCCTGCCTCTTCCATGTTTTTGTTTCACCTTCAGAAATGAAAACCAATAGGTTTAAAAGTTCTGCTAATTATACATTTACCATGTTTCATGGTGCAAATATTTTCTCCATAACCAGACTGACCAGGAACGGTAGGTAAAATAGAGTGTGGCCTTTCACATGAATAAGCAGTACTACGATCTTTTAGTGGTGGGAAGGTGGGGAGTTAAGAAGAGGAGCATAACTGACTGGGCGGTTCAGTCAGTTAAGCATCTGCCTTTGGCTTAGGTCATGATCCCAAGGTCCTGGGATTGAATCCCCTGTCAGGCTCCTTGCTCAGCAGGGAGCCTGCTTCCCACTCTGCCTGCCTCTCCGCCTTCTTGTGCTTGTACTCTCTCTCTCTGAAAAATAAATGAATAAAATCTTCAAAAAAAAAAGTGGAGAATAAGAGGCATCAGGCTAGATTAATCTTTATATACTGGTGATTTTTTTTAAAAAAGCACTCATTTTATTATTCATTCAGTCAACATTCTCTATACTTCAGTGTAACAGGATAGATGCTAAAGGTATGTTCTGTTCCATCCTGGTTAAGTCGTAAGTGGAGAACTGCTAGAACACATTACACCTGGTCAGGGAAAAGAGTTCACAAGATAATCTTGCTTCCAGATGAGAGTGTTAAAATGTATTATAGTTTTGATCCTAAGGTGTTTTTTTTTTTAATTTAAAGGTTTGACAATAGGCAAAGGTTAAATAGAACAACTATAAGAAAAGATGACTGCATTCTTCGTAGAAGCCACATATTCTAACAAGCTGATGAAAATGGAATGTACTTTACTTCTTAGTGCATCACAGGAAAGAAGCATGGAAAGGTCAGGAATTAGATACAATGCATTCAAAGGTTTACATTATAGTCAGGTTTCAGTTCTTATCTTCATATCTATTGCCTTTTCCTTTTTTATAGCTGATCTCTGGTTTCTTTGATGTAAAGAAGAAAGTAGGGTATATATGATTAGGTTTGTGTTCATGCATGTAAGGGCAAGGCAGTAGGAGCAGGTGTCCAGTTTGGGATGATAACACTCTAAAGTAGGTCTTCAGTTTTCTCAGTGGGTTCTCAGGTAATCACATGGACCTTCTGGTACTTCATTTTCTCACGTAGAAAGTGAATGTGTAGGAATGTCTAAATGGTCTCCAAAGTCTCTCCTGACTCATTTACTCTAAAGCTCTATAACTATCTAAGGCTTTAGCTTTACCAATTTAATCAGTGTTTCCCCAGGAGGATCCTAGGCTATAGGCCATGGGGTATGCAGAGATGAAGAGGACATCTCATTTGCCCTGAAGAGCTTGAATTCTGATGGAAAAACACAGATGTGTTGTGTCATAAAGAATTTGGCCAACCTTTATTCCTAGATCCTAGGATGTATCCTCTAAATTGTTGGGATTTCTTGAGTTGACAAAAGTGTCTTTTTATTCATGGTAGCCCTGATGGTTTATGCAAACAAGATCACAGATGGTGGGACCAAAGAAAGTTGGTGATGAAGTGATGACTCAGGATGGAACTGGCCATCCCACAAAAAAAGCTAGAGATTGTGATCAACTTCATGGCCAATGATTCAACCAAACATGTCTACATAAGAAAAACCCAATAAAAATTCTAGACAAGACACCAAAGTTCAGGTGAGTACTGTTTGGTAATACTCTGCATATTGTCGCCATGGATGTGTCAGGAAAGTAGGGCAAACGGGCACCCCAGGAAGAGGACAATGGAAGTGTTGAGATCCTCCCACCATGGGATCCTTTCACCAGACCTCACCCTGTGTGTCTCTCCCTTTGGCTGGTTCTGATTTGTATCCCTTTGCTATAATGAAACTGTAATCCTATGTAGACCACTTTCCTGACTTTTGTGAGTTATTGATATGAATTACTGAACCTGAGGAGAAAATGAGAACCCCCACATTTGCAGCCAACTGGTCAAAAATGTGAATGGGACCCAAAACTTATGGCTGAGGTCTGAAGTAAGGACAGTCTTAAGAACGTTATGTCCTTAACTTGTGAAGTTTGGCATCACTCTGGGTAGTTGGTGTGAAAAGTCATTGCATGGCATGCAAGGAAGGGGCACACAGTGTGGCCTCTTGTCAATGCAAAGAGACTGTGCTCTGGCCAGAGAAGGCAGAGGCTGCCATGCTTGGAGTTTTTTCCACGTTCCTATACTCAAGGATGAAGATGGCTACAGAGTGCATGAAGAGGCTGTGGGTGATGGAGAGAGGTGCAACTGTATCTCTATGCATTTGACTCTACCTCTCCAGTCCTCCCTTTCTCAGATGCTCACTGAGTTTCTGACTTTTCTATTACCCAGACACCATACTGGCTTGAATTATTGGCCTCATGGTGGTAGAGTGCACTTTACCAGCCTTTAATTTCGGTTTCACTGTGTGATTTTCTGAGGCCAAAGCAATGTTTGCAGAGGTTTCAGGTGTGCTTGTGTGGCCAGCCTCACTCTCTGTGATCACAAGGAGAGCATGCCCAAGTCTGTCATTCCAGCCTGGCTCCAGAATGAAAAATGTGGAGCAGACCTGAATGAAACCCATAGCCTGGACCAAGACTACCTGATCTACGTCCTAAAGCTAATCCAATTCAGCTGACCTAGATGGGCTGAATGACAGTCTATCTACAGAGCAAGAGTGGGTATTGTAAGCCACAGAATTGTGGGGAGAGGTTTGTTATACAGTATTATTGTTGCAATAGCTGATTGAAGCAGAGTCCTTACATAATGATTATTTTAACCCTTCCTATATTAAAAATTCTAATGCTTTCTGATAGAGAATCTGAATATCTGATCACACACACACACACACACACAATAAATAAATAAAAGAAAAGACTAGCATTTTAGGGCCCCTATTATGTTCCAGAGGCTCTGTGAAGTGTCTTACAAACATTATTTCATTAAAAAGCAATGCAAGGGGCACATGTGTGACTCAGTCAGTTAAGCAACCAATTCGTGATTTCTGTTCAGGTCATGACCTCAGAGTTGAAAGATCAAGTCCTGCCTTGAGTTCTGTGATGGGCCTAGAGTCTGTTTCAGATTATCTCTCTGCCCCCCTACCCGCGCCTCTCTCTGACCCTATCCCTTGCTCATTCTCTCTCAAAATAAATAATAATAATAATAATAATAATAATAATAAATTTTTTAAAGTAATGCAAAATAGGTATTTCAGTTTTATTTTACAAGTGAAGAAACTGAGGTTCAGAGAAGTAGGGTCCCTTATTTAAAGACCCATAGTTGGTGAGCAACAGGGTGATATCAACTTAAGACTGCCTAATTATAAAGCCCCCCATTCTCTGTTCTATAGCACATTGCAGTAGCGTGGATTTCCTGAACTGAAAAGGATAAAATGAGGAGCACTACAATGCCAGCTTGTTATTTCTCAGCAGCCAGAACTTTTCTGGATAATCCAGGTTTCCTTAAAATGGTGATGATATATGTTATCATACTGTATGCAGAGGAATGTAAACCTGTGAAGTGCTCTATTTCATTCAGAATTAATCATTCCCTCCTCTGAGTTTCCACAGCCCATTACTCATTTTGCTGCTATGTAGTGAGAATGTCTTGCATTAAATGCAGTCATTTACACATGCACTCAGCAGACTGTGAACTCCCCGAAGGAGGAAACTTTGTCTCATCCCACTGTCTGTCCCTCGCTGAACCTGGTACAGGGCCTGCTAAGTAGGAAGACATTTTCAAAGTCTACTTTTTGGTTGTTCAGCATCATTTGGATATAAGGTAGGCATGCTTTTCCTAAACAGTTGGCTTAGCTTTATATAAAGGACATTTCAAGTCATGCACATCAAATTTTCAGAGGTTCCCAAACCCACCTAAACTACACGCAAAATTTTGAATAAGCTTCATGAGATTTTTAAGGTGAAAAGATCTATATCTTCCATGAATTCTCCAAAGGGACCAAGACCCCAAAAATGTGAGGAGTCCTTGAAGCACTGATGGAATTTATGTAAGAGAGGCATTTATATAATGGATGGGTTCCCTCCCACAGTCTTCTCTGGACACTGTCTCCATCCATATGCTGGAGTGGTTGGCCTAAATTGAGCTAAATTACATGACCTCATCTTTATTTACAGAAAGGACTGGCTTAGAAGTGGACATTTTACCTAAGTTAGGTCCATGAATTTTCTCTCCAAAATATTTGCAAAGGAGACACTGAGAGGCTGAGCTAATTAGCTGTCCAAAGACAAACAGAAAGGTTATGGAGGTTCAATAGTAGAGTCACCATTTAGGGTCATTTGCAAGGTGAATGAGTAGAAGTCACACAAAAACAATAAGAATAGAAAGAAGAAGAAAGAGATAAGATGGCCTCTTGGAAATAAAAAAAGGTGGCCTCTGTTTTCTACTCTTTAGTGCTCTAGACCTGCTCTGACCCCAGGTGCTTCTGAGTTTCTATTCTCAGATTTTTTTCTTTTGAGAATTATGTTCTTAAACATCCCCTTACTTCTTTTTTCTTGATCTAATTTGAGTGGGTTTTGTTAAAAAGAGTAGAGATGCAGCTAGAACAATTTCCTTTTATAATGACTTTGGTAACTTTTAGGGTCAAATTGGGCTTTAAGACATACATTTTCTTAATTGAGTTCTCTGACTTCATTTTACTTTTCTCCTTGATTTCCCTTTAACATATTATATCTTGTCTTATTAGCTGCTTTTGTGTTCTTAAAACCTATGGAAACAAGACAAAGTATATATAGATAAGCAAGTACCTAAATTAATTAAATATATTATGGTGGTGTCTTTGTCCTATACTAATTCAGGCTTGAGGTCAAAAGCCCTAATCCTGGAACCTGGAAAGGCAGGTTGATTGGTGAGTGTGATTTTACATTGATCGTCCAATTGCCAATGACTACTAACATCCACAGATGAATGTCCACAGTTCTCAGCCTGGAAGTCAGGTTCTGTGATCTGATCTGACTCACCTTCTCAAATTTTATCTCCTGCTGTTTTTTTTTTTCACATATCGTACAGTAGGGTCAAATTGAAAAACTCATGTTCCAGCTCTCTCTTGATCATGCTGCTTCATTCTACTTGAAGTACCCATCCTTTAGGAAAAGATTTTCAAAATCAGTCCTTCTTTTTCTATTCTGATGCAAATGTTACTTCTTCCATGAAGCAGTCCTTAGTATTTCTCTCTTTTCTTTGTTGCTAGCTCTTCCCTAACCCCAGATTTTCAGCAACAATCTCTCCTTTCTCTGAACTTCCAAAGCACCTGTTGTTTCTCTGTCACTCTCACCAAGGTGCCTGCCTTTTAGGTTCCCACATTAGGGCTTTTGACCTCAAGCTTAAATTAGTATGAAACAAAAACAACATCATCATGTATTAATTAACTTATGTACGTGCTTATCTATATATAGCCTGTCTTGTTCCCACAAGATTTTATAATCTCTCCTTTCTCTGAGCTCCCAAAGTATGCATTGTTTTCTGGCACTTACTACTTTTGACTTGCATTTCCTTATTCATGTATGTGAATCCCCCACTAAACTGTAAACTTCAGTGATCAGGCTTTTTATGTCCCAGACACACCTATGTGCCTAATATATAGTAGGAGATGACCACATCTAAGAGGATATTAAATGGGGCTTTTCCTTTGTTTGGGCCTTTCCTTGCTGAGCCTTATATTTGCTGACCATGAATGGTAAACGCTAACTGAATGAAAAGAGAGATGACGGCCTGTTTCTATTGCACCCACTCAGAGGGATCCATACTGGTCCCTCAACTGTAAGCACGCCCCTAACCCCAAGCAATTACCTATGTGCAGAATATATAAAACTACAGAAATTAAGAGATTTTTTAAAAGATTTTATTTATTTATTTGACAGACAGAGATCACAAGTAGGCGGAGAGGCAGGCAGAGAGAGATGGGGAAGCAGGCTGCCTGCTGAGCAGAGAGCCCCTTGAGGGGCTCCATCCTAGGACCCCGAGATCATGACCTGAGCTGAAGGCAGAGGCTTTAACCCACTGAGCCACTCAGGTGCCCCTAAGAGATTTTTTTTTTTTTTTAAGATTCTACCTATTTATTTGACAGACAGAGATCACAAGTAGGCAGAGAGGCAGGCATAGAGATAGAGGGGAAAGCAGGCTCCCCGTTGAGCAGAGAGCCCGATGCGGGGCTTGATCCCAGTGGGATCATGACCTGAGCCGAAGGCAGAGGCATTAACCCACTGAGCCACCCAGGCGCACCCCCCCCCCAAGAGATTTTTTAAAGGGAATTGTGAAGAGTAGCAAGAACTGTGATTTTCTTCCTGGCATCATTCCAATCCAACCCCTCCAGGAGAGACCTGAAGTATTTGGGGAGGCGGAGATTAGCTTGCTCATTCTGGTTGCAATACCAAAGGGAAAGACAGAAGGCAGCAGTGAGAGCAGGCTACATCCACTATCTGGTAGGTCAGGTAGAAACAATGGAAATGAGCCAGGCTAGAGTTGTCTCGGAAGGACTCTGCCCAGTGTGGGTAGAGGGCCGAGCAATAGAAAAAGGCTTCAGGTGCCTACCATTAGAAGGCAGCTCCTCAGAGGAATCCTGAGGAGTCAGAGAGTGAAAGCACCACCCATGTCAGGGAGTAGTCTAGTCCAGAGTAATTCGCAGGAATTTCTGAAGAGCCCAAGAACTCACCAGTGAGTCCCATGCCAATTTTAATCAATGATACTGCTTCAGCAATATTGAATATTTTTAAGCAATATGTATGATTTACTTGTGAACATGAATTTTAGATGGCTGCCATGTTAGAGGACACTTGATAGGACAGATTAAAATATCCCCATGTAAGTAAAAAGTCATTGGCTCTTGTTGCTCCTAGAGTCCCTAAAGCAAGAGTGGAGAGTAAGCAACACAAGCGGAGTAGAGACCATGGCCTTCTCTCCCATTGCTTGCTCCAAGGTCAGGCTTGATCTAGAGGAAGAAAAAGTCTGAACTGGATGAAAACATGAAATGTTAGCTTACAATGTCTAGACTAATGTCTAAAGATGAGATCATTTTAATACCTGATACTGACAAGGAAATGATCTGCCTGTGGGATGACTGGGCTTGCAGTAATGGAAAAACAATAGTGATTGAAAGCAGAGGATAAAAAAACAAACACTGAGGTGTGTGGGTGGCTCAGTCAGTTAAACATCCAACTCTTGATTTCTTCTCAGTGTTGTGAGACTGAGCCCCTCATCAGGTTCCCTCCAGCTCAGAGCCTGCTTGAGATTCTCCCTCTTCTTCCTCTGCCCCTCCCCCCGTCTCTTTCTCTCTTTCTGTTTTTCTATCTCTCTCAAACAAATAACTAAATAAATAAAATCTTTAAAAAATACCCCAAACACACTATCCATATTTTTGGATTTCTAATCAATCTACTTGTACTTAGTCTAATTATATTCAAGGTTCGCTGAGTTAGCCAGTCATTTCGAAAGAAGAATAAAAGACTAGGTGCAAGGTGATAGCATTCATGTTGTGACAAGGGCTTACAGTGTGTGGCACACTGCTGTACACGTCACATGCATTGTTTTGTCTGATCCTCTCAACCCTAGGAGGATATCTCATATCAGGAAATTATTTCATGAATAGTTTGCCAAAGTTTGCAAAGATAGGGAGTGATCAAAAATGGCCATGGCCTTCTCCACCATGCTACTGCCTTCTAGCTTAGCCCCTAGAACTTCCTGGTGTATTTTTGTGGTTTTTTGTTTTGTTTTGTTTTGTTTTTTTAGCATCATCGACCATGTTCACAAATAAATCATACAAATTACTTAAAAATGTCCAACACTGCAAAAGCAATATCACCGATTCAAAATGTTCCAGTCGTGTGACTATTAATAAAACACAGAAAATATGTTAATGGACTATTAATATATATTTCAGCCTGAAGAATCAAAACTGATGTTACTTACATCTCTAATGCTGGTAACTTCTGTCATCGGTTTGATATAATAAATGATTTCTGTATCAGTTTCATGTTTTAAGATGTTACATGAAAATTCTTAAGGTTATTAATATCCTGCATTGCCTGATGTTTAATCTGTTAGTTTTCATAACACTTCCATTGTTGAACAAGGAAAAAGAGATGACTATGTCATTCTTTTTCTTTGCTCTCTGTTGAGGTAGTCACCTTTCTTGCTTATTAAGAGTTAGTATGAAGCCCTGAGTTCTTTGATAGGAAATACTTTATCAGTGTCATCTCAAAGGAAGGAAATGAGCAATAGCTACTGTGAGCCACACCTTGCTTTTGATAGAATTCCTAGAATTAAATGCTAGCATTTGTTTTCACATGTCAAAGACCTAGCAAAAATCTGGTTTTACGTCAATGTGAAGTATAGCTGAATAATAGAAAGTGACCTTTGGGTTTTAAAGATTTCCCTTTCTAGATTTCTTGTACATTTTTCTATGTAAAAGACACACACCTATGAAGAACTCAGAATACATTGATCATTTTATGAGATTAAGACCTATTTGCTATCAGGATGTTTTAGTGCCAGATCTGAGGACTTCAAGACTCAAATTACTCCAACACCTCTTTCAAAAAACTCACAGGTGATGTGGTTTTAGTACATAAAGGTGCATCTTTCTCAGAAGCTTCGGTTTATGTGAGCATTTCTGAAGTGTCACGGATAAATAAAGATAATTCTGTTTACTTTGCTAAAACACTTACTTGTTAAACAGACCATCAAAGTAATGGCTACATCTTGCATGAGGTACTGGTAATTCCCAAAGAGCTGTAGTTGCTGAAAAGGAAATAAAAGTAAATATAAAGGGACGCCTGAGTGGCTCAGTCAGTTGAGCATCCAACTCCTGGCTTTGGCTCTGGTCACGATCTCAGGGTCATGGGATTGAGCTCCACCTCTGTCTCTGCATTCAGTGCATAATCTGCTTGAGATTCTCTCTCTCCCTCTGTCTATGTCCCTCCCTCCCCAGGCTCTCTTTCTCTCTCTCTCTAAAAATAAATAAATAACTAAATCTTGAACAAAAATTAAATGGAAGAGTTGCTTCTGCCATTGCAGCATTGTTATTACTGCCAAAAATCTTTCTGAAAGTAGTCAGGAAGCAACAGTTATTTTTCTTTCCTCTTTAAAAAGGAAGTAATTTACCTACAACCTTTAGCATCTCATTGGAGAGAATGAAACCAGATGACAATTTTTGCAGTGTTTACCTTAACTTCATGTTAGCAATGAGAGTCAGCCAGTTGGGAAACACCCTCTTTATTGGCCACAGTAATCTGGCAGCTGCTGTCTCAGCCTGGACAGTTGAATTCTCAACATAAGATACCCACTGGGAACGTCAAACTTAAAATTTTGAAATCCAAGCCACGAATCATTCAACAGGTATTACTCTCCATCTTTATCCATAGATTGAGTTCACAATATCATTCTCTTGGGGTTCATTCACTTTCACAAACTGAACAAGTACTCCCTACCCCAAGTAAGCCCATTGCAGACTTCAGTCTGGTATGCTTGACTTCCTAGGTTTGTATAGACACAGAACTTGTCTGAAGTTACGTTTATGGAGTCTTATGTAAAGGTCAACTCATTACCACCAGAAACATACTTTGCAATACCTGTTGCAACCAGCTGTTTCTCTGCTTCATGGCTGCTGACTGAACACTAAATTATGATTTGAACCATTGGGGACCATATTTATGCGAATAAGAAGTATTTCTGGATTTTTAGAGTGTGAACCCAAGACCCTGAAGTTTCTAATTAAAGGTTTATTGTGGGGTGAGGGGGCGCACCTCGGTGGCTCAGTTGGTTTAAGCATTTGCCTTTGGCTCCGTCATGATTCCAGAGTCCCAGGATTGAGCCCCGCATCAGGCTCTCTGCTCAGCAGGGAGTCTACTTCTCCCTCTGCTCTCCACCCTGCTGGTGCTCACTCTCTTTCTCTCTCTCTCAAATCAATAAGAAAAATCTTTTAAAAAAAAAGAAAGTCTTTGGGGAACACTTTTATTTAAGCCCAGACCATCAGAGTGAATGGCTGCAGAGTGGCCTATCTCTATGTGGACATGACTTTATGCATAAAGACTTGGAACTGAGAAGTCTTTCATATTTTTGAGAAGACATAAATTGTTCCTCATCCCCATAAATTGTTCCCCAAGGTTCTCACCCTCCAACTCTCTCTCTATCTTCCTACATTTCTTCCTCATATCTTTTCCTTTCTTTTCCCCTCAGAATGCAGGTGAGATGCAACAGGGAGAAATTTCCCAATGCAGCCTTAGTTTTTGTTCTAGAAGCTGCTTTCCTAGAACTTTGGAAATCTGCCAACCTGATTTCCCAGAGGCACATAAGGGCTTGGCCAAGGGCAAAATCTAAGGTGCTCTTAGTGATAGAGGTAGAACTTGAATCTAGGTTTCCTGACTCTCAACCCAGTTCCTATTTCTAATCTGCCTGGTTGCCACTTAGCCCTCTGCGTATGATTCTTGCACACAACAGCCCACCAGATGCTAGAGGCCTGTGGTCCTCTCGTTCATCTCTCAAATGTCTCAGAAAAACAGTATAATAATTGCCTCCTTGAAGTGTTCCCTGAGGCTGTTGGATCATCTCACTGTAGAGCAAGCTATGACTGAATTAATGAAGATTACTTTTGACTTATACATATTTCTTCCATACAGTTAGTTAATTTTAAAATGTTCATTTTTTATTATTTAATTTCAAAAATCTTTTTTAAAAGTTTTTTAAATAGGGACACCTGGGTGGCTCAGTCAGTTAACTGTCTGCCTTCCACTCAGGTCATGATCCTGGGGTCCTGCGATTGAGCCCCACATCGGGCTCCCTGCTCAGTGGAGAGTCTACTCCTCTCTCTTCCTCTGCTTCTCTCTCTCTCTCTCTCTCTCTGTTAAATAAATAAATAAATGTCTTTAAAAATTTTTTAAATACTAATCCTTCGCTAATGACATGTCGAAGTGTGTACGTTCTGACCAGGTTCAGCAGTAAATTTCTGGTCTGAGTTTTTCTAATTCTTGGTGCTTCAAGGTCAAATTCAAAAACTTCTCTTTCTTTTTATCTCCTCTTAGTCTTTTGTCAAAAATATTCCATAGTTGGAAACTGATGCATTTCCTGCTGAGTTATATTTAGGCTGTTCTGAAGCTCTCTTCATATTCCAAGTAAAGAAATAGATGCTCAAGAGGTCAAGTGTCTCCAGTTATCTAGAAAAAACAACACTCCTAGAAAACTGATCCCCAGCTACTTATTTCTAGCTCCATGTGTCATGTGCAGTTATGCCAAGTTCCCAAGTTTGCAGACATCTATTTTGAGAAATGTCATTTATTTATAAAACATTAAATCCCATGTAGGAGCCACACCCCAAAGAATAAACCAAGGATGTAAATGCAATTAAAACTGGGAAGAAATTATTTAGGTTCATACCCAATAGAGCAGTGAAGTACTAATAAACTGGATTATGCCGTACATGGTCAAGTATTTAAATACCCCAAAGGATGAAACCAGAGCAGCTCGGCCTTCTCTGTTTGAGAAAAAAAAAATAAAAATAACTGGTTATGCATGATATACATTTCTCAATCTCTTATATTTCAAACAGAGTTCAAGTTTAATAGCTTGTTGATATACATTCACTTAATCAGTGATTCATCCTCTCGATTATTTATTAAAGCGCTCATTTGCTCATTCATTCTCTGCTTCAATCATGACCTCACTCACTGACTCATGCACACACTCTTATTTAGGACTGATGAGGTACCAACATTCTGCTTAGAGTTGTGGAGGATATAAACGAATCAGGCACAGTCTTTATTTTCAGTGAATCAAAAAGATTAACATGGATATTATAAACACAAGACATCATGATAAGGTGCAAAATGTCAAGCTTTGACTCGACTGTGACTCGTTACATCCTAACAACTTGCTTCTGAGAACTGAACTGTGTACATTTTAGAGTCCCACAGAGACTTCACGCTAAAGGACAGGTGTTCTCGCATATTAGGAAGCATGGCTATGACTCCAATATGTGAGATGAATGGGGTTTTGTTAGTTTCAATGCTCCAGGAAGATCCCATGGTAATAATCTGAGCTGGTATGGAGTTCAAAAGACATAAAAACAACAGTAGAAACTGCAGGTTAAAAAGTAAGTATTTCCCTTTTAAAAATGGCGTTTGAGCTCTTATTCCCTTAACTGAGGCTTGTTTCAGTAGTGGATGATGACAGGCAAAGAAGACAGTGTGGGGCAGGAGCTCACAATGGAGGAGTGAGGAAACCTGACAAATAACCCCTCCTGTAGCCTGCTTTTGTCATGACAGAAGTGAATTCACATGGGAGGCAGCCCACGTCCTCCCTCCGTGGCATGGACATCTGCACCACTTGAACATTTTGTCAAAGGAAGGGGTACCTGAGAAGGAAAACCTTAAAAGCCAAACTAGTAACCGCTTCGCCTTAGACATGATGAGAAGGTTTGGGAGAGATGGGCCAGGATGCCTTGGCCAGATGTTTTCCACCAGTTTTAAGGCACTGCCATTTGTTTTCAGTGCAGAATGGAGCAACCCACAAGCTGAGGAGGGGCCAGCATGTGAAGCCTGGACCAATTTCTCGCATAAACGTTGTGGTTTCATCCTTTTTATCCTTCTGTGTGTACCTTTCCAGAAAAAAATGAAAGCACCCAGATTCAAAGGCAAGTGCAAAAAGCCATTTTGAGGAAAGTATAAGGGAGGTTTGCACAGGCCTCCAAAATTACCGCTATCCCTAATGATGATGAATTTTAAGAAGCTAACTCATCATTTATGCATTCCACAACCATTCCTCGAATGTTCTGATGTATCCAGCCTAGTACTGGGCATGATAATACAAAAAGGAATGAGGTACAGTCCTTGTCCTGAAGGGCTTCAACTAGAGAAACAAGTCAATCATGTTTCAAAAGATACAAATGAGAACCTGTGGATCTACGCATCTAAAACGGTACCTCGGGTGGGGAGGATGCTTTCCCAGGAATAAGCATACATCAAGGATAGCAAGGGTAAAATGAACCTAACAGAGCTGAACCATACCTAATTTTTATGAATCTATGAAATATAAAAGCAAAAACCTTCCACCCTGAAGTCTTACTAAACCATCTGCCTCTAGAGAAATTTTACATCATGACTTGGATCTTAAAATACTACACTGCATTCACAAATGCATTAGGTCACATGTGTGAGACAGAGCATCTGAAGTTCAAATGTTGCTGCCTTTGGATGGATCAAGTAGGAACTTTGTGCAACTGTCCAAGAGTTTAAACTCTCTCCACACTTGGCACTCCAGCTTACCCTGTGTAACTCCCACCTGAGAAGCTCCTGAGCCCAACTGGGCCATTGGGTTTCTACACTCCCAAGTCAAAGCCCCATTGCTAAACATGGAATATTCTCCCACCTCCTTCCTGTTTACACATGTTCTGTCCCTCCTTCAAGTTCCAACTCCCCTACTGAAATCTTCCTTTCTGGGTTAAGTCATCAACCTGAACTACTGGAAAAATTACCATATTGTTAGGGCATTAATTCATTAAAACTAATTTGCTGAACACTTCTCAATTATCAGGCAGAAGATTCTCTGTTCTAGGATTAGATTTCTATCTATCTGTACCTTTACTAGGATGTGAGTCTTCCAGGGCAAGATTGGTCTCATCCTTCATCCACTACATTTCCAAGCACAATATTTTAAAAAGCTCCATGAGTTGTGTTGATGATGGAAGGCATGATCTAGGGAATGGGTCGTGGGCACTGTCATTTTGCAGTTGCCATAATATAAACCAAAGTTAAGACAGTAGAGAGAGTAAGGAAAGGGCTTGGAGAGAGTCTCTGAAAGATCAGGAAAACACAATGCTTGCTTGGCTATGGATAAAGAAGGGAAAGAGTTCAAAATGCTCCGAGGTTCTCAGGGCTCTAAGGACCAGAGAACAAAGGAGTTAGGAAGAGGAGATGTTCTGGAGGCAGGGGAGGTGCTGATGTTTCAGGGTGTGGAAGGACATAGGTACAAGCATCCTGGGATCAGGTAGATGTGTCAAGCTATCTCGCTGCTATGCAAACAGACGCGGGTGTGGAAAAAATTGCACTGGAATATTTAGGCCAATGACTCCTTCTAGTAGTTGCCCATTCAGATGCACAGATGCACCAAGGGACATACTGGAGAACTTCAGGATCATCCTTTTTGAATAAATCTCAAGTTTTGGTGCTTTCAGACCACTGGTTGTGAATATAGACTGAAGCTACCCCACCGTGTTACAGGTGAATAAGATTTGTGAACAAAACATAAAACTTAATGTTTTATTTTTAACTACATTTCAAATATGAGTAGAGACAAAATCAGCAATGAGAGTTGAGTGGAGGTGAGGGACCTACTGAGAAAATCAAGTTTTTATTCCTTAACCTTCCCTCAAATGTAGTCTTCCATGTGATCATTTTGGATTTTTGCTGATTTGTATCTTAAAGACGTAACACGGTTTGGGGAAGTTATCTGATGCAGTATTCCCTTTGTGCTTCCTCACCCACCCCAATCCTAGGGAGGAAGGTTCCAGTATATACCCAACATATAAAATAAGGAAGAGGAGAAGTAAGAAATGCAACTATTTTTTAAATATCAACTCTACCTATCAACTCTTCACATGGCATAGGCTTTCATCTTGTAAGCCTCAGCAAAAGTCACTTTTTGGGTGGCTGTTACCAGCATTCCCAAGCACTGATGGTCCCTTAATTGGTGCTCTGATAACATTTTACCCATACCTCTGTTGGGACATTTATCGCTTTAAATTGTGTTGAATTCTGCCCAGAGTCAGACCAGGAGCCCATCAGTCATGAGGGTGGAAGGGGAAGTAGTGGCTTACTTGATGAGCTGAGGCACACACTTGATGTTGGCTATTTTCGAGGTGAAATGGGAGGCCACAGATGCTTCCTGCTCTGACAGCGAAATGCCTGCGTGAGCCATTTTCAAAGCCTAGAATGACAAGTCCACATTACACCCAGGACTCCTCAGGCCACGTTCTAACTCTTCCAACTCCACAAGGCTATTCTTCACATTGTCGAGTTTATAACACTGTAAACTTCCAGCCCTGGGTTTGTGCTTATGCTGTTCCCCCACCTGGAGTACCCTCCCTCTCCTGATCCAGAAAGTCATCAACTGAAGAGGGACCAGCTAAACAATGACCTCAGTGTAGGAGAGTGGTGGGTGTGTTCGTGTGTGTTTGTGTGTGTGCGCGCGCGCCTTGGTTGCAGGGATGTAGATGTGAAAAGAAAATGGAAGCATTCATTCAAATAGTCCATGAAAAAGATGACAGCATTTGAGTGGACATTTGTGGGGGCTGTCACAGTTCTTACCACTCAGCAGGCTATCTTCATGAACAAAAGGAAAAGCTATCTAATCCTCATCTTTTCCTGGGTATCCTGATCTAGCCAACCAGCTAACTGCTGGGATGAAGTACGGGACGGAAAGCATCTGCACTGGAGACAGGGACTGGATCATATACATCACAGATCACTCCAGGACATGTGTTTCCTCACTGAAATAAAGGCTAATTCATTCTCATCAAGACGAGAAGCAGCCCAGAGAGTGTACAGAACAGACAATGGCTAATTAGCAGGCCAGCAAGTTCCTAATCCTACAAGAATTTTATGAGCATAAAATGGGATTTCGTACTTCTGTAGTTTTTAGTATGCAAAGTACCTTGTTACCACAGCCAGTACATGCTAAATTCCTATTCAATAAATATTAGAATATTTGCTTCTTCCTCTTTTCTCCTTTAGTATTTAGTTTCTTTATTACATATTTTAGGACTATCTACTTTATGCTTCGGTTAATATTATGCAAGATTCTTACCCTGACTAGATAATGAATTTTAAGGAGACAGAGACTATGTCCTTTTTAACACTTATTATTTCTTTTGTACTAAATTCTACATAACTATGGCAATGGGTACTCGTTTTTGAAAAGCAGACTAACAACTGGCTTCTCATGAAGCATAAGGTAGAAAAATGTGTAAGAGATCTTTAAGTGTGAGCAGTTTTTCCATAGCACTTTGAAGAAAATATGTAAAAAGAAAGTAAAACAACTACTCAGATCTCAAGTATCTAATAGACTTTAGAAATACAAAGCAATACTCCTCAGTTTTGTACTGAAAATTTTGTACTAAAAATATTTTCTTATTTTCAAGGTAGGCTATGATTTCAACATATCTTCAAAACTCAGAATCCAAAATATGTGCTGCCTTCTATTGTGCATGGAATGCAATCTGCTGAGAATCATTAATTAAGGCTTGCTATAGTTTGTAATAGCCAAATAGTTTGGTCTATGATTTCACTGATGGTAAGAATTTGGGGTTAAAGACAACTTTTAAAAACTAACCTTGGGGAAGTTTAGCAGGGGAAAAATGCAGTTTATACATAATTCAAAACTTTAAACCATCTGTTTCAAATGTTTTCTTCACTAAGCCTTTACCAAGTTGTGTGACTTAAGACAAAATAAATAAATAAATAAAAATGAAAATGAAACAAAAGAGAAGAAAAAGAAAGAGAATAAAGAATTCATCTCCTTGAGATTCACTTCTGTATTGGTAACATGAGCGATTTAAACCAGCTCATCGTGATAAGTCTCTTCTGGGTCTGAACCACAGGAGTCTAAGTAGACTTTCATTGTCCTTCTTATTCTAGGAGTTGTCAGAAAACAGAAATGGCTCATCTGACTTTACGCCTCTCAGTGTCCAGCTCACACTCGGGTGTGGGGAATGTAAACAGCAGACTGATGAAGTGATTGCTGACAGAAGGGTGAAGAGACAGACCCTGGGGAACTATGGGGTCCTCGAGAGGGACAGTAGGGAACCACCTGCATTGGTTGAAGTCATTTCTACTCACCCCACAGTCATTAGCCCCATCTCCACACATGGCCACATAGTAACTGCAAGGAAAACCATGAGAAAAATTAATACCTTAATGCCTCACTTGGATAATTTTCATCACAACCAATTTGCATGCAGTGTGTGTGTGTGTGTGTGTGTGTGTTTTGAACACATGTGGAATCAGGCTGACAGAAAATGACTGGGAGAGAAGTATTCCTAGACAAATAAGGCCATTGTGTTATCTAAATTGTTTCAATCACATAGAAAGTAGAGTGATTCTGCCAAAGACATTTACCAAGATGAATATACATTTTGTAAGAAGTCTTGGGTGATTGTATCAACTAGGGCTAAGCCTTAGAGCGTGCAACCATAATCATAGCACTTTCCACACCTAACACACAGATAGAACATAATCCATCTGTGTTTTGGTGGCTGACAGCATGGAAACCTCAGAGTTTAGACATGAGGAGGAGAAACACTTTTTGGAAATGGTTGAACAGATAAAACCAGAGACATAGACACATAATCTTGGTGCAACCTGGAGTGATATGAGATAACATGTTATACCAGTTGATGTGCAAACACAATGATTTAAATAGAAGGTAAATATAAAGCTGTTGCCAAAGAAAAGGAATTTCTGATGCAGGACATACTCTGTCTTCTCTTATAGGTTAAATAATACATTATGGGTATTGATTAATGGCAATACTATTAAAGGTTCAGAGACAATTTGCCAGAAACACACAAAATAACAAAATTAATACAGGCAAAAAATGAAGTTCTCAGAAATTTCCTTATTATTAGTTGAAACATAAGAAATATTCATTTTTTTAAGTCTAAAATGGTCAAATGTAAACAAACTCATGAGGTTTGAACAAACTCATGAGGTTGGCTGGGAGACATGAAGATCCCCCATGAACATTTCCACACACATGACCACACACATTTGCTGAAGTGGTTTCCTTTCTTCAGGCTTGAAGCCCATGATTAGTCTTTATGTCACACAAAGAATCTTACATCCTCTAGTGTTCCCTGAATGCAGACAAGAACCTGGACAACTTTATGTGCATTGTCAGTGATAAAGACAGGAGGAGTAAGATGGGGAAATCAAGAAGGGGGTTCATTCTGAGACAGCATCTATCTTCCTGAATCGATTTTAAAGGGAATATAGCTTTTCAAAAGTAAGCATATAAATTGGTAAAATATCTTAGGCATTTGAGAAAGGTAAAATCACTTTCTTCAGCCACTATCATATAATGACCATGTAAGTAAAATAGTCATTTTAGACACTGGTTATTAACCCAGCTTCAAGGCATAATAGGAGTTGGTAGGCAGTTTCTTTAAACTTCCCTAAGAATGTTTTGACAACAAAAAATAATAGTGAAAGTCAGTCTCCTGATTTTACCTACTACTTCTTGGCAATTATGTGACGTTTCACTATTTTCTTTTCCTTTTTACTTTCCTGAAGTCTGTAGCCCAGAAATTTTAACATTCCCAGAAAGCTATAGGTAGGTCTGGTCTCAAGAACTATTTTGTTCTGATGTGACTCGGTCGTCTCTATTTTTAAAAACATAAGAAAGGACTTTTTTTTTTCTTTTTTTTTTTTGCCTCTATACCCAAACCCCTGCCAGGGCCGGATACAGTGAAAATATCACTCCACCTCCTTCCTGGAAGACCTGAAATTATTCACCTATCCTCTAATGAACCAACCTTAAATAATCCCAGGTGACAACTCCAACACTTCCCCATTTTTCCTGTTTTAAACTGTACAAGCCCCTATTTTTTCTATTCTCCACATTCAAGCCAAGAATCTTCCTCTACGTTATGCTGTAGAGGAACGCTGTCTGGGGTAGGCAGCTTCCAAAATGGCTCTCTGCGATTGCCACCTCTTGGTATTCATAATGTTGTTTAAGTTCCTCCTTCAGTGTGGGCTGGACCTACTGACTCGTTTCTCATGAAGAGAATACAGCAAAAGTGATGGGATATCACTTGTAAGATGAGGTTATTAAAAATGGTGATCTTACTCTCTGTCTCTCTTGCTCACTCTTGTGGAAGCTAGCCACCACACTGTGAACTGCTTTATGAAATGACCTGTGTAGCAAGGAACTGTGGATGGCTTCTGTCCAACAGCCAATAGAAAACTAGGACTCTTAGCCCAACCACACACAAGGAACTAAATCCTGCCAACCACATGCAAGGGAAACTGGTGGAAGTCCCCTCCAACTCCAGCGTTGAGGGAGCTGCTGTCCTGGCAGACCTTTGATGTCAGTCTTGTGAGAGGCCCCGAGCCAGAAGATTCCACTCAGTACACTTGGGTTTCTGACCCATAGAAATGAAAAATAATAAATAGTGTTATTCTAAACTAGTAAACTTGGAGGTAATTTGCTACACAGCAATAGATAATGAATACACTCTCCTTTCATGCAATAATACCTACTTTAATTTCTGAAATTCTTCAACAAGACTAGATTTCTGTCCAGGAGACATTCTTGCAAAAATGGTTCCATTCACCAGAATCTGAAGAGAAAAACAACTATTGCAATAAGATTAGGATGAGGAGCACCTTTTAAGTTAAAGAACAGCCCTGAAAATAATTTCCGGCCTCTGTTCAAATATAGCCTTGGGAGGTGTGTCATTAGCGCAAATGTCAGGACAGGGAGAAAGGGGACTCAGTGCTTTACTTTTCAGCTTTCACTTTCATCCCCCATCACGACTTTATGACTTTCTTCCAGGCCATTTTTCTGAAATGGGATAACCTTGAGTTAATAACTGGAAAGCAGCAGAGCATATGGGACAAAAATGTTTAAGGAAATACAGTTCTTTCTACTAAACACCATCCCCACCATTGCAGTATAGGTAGAAGAAAAACAACAGATGAGGAGTAGAGAACCAAGGTTCTGTTCTCAGCTCTGGTCCCACTATCTGGGCAAACATTTCACAAGGGACCTAACCTCTCTGAGTCTCAGCTGCCCCATCTCCTCAAGGAGGAACTACACTAACAGCTTTCTAGAAGCCTCTGGGGTTGAGATCCAATGGTCCTTGACTGGTAAGGCGACAGAATTTTCAAGAAACTGCTAACAGATGGTTGCTGCCCTCAGCTTGTGCTTCACACTATCTCCTTCACACTGACAGCACAACCCTGCACAGCACTATTTTTAAATAGACACACAGAGGACAAGATAACAAATGATTTTGAAAATAAACCATGAAGCCTTTGTTTCCTGCTGCTGTAATTTAAGAATCCAGACAGGACGGGGAATAGAGCATAGCCTGACATTGAGTTGGTGGCTTTTAGAGAGAGACTGACCCACAAAACAGGCAGCACATTTGGAACTATTTGGAGATACTCCCTGCTAGGGAGGGAGAGATGGAGGAAGCCCGAGGTTGGGCTGGCCATGGGGGTGAGGAGCTGGACCAGAGCTCAGACTCTGAAGAAGGGGTCATGTGCATATGTGGGACCAGGTAGGTCTGGGGAACTTCTGAAGGGACAAGTGCCCCTTTGGGGGTGTCTATTCCCCAAATCTGAGACAACCTCACTAATTATCACCTTCACTACTCTCTTCTTTTTTGACTCACTAATTTGAGGCAAAACAAAACACTTCATTTCACCAGTACTTACTTTTGGAAGCAAGCTGTTGAAATGCTGAAATATCACTTGGTATGATTTCCCACTCATTGCAAAATGGTAACAGCTCCCTCTTGCTCCATCAGGCACTGAACTGTTCCCAATGTTAAGGTATGTTTCCTAAATTCAAAAGAGCATGGTTTTCACATGGGTTCTCAGGGAATGTTTCTGCTTTCCTATGTTTTATAGAAGGAAGTATGTTTAAGTTATGTAACAGTGGGAGGACCAGCAAATACATAACGTGTAATTGTCCATGGAACGTAGATACAGATGAAGAAGATGCTTACAATGTCCTCCCCAAATTATATGAACATATGAGACATTGACAAGATAATGCTTGGGATTCTGTCCCAGGAGATAATACATGCGTTATCGGTCTACTGAGGAAATCCTTCCAAGGTATCACTTAGCAATTCCAAGGAAGAACAGAAAACATTCTTCCCTTCTCTTTCTTCTCCTCTTCATGCAGACTTTAATTTTCTAAGATCTTTTACTATTCATTCATTCATTCACACATCATGCCCCAATATCTTTTCTGTAAAAAAGGCAGACTTCTTCTTTAAAGCCTAATTCCTTATAGCACCTGCCTTCTCCCCACCTCAGCAGGTGACACATTCCTTCACAGTGGCCAGCATTTCTTGCATACCCTAGGTGTTATTTCACCAGTTCGACTCCTTTGCTGAAACCCTTCTCTCCTGCCCTCTGTATGTCAATGTGTCCCACCTGGCTCAACCTCGAAAAAGAGCTCCCAGTGAATGCGTATGTATTCATCATACCCACAGCTGATCATGCTTTTTTTTTTTAAGATTTTTATTTATTCATTTGAGACAGAGAGAGAGAATATGAGCAGGAGGAGAGGGAGAAGCTGACTCTCCACTGAACAGGGAGCCCAATATGGGGCTTGATCCCACAACCCTGGAGATCATGACCTGAGCCAAAAGCAGAAGCTTAACCATCTTAGCCACCCAGGTGCCCCACTGATCATGCTTTTTAATGCAACATTTCTCAAGGTCTTTACATTAGTGTAGGACTCTGAGTTCAAATGGTATAAAAGGTGAGAACATTTTTTTTTTCATTAGAGGGATCCATCTGAGGAAAAGCATTGTTTTGGGAAGAAAAATATTTTGATGTACTGAATTAAGAGGCAAAGTGATAGAGCCCTCCCTTTCCATTCCCCCATGCAAAACAGCCAATAAAGGATATGCTTAAAGAATTCTACATGAGGTGAAGACAGAATTCCTTTTATTTTCACTGAAAAGCTGGAGAAGAAAAGTGTGGTGGGGAGCCAGTGAGGAGGAAAAAGCCTGAGACTGTGATGTGACTTCTCCCAGCAACAACTAAAAATTCACTAAAGGTATTACACAGGTGAATCGGTAGTGTGAATGGACTATTTGTTAAAAATTAATGCAGACTGATCTCTAAAAAAAAAAAAATTAATGAAGACTTGAGTTTTATCACACAGTGCAATTGAGGCAACATGTACTGACACAGAAGCAAGTGAGTTTGCAAGGAAATAAGCACCAGAAATCTGCAAAACATAGAGCTGCCATCTTTTACAGCCAATGCAAAGGGGTTTGAGCCAAGTAAGGGCAAAGTCACTCTGTACAGTTGTGCAGTTTGTATACTGAACAAGGCCTACTCTACACTTAACAATCCAAAGGGCTGGTCAGTCTCAAGGAAGGGAGCATTTTTATAATTTGCCATCTGAAAACCACCTCCTTGAACTCACATATAGGCAGAGGCATTACACTTAGGGATGGGATGTCAGGCTGCAGCTCATTTTCTTCACAAAAGCATAAGAAACTTGTTATCTAGAGAAACCCAACGCCTGTTAACTTTATGTCACAGGCACAGCACAATCTAAATGCCCATGGTTCTGGGTGCAATCAGAAAGACTTAAGTTTTATTTCCCACTCTGCAACTTGTGTGTCTTGGGTAAGCCTACCTTGCTGGGCCTCAGTTTTTTCATTTGCAAAATGAACATTTTGTCAACTGTATAAGCTAACTGTGAAAATCAAATGGGAAATATGGATGTAAATTATTGGTTCTCAGCCACGATTGCATATCAGAATCTTGGGGAGAAAAGGGCTGCTGCAAGCTCCCAACACAGAGATTTGGATTTAATCAATAAAGCCTTGGCACTGGAAGCTTAAAAACTCTTCCAGGTGATTTCTTTGCACAGCCAGGGCTGAGATGTGCTAGTGGAAATGCTAAATGCTTTGCAAATTGCAGAACTCTGGACAGGCTGTAAGGGGTTTCGACTGTGATGACTTCTAATGGTGAGAGAAGGTTGCTGGGACCAGGGCTATATGCTATCAGGAAAGGCCACCAAGGGGCCTTCTAACATTTGCTCACATTCTTCCTCGGGCCATTCTCTTGGTTCTCGACCAGTTGCCAAGTCACAGAGGCAGGAACAAAATCTTCTGGTTCATTGGCTTCAACAAGGATCACTTGGCTTCCTCTAGGAATCATTTCAGAATTCTTTGCCACAGTAATAGCTGTTTGAAGGTTGTCACCTATATGACAAAGAGAGTTAGCTTGCTTCTGTATTAATCTCTCAGCAGCCAGAATTGAGCTCTGCCTCTTCGAGTGTCCTTACTACATTGCTGGTGTTCTTTGGGGGCATTTCCCTTTTTCTGCCTTATTTTATAACCATTTGGCAGCATCTCTTGCCCAAGCTTGTCTGTCCCTAGTGGTGAAAAACTATGTCTGCATCTCCCTCCCATAATAGCATCATGTCCAGAACATTGCATATTCCCAACACATGCAGAACTGAAGAAAGACATGGTTAGGCAATTTATGACAGATCTCAGGAGACTGACAGCCCTGAGTGGCTGAAGGTAACATGGGCCCACTCTGATAGCACGGGACCATCTTGGGGACCTGGATTGCTGACAAGCAGAGAAGAGAACACTGAAAGCTGTGCCACTCTTGCATTAGATCAGCATATGACTGCCTGCTCCACAGCCCGAAGGACAGTCCAGTAGAGTCTTTACATCCTTTACACAGAAGTCTCACTGTGGTTCCTGGTGATCAAATATCTATTCTTATGTTTAAACATTTATTGTGAGCTGACTAGCATTGTGCCAAACCCAGGTAGGGAGAGAGGACATGAGACAAAGAGCATGAAGTATGGTCCCTGCCACCAAAATATATGGTCATATTAGGGCTGCTGCACTTATGCCCGGGTAATGGGAGCCCAAGATAACAAATGACAGCTAAGCATTTTTCCTTCTACCTTAGCCACCTGAACCCACTCAGCTCACATGGTCTTCTCTGATTCCTGGGATACATTGAATGTTTCAGGCCTCCAAAAACACACACCAGTAATCATCACCGTCCTGATGCAGGCTTCACTCAGTTCCTTCAAGACTGGTTTGGTTTCCTTTTTCAAGCGATTCTCCATTATGAGAAGTCCCAGAAATGTCAACTCTGACTCTGCTTTCTCTCTTTGGATTCAGGAGAAAATCAATTTTAAAGCTTATTTATGTAGTTTTGACAATTGAACTTTATTTCTTCCTTTTAAAAAAATTTGTTTTATCAATATAACACATGCATATATTTTAAAAATCGGAAAGAAAGAACCCAAAGCTTATGATGAAAACCAATAGTCCCTGTCTCCAGACACCCTCTCCCCTTCAGCTTCCCAGAGGGAAGTACTTCTATATCTTTTATCAACTTCTCCCAGTTTCAACTTCATTTTTAAAAACAATGTGCTTATCTACAACTCTTTTGCTGTTTATAAAACTTTTGTTTTTAATATGCTTATCTAACAACTCTTTTGTTGTTTTTAAAAACGTTTGTTAATCATATATACATGCCATATTAATCATATATATATTTATTTATTTCAAAGAACTTTTTTGACCTTGTAATTATTTTAGACATTGATTAAGTATGTACTGCATATGAAATGCTATGGTAATAGTTGAATATAGAATCATTCATTTCAACCTCCATCTGTAACCTCCAGAAAATACATGACATCAGCCAATCATTTGAAAAGTTTTCAGAGTTTGAAATTGGAAGCTTAGAATCTAACTGGGTCACATTCATTATGTGGGACAACTCCTCAGGAATGGAGACCTTTTAAAAAGTAAATGTGGAAGAGATTATGCTGAGTGAAATAAGTCAAGCAGAGAGAGTCAATTATCATATGGTTTCACTTATTTGTGGAGCATAACCAATAGCATGGAGGACAAGGGGCGTTAGAGAGGAGTAGGGAATTTGGGTAAATTGGAAGGGGAGGTGAACCATGAGAGACTATGGACTCTGAAAAACAGTCTGAGGGGTTTGAAGTGGCGGGGGGGTGGGAGGTTGGGGTACCAGGTGGTGGGTATTATAGAGGGCACGGCTTGCATGGAGCACTGGGTGTGGTGAAAAAATAATGAATACTGTTTTTCTGAAAATAAATAAATTGGGAAAAAAAAAAAGTAAATGTGGGACCAAGATCTCTTCCTCAATCTTGCATCGTTTCTTTTTCTGTCCAGAGAGGAGTTAAGATTGCAGAAGGAGAGGGAGATTATGGTCAGTCAACCCTGGTGTTGGGTCCTGTCCCACCTCCATCTTCACAGTATATGACAGAGCTGAGTCACAGCCTCTCAGCTTCCACGGGGGAAGCAACTTCCCTCTCCTGCCATCTCTCTTTCTGGTGTGGGGTAGACTATACTTCTTCCATCTGCTGATTCAGCTGCCTCTCCTCCTTCCCCCCACCCACCTACTTCACATCTTACAAAAACGTACAGAAATCTCTCATCTGTACTTATCGCTTGTCTAGTTTTCTTTGATATTGTTTCTTTTCTATCACGTTGGTAGAACTGGGAGGGAGAGGAAATAAACACATGAGAAAGAGAAAGATCAGAGTTGGATGTCCTGGTGAAAAATATAACTCAAACTTAGATGGGAACATGGTGAAGAAACTTCTTTCTGGAGTAGAGAGCAAGTTACTACATCTTCATTCAAAAGTCCATTCACCAAATGACTACTCTGTTTTAGACCAAATAGTAGGCACTTTGGTGAATACTCAGATAATTAGATATGAGTCATGCCTTAGTGACTTCAGGAGAATATTATAAAAGAAGATCTATCTAATACAGATTGTGCTAAATTCCCATCATTTAACTTCATGAGTCTTTATTACAGATTGGACTAATATTTTCTAATTACCTAGAACTAAAAGAAAGATCCAGAAATCTTCTCACCAGTTTATTCTGTTTTTGATCTCTATTTTATGACTCTTCCATCTTTCACCAATTCAGACACTTAGGCCTCTTGTTACTCTGCAACATTCTCAGCAAGATCCTGTGTCAGGGCTTGTACTGCTCTTCCTATTGCCTGTAGTGCCCTTCCTCCGGATATCCACGTGCTTTGCTCCCCTACTTTATGCATTTCTCTGTTCAAATGTCACCTCCTCAGAGGACTCGCTGATCACCCATGTAAACTGGCATTATTATCTATCTCCCCTAATTAGGATATAAGCTTCTGAGGGCAAAGATTTTGTTTTATTCACTTCTGAATTTTCAGTGTCCTGAAGAGCATCACACAGAGTCAAGCTCAATAGAAATTTGCTAAACCAATGAAAGAGGGAATTTTGAAAAAGTACTGCTTCTGTTTTCTAGTTTGCTTTTCTTTTTTTTTTCCTTAAAAAAATGAAACTCTTCTACTTCCCTTTTATGATACCATTTTTAAAAGAAGCTTTTGATTTTCCTGATTGGGAAACTTCGCTAAATATAATTTGATTGTGCTAAAACTCAAAACACTTTTCCTTTTCTCTGTTTGAAAATAGTAACTAAATTTTAAGAAGCATAATGGGGGCTGATATTCTCTATGAAAATATGAGATGGTTGGAAATCTAGCACATTATATCATCACTTTCTTATTTTGTTATATTTATAATAATAGCTACCTCATTAGTTACTTTTAAATGAGAGCATCACAGCTGTACTAGTATGTGGCAGCTGGGTGATGGCTATCCTCCTTGTCTAAATACATCAACTTTTTTCTTCACACTTAACCCTAGCTTTTGTTATTAAAATTGTTTTGTCTTGAAAAATTACAAAATCCTGTGTGTAATGGGTCTTCATGCTTGCTTAAGAATAGCTAACACCTTGAATATTAAATCTGACAGTGCCATTCATTTATTTCAAAATGATCTTCGCAATTCTATTTAGAAGATTAAAATGTCATGGTTGAAAGTCTCCTTGAAGATCATCCAATCCTACACTTTAAAGATGAGGGAAATAGACACAGCATAAAGAAGAGACAATGATCCCATTAGAGCAAATGGACATAGGTTGCAAATAGTTACACTGAACCAAGGATATCCACATCTTATGTATGCAAAGGTGTTAATTGAATATAAATGAGGGTCTTTCTATCAGCAACACAAAATCAAAGATAATAATGCATAGATAATTTGTTATTCAATGTTCCACAGTATTTCACTATTCCTTTGTCTTAGACAATTCAAAAATAACCTTTAAAAACTGAGAAACATTAAGAGAAAAAAAAGAATCTGCAGATTATCCTCTAATGAAGATGATTTATACCCTTAATGTAATGAAGAATGCTGAATTCTATTTCCTATAACTGAATTTGCACTCACTATCTCTCCAGAACTGAGGGAGGTGTACTATTGAGCCCTGGAAGAAGCCAGGTCTAAAGGATGCTAGAGGTCCGTCACAGTGCCCATTGTCTCCTTCTTTCAAGGAGATGGGACCCCAGTGAGTCAGCCACATAATGTTCCAAGGCTGAAGGAAGGTCAATTATTTTTGATGGGATGTTGGAATGTAGGGCAGAGATAGCTCGCTGACGTCTTGGAGTCAGGAGATCTGGACTGCCATCCTTGTTCTACCTCTAACCGGCATTGTGACCTCACCAAGTCTTCCCCAGTGTGGCTTAGACTCACCTATCTCCAAATTAGGAGATTGGAGGAGATGAGTCTCCATCTCCAGGAGACTTCCCTGTGATTTGAGCTGCCCTGTCCGTCTCCAGCATTCACTTACTTGATGCACACAGAGCCTGCTCTAGTGCTGATTTCTGAGTTCCTTACCGGGCTAAATTCTGTAATTCTGAAAGCTTCTCCATCTTCAAGTCTTTATGGGCAAGAGCAATAACACGGAAGCCTTGTACTGTATAATTCCTCAGTTTCTGTGGGAAATCCTTGGGTACTGTCAGGTGAGAGGAAAGAGGTAAATGTAATGTCACATTGAAGGCTACCCAGCTCCTAAACAAGACTGGGACCCAATCACTGCACCTTGTTTTAAAACTCCAGAAAATACTTTAATAGAAAAACTAAAGCTCCAACTAAAAGTCACTAACAACTTCATCAATGTGATCTTAATATTTTGACAGAAATGAACGCCAAAGCTACACTGGTCATCAACTGGGTGTCAAATCCCCTGGCTAGCTTTAATAAAGACGGGCCTCAGGACTGAGTCTACCTGAGTAAAACAAGGGAAACAGCCAATCCTCTAGACTAGAAGTCAGCAAACTACTGGCCAAACCTGGCCCATTACTTGTTTTTTAAAATAAAGTTTTACTGAAATGCAGCCATGCCCATTTGTTTACCATCTATGACTACTTTGGAGTCACAATGGCAGAGTTGAGTGGTTGAGACAATACCATGTGGCCTGCAAAACCTAAAATATTTTCTACCTGGCTCTTTGCAGAAAAGCTTGCCAATCCCTGCTTTAGATGACAGATGATACAATGCCAACATTTGTGTATTTGGGCATAGTAGTCATAACTTCTGTTAAAATACTTACAAAATCTTTATGGTTTGTAGAATGCCTATAAGGGTATTAGAAAGAAGCACAGCATAATGGAAGTATATTGTGGCTTAGGTAACAAAACACCTAATTTTTAGTCTCTACACTACCACTATCTAGATCTCTGACCTTGGGCTTGTTAGGTCTCTCTTCTATACTTTAATTTCCCCATCCATAGAATGAGGGGATACGGAACTCTATGTCCCCATTCAGCTCGGACTTTTTGTAGTTCTAAAATGTTCCAGGAGGCGGGGATTGAAGAAGATCCTGGCTCTCTCTCTTTCTTAAATACAGAGTCCTTATTAGCCTATGTCAAAGATCTAAGATAAGAACAATAAGAAAAACTGAAAGTTCTACCAGAAGGATGAGAGGTGAGAAGTGACAGGCTCAAACCCTCACAAAAGAACAGGGGCAATAGTCATTGGTTAGAATTTCAAGAAGATACTCACTTGTATCTGTGAGGGAAAAACAATTAAACAGCGAAATATAGGACATCAGTCTGTGAAGGATAGAGTGATAGAGGTAATGAGAGCTCTGAGAAAGATCAAAGTCAGAAAAAAAGGGCCTGCTTCCAAGGTAAAAATGACTCTAAGTAGGAGGCAGAAGTTAAAGCAATCATTTGCCGAATCTAGAATTGTGTGCACAAGTTGATGGTTACCAGCAATCATAAGGAGAATATAGATGAAAATCAGGAGAAAAAGACCAATTTTATCCAAATGAACTCATTTGAATGCAACAATATTCTTACAAATCTGGGCTGCCGCTTAGAGGGTGCATATATTTATAAGACTAAGAAACAATACAAATCAACTCAAAATCTGTCCCAGAAAGATGAAATTGCTATGAAAATGATCAATTACACTGCTCTAATACCACCTAATTTACTCTAATCACTTTTTTTGGTAAGAAATTTATCTTGTCTATATTCTCCTTCCATTGATCTGCACAAGCACTTACGTGGTGTCAGCCCCCAGAGGGGGTGGCGGAGTACCCCAGCCGCAGGATGAGCGCAGGGTCCAGACCTGTCCCATTGGTTCCCAGTGCATGCTCCTCATTCTTGCCCTTCTGGAGACCCTTATATAGCTTCCTGTTTTGGCTCCTGATGGCTGCTTCCCTGATACCCCATTGTGGTTAGACTTTTCTGGATGGACCGAAGTCAGATATTTACTCTCTGCCTTTCTGCCTTGAAATTCTCACCTCTGCCTTATCAGATGTATTCATTGATTCAGACTTGTGTGTTTAATGTATTTGGATTTCTAAAATATTTTACCTCCTAAAAGAGAACAGGGTCAGTTAAATGAGTACCTGTTTCAGGCTTACAGAACTTGGCCAGCATCTCTGGGGCACCCTTCATGTAGACATGGAAGTGATCCTCCCCGGCCACCTGAGTGACCACAGACATCCTCTGCAGACTTGAGGAGAATGGAAACTGGCGCAAGATGGCTATGGCTTCCACAGGACTCTGCGAGAGCACCAAGAACGGGGAGCTTAAGATGCCTATAAGTGAAATTTAGCAGGTGCACACCAACAGGGTTTGCTCTGTAGTGAACCCAGGGACATAACGAAGTGGTGTATTTGTCACAACATTGATACTTTTCTGCCTGTCTCTAAGGTGATTCCCTCATCAAATTGTCTGGTCTGCAGGGCCCTTCCCCATGGCTGCCTGGGGAAATCCTAATTATCTTCCAGGCAAACTTAACAGGTCACTTCATCTGTGATGCTTCTCTCTCTCTCAGAAACAGTATTCACTCCCACCTCTGAACCCATGTAGCTCTTTCTTCAGCTTTTATGAGAGCACTTGACACATTGTCTTGCACTTATTTGCACCTATATGGATTTTTCTATCCACCCATGTATTCCTCCAACACAGAGACCAACACGTCTAGCTCTGAATTCACTCTGTCCTTTAGCACATAGCATAGTGCTCTGGCACACATAGGCACTCCATGAGTGTTTGTTGAATAAATTAAAGGACAGATTCATTAATAAATTAAAGGATATATTCAGGAATGAAGGAATGAGCAAACCTATGCATACTGTTAGGAGAAGGCAAAATAATAGGAATATAAAAATACGTGAAAGTCCAGAGAAATTTACGAATTTCAAGGAGAAAAAAATCATTTGATTTAAAAAAGCAAATCATACCCAACTGGCTTTTGGTCCTGGTTTTATTACAATGTTTGAATCTGACATCCCAAATTTGCCATAGTCTGCATTGCAATCTTCCATTATCTGTTTTAAAATGAAAACATTCATAAGATTCCTTAGAGAAAAATAAGAAGAAAGAAATACCTCTCATTTGTATAGCATTTTAATCTTTTCAAAACTTCTTTCACATGTTTTCTCTTCTAGGTCAATTATCTGAATACCATCATTGTCAAATTTCTGTTGCATTGATTAAGATTAAGGACCTTATTGTAGAATGTCAAAAAGCCAGAAATATTGTGAGTACCATTTAAGTAGTAACTGATGGAAGAAATGTTAGCTATAGGCCAATGGCTCTTCCTAATTAGTATGTCTAGTAACTGGACAAGAGTTTAAGTAGAGATCTACCTCTAATAGAGCTGAGCACATTAGCCCTCAGATAAACATGATCTTGAGATAAACATAGGGTTATTTCTTATTCTATATTTATGTTACAAACAAATTGGTTAGCTAGAGAATTAGCAAGTTAGTTGTTAGCAAATAAGAATGCATATTTGAAAATGGTTTGTATACCTTGGATGTTACAACAGTGTAAGTTATATCATCTGAGAAACTGATATTAACAAAAAAATATGGAAAAGGCCATCCATTGTACAAATCTGTTGTACAAATCAGAAAATGGGAGACTACATCTGCCCTTTGCTCTTTCACTTACTGTTTAACCTTGGGAACATTACTCCATTTCTCCAGATCTCAAATTTCTCCTGAAAAATATTCTGATATCCTTTTTAGAGCTAAAATTCTTAGAGTCTACAAGGATGTTTCCCCTCCCCCTTATGTTTCATGAAAGTTTCCTAACCATCAAAGGATATATAACTGGAGGCTGCTTCTCACCCAGCTTTAAACTCAGTGAATCACCTTGCACTTTCATGCTTTGTTTGGGGTCGATACCACTGTTCTTAAAGACAATTCTTCTTATAGAGCTAATACTAAAGATTTACGTTCCCATGCAAGACCCCAACTTGTAAGTAATTTGTACAAGTAGATCAAACCCCCTCAATGGAGAAGAGGCACTGTCAGAACCAGGATCAAAGTCACATACAGTAAATATTGACCCTAAGCAGCTCATCATTGTGTCAGCTCAAATGATGCTGCTAAAGACATTGTTTATAAGGATTACACCAATTACTCCCCTGTAAGATCCAGGAAAGTGATCACTGCTTTGTCTTTATGTCAAAAATTTCTCCACAACACATGCTCGAATTTTAACTTACTGATATCAGAAATTTCCCTGCTAACTAGGTTTCTTCTTTCATTACTCTGGCTTCTAGAAAGCTGCTCTTTTCTCACTCTACATCTTTAAATTATCTCTTGTGAGGTGTATTTCACGTCCCTGCAATCATTTGTTTTCACCCCTTCACCATTCTGTTTAAATGCTGTCCCAGTAGTTGATGCATCACTGTCAGTAGCTTTAAAATTTATTTTTTGAGAGCAGAATAATGTAATCAATTAAATAGTGAATGAATGAATGTGTGCCTTCCACTCGTTGGGCACTTTACAATGCAAGCAGCCCCATAGGGTCATAAGCTCAATGCTTACGACAAGTCTGTGAATGAGGCATCATTATCACAAGGGCACACATGAAGGTAACAGACGCAGTCTTGGTTCCGGTTTTGGGGTCACAGAGCTAGAAAGTCGTGGAGTTGAGAGGCCTGCCTACCATGTCATGATGGCCACCAGGACAGTTTTATACCCTTCAACTCTCATTCACACTCATCTCCGAAAACTGAGCCAACTGGAGTGGGGGACTTTCAGTTTGGTGTCTAGACCTATACTGTCTAACACAGTAGCTATCAGCCACTTGTGGCTATTGGTATTTAAATTAATTAAAGTGAATGAAATTGAAAATTCAGTTTCTCAGTTGCATAGCCACACTTCAAGTAGTAGATAGTTACATGGGGCTAGTGGCTACCATGCTAAATAGCACTGCTTTAGACTACTGTTTCTCTGAGGGTGTTAAGGAGCGCCATTGTACCATATTTTGGCCTGTCAAGATATTGTGGTCAAGTAGGCTTGACAAACGCTGCATATCATAGTCACTCTTGAATATTCATAGTGTACCACAATATATCAAAGAAATTCCATAGTTAAGAAATCCACTTTACTTTCTTAAAATAGCAGTTCCCCCAAATTATTTGATCGTGGAACACTTTCATGTTGCACTCATTAACAGAGTTCTTTTGCGTATAGATCCGGAAATTTGGGAACAGTCAGACCTTCAATTACATATTGTTATAAGTCCTCTCTGGGTTTCAGCTGAAGTTAGAAAAGCTTTACCACTCCCTGTAAGAATCTCTTCAGGTTTTTCTCATTTAGTCGCACCAAGAAACTATCACCTTACCCAGGCAGTGCCCTCCAACATTTTGAGGTCCAGTGGGTCTCCCTGGATGGTCCCGTCGAGAAGGATCAGAGAGTGGCAGCTGGCCATGGCGGCACACAACGGGCTCCATGGCAATGTCTTGCCTGAGGCAAAGCTGTGGACTTCTTGAAAACTGATAGAGAAGATGATTAATAAGTGAAGGTCCTCAACAAAATCATTTTACACATTCTGCCCCTTAAATCTCACCAACATAGAATTTAAATAATATGTAAACCTTGTGCTCAAATCCTTCCATAGCTCCCATGCCCTATGTAATAAAGTCTGAGCACTCGGATATAATCACTGAAACTTCTGTCAGATTACTTGCAGCCAGCACCTATCGTGGGAGTGGCAGGGGAAGGCTCAGACTGACACCTGCAAGCTCTTCAGAGTAGTTTCTAGAAAGCCACACCCCCAGGCAAGAGGTCTCTGGGTCAGTGAAGTAGCAGGGATTGGAAGGAAGACTGCCTACTGGTTTCTTTTTCCTTCAAGTAAAAGCACACCTGGACTGTGAAACGTTTCTCAAGACTCAGTCCTTCACCTTTTGTCCTATTTCTGAAACTCTGGGCATGGATATCCAGCATCTGAAGTTCACTTTCCTCTATGCAAATAGATTGGCTGGGTTTACCTTTCCCTCCTCCCATCTTACAGCCAAACAGTAACTGTATCCAGTTTTCTCTACACCCCAAAAGCTTACTTGGGGAAAGCAAAGAAGAGGATGGGTAAAAGCTGCAAACATCCCATTCCCCTTTCACTGGTCTGGCCAATAGAAGGCAAAGTGGTACCTGTCTGAACAAAAGCCTGGACCAGACATCTGAGCAGCCAGGAGCTGAAGCACACAAGTAGGGTTGAACCCAAGTATCTTCACATGTCTCACTGCCTGTCTGCTGTTATCTTGTGCCAGATCTACACTCTTCCCATCACTGTCTTGGGTAGCTCCTGTATGACTCTTTCAATGACAGAGACTGAGCCATGTTTGGAACCAAAGTAGAGTATCCAGAGCTTAAGGGCTGAGGGATTTGCACTTGGATTGAGAAGGCAGATCTCATCCCCACTACAAAGGGAGCTAGGGCCTTTCCCTCTCTAGCTCCATCCTGGGGTAGCATCTCTGATTGCTGTCTCCACTCCCATGGCCAGGTTTAAGCCCGTGTCTATAAAAATTTTAGCCATACCTGTTTCAAGATTCTATTTCAAGTGGTATCTCTGTCAGGTGGTTTTCCTCATTCTATTCATTTTCAAAATTAATTTCTACCATTTATTATGTTATTCTAAAATCTGGACTGTGTAGTATATCAAGCAATCATTATTGTTTCTTCTTCTCTATATTGATCTGTGTGTCTTAATAGTAGCACTTTCCACAGCCTATATTGTGCATAGAAGGCAGGTGAACATTTTTCCCATGAAATGTAAGCTCTATGAGGGAGGAGACAGAGCTCTTTTTCTCTGGACTCCTCCCCAATCCCACCCCCGCCAGCCCACTAACCACTAGCAAGTCTTTGCAGTTTTTAATTAAGCACAGTTCTGATTTCACTCTTTGTTCTTCCATTTTATTCATGCAATTCCTTACTCATCCAGTTCATTCTATTTTTCATGTGGAGTTTGAAGACCTACTTTTCTTGTCTGATTCTGTACTTAGAACTCATTTAATTTAAAAATTAAAATAATTGAGAAGTAGTTCTAGTAAATTATTATATATATTTTATGTGACATTCATCCCTCACCACTGGAAGGATGGCTCTGAGTAGCACCAAGATAGCCACACAAATCCCACAGTCCACCTTCGCTAAAGTACCTACCAGTTGTCAACAGTTGGGACAGTCCCCCAGAGGTCCAGCCCATCTTCCGTAAGAGTGCCAGTCTGGAAGAAATTAGAATTGGTGTTAACATAAGATTTAGAGCTTTTACTTACATCATGACTTAAACAAAACCCAAGATCCCAAGAAATCAAAGTAGATCTAGTTGTCCAAAGCCCCTCTTTATAAACATCAAATTTTAAATCAGAGAAGGGTACCTGAAGGAAAGATTCAGCAAGTGACAAATGATTCTCCCAAAGCCTATGTTGATCATTAAATGACTCTAGATACTAGTCATTACAATAAAATGTGAGTGTTTTGTTTTTGTGTGCTTATTGTACTTGCTATTGTTCAATGGTAGGTGTTCAGGGAATGGAAATCCAATAAGAACCAGTGCAAGTCTGACTTTTCAGTTGGCACCTGCTGTCTTTCTAAAAGCAGAGTTCAGAATTTTTTCTTTCTTTTCAAGACGATTTAGTTCATAGTGTGCCATCTGGTTCATAACAGTTTTATAAAATATGGGTGACATGGTGACTGTCCAGATTGATAATGAAATGTTGATAAAGGACTTTGAGAATTTGGAGATAATGAAGTGCTAATAATAAATATTCATTAATGCCCATGAAAGAGTTTTATTGTTAGATCAAGAGGAAAATGGTTGGGAGAATTTGATTTGCTGTGTTATGAGAATATTTGTCACATAATGTAACAGAGAAAGCTACATGAAACTAAGTACTATCACAGCACTTCGATTTTGCTCTTTGCTTCAGAGTCCACTATTAATTACAGACGCTGGTGTCTTTATGCAAGAAGCCAACACCCAGAGTAAGCATGAGGCCACACTGCTTCAGCACTATCAAGGCTAAACAGAACACTACCAAAGGGCTGGGGTGTGTCCTTCAATACTGACACCCAGGTCTCTGTCATCATTCTTTTAAAATCATTTCTGTACAAGGCACTGAATTTTCTAGTCTTCTATCAATGACATTTTGGTCATTAAAAAAACATAAAATAGGCATAATGCTTTACAATGAAGTGCTTATGATGCTTCCAATTCTTACAACTGAGTAAACAGGGAAAGGACATTCTCAGGTTAGAGATGAAATGAGCAGCCTCAAGGTCCAGTGGCCTGCAGGTTGAAAAGAAAGAGCCAGAATCCAGCCTGTCTAGATAAAGTTAAATAAATTTTGTAAAATATGCAGAAAGACAAAACCCATACTGGACTTTCAATTAAAGAATGAAGGAATCTTGGTTTCATTAATTTATTCGGACTTCCCAGAAAGCTAACATGCTTTGTGCGAGTTATTCCTTGAAGAACAACAGCAAAAATCTATTTGCTTCATTTCCCTCCTGCAATTCGTAAGGGTCCCAACCTGTGTGTTTAGATTTCAAATCCTCTTAAGTTTTTCCATAAGAAAGTTAGTAGCTTAATTCAAACTGAAGTGTTTTCCTGATGATCAGATTATATTTTTAAACATCAATATTTTGAATATGAAAACAGAATTGATACCAAAACAAAACAGGAATGGGACTGTGTTATTTCTCTGTGTGAAAATGATCTTTATACAATAAAACTAGACATGAACAGAAAGAAAAGTAAATTATAGTTGCAGTAGTAAAGGGAGTAAGACAGAGAAAGCAAACTTCTTAGCATGAATACTAGCTCAGGCATAGGATGAACTGGGTAGAAAAGAGAGAACTTGTTTTATAACAAAGCAACATAAACTGGAAATATATGGAACAGATATATGCAGAAGCCCAGTGGTGAATGTCTTCAAAATGGAAATAATAGTAGATGGGGCTTCAGTTCATTGTGGGGTGCTTTATTCCAACAGCATATTGGTAGAGTTTTACAATGTGAAATCTAGAAAGACACTTAGAGATTATTAGAGTTCAAACTTTTTCTCTTAAAAGGTCACACAGAAACTTAGTGTCAGATCCAGGATCTGACTTCCCATTTTGATGATTCCCAATCCAGAGTTCTTTGCACTCTAAAATGCTGTCATGCCACTGGGGTTTGGCCAAGCCTGCTGAGAAGCAGTCCTTCAGCTGTTCTGGCAAAAGAGCACATGAGGATGCGGAGGAAAAAAACTTTATAAGAGATGTAAAATGAACATCCTCTGGAAGAACTAGTTTTAGAAACAGATGACTATGAAATGAACGTGTTTTATAATCTCCTTCTTATTTTACAGGCACTAGTGAGGCTCCTGGATAAGTATTGGGAATCCCTGCCAGAAAACTTCCCAGGGGCTGTTCTCTGGTCCTAAAACTAAAAGGAGGTTACTGTTAAGTTAACCCTCGTGGTTCCGGATGGGTGGGGTTAAGGGCTTTCTTGTCAAAGGCAACTTGACAAGAATAGAACAAAAATAACTAACCTGCTAACCTGTTCTACTTCCAGCTCGGGGCCAAGACCCATCAACTCTACTCGTGGTTTTTCTCCAGCTGTATTCAAACGGACAGGAGTTAGACTCCTCCACCTCTACTCTCCATTTTTGCCCTTCTTGTCTAGGACAATGTTCCCAGATAGCTTTTTGTCTCAGTCCTATCTCCCCTCTGTCCCTTCTCACCAATTACCCTGGATGAAATAAATAAAATACACCTATAACAATGTCACCCATCTTCTTATAATAAAAGGTAAGACCCCCATTCTCCTTCACAACAAAACTCCAGTCCTTAGCTTGGCACATCAGGCCCTGAGCAATAGGACTCACTCCTCTCTCCACCAGCATCCCCTACCACGCAGCCCCCAATCTAGCCACACCCCACTGTCCTCTGTCCCCCATGTGCCAAAGGCCTTGATATCACTGTGCTGCTGAACCGCTTGCTTCTGAGGCCAGGGCCCATTCTGTATAACACCCAAAGCCACAGCTCTCAACCATGGCAGGTAACTTCACCTCAAGGCCTTGTTCATACCTCTTTCAGCATGCATTTCACTGTTATCATTGTCTACACTTCTGCTTTACCTGCTTCCTCAGCTAAGTCAAGAATTTCTGCAGAGCAAGGAACATCTCATTAACAGGGCTCTTGGCCAATGCAGATTAGATAAAAAGTGGCAAAGCCTTTATCAATTACTCAAATGGGAATGAAGTGGAGACACAGAAGAACCAGGCCAGGTCCACTGTGTGGTAGCAGTTAAACTGACCTGCCCAAGCAGAGGCAAGATCTGAACAGCAGGCAACTGTGGCTGAGGTCCCTCCATATCCCCTACAGGAGAGGCATCGGAAGGGGTCTTAGAACCTGTCCCAGAGTAGCAATCCTCTCCATTTAGACATATTCCTCCACTGCCACTTCTAGGACCTTAAGAACAGGGACATATTTGCTGTGTGGAATTTTGCTAACCTGAGGATCAAAGGAGAAAGGAGGAACTGAGTGCATAAACAGCCATGATCCCCTCCCTCCCTTTCCTTAAAAGAAGCAGAGGAAATGAAGGGAATATGCTCAATGAAGCACAGGACAAACAAAGCGCTTCAGGGAACAGAAATGTCCCAACATTTTTTTGCCTGAAAAGTCAGTCATAGGGACGCCTGGGTGGCTCAGTTGGTTAAGCAGCTGCCTTCGGCTCAGGCCATGATCCCAGCGTCCTGGGATCGAGTCCCACATCCGGCTCCTTGCTCGGCAGGGAGCCTGCTTCTCCCTCTGCCTCTGCCTGCCTCTCTGTCTGCCTGTGCTCGCTCTCTCCCCCTCTCTCTCTGACAAATAAATAAAGAAAATCTTTAAAAAAAAAAAAAAAGTCAGTCATAGAAGTTTTTATAATAGGAGACTGTTTTAAAACCCAACATGGGCACAAAAATATTAAATTTTATAGGAAAGGAATTCATGATGTGATAGCTAAACCACTTCCTTAGGACACAGTAGAGTGGTCCTCCAGAACATGGTCTCACACTAGCTCACTGTATGACCTTCTCTGGCTTCAGTGTTCCCATCTGTAAAGTGAGTGCAGTGAGCCAAGCATTCTTGGAGTCCTTTTCCAGCTCTGCTGTGCCTTGAAATCATTAACCTCCAACCTGGAAAGTTTAGATCATACTTTGTCAAAGCACACGAGGTTTATTTGCCCACACATATTGATTCTCTGTGGGGAGATACAGAAGATTTTCTTTTTCTTCAGCCTCTTTTGTGCATACACGATGCCTGTGGTCAGGGCAGCTGGCAGCACAGGAGGGACAGTAACGGTGAAGAGGAGCAGGGCCATGGTCGTGGTATCTCTTGAAGAAGCCTGGGGAGGGAGGGACATACAGGTTAGCTCAGCAGAGCAGGCTGGCACCCTTTCTGGCCCCATCTCCTATAATACCACAAGAGTATTCAAAGTGATCTGGCTTTCTTGGTGGGACTAAGAGCTCTTTTGGGTGTGCCTAAGGAATAGACAAGTTGTCTCCCACTGAGAACAAAAGGGGACTCTGATCCCTACTCTATGTCCATCCTGCCCTTGGCTGATTCTCTTTTAACTTCGCATTCTCTCCACCCAGAGCATCATCCTTCCTCTGCTCATCATAACACACTGTCTGGACTCCCAGGCACAGAGACCACCTTGAATTTTTTTTTCCCAATTTATTTATTTTCAGAAAAACATTATTCATTATTTTTTCACCACACCCAGTGCTCCATGCAAGCCGTGCCCTCTATAATACCCACCACCTGGTACCCCAACCTCCCACCCCCCCCGCCACTTCAAACCCCTCAGATTGTTTTTCAGAGTCCATAGTCTCTCATGGTTCACCTCCCCTTCCAATTTACCCAAATTCCCTTCCTTGAATTTGTAACATTTCACACACCAGCTTGATGGTTAGGTTATAAATCTCTCTCAAAAGCTTCCAAACTCCTTTGGGGAAGCAGCTTTAGCTTATACATTTTTTAAGCCATTTTCAAGTTCATCTTATTCATTTCTAGATACAGAGTCTTAGCACAATTTCTGACATAGAGGAGGTACCCAGCACATATAAGAAATGAATGGTGACTTGATGATGACCAAGATTCTGCTAAGATCTCAGCATGTATTATCTGTTATAGGGAGGTCAATAGTAAAAATACTTTGCTCTCACTACTCATATTCTGGGGCAGGCATTATGTTAACCTACATACATTATTTAGTGATTTCTCATGGCAACTTTATGTTGTAAATACTGTTATTTTTTCTATTTAACAGATAAGGAAACCAAAGCTTAAAAAATTAAATAACTCCTCAATCCACCTGCTAATTAAATGGTGAGGATCTGAACGCTAGTCTGTCCCACTCCAGGGTACAAATATGTGACCATTGTGTAGTATTATTTGGCTGGTTCTCATCAAGTCAAAATCCCAGTCAAGTCTGCAGAAATTCACATGACTGATAAGAGTGGATCCAAGGTCAAATCACAGGGTGGTTTGTTGTATGTTTCAAATACTTTAGATACTATTGGCTTTACCTTAGATTTTGATGAAATCAACCATAATTTTTGCCATAAAATCCTCTTCTGAGTACTGGAAACTCAGGTTCAAGTTCAGTAACAATGCCTGCTCAATACATCATTGGTTCAATCTCAAATTTATTACAAAATCCATCAACTCCTGCTTTTTTCAATTACAGCTGTGGAGTGTTGACCCTGAGGACTCAGCCCTGTCAAGTCCTGAGCCAGTACAGATAGAAGCAGCCAACAGGACCCCAGGTTATGACCAAGAGGACAGGGTTTGTGATTAGTGTCATTATTTTGGTGTATATTGGATAATGAGTATCACCCAGGAAATCTTCATTCCCAAACATTGCAGGGACTTTTTACTTGTTTTCTTGCTCAACACTCCTGCTCCCCATATAAAACTGGCACATTGCCTCAAGTTCTAGTCCCATTGGCTGGAGCTCTTTTCAGGATCTATTCTACTGGTACCATTACACCATGGCTTCCTTTGCTCTCTCCTACCTAGAAATACTCCCTGGGGGCTTATATCAGACTGAAATGACTACCCAAAGCACAAGTGTGAGCATGAATATTGCCTGGAAATTCTTGTGACTCTCCAGCAATATTTACCCTTCTCCCCAATAACACACATAGAATGCACTAAAGTTATCAATTTGGGCTTTGTAATTAGGTCACCCATACACAGTTTCACATCTATGTTTGGATCCTTTTATTCATAATTTTTTCTTCTTCCTTATGAGCCCACATTCTTAAGATCCTAATATGTCTTACAGAAAGGACCACACAATTCACCACAGAATCAGACTCTCAGGACCAGAAAGGACTTCAGAGGTCATCTACTTCTCTGTCCAGCCAACACAACTATTAAGAGGGACATTCAAATGAAACTAGATCTCACGAAGAAAGTGGGGTTCCATGCCACATACAGTTCTGTAAAAGTGGACATTTATAATTTTTATTCTTTTTAAGAGATAGAGTGTGTGAGTGGGGTGAAAGAAAATGGGAGGACAGAAGGAAAGAAAGAATCTCAGGAGCTGAGTGTGGAGCCTGACACAGGGCTTGATATCACAACTGAGATCATGACTTGAGCTGAAATCAAGAGTTGACTGAGCCATCCAGGCACCCCTGTAAAAGTGGACATTTAATTCCATTTCAGAACCCAACAGAACACAGAGCAATTCATTGCCTACATAGCCTGTCAGGTATGTCTTGGACAATGTACACTCTCAAATATTTCAACATTCTCAAATAATCCTAAATTTCTAGGCATGGAATTCAAGATTCCCTTCCATGTGACCTATTTCTACCTTGCTAAGCTTAATGTCTCAGTTGCTTACTGGTTCCAGAAGACACATCTACATTTCTTGTTTTGTCCTTTGCTCACTCTAATTAGTATGCCCTTTCTGCTGTCTGGTATGATTGACTAAGTCCCCTCCATCCTATCAGACTTGAGAAGCATGTATTACCTCTGAAGCTTGGGTATTGCAAATACCACACACACAGTAACCTCTCATTCCATCAAAATGGTGAAAGGACTATGAACTTTGCAACTTTTCGTAGCTGTGTCATTCAATACAATTTTAACTAACCACATATGGGCACTTAAATTGAAATTAATCAAATAATCAAATTAGTTAAATTAAATTTGATTAATTAAAGTAGTTAAAATGAAGTAAAATTGAAAGTTCATTTCCTCAGTCACACTAGCCACAGTTCAAGCATTCAATAAGCACATGTGGTTAAGGGCTACCAAATTGAAGAGTGTATGTATAGAATAGTTTAGTCATCTAAGAAAGCTCCATTGGACGTGCTGACTCACAGAATGATGGGGCTAAAAGATAACCTTATCTAATCCTTTTGAGTTAGGCCAAGTTCCTTGAGAAAGCTTTGCTATTAAAAACCCTACCCCCAATACTTACTCCATGGTACATATATACACCAAGGGTATAGAAGAAACCCACTGCTCCAAGGCAGGCCAGGAACACTATGAACTTGAAGGCATCATTGTATAGTTTGAAGTTCAGAGGCCGAGGGTAGAGGATGGATCTTACCAAGTCCCCTTTGGCAGTATTGTAACCTACATGAAGATAATTGCAGGTGGAGTAAGGTCCTTTAATACAGTTTCCCCCAAACCCAAAATGGTTTGCATCGAGTTAAGGATTGGTTAATAGTGTCATTTGAATATGGAATGAAAACACCATTGCTAACAGTATATTTATATTTATTATTTTTACAAGATTGCCAGGAATAATAAATGGCACTCCTTAGCCCTGCTTAGTTTCATTTGTTCTGGGAGTCAGTGTTTCAGTGGCTCACACAATGCAGCTCCTCACTCGAGCGTGTGACTGGGGGAAAGAAGACTAAGGAACCAACAGATGCAGTCACCAGAGAAGATGAGCTGCTGAGAGAAGAAGACTTTAAAGCTCAAATATGTGTTGAAAACAGAAAATTAAGAGAAAAGGAAAACACAAAACAAGTAATTTCTTAAATATACGTGCCTTTCATCATGTCATTTTTATGCTCAAAAACCTTCCAGAGCCACCATTTTTTACAATAAAGTTCAAATTTCTAGCCATGGCATTTGTAGCCCCATCAATCCAGTAGACTACTATCTTGCTAGACTTTTAACTAACACTGCTCTCAGAAGACTCCAGTGCATTCTTTCCTTTGTGTTTTGCAGAAACAGATCAGGGTCCTTTTAGCTCTGTGATAAGATTGGCTAAATCCTTCCCATTCTATCAGGCTTGGCTCAATATGCCACCTCATCAACAAAATGCTTCCTGAATTCTACTCCCATATCAAAATATGGGACTTCATATCAAACTTCATATCAAAAATAATTTCTCCCTTTCTTTGGAGTCCCTATAATACTTAATCACATGACATCTATCACTGTTCTTTGTTTAGATAGCTATAAATTCACTTGTTTCCTGCCCCAGACCACAGTCTTCTTTAAGGTCAAGGAGTATCTCATTTTTTTTTTCCTTTAGCCCTCAGGGCATAGCACTTTGTAGGTATCCATTAAAATCTAAGTCATTGGCAAAAAAAAAAAAAAAAAAAATTGACTACTAGAAATAGGTCACTATTTTTAAGTGTGAAATGCTTTAATTCCTATGCCTTGTGAACATCTTGCTTGGCTCCTCAAACATGGCTTTGTAGGCTTTGGAGAAAAGGAGCAGAGCTTTCTCTAACCTGTTGCTTCAGAATTTTACAAGCTCAGATCAGGGTGCTTCCATGATTACCATCCATTAGTTCCTGTTTATCAGCTAGCTGAGAGATGTTCTTATGCCTACTGACTACTTTGAAACAAAACGATATTTTTAATTTAAAAAAATCAGGTAGAACAATTGAATCATAGCCTAACTAAAACATTGAGACAACGAAGTGTTTTGAATTTGTACTTGTGTGGGCTGGCAGAAACAAAGATCACGGGTAAATATAGGGAGCTAGGATAGGTCATGGTCATGGAAGGTATTGGCTGCATCATGTAATATGAAGGATTGGGCATAATATTAATAGTTTTGAAAAGTTTTTGAGCATGATGTGCATAAACTGCTTCAAAATGTGTTTTAGAAATATGACTTGGTGACAGAGCAAGGGATAGACAGAACAAAAGTCAAGACAAAGTATTTCAGGCAAAAGCTCAAATGGAACAGTCAAAAAAATATTTCTCTTGTAATAGTTAGACAGGAGATGATAAAGGGCCTGGACAAAACACCAACTGTGGGGATGAAGGAGAGAGAGACAGGACTTGGGAGGTATTTGTAGAATCAATAGGATGTGGTGCCCTACTTGGTTCGGGAGAAATTAAGGAGTTAAAGGTGATGTGGAAGGACTGGCTAGATGGTAAAGCCGTCAACAGAAAGAGGAGGATGAGTCCTTTCGATGCCTCGACTTTGAAGTGTCTGTAGGGAAACTAAGTGGAGGTATCCAGCAGGGATCTTGAAATAATATCCTAGCAAGCAGCACTTTAAAAGGAAAAAGTCCTCAAGCAATGATTTTGAAACTGTTTTCTTGGTAATCACTCAGAGTGGGTAGAGAAGGAAAAGAAAAGAAGCACGTGGACATAAAACAAAAAGAAAAACAAACAAACAAACCTATAATAACATAGTCTTGCCTTTGAGGAAATCTACTTCATCTCTGTATATGCTTCATCATAGACACGTGGTTAAACAACGAACCATTCATTTGGAAATGGTGACAACTTAGAACAACAAGGGTCCGACTACACATGGCTGTTATGACCAGAATGTAGCAAACTCCATATTCCCAAACAAAATTGTTCCAGTCCAATTCCCCCACCTCTAATCATGAACTAAATTTACAAAAGTGGAATCTACCAACCTGTTTGCAAGACAACTGCTCTCACTGGCCCCTGCCCAGACGGCTTGACCTGGATAACGTCTGTCCCACAGAAAAGGACATGCTTCCGATAATCTTCCAAGCTGTGGGATTTCCAGGCCATGGTGCTGTCCACACGGGGCAATGGTGTCTTTGTGATAGGTATACTTTCTCCTGAAGAAGATTGTCTTTTGTTGATTCCATGTGATCTCAGGTAGACATTTAGAGCTGGTACTTTCCAGCTTCAAGAAAGTATATAAACACAGCTGTTCAGGTCTTACTGGGCATCCCCGAGTCAGATGACTTCTCAGGGATGCTGGTGATGCAAGCAGTGGTATATTTGGCTATATATCAGATATTTACTTAATTTAAATTTACCTATATTTTCCATACCTGGTCTGCATGGGATGCGGTTATAATTTAAAAAGCAGGCCATTTTAGCAAAGGGAATTGTCACTTAAATGTCCACACTAGTATTCTTTTTTTTTTTTTAAAGGTTTTATTTATTTATTTGACAGAGAGAAATCACAAGTAGATGGAGAGGCAGGCAGAGAGAGAGAGGGAACAGGCTCCCTGCTGAGCAGAGAGCCCGATGTGGGACTCGATCCCAGGACCCTGAGATCATGACCTGAGCCGAAGGCAGCGGCTTAACCCACTGAGCCACCCAGGTGCCCCCACACTAGTATTCTTTATGCCCAGATCTATGCTAGGCAATGAAGGAACTATAAAGTAAAATGTGTATAACTGGGGCACCTGGGTGGCTCAGTGGGTTAAGCCTCTGTCTTCGGCTCGGGTCGTGTTCCTGGGGTCCTGGGACCGAGCCCCGAATAAGGCTCTCTGCTCAGCAGAGAGGCTGCTTCCCTTTCTCTCTCTGCCTGCCTATCTGTCTACTTGTGATCTCTCTGTGTCAAATAAATAAAAAATATTTTTAAAAAATGTGTATAACTATTATTATTCCCTTTCATCTACTTTTTTATCCGTCCATTCATCCATTCATTCAACAAATATTCAACAAAAAGTGCTTTTTCTGTGCCAGGCACTGCTCTAGGTGCTGAGAATATACTAATGAACAAGACAAACAGAAATCCTGCCCTCAGAGGCCCAGGAGCTAAGCCAATAAAGAGTAGTATATAATTAATAAAAATACAATAAGAGAAGTATTTTTGTAGTAGTACCAGGTGATCTGAAGATCTAACCCAGGAGAGTATTATCCAGGAAAGAGGTCCTGGACAATTAATAAATGACAACTCAAAAGGAAATGAGGCCAGCTAGATCAAGGGGAAGAGGAAAGTGTTCTTGGAAGAAATAACAGCAAGAGCTTGCTGTGCTCTGGGCACTAAAGATGGCTGAGGGTGTTTGGAACATTGAGTGTGACAGTAGAGGTAGAGTCCTAGAAGTACAGAGATGAACAAGAAATTACACCCTCATACGACCTATAAAATATTTTTCATGATGTTTTTGGAGCTTGTAGTGAAAACTAGAAACCAATATAAAGGACATCTTTTTTTTTCTTTCTTTCTGGATCATCTCAGCTCTATTCTCATTAATTAATACTTCTAAATCATTAGATCAGTGACATCTATTTCCATCTTCCCTCCCTCCTGTGTGCTTGTTTTATATTTCCCAGTGGTGGGTTGTTCATCCCAATCTGGATATCTTACTAGCATCCCCAAGTCACCATATCTACAATATCTGCAATCCATATTAATATTTTCATCATGAAATGTCCTCCTGACTATTTATGGTACCACCCTTTTGTTTACAGTCTCAGAATCACCTCCTTTTCCCATGCTCCTCCCTCTCATGGATTGATTCTCCAACTCTTACTGCTTTTGCCTGTGAGTGGGACTCACTGATTCATTCTTGGACTCTTGCATTTGGATTCCAAAGCCTTCATTGGTGACTGCTGACTCATGGTGATTGCCTTATCAATAGATTACCTGTAATTGCTTAGCCCCTTGACACGAAACACATTTTAATGATAATAATTTGAGACTACAGTAGAATTAATACCTCTTTTTTTAAATGAGTAAGTATTTCACCCACCATCTGGCTTGACCTCCTGAGTTGGGAGAAACCTCCAGTCCTTCCTCCTATGGGTCATAACGCTACTATCACACTCACTCACACACTCTTGATGCCAGATGGGTGGGGATTTTCCCCACAACAAGCAATTCTGTGACACTACTGGTTGTCCTACAATTTAATTAAATGCAATTCAATTCTCACACTATCTGCCTAGAGACAGCATCAGATCTCACCGCTTAAGGACACAGTCGCACAGGACCATCCCCCCGCCCCCCATTTCAGATGCTAGTTGCAAATCTACATTGTCACCTGTGCTCCTGACTAATAAATCTGAGGTTCCCACAATCCCCTTCTGGGGCTCAATTAATTTGCTAGAGTGTCTCATAGAACTCAGGAAAATACTTGCATTTACTAATTTGTTAAAGGATATGTTAAAGGATACAGGTAAATAGCCAGATGAAGAGAAACAGGATGACGTTTGGAAGGGTCCCGAGTGCAAACATTCTCTCTTGCTAGATTTTCAAAGCCACCACAAACTGGGCATCACTAGCTCTTTTTCCTACACATTCCAGCTAAATCAGGCCACTGCATATCCTATTACTGACTGCCATTCTTTGCTGGTACTATTCCTCTACTTTTCCTGATAGCAGCAGGAAGACGAGTTATTTAAAATACAAAGAAAATTAACGTGGAGTTTAAAAGGATAGGTTTCAGAGACAAAATAAAAATGCGAATAACACTTCCTGGCTCTCAGATTTAAAAAGCATTAGAATGAATTTAAAACTCCATCAGTCATTTGCTAAATGTTCAATTAGCAAAATAACATGTCATATTTCTAATTTGGAAATAGTATTATATTGATTATAGTTACAAAATTCAGGTTCTCTCTTTCCTAGGTAATAACTGAGGGCAAGGACTTGGACATTATAACTTTTTATACTGCTCATTTTCCTTGCTGGTATGTAATAGGTTCAAAAGACATATTTTTGCTGAATGCCTGGGTGAACTGAATAAAAACAATTACCCAGGTTTTGCTATGATTGGTTTTTCAAAACTAGTTTTCTACATGATGCAGTTTTTACATCCTAAGGTACAAGAAGCTATACAATTTTTATTAGTGATCTTGAATATTCTCAGGAAATTCCTTTAGCGGAGCATTCTTCCTAACTCATTCTCTTTAAAACAGTTTGCTATTTATTCTTTGTTTGGCTTTACCAGTTATGTTCTAAGTGGTTTTGGAAAAGGGATAGAACCTTTTTGACAAATCTCCAAATCACTGTATCCCCATTGTTTTTGAAATCAGCCTTTGTAGAAGCAGATACTTAGAGACAGTTTCTACTGTTTTTCTGCTTTTGAATCACAGAATATGAATCTACAATACAGTCTTAGGCTAATATTAGTGGATAGCTTCTGCACACGCTACCCACAGTTCTAGTGGCAGGCAGGCATTCAGTCAACCAGAGATGGAAGTCATTTGGAGATAATGTTCCAAAGATAACATTCAAATCAGATATGATTTTAACACAGAAATGACTTTCAAGGCTCTTTTACGCTATTCACATATTAATGAGGAGTCTCGTGCTTGGCCTTTCTCAGAATCCCAAGAAAGAGTGATTTGCCTACAAATGTTTAGAGGTCTAAAGAGTCTGGAGAGTGTTTTAGAAGGACAAACACTCATCATCAACTTCCGCTGACTTCTGGGACCTGGAAGCACTGGCTGCTCTGAAGTGGGATTCTGCCTCTTATCCTCAATGAGCCAGTGCCTCCGCATGAAATGCCACGTTCTTGTCCTGTTCTATTTTGGGGCCATTCGACTGGAAGCTGTTTGAGGCTAGTGGTCATCTCTCATTTGTCTTGCCATTCAGGAACAACACAGTGCCTGGCACAGAATAGGCATTTCCCAACCTTTATTGAATAAATGGATGGACGAACGAATAAATAAGAGAAAGGGAGAAGTGAAAGACAGAAGGAAAGGAAAAGGGAAGAGAGAAAAGAGCTGACCTAACAACTCATTACAAGCTTGTCTGACAGGATGCAAATGTGAAATCACCACTTCAGGAAATTCCTGTGTGTTCAACTCGGATCTCTGCACACTACCCACACACACATTTCAAATATGTCACTAAGTCTAATGAGTAGAGGGAAAAGGAAGGGATTGTGGCAGCCTGAATACTACCAATCTGTCCCATAATTACTCCTAAGAGAATGAGGGGCCTGTAGTTTTAGGCCTAGGTTCTCAGGTCAAAAGACCTGGATTTGAGTGTTTTACTTTCTTCTTGGCATTTATGTTCGAAAACGTGTCATTGGAAATTTATGTCACTTACCAATTCTCATGGATTTTTTTTCTCCCCACTAGACTGTCACCCCCATGAGGGCAGAATCTTATCTGCCTTGTTCACTGATATATCCCCAGCACCTAATAAAGTGCTCCATAAAAAGGAGCTAATACACATTTAAGGAATGAATGGATGGATAAATAAATAAACAAATGAATCCAAATAGCAACTCTACCACTTTTAAAATGTGTGACTCTAGGCAAATGGCTTATCCTCTCTGGGCCTTAGATTCTCCCACCTAGAGAGTTATAGATTGAATGAAATAATATATGTAAAACATTAGCATAATGCTTAATATATACAAGAATGAAGAGAAATGAGCTATCGTGCCAAGAGAAATTTCAGAACATTAATAGAATTTCCCCCACAGTATTTATTCCCTTTTGCCTCTTGACTGCTTTGTGAGGAGCTGTAACTTGAAGGGGTTCACCTCCTTCAGAGGCAGAAAGGACTGAGGATTTGGTAACTGGCTTTTGGGTCTCAGAAGTCATTCATAAGTTTGACCATGAACTTTAGAGACGACCTGAGAATAAAAATAAAACTTTTCTGCTCACTATGCCTTCCCTCTACTACTTTTCTAGCTAAATAAAAATCTCTGGATTGGAAATTAGAAGGATCCAAAGGAAACTTAGCTATTATGTGTCCCTGAGAGAAGCTTAAGGAAACACTCTAGAAGTTTCTGAAAACTGAGCGAAAGGTACCACTTGGCTTCCTTTTGCAGGGACACAGGTCTGAGACATTTCCCAAGTCCAGAGTGGGGAGTGGGGGCAACAGACAGAAGAGTTACCCTAGACCAGACCTACCTCCCCAGTGCCATGCATCAGGGACCCGCCAACTGATGGGAACGACTGACTTATACCACTACTTACTCTCAAGGATGGCAAATTTGGAACAAAAATTAAAACTAAGTTTAGTTATAAAATTAAATTTCTTGCATAATTGAGCTCATGGCAATAGGATGAAGCTAAGGAGATGAGGAGGAGGAAGATCCTATAATGGGCATGTGCTGTGAGTAGGACTATCCATTTGAGAGAAAAAAAATGATAAGGCGCAAGAAATGAGACCTTTACCCCTCTTAGAATCCTCCTCCTCCTCCTCCCATGGTCCCTCCTGTTCAGAAGCAAAAGCCACCTCTGACCCTGACACTTGCTAGCTGACCAGTCTGGTCTCTCTCCACCTGGGTTTCCTCATCTGGAAGTTGGGTATTATAACAGCTCTTCATTTATTTTATGCTATGATGAAGTGAGATATAAAAGTTAGTTATAAAATGTAAATTGCTCTAGAGATGCTAGGAGTATTTGCTATTTTTCTTCTAAATAAAGACATAAAGACTTCCGTATATGCAAAGGACTGGTTTGCACATAGAAAAACAAAAAAAACAAAAAATCTGAGTCAAATTTGTGGACAAATGCTCTAGGAAGATTACGCATTTTCAGGAATCTAAGCATAATCTGATTGTTCAATCAGGATCCTTTCTACAAATAGTGTACATGAGTGGGCAGATCTATGTTGACTGCATAATAACGTATTTAAAGCATGGTAGTATTTAGATCTTTCTGAAGAAAACAATGAGAAAGAAATACATGTACTTCTGTTTTATGTGTTAGTCCCTAAAATTGACATTTATTAGTACTTAGGTTACATAGATATTAATGCTGGTGACCTTATTTTTCCAGAAACAGACCTAAGAAATGCCACTTACTTCTTAAGGCCATTTTAAGTCAATTCTGGAAAACTGTGGAAAAGCAGCATTGTTTACCCTCTCTACTTCTCCGGAACTCTCTGAGTTTTCCTGGAATCAAGGCAAGAAGGATGCACCCAAGTCAGTACACCCAGGGGCACAAACCTGATCAGTCCTCCCCTTCCTCCTCATAGCCATGCTCCTTTGCCGGTGAGAAAAGCCATTCTTCACTGGCAGGCTGCTGGAAATGTGAGAGAGTTGCTACCTGGGAGTGAGGAGGACAGTTTTTCTTGGGCTTGAGGTTTGTGCATTGGGTACTATGGCAACATTCTGAATGAAGGATATGATCAGTATGCAAATCCTCATCGCTATCATTATAAGGCAGTTAGATTTCAACACACTAAAGGAGTATTTTGTAATTATACCGAGCATATTTATGTTTACTACATTTTCCTGCCTCAATTTTACATTAAGAAGACCCATTTTTAATGTGAAATCTGCTTATGTTGAACGATTTAGGAATTGGTAATGTACTTTACATTTAGGTGATATTAAAAACATTGTGTGTGTGTGTGCCTGCACATGTGCATGTGTGAGTGTATTTTTCCTGTCTTTAGCAACTCAGAAAGAGAAAAATACAACAATTTGTAAGCAGCAAAAACCAAATATTTTCTATTTTGTGTTATTGTATGGTTTCTTCTTAGTATGACGTCCTGTGTATTGGGGGGTTTTTGGACTGAAGAATATTTTATACCTAGTGCCTTGCTAATTACACAAATTCAAATGAACCTTACGAAATACAATCAAGAATAAGAATGACAGTTCAAACCATTACAAGAAAACTGGCTTTCTGCCCAGTAAGATCAAATGGAAACACAATTCTAAAGAACAGAACTGTTATATGGCCTTTCCTTGAAGGTTCAATTCAATCTCCTTCCCAGGGAATCCTGGGGCTCAGTTTTCCATCTACAGAGAGCAGGGTTGGATAAAATCTCTGCACCCTGCCAATTGTGAGAACTGTTGGTTTCCTGTTGTGTTGTGTTTGGATAGGCGTGTAAACCATATTCATGTTTATGAAGATACCGTGCACCAAGTAGTCTTATGCATTCACCCGATTCACCTGATTCACCCCACCCATCAGGAAATGAATCAGTCATATGCATTAGACTTTTCTTCTATTTAAAAAATTTTGTATTTATTGTCATTTGATTCTTAAGTTATTAAATGTTTCCTCTTTGCATATATGGAGTCTCCATCTGCATGAATAGCCTAGTTGTGTCTCCCTCACCTGTCTCCCCACATCTTAATATCAGGCTGGTATAAAGCAGGTAAGGATGTGTTGATGCACTTTGCTAACTCTTGGCCTAGGTGTTGGACAGGAAAGGAGAAGCTCCATGACAACAGCCTACCTGTGAGCATGCCTTCATTCACCACACAGCTTCCGTCAATCAGAATAGCATCACAAGGCAATGAGAATTTTCCTGGAAGAATAAGAGTATCTCCAGGAACCAAGAGACGGGATTCCAGCTCCTGCAAACCTACACAATAGCAAAGGTTTCATGACTGGCTGATCTATTCCTGTTTTTACTGAAAAATGCAAGTGGCTGAGAGCTCTAAACCAACCTGTTGACCAAGGACCACCCTACACATTCACTTGTTCCAGCTCCTTTCTGCTCATTGTTCATTTGTAGAATCACAGAAGCCGGATCCATAGCTAAAGATTACCAGAGCAACAAGATTCTACCTTGATCTTAGTACTTGGGACAGCTCTCTGTCCATAGGAGATACTCCAGGCTATCGGTCATCTAAGAGGTGCCCCTTTAATGCTGCTTACTTGCTGGGGCTGGGTTCCTAACCCACTTGGCACACTTTGGATTGGGGCCTAGTGTAAATCATTTAGACATCTTCTGCTGCCCTAGGGTGAAGCTCCTCACTCCTTGCAAAGAACCATGGCCTCCCCACCCCAGGCTAAATCCAGAGAAAATGCCAAATGCCCAGTCATCAGCAATTTACAAGAATTATTCAGGGCTGGATTCTGGATAACGAATTGAAATGTTATGATTCAGGGTCTGTTTGGGATGGTTATTAAGGGAATTCAAAAAGCTTTAAGAAGGTTTACTGAGCAACATTCAAATGAGTGAAGTATGGAAGGCAGAGGGAACTGGAAGCAGCCCAGACACTGGGTGTAAATGATTCAATCAAGGCAAGGCATGCGAAGTACCCAGGTTACAAAATTCAGTGAGGGGTTCACCTTCCGGGTCCTGCAAATACAGAGGTAATTTAGCATGATCTTTCCTCCTTAAGTTTTGCATCTTAGAAGCCTTATTTGCCTCACTTTAGCCCCAGAGCTGGGTTTAATCAGAGACGACTTTTCTCCTCAACTAATAATCAGTAACAGATGAGACTGATTCCACCCTGAAATATTAGGATGCTGAAGCTGACAGAACATATCACTTACCTGTGCCCTTTACGGTGACCGTAACCTGGACTTTGTTGTGATCCTCCACAAGGTTGTGCAGCTTGACTGATTGCTGCCAATTCAAAGTTCACATTTAAACATCGGATAGTCCATAACTTGAAAACCACATGATCTCAGTACAGTAAAAACAGAACCTGCCATCACAGCCAAAGCGAATGTGGGCAAAGGGTCAAGCTCTGCTTTTGATGCTTCTGCTTCCCTACCCTGACCCCTACCCTGGCCAACCCCCAACCAGTAGCAATAAATATGCTAATACATTTAATACTATTTCAATTCCAGGAAACATAATGCACAACCAACCTGCCCAAAGGCCAACACTAAGTCCTGAGGCTGCACTTCTTCAAGGCACATGACGAAGCAGGGGAAAGACAAGACCATGAACAGGTTACTTCCCCTCTTGGGACCTCTTTCCCGTCTATAAAACAATTAAGCTGAATTTGATCTTTACATTGCAAGAGCCTGGGAATATTTGGGCTGTTTTGATTTTATGTGGAACAGCCATCCCTTCCTTTATAAACAGGTGGATTTTAATCCTGGAGATGTCTGCAGACTAGACCAGTGCTGCTCGTTTTGGAAGCCTGGAACTTCCTGTAAAGCATTATTATTCAACCCAACTCCCTTTTCCTCATCTGAAAATGAAGATAATAGCAGGATCTGTTTCAGATGGCTTTTAAAATTTAGTTAGTGCTTATCTTAGTTCTCCCTTTGGAGGTACTTATTACCATGGTAAGAGCTCAGTAAGTACTAATGATTAATAAAAGTTGTTGCTGGATAAACAATTGTCGAAGTGCGTCAGCTGGGAAGATCTGCTTGGGGTGGAATTCACCGAGATATGGACAGAGTGAAGGAATTGGAAGCTGTCCGGAGAAGTGGAGGCAGAGTCTCCTGGGAAAACTCAGGTGAGGGGAAGACAGAGGTGAGAGAGTATGTTCTCCACACAGTTCCCCATATCGACTGTAGGGGGCGCCATCAGCTGGAGCGTTCCTGGAAGGCACAGCCAGGCTCACCTGGATACTCAGAAGAGATCTGAATACTGTCAACAGTACTGAAACACAGCCCAGCTTAATGCAAGTATAAAATTTTCCTTTCAGATGTTAGGGTCAATTATTTTTATCTGTCCTATTGATGATTTTTAGCTGATGGTAGCCAATGTCACCAGACTAAGACAAGTATTACACACAATTACGTAACTTTCCTCTTGAGAAATACAATAAATTCCGTGTTTTTATTTATACAGAACAATTTATTCTTTACTTCAGTTTTTTATAAAAAGCTACATTTCGAACATTTGGACCAACCGAGTGGAAGAAGTGATATTGCTGTTTGTTAAGTACATATTCAGTGCCTAAATTGACTTCCTGTGGCTTGCCAAGTGGGGCATCCATTTTAATGATGGATAATGGTGAGAAAGTCAGCCTCGGTTCTGTGACAAGAAAACTGGATTCAGTCAGGATTCCTGATTTGGGGGTCAGGTTTACACACTAACCAGCCATGTACCCCTATGTAAGAAATTTTACATGGTAAGTTAGTTGTTCCTTCTCCCTGAACAAGTGACATTGAATTGAATCATTTTCAGTTACCTTCCAAAACTGAACATGTCTGATACTGATTTATTTTGCATATCAGAGATTTATTCAAAGCCCCCAAGGCTTCATAGGGGAAATACCCAGCGTTTCTAATGGCTCACATTTATTACTTTTAAACAGCTTAGAACATTAAGCAACTACTCTGTGCCAGGCACAGTGGGTAAGCACCTGGAATGTATTGCTTGATTTTTTTTTTCTACTCCTCAAACTAATCCGACAATGAAAATGTTATCATCTCCAATGTACATATAACAAAATAAAATCCAAACAAAAGCAAAACCAAGACAAAATAGGGGCTTGAAAATGTTAAAGTAACTTGCCTACAATCATTCACTTACTAAGTATTAAGATTGACAATAAAACCCTAGTTCATCTGGCTCTAAAGCCTTCACTGTTGATGAATACATTTTCCTAAAGTGCTTGAAAATAGCTTTTTTTCCTGTAAGAAGACAAATAACCTTCCTTATAAATTTCTTTAAGTTACTTTCTTGCTTAGCAAACTCTTTTAGTCAATGCCATGATAACTTCAACCTAGCTTAAGAGGATGATAATCAACACATTTGGAAGTGGTGAAGTATGAGTTCATAATGATTGACTGTAACTCTCAAAACTCATTATGGCATCAAGCCGGATTTATTCATCAGGCTTAGTGTTCTGCAAGACCTGTCATGCTTCCACGCCTTTGTTCAAGCTCACACTCCGAATGCTCACTCAGGTTTTCCACTAGCAAACTCTTCCGAATCCTTCACATTAAGCCCTTCTCAAATGTCACCTCCACCCTGTATGTCACTAACATCCCCAGAAAGGATTAATTGTTCCGCTGTCTGTGTTCCCACCAGTATTAGTGAACGGATCACATTCCATTACAGCTGTTTTCTTGTCAGGTGTCCCCTGGGAAGCAGGCAGTTCAAAGAAGACCCAAGTACTCATGCAGGTACCCTGGGAGTCTATCCCATAGTAGGCCCTCAGCAAACATTTATTTAATAGAACTGAATTATTTTACTCCTCCCAACAACACTGGAGAAGGATAATGTAAGCATCCTCTTCCAGCTAATGTACCAGGAAACTCTACAAACGCGGGTTTCTATGACAACCAACCAGTTAGGAGAAAGGGAGGGCTGTGATGCTTGCCCTGATTTGGAAGCTCGCTCCCTGCTTTTCCTCAGGCCCCCTCTGGTTTCTCCCGTCCCTGTTTAGTGGGACCAGGATCCGTTTCCAAGACTAATTTGCATATTGTTATTACTCGGCATCTGTTGCTGTGTGTCCTTGTGTTTGCTGTGGCTGGATTTCCTCCAGAGAAGAGTCATGAGGGCATTAACTCAGGTATCTTTTGAGTCCAGTTCGGTCATGACCGAAGGCAAGGCACTGTGGGTCAGATACTCTCAAGCTGTATCTAGCAGCGGCCTGTGGAGACAGCGATGGAGTGTGCGAATCAGCTCAGTGTAAATACAGCTGAATGCCAACCCAACTTGCACTCACACCTGCACCAAACTTGTTAGGGGCTGCCACGGGGTTTTTCTCGGCTTAAGCAAGGTTACTCTCTCTTTGCAGCGTGATTTGGCGCTAGGTTAGGTAGAGAATGATAGCTTATTCCGCTCCTGCCGACACCACTTCCCCTCTTGCAATTTTCAAGGCTGGTATTTGTTTAGCAGGATTTAGAGAGGGCTGAAGATGGTCCTTCCATTCCTGGCAAAGCCTTTCCCCAGTCTTTTTGAAATAAAATGATCAAACTATGGTTTACTGCCGCAAGGAAACTCCTAGGTCGCTTTGAAATTTTGCTCAGTGGGACAGTGTGAAATACTTGCCTTGGAATCAGGAAACCTGGGGCCATGGTCTTCACAGCCACGGTCACACCGCAAGCCTGAGCAAGTCACTTCCCTCCCTGACTGTTCCTGCTCTTTCCTCGCCGGTGGTGGGAGAATACAACCATCGCAAGTGTATCCTTTTAGAGTTTGCCCTGCCCCACCCAAGCGCCTGTTCCGGATGTGGGAACCCACTTTAAATAGTGAAGAGCTAGGGGCGCCTGGGTGGCTCAGTGGGTTAAGCCGCTGCCTTCGGCTCAGGTCATGGTCCCAGGGTCCTGGGATCGAGTCCCGCATCGGGCTCTCCGCTGAGCGGAGAGCCTGCTTTCCTCTCTCTCTCTCTCTCTCTCTCTCTCTGCCTGCCTCTCTGCCTACTTGTGATCTCTGTCTGTCAAATAAATAAATAAATAAATCTTTAAAAAATAAATAAATAAATAGTGAAGAGCTAAAGAAATACTGATTGTTGGGGATTTGTGACTTCAACTGCAAAGATAGTTTCAGGAAATTGGCTTATTTGCAGTGGTGTTACCAGTCGCTTTACAGGGTGGGTCAGATAAGCTTTGTTAACAAATAGGGAGATGCTAATGGGATTAGTGTCTCTTTGTTAAAGAATTCTTGGCAGTACCGTGTTTAAGTGAAGTTCCCAGGCCAGTCGCTGCTTTAAGCAAAGGCGTTCCGGAACTATTAAAATGTAGAAACTGAATGTTCAAGATTCATTAAGGATTTTAAAATAAATATTAAGAAAGCTACAAATGGAAAAACAGAGCATACCTACTTTTGGAAAAGGAGAACTTGATAAGCAAAACAGGAAACCCAGAAACACAGGAAAGGATATTTGACTACACATTTTTAAATACCTGGGAAAAGTCAAGGTCAAAAGAAAAAAGATGAATTAATAAAATGAAATTTTCCACATGTACGATGGCTATGAAGAGACAGTAAATAGAAAAGAAAAATGCATATATCTATTAGAGAAAAATGTGTCTAATCTCACCAATAATCAGCAAAATGTAAATTAAAATAACCATGGGACATAATTTTAAAAATGTTAGCTTGAAAAATTATAAACATTAGTATATAACACCAAATGCTGGTGAGGATCTGGGGAAATGGATACTCTCATATGTTGCTGTTATTTTATTTGAAGAAAATATCTCAGTATCTATTAACATTCAAAATACATGTATCTTTTGATTCAACAACATGGCTTTTGGTTGCTTTGCTAAAAAAAAAAAAACTGTGAACACTAAAATGTAAGGATACATCTATAGTGTAGTTGTGTGTAATTCAGCATACTTATGGAAAAATTGGAGAGGAAGCCCCTATTTTCCATAAAGAAAAGGATTGTTGAATAACTTATGATATACCATGGAATGCCACACCATGATTTTTGAAACATGGTTTAGAATTATTTATTTACCTGGTGGATGGCCTCTGAATGTATTGTAAAGTGAAAAATACAAGTTCCAGATTAATACTCAAAGTACATTCCTGTTTTAATAAAATAAATTAATAAGTATATAAATAAATCTCCATATAAACTAATATTTCTGTGCATCCTATATAGTAGAAAGAGTGAAAAATATGTCCACTGATGATGCCATTAATAAATATCTAAACAGATGTATTTGGATCCTAGTGCTTGAAATTGTCCTTTGGTGGATTCCTTTGGAACAATAGCTCTTAAACTTCTAGCATGCATAGCAATCACCTGTAATGAAACTGTGAAAAAGCACAGATTCCTGTTTTACCCTGAATATTTTGATTTAATAGGTCAAGAGTTTAGGAGACTTGAGTAATTCTCTCACTGAAACATTGCCCTCTAGAGTGAAGAATCGAACCTATTTTTTTCTGTAACCCTTTCCCCAGGAATCTCCGTATTTCTTTTCTGTCTCCCTCAAGACAGTTATACCTAAGTTCTAAGTGAAGAAATGGGCATTGTAAAGAAATTTTTTTAAAAAGATTTTATTTATTTATTTGACAGACAGAGACCACAAGTAGGCAGAGAGAGAGAGAGAAGCAGAGAAGCAGAACCTGCTTCCTCTCCCCACTGAGCAGAGAGCCCAATGCGGTGCTTGATCCCAGAACCCTGGGATCATGACCTGAGCCAAAGACAGAGACTTTAACCCACTGAGCCACCCAGGCACCCCTGTGAAGAAATTATAAAAGAGAGACTGAAGTTTGTCATAAACATGTAGATGGGAAATGTGTAGAACAAAAACAGTATTTAAGTGGGGGAAATATGTGGAAACACTTTGCGGGGGTGTAACATAGCATGCGGTAACACCCCATTTAATTGAGACCCATTGATTACAGGTAACAGAAATTTGTTAAGTTGGCTTAGGCAGGTGAAAATTTGTGAAGCTACAGGGATATCATATAAACCTAAGGTGGGAAGCGAAGCCAGGGATCTCAAGGGATCCCAACAGAAACAGGAAAAGGTATGAGGAGCAGGTCATTCATTCTCTTTCTCCCTCTACCCTCTCTTTCTCCCTCAGCCTCTCCCCTGGACTCCATATTGCTCACCTCTGTGTTTCACTGTGTATTTGGCTCATTCTTTTGCTCTTTCTCTGCATAGTGTTTTCTCTGTTTGTCCCCACACAGGGATCAAAGGTAGCCATTCTGGTCCTAGCTAGCAGCATTTCTCAGATCACATTCCTAATAAAGTGTAACAAACAGCTTCAAGCCCTTAGGCTTGGATCCCAGGCAAAAAGTTATGTTGGCATCATTCCTGTCAACAAACTGGCTTCTCCAGAGTTTGGTGACCCCTGTTCCAACTATGCGTGCCAGTGCAAAGAAAGATAGAGCCAGTGAAACAAACTAGCTGCAGGCTGCTAGAGCTGGGGGTGCTCTCAATGATCAGAGAAGAGGAGGGAGGCAGAGCGCTTGCTCCAAAATATGTGTACTTAATTTCATGCCTGTCAAAGAGTAGGAGACCGGAGAGAGTAACACAAATTCATGGATCCAGCCCCTGTTGAAGTCTGCTATACTTTATGTCCTTGGGTTCTATGAGCTACTGGTACATATTTATAATATATATCCATTGGATGATTAGGGTAGTTTAAGTAGGTTTCTATTATTTGTATACATCCTGACCTGATTTGTTTATCTGACAGGTAGGCTAACACCTGATAGTTGCACCTAAGGGTCTAATAGGAAGTGACTCCAGTCTAACACATGCGCCCAGATTTCTAGTGGTCAGAAAATTTCTTAGTAGTGTTCTGAATTTTCAAGGGCTCTTTTTTATTCCTTATTTGTGGCCCGGGCAAAATAATAGAACCCTCATGGTGAGACCTAGAAAAAATAGAGTATAGCCTCCACCATTTGCGGCTGAGGAAAGTGAATCCAGGGAAAACAGAGTCCAGAGTGTCAAACAATGAGTGAGCCAGTGGTCATTAGCAGCCCTGTCCCCATATTCCCATGACGCTTCCCTATTCACATTTTAGGGCTCCTCCCTTCTATCTCTGTGCCTGCTCCCATCTGTCCACTGCCAACTTTCCCCACTCCAGACATAATAATAAAAACAATGACAGTAATATTAGTGATAAAAAGAACTAATATTTTGTGAGTATCTACTATGTACCAGGAATATAAATATTCAAATTCATGGTTCCATTTAATTCTCTCAGCTGTAACATCAACACGCACACACACACACACACACACACACACACACACACACCTCTTATAGATGAGGAAGCTGATTATAATAGTGTCAAGTAACACAAATAGGAGAGGTGAGGGGGAGATTTTTAACTTGAGTAGGTAAGATCTCCGCACCACAAAAGTCTTCAGAGAGTTCTGTATTTTTCCTGAGAACATTTAGATGGTTTGTGATGATGTATTCGAGTGAATGTATGTAACTGTCTTTCCTGTGGAATGAAGGACGTGAGGGTAGGACCGTATTCACTGATGTTTGACTTAAGCCAGAAAGTGTATGAATGGCTTGCAGGTATCAAATTAGATATTCTAATGAAGCAAAGATTTCTCAAAATCTGGGACCTCTAAATTCTATTTGTGGGCTTCACATTACATACATTTATCATACAGCCAAGGTAAAAGCTTAGGACACTATGGTTTTCTATTGTGGCTGGCAGAATGTGTCAGATCTTTTATTATCCTTTTATTATCTATTTTCATGCTTTTGCCCAAATGCTTAGACTTCACCAAGAGGACTGTCACTCTACCCCCTGACTTGGCAGCCAGGAAGAAAGTATTCACTACCACCAAAGGCGGTTTACGGGTCACTGTTAATATTTTCATGATTTAAATTAGTTTGTGAAAAAAACACACATGAGCACTCATTTTTAAAAAAGAAAAGAAAAAACAGAAACAAATAAACAAAACAGGGCCCTGTCATCCCCTCTCTCTAGTTCATAGAATTTCCATTCATTTAACTTTTCATGTTTAGGTTCCGTTTTCTAACTTTTTACATACTTATTGCTTCTCTCTCATTTCTCATCCAACATTTCATAACTCAAAATTTGTAGGATCTAAACCAGATAAAGAACCAATATTAGACCTAATATTTGTTGAGCAACTGAAATAGAGTTGGAATAAAAGGTCCCTTTCAGTGACTCTTGTGTCAACACCCCGTGTCTACCTTACTGACACGTGCTCAGAGCTTACTCTGCGGACATCTAGAACTCGTCTCTCTTCTCACACGTATGTTCAACTTCCATCCCCAGCTGCCGTACTAGCTTTCTGCTGATGAAATATTGCCCATGCAGTAGAATTGTGTTGTATAAGGAGCCAGAAGCCCCAACTCTCTCACGAACCCCCTTTCTGACCTGGAACAAGCACTCTGGATCTTAATTCCTTCTCTCTCAATGAAGGATGAAGTTGGAGACGAGATGGTTTCAGCAGGTCAGTAGGATTGACAGACTGACACATTGTGCTGTACCATCATCTGCCCCTCAGCCCCATGTATACAAAGCTAATTCCACACTCAAGTTTTCAAAAAATATACAATAAATACAGCAAGACATCTTTTTGGAGTGGCCTCGTGATTCAGCCTGATGACTCTTAAGCAAAGTTGCCGAACATTTTCTAGAAAGATGTTGTGAAAAGCTGAGACTTGCAGGGACTATAGGATTATAAGTAATATTCCAGAAAATTTTATTTCAGAATGCATTGTCATATTATTTATAAGACTGATTTAAAAAAAAAAAAAAAGGAAGGCTTTAAATGGCTATAAGATGAACAATAATGGAAAGTTACTATGTTGGCATCATTAACCCATCACAGCATTCTTTCTCACCATACTCAGACACAACCTCAGAGTCCTTCCAAACATAGTATGCCATTCAGCCTTCAGTCAATAATTAGACTTTACAAGAACATTTTCATCTACCTGCCAGTCCTGAAGCACTTTTCCTGAGATCCCTCATTGAGTTAAGACCTTGCTTTTTGCTTTATGACATAAGTTTAACAAAGCAACTCCTTGCTCTCAGTAGAAATCCTGTAGGTTTTGCTGTATGGGCACCGGAAGCGAAATAGAATCCCAGACAGCTCTTACCTGTCGCAAATCATACACACTTAAGACAATGGAGAGAACAGACAAGATGATGATGGCCACAGAGTATTCTACGTAACCTTGAGACAGCCACAAAGTTAGGGTAAAGGCTTGGAACACGTAGAATGGATTTAAAACCTGCAGGTACAAAAACTGCATTTCAGTCACTTGCATAGATCTTAGTGGCAATCAGGATGATGTCATTTCTTTATGGAAATTTTTTCTTTAATTTTTTACAACACACAATGATCTCTAATATACAGGAATTCACTTAGAACTCAATTTCGGTAGAGAAAATGTCAAGCACGGAGAATGTGCTATGGTGGAAGCAAAGTTATTTTAAGCACTCAGAGCCTGACCACACATTGATCATTCTTATTTCTTTTGAACTTTGAAAAATATTTTAGGGCTGTCTGGGTGGCTTAGTTGGTTAAGTGTCTGGCTTCGGCTTGGGTCATGATCTCGGAGTCCTGGGATTGAGTCCTGCTTTGAGCTCCCTGCTCAGCGGGAATCCTGCTTCTCCCTCTCCCTCTGCCCCTTCCCCCCACTCATGCTCTCTCGCTCACTCACTCTCTCAAATAAATGAATAAAATCTTTAAAAACAAAAAATATATATATTTTATCAATAACAAAATCTAACAAGTTATCTTTTTAAACAGTATTTACCCATAATGGAAGAGAATTATGATTTAGTCTCTCTATTTTTTCTAAAGATTTTATTTATTTATTTGACAGAGAGAGAGAGAGAGATCACAAGCAGGCAGAGAGGCAGGCAGAGAGAGAGGAGGAAGCAGGCTCCCGGCTAAGCAAAGAGCCCAACGCGGGGCTTGATCCCAGGACCCTGAGATCATCACCTGAGCCGAAGGCAGAGGCTTAACCCACTGAGCCACCCAGGGGCCCCAATTTAGTCTATTTTAAAAACAAACTTCAGCTTTGACCATTTTATTGCATTCTTCACGTGATCACATGCTGCAGATTGAGTCAAGGTGTGTGAGGAAGATGCAAGACTGCACTTGTATCCAGGTCATTTAAAAATAACAGATTCTTCATGTCACAGGTCTTAGCATGATGCTCTGAGAGTCAGGCAAGTCAGCACAGGCCTGCCCTTAAACAGGGACCATTGTACCCACAGCTGTGGTGAAAACCATGGGCGGAATCTATCCTCAGCCCAAAGCTGGCCATCCATTCACATAGTTTTTTGGTCTCTTTATAATACCTTTAACTTTTTTTTAAGCCTTCAGTTGTCCCCATTTTGGCTTTGCTGACCCCACTATTAATGATAGCAGAGAAAGCAAACCTGAGGAGCTAGAGTCATATGATGTACACACATAGCATGAATTAAAGAGCCCATCTGAGCAAAATAAAGATTCTTTTCTTTTTCAAATATTTTATTTATTTATTTGACAGTCATAGATCACAAGTGGGCAGAGAGGCAGGCAGAGGGAGAGAGGAGGAAGCAGGCTCCCCACTGAGCAGAGAGCCCGATGTGGGACTCGATTCCAGGACCCTGGGATCATGACCTGAGCCAAAGGCATTAACCCACTGAGCCACCCAGGCCCTCCTAAGGATTATTTTCTAGATAAAGTGCTCTTTCTGATAATTATGAATTAGATGCAATATTACCTAAAACCAGTGCTACTCTTTCTACCTCTACCTTCTGTAATTCTCTAACATGTTAAATAAACTTCTCCTTTAGTCCTGAAAATGAACTGATATCAGGTTAATAAGTTAATAGGCTTTATCTTAAGAGTTCCTTAAACCCTTGGATATATTTTGTACATTAACAAAGATTTGTTCCTTAATGTTTCTTATTATTTCCATTGCAACATGCTTTCCTTAGAAATTATAGCTCTTCTGTCATGTATAAAATGTTTTAATTGTAGATTATGCACTAATGATAATATGATTTTGAATTTGTATAAATTCAGTAGAAAATTGGCTAAATACTTCTTGTGTAAGAAACAACACCATCATAATTAATTTAGTTCCCTTGTTCAATATTCTTTTGAAATCAAATACAAAATAGTTTTATCTGCTTTTTTCCTACTAAAGGCTTAGTAAGTAGGTGGAGATAATACTACCACTCCTTTCAAAATAGATCAAATTGATACCTGGGAGAATCTTCAGCAGTTTGAAAATAAATAAGTTTATTTATTTTTTTAAAGATTGTATTTATTTATTTATTTGAGAGAGAGGGAGAGAGAGAGAGAGAGAGAACACAGCATGGGGAACAGCAGGCAGAGGGAGAGAGAGAGAAGCAAGCTCTCCAAGCAGGGAACCCAATGTGGGGCTCTATCCCAAGATCCTGGGATCATGACCTGAGTTGAAGGCAGACACTTAACAACTGAGCCACCCAGGTGCCCCATGAATAAGAAGTTTAAAAATCAGCCTGCTTTTTGATAGTGGAGGAAACTGTGTGTATGTGGAGAAATAGGGTAAGTGGGAAAACCTCAGTACATTCTAATCAATTTTTCTGTGAACCTTAGAGTGCTCTAAAAATAGTCTAATAATAAAACATTATTTTGAAAAGCATATCTTACTAAACAAAATGTCTTAGAAATAGATTAGAAACATGCAGCATGGAGTGGAGGCTAGCACAATCAGCCCACTGGCCTCCACATAAGTACTGGAGAGTGATGGCTAGGAATTCATTGCTGTGGGGAGTAAGACCAACAGTGTTCCACAACTAGCAGGAGACCAAACCAGGGTTGTCCCCCTGCCCCGGAGCAGAGGCCGAGAAAAATCACAACCAGCAACTGTTCCCTAGCAGAGGGTGGAGTAGACAACAACAGAGTTCACGGTGCAACTGTGAACCTGGCCGCATTCCAACTGGCTCAGGGACCATGTCTGCTAGATCCTGGGGAGCAGAGCCCCAACCCTCAGGAAAGGCCCTGGCTCTGAATGGAGAACCCTGGGACCACTAAGAGGCAGTCAAACTCAGAGCCTTCTAGGAGTGTGAGTGAACACAGAGAGAAAGAGAGAAATGGAGGCAGGGGAAGGCCCACTGATGGGAAGCCACCACCACCACCACCACTGCCACCATCACCACCACCACCACCGTCACCACCGCCACCACCACAACCACTACCACCACCACCACCACAACCACTACCACCACCACCACCACTACCACCACCACCACCACCACCACTACCATCACCACCATCACAACCACTACCGCCACCATCACCACCACCACTACCATCACCACCACCACCGTCATCACCACCACCACCGTCATCACCACCATCACCACTGCCACCACCACCACCACCACCACTAATAATAGTAACTTCAAAGCACACAAAGAAAATATTCCAAAAAAAAAAGTAAATAGGCTCACTAACAAAAAAATCATTCTCGAGAAAATTAATATGATAAAGTAACATGAGAAAGACCAAACAATTCCATTTAGAATAGTCAAAAAGATCGTAGAAGTCATAATATTAAACCCACCACCAGCATTACAACCACCATCAGAAACATAAGAAAATAATTTTTTTTAAAAAAAGGAAAATTATGAAACAGCAATATGTCTCTCATACTGGGATGGGATTTTTTTAAAGTGGAATTTACTTTAAAACAAGTGGTTATTGAAAAGGATCAGTTAGAAATCCTGGAATAGGGGCGCCTGGGTGACTCAGTTGATTAAATGTTTGCCTCTTGATTTTGGGTCAGGCCATTATCTCAGGATCATGAGATTGAGCCCCACAACAGGCTCCATGTTCAGTGGGGGGTGGTCTGCTTGGGATTCTCTCTCCCTCTGCCCGTCTCCCTACTTGTATGCATGCTCTCTCTCTCTCTCTCTTTTCTTTTGCTCACTCTCTGAAATAAACAAATAAATCTTTTTTAAAATCCTGGAATAAAAAATATATATTTATCGAAATGTTTTTAAAGAAAGAAAAGAAAAGAAATAAAACCTCTAAGGACAGGAAAGCATGGACTAAAAACAATAGGGAATAAAAAGAAGTTATATGAAACACAGATTTTGTTCAAATCAAAGTATCCATGTGTTACCTGAAATTCCCCTGTGTACCAAGAAGTAAAAAGTAAACAACCAAAATTTTTTTTTCAAAAATAGATAAAAACAGTTAGTTACCTGTTTAACAAGCAGCTTCCATATAGGCTGGATTTCTACCTCAATGGCGTTGGGCCCGCACACTAATCTTCTGTAGGAGATTGATCACCTATTAGTAACATATCTAAAACCTCATTGGTAAGTAAATACAAGCCAAACTAAGCAAAAGTCACTGCTCTACCCTCTAGGCACTTTGTGCCTTTAATCACAAATTAATGTGCAAATCCTAAAAAATTAACGTATTTTTAAAAGGAAAGTGCATGATGGACAAAGTTGTTTTTCCTAGTTAAAAAATATCTTAAGTACAATGTAGCTCAAGAATCAAAATGAAGTTAGTAAGGCATTTTGAGTTATTTTTTAATAATTCAATTATATTCTAGGAACAGCTAAAAAGACACGGATATGAAGATGTTCCTAGAATTCTCAGGCACTTGAGATTGCTCTTAACTGTAGAGATCTTATCCATTTTACCTTGGTCTCTTCAGCACCTAGGACAGGCCTTTAATATATGAAAATAAATACATGAATGAATGAGCTAATGAACTGGAAGAGGACATATGGTCCTCACAGCTAACCTTTGTAAATCCACACATTCCAATAAGAAGCTCTTATGTTTGTGTAACATTTAACAATTTACAGAGTTCTCACACAAGATTTTCTCATTTGATTGTCAATCAAATGGTCCAAAGGGAAGGGGCAACATCCCCATCTTTCCAATGGGAAAAACTATTCATTTGGCTGTTTTGGCAAAAGCATGCATATCTAGTATTAATTGTGACAATACAACTTTTAAGCACAGGTGACTGTCAGAAACTGCACTTAGTCTTTTGTATGTATTATCTTCTGTAATCCCCATATTACCCCTATGAGGTTTCATATTACCATCTTTATTATAAAGAACACTGAGCTTCGAATAAAGTCAGTAAATCTGCCAGTCTCAGAGCTAGAAAGAAGCAGATCCAGGTTTCACACCCTGGTTTCCAGGCCTCAACTGCACACTCCATTAGCACCAATGGTGCAGTGTGTATTATGGGTTCTTTAGCTAAGCCATGACATCACTGAGCCCGTTTGTTTGACTTCCAAGCCATGCCTTTCCAAGTGCAATTATTGCTTGCCTGGGTCCAAGAGGACTCAAACCAGGGTTTTCTGACCCCATATGTGAAAACCCTGAGGTGCAGAGATGCTGGAGGACAGAAAGGTCAAACAGTATGTGCTACTGGTTTGGAATGTTACGTGTCTCCAAACTTCACACTGGGAAGGAAACGTAACCAAGCCACTTGGTGCTCAGGATCCTTTCCAGAATCTGTGGAAATAACCTATTGTTGGCAAAGTGTCAGAACTTCTCAGAATCCTAAACTTGGTCTTCTCCCTTTCTATCTCTCTGCTTAGAATACCCATCCCACAATCTTCAATTTATAAAGGCCCACTCGGGCTTTGAGAGTCAAATCTGATGATAGAGCTTAAGGCTGGAGAAATCTGAGATTTAACAAACCTGGATTTGAATCCAGCTAAGGCTTAGCTGCTCCCTAGACCTGGAACTAGATTTCCCACATCTTTGTATGGCCTACTCTCTCATTTCATTCAGGTTTTTCTTCAATAGCACTCCCTTAATGGAGTTTTCTTTAACAATTCTATTGAGAACAGCCACCATGATACTCAACTCAGATTCTCTTTATCTCCTTACCCTATCTCATTTTTCTTTATTAGTGTGTTGATAATCTGAAATTGTACCTAATTTTTTACATGTTAGTAAGCATGCAACAAGAGACTCTTATCATTCCCTATAATATAGACTTCTAGAGGACACTGATATATCTTGAATGCCTAAAACAGGGCCTAATACATATACTACTCTCAAGTAATATTTGTTGAATAAATGAGGGGTGAGCCTCAGTTCCCTTACCTATAAAGTGGGTTTCATAACACATTTCTCATAAAACTGCTATCAGTAACATATAACATAAACAAGTAAAGCATTTAGCACAAGTGCCAAGGGCATGACAAGCTCTCAGTAAATGCCAGGTATCTTTCAAGTCTTCCTTAGTCCCACAGGCACAATTAACTGTGTCTTCCTCTCCTCCAACATGCCTCCTTTTCTTAGTGGTAGCAGGCACCTCTTTGAATTGTATCATATAGTTATATATCTCTTTCTTCAAATTTCCTAGACCCTCTTTAATGGCAGGGATGGAGCCTTTTCAACTCTGTTTTTCTAACATCTAGAGGCACACTGTATGAAAGAGAATGTTCCCTAAATATTGGGATTAATTAATGAGGAACTTTGTGAACCATGTCTAGAATGCTCTCTCCCCTAACAAGTCTGAAAATCCAGTTCACAGAACTATAGAAGCACACAGTTGTGAAAAGTCAGTTTAGAAAGAAACAAGGCAAGTCTGATGTTCTTCATCTTTTTCTGTCTGGTGACATAGTTTCTGGTGTTACCATCAAAAGAAGAGGAGCTCATTTGCCATGAGGACTGAGACCCAACAGATTAATCAGTGCCTATAGATTATCCTTTTTAGGGCTTGTCTGAGACATGTTTGGATCACAGCCTGGCATACCTCTTGCTGCTTGGTCTTTTCCACCATCTCTTGCCAAAAGATATTGCGTGTTTAGGGATCATGTACTCATCTCAATCTGAGCACAAAGAAGGATTTTCAGGGACATTGACCAATGGCTGAGCAATCAGAAGGAATGGAAGTCATGAAGCTGGAAATGTGAGGAAAGTTCCAAGGAACAGAGATTACATACTCTGACTTTAAAAATCTGACAAGCTGGAAGGGAAAAGTCATCCTAGATTTATTCCAGAATTATTCCATTATATCCAGTCTTTTTAGAACTAAATAGGCTGAATAAAACTATGTAGACTTGCCTAATATTCACTACTATTCATTAGGAGTATAATTTCTTTGGAGGCAGAAGGTCCCTCTCCAAAAGAGATTGAAATACTTCTTAACAGGGAAGCTGTGGAAAGCATTTCTGGGTTGGCTCTAAACTACTCTTGAAGAATCACTGAGCTTTCCTGCAACTGTTCCATAATAATAAATCTACTGCAATGTATTTATTTCTGAAAAACCAAATATAAATGACTAGGAATACTTTCTTTTGTAGTATGGGATGGTCTTTGGGACCATCTTTTGGGATGGTCTATGTCTGTTTTCAATTTTATTGTTTGTTCATTCATACATTTTTCAATTTATTCACCAAATAATTATGGCGAATATGTTTTGTGAGGCTCCAAATGGTGAATCCTAGAGTCGGGGTCCTCAAGGAGGTAGGAGGACTGTGTCAGAATCACTAGTGACCTTTTTCAAACCACACATGTCCACTCTGATTCCATTCTGATAAGCCACCAAAGGAGTCCTTGGCAGAAAGGGAGACCTGAAGTTTCCTAAATAGCTAAGGCTAATCCAGGGGGTTCTGGCATGACCCACTTCTGTGAACTTTAGAATTTTCAGGGAGCAAGCTCGTAGAATTAAAACATGTTCCCAGGCCTCTAGTTCATGAATGAATAGAGATAGGAGCAGGGGACCTCCTAGAACACTTTTCTTCCCTGAGACCCTCTGAAAAGTTCTCTTCAGGACAACGTTATCTCTCCTGATGTCCCAAGTTGCCTTTTTGCTACAGAGATGTGTGCGTTTTCCATCGTTGCCTGGCGGCAAGGAAGCCTAATGAGAATGTTGTATTTAGACTTTGTGGCTTTTCGTTATCAGAGAGTTTTGTGATTCTCCTTCCTTTACTGCTCCTGTTGCATCCTTGCTTTTCATAAAGGCAGGCTTATATCCATTCAGGAAATCAATCTAATATCACACAACTGACAAATGAATTGATCACATTTAATTTTTGAAAAAAAGCCCTAGTCTTACACTAAAAAATTAAGGGGGGAAATAGTTTACATTCTACTTACTTGTTTTACTGTTCAATTTAAAAAGGCCATAAATAAAGTCTGCCTATATATTTATAAGGACATTATCTCCTCTATTCTTCATATCTGGGAAACTATTATATATAGTGTGTGTGTATATATATATATATATATATATATATATATAATAAGCAAGACTCTTTGTCTTGCTTATTAGATTGTCAAGTTCTTTACTGCATGGGCCAGATTTAAATTTAATTATGTATGATGTTTTTTAAATGTTTATTAAAGCTTGGCACTTGATAAATAAGGACAAACGTGAGGTAGCTACATTGATGGGCAATCTTTCCTATGGAAATGGTGTCCTAGGCAAAGGCAAAGTATATCTGTGATAATCAATTAAATTTCCTAATTAGATCCACTCTTTGGACACCTGGCGCTTAATGCTATTAAACCAGTATGTTTTTATGACTTTGAAAATATTTTGTGTTTCAGAGTATTAAGCATTGCATCTGAAATCTTACATAATGATATTCTTTCTAAGGCATTTTGCAAATATTGTCAGAATCTAGATGCCTTGTTCATTTTTCAACATGTTCAGGCAGTATGAAAAGTTTAAAAACAACAGCCAATAGGTAATTCTCAGAGTTGGTATGTGTATGAATCATGGGGCTGCTAAAAGTGCATTTTCTGCTCTTACCACCACCCTTTACTCCTACTAGATCAGAATTATGGGGGTGGGCCCAAGAACCCATATTTTAAGTACCAGATTGCTTCTTAGCTTGAGAATTTGTGTTTCTGATGGACTGGAAGAAGGGCAGGCAAGAAATGTCTTTAAAATGGGCAAGAAATGAAGGTGATTATTAAGATTCTGGAGAAGGCTTGCAATGGTTTACTTTCAGACTCATCAGGAGTCACCATTTCAGATGATAGATGAGGGAACCAGGAACTCAAAATCTCCATGGGTTAATGAGCAGCATAAGCATTTCTGTACTATTATTACACTATTATGTCCTAATCTATGTGCATTTATAGATCTCATTCTCACAATTATACCACTGTTCTTTGTCTCTCTTTCCCAATAGTCAATGAATGCCTCTGGAGCAATGACTAACCCTTATTTATCCTTAGATCCCTAGTTCCTTCCAAAGTGCCTAGCATAGAAGGAGATATTGAATTCATAGGTCAACAAATATATTACTATATTCATTCATTCTGTAAATACCTATCAAACTTCTACCATGAATCAGGCACTGTTCCAGGTAGCTGGATACAAAGGTGAATGACAATACAATGGTGAATGACACAACTACCTGAGCAAACAAAATCCTCATCTCTAGGCTGTTTCTTCACAGGAAAATGCAGTCATAATATTGTCTTTCTCTCTCTCAGAGGATTTGAAGGATGAGGAAACAGATGTCTATGAAATGACTCAAGGTTTTTTGAGGAAAGAAAAAAAAAAAAGACAACAAAAAGGAGACTGTTTTACAGTCCTGAGAGGGGAAAAATCAAATATTATTTGATTGGCTTTTCTTTTTAATAAGTTTGCCTAAGATGAGAACAACTTAAAATGTATCTTTGTTGCTGGTAAATAAACTGGGATTATAGGAAGCTGATGAAACATTATGTCAACAGTTCACTGATCATAAGCCATTTGATATCTCACTTTTTACTGGCAGAGTTTATCTCAGGGAGTGTCACAAACCCTACCTGACCTCTTGTTCTTCACTGGTCAGGCCCAATCCAAATGTGTGATGGATGTCGTGGCAGGAGTTGCTGTCTTCCAGTAGCCTAGGATGTGGTCAGGACAAGAAGCATGCTTCAGCTCATGGCATTCAACATATCAGTGCTTTTCCTTTATACCCTGATGAATGTTGAGAAAAAGTCAAACTTACCCGACTTTCTGAAACCTCTTCTCCAAGTAATTCCAAACATACCTGATTTTCTGCACTTGGATACATCGCAGCTGCAATTACAAATGTGATAGGACAAAGTAAAGCCCATGGTGTTAGTGAGGTCTATTTGGCACAAGTCCCAATGCCATGCGCACTTTCCTTGATACCTTGCAATTCCCAGCCCAGCAATGTGACATTCAGAACTTCCATCCAACAAACATTTGCATTATTCTTTTTATAAAAAACATGCCATAACATTGCACTCAAAATTACTTACTTTTAATTCTGGCTTCAATATGGCTTGGTTAATGACAGAGTGGCGGTCAGCCACCACAGGTTCTTCTGGATTCTTGCTTATAGGGAACTTTAGTGTGGATAAGTAGAGGCATATAACTTTCTTCCTCATATATCTTTGAAATTCATCCTAGAGAAGACCCATGAAATCCAGCCCATGAAATTCTCAAATGTCATTTATTTAATAAGACAATCAACCAAATATCTACCTAGACTAATGGTTACCAAGAGCCTCAGCATTATATTGGAACTTGCTAGAAATGCAAATCCTCAACCCCACCACAAGCCTACTGAATCAGAAATTCTGGGATGAGGTCAGCAGTCCGTGTTTTAAGGAGCCCTTTAGGTCACTGATTTGCATTAAAATTTGAGAACCACTGTGCTAGAGAATACAGAAAGACACACTTTACTGGAGAGTTTTATATCCAGAAAACATTTTCTGGCTATCTTAAAAGTGACATATAGGTGTTTCAACTGTCTTCTTTCCCCTCAAAATATGTATTCTTAAAAAACTGAACTATTGGGGCAACTGGGTGGTTCAGTCGGGTAAGCGTCTGCCTTTGGCTCAGGTCATGATCCCAGGGCCCTGGGATCAAGTCCCACAGTATGCTCCCTGCTTAGAAGGAGCCTGCTTCTCCCTCTCCCTCTGCCTTCTGCTCCCTCTGCTTTTGTGCTCAACGCAATGCTGAAGGGCACTCACCGTTGTTTTTAGCAAAACAGTGTCTGCTTCTTGCAAAGGGCATGGGATGCAATTGGCCCACACCCTCCACTGGGGCTTCCAGTAGAACACAAGCAGAAGAACCCCACAGGTAAGCACAGAGGCTATAAGGCAGAGGGCTCTGCGGAGATTCTGGGTCCGGTAACCAAACACCTCCTGGAATGTAAATAAAACATGACTCTATTTTTCTTTTTTCACATAAACACACCACTCTGTTCCAAGAAACACAAGTGTTAGAGGCAGCAATATTAGTTGGGTGGGAAATCTGGTTTCAGCCAGTTGAATTAGTTTGATTGCTTATAGCTGTCAGCTGATATCATAAAAAAAGAAGAACTCATTTTGCTACCCTGGCATATGAAACTAAAACATGAGGCAGGAGGAGCAAGGAATAGGCAGACTTATTTGGTTCTAAACACCTCAAGAGTCACCTTGACAGACCCCCCCCATGACGGCCCAGGGACTGTTGATGTCCCTCCAGAGATGTTTCGAGGCTTCTTGAAAAGTCTCTCAAGGCTTCTTCTGGTCAGTAGTTACCCTCAAACTGGTTTTTGAGCACTTTTACTTTTTTCAGATATAAGATTTTAAAAAAATATATTAAAGTAAATTTACTGGAAGAGGATGATACAAAGAGTAGGATGATATGAATCAAGAGATTATCTGTGGACATGAAAGACTTTTAAAAGATTGCTCATAGGAATTTACCCTGACAGTAACATGCTATAGTAGTTCTACTTTTAGTAGTAGGGTAGTTGCTATTAACTTGAATGGAGTGAAGTCTTTGAAATGTGGTTTTAGGGCGAACACATAGCCAAAAACAATAGATTCCTTTATTTCAAGCCAATCTCTATTTCCGTCTTCCACAATCAGGTTTCATAGCATCAGTTTTTAAATTTCAAAAACTAGACTTTTATTGTATTTGGATGACTCAGAGGGATGCTGATTGTGAATTATATCATTACTATACTATTATTTTAGGCTCTGTGTTATTTTTATGTGCTCTTTCCCTAAGATTCTGAACTCCTGTGTCCAGATCACAGAAATGTAATGTCAAGAAAATAGGTTTTTACTGAGTTTCTATACCGTCTTTAATGACAGAATCTCCTGAATCTTATGCTGGTTTAGATCATGTTATAATTAATCTCTTGGCTTAATACTTTGGAAAAGTTTTCATCTTCAATATGGTCATTTTCATTAATTGTTTCTAGTAAAGAACTCTTTGGTAGATTAAGATTGTAATAACAGTTGTTGAAAGTAATCCTTAAATGTAATGGGAAGGTCACAGGTAGCAAAGATGTAAGTTTGAGTCACTGCTCTACTAGTTATCAGCTATGTGACCTTAGGTAAATCATATCACCTCTAGGGAATCCTCATGTATTCCTTTACAAAACAATTAGAAATACGTGCCTTACAGGGTACTTGTACTCAAATGAAATAATGTCTCCTTAAGTGCTCTGCAAAGTAATTACAATTTTAAGAGTTCCTTTCCAATGCTCCTCAGTATTATCATCCTCCTGGGAAAAAAATGTTCATTAAGTTTACTGATGCAGCCCCTCTATTTTGAGATTATTCATGATGAGGTTTAAATGAATTTAAAAATGTGTTCACTCTACTTCTAAGCATATTTTCAGCTGGGTCTCCTTTCTGTCTTCCTACCTACCTTCTGATTCTATAAACCTGCTTTAGTTTTATTTGTGAATGATAGTTGTATTAGACTCCAATAAACTGCATATGCCAGTTCACATATTATGTCATAAATTTGCATTATTTTATTAAGTTACTCATGGAGCTTATTGTCAAAGTGTTCAAAATTGAAGCAGAATGGTTTGGAACTTTAGGTCAGCTTGTAGCTGAAAAAGCAGATCTCAAATGTCTTACCCTTTTTTTTTGTTTGTTTGTTAACTTACATATAATGATGACATTGGTAATCATAATTCTGATACCCCTTCAGTTCTTTTCTATACATTTTTTATTTAAAAAAAAGGAACTGACAATGCCAGCAACATGGCAATAAAATCACTACAACTACATACTGTTAATAACCTTATAAACTGGAATAATTCTTTAGAGAAAGCAAGGTGGCAAATTATATCAAGATTTATAAAGATGTTTCTATCTCTTGAATCAGTAATTTCACACTTGGAAATACACTGTAAGGAAATGATACACCAAGTAGAAAGTGATGTGCATAGTAGTGTTCAGGGCAGTATTATCTGTAATAGCAAAGTTACTGGAAGAACCAAATGATAGCTAATAGCTCAGCAAGATGTGAAATACGAAATGATGGCCAAGGTGGCACCATTAAAAAGAAAATGTATGAAGTTGATGCAGAAATATGGGCCAGTCTATGACATAACGTTAGGTGAAGAAAAAGACAAAGAGTAGGTAAGCTAGATCAGAAACAAATAGTCATGTTAACTCAATGATATCAGTCATTACATTACATGTAAATGACATTAATACTGTGATTGAAAACAAAGATTGTCAGACTAGATAGTAAAAAACCCACTATATGTTATTTATAAGAGAGCCCTTTAAATACAAAGAAGCAAAAAGATTAAGGGGGGGAAGGGAAAGAAAGTAAGCAATACAAAGACTAGCAAAGAAGAACTAATATAGCTATGTTAATTTCAAACAAGTAGAATTTATTTTATTTTTTAAAGATTTTATTTATTTATTTGACAGAGGAAGAGAGAGCACAAGTAGGGAGAGCAGCAGCAGGCAGAGGGAGAGGGAGAAGCAGGCTCCCCACTGAGTAGGGAGCCCTATACTCCATCCAAGGACATCAGGATCATAACCTCTGCTGAAGACAGATGCTTAACTGACTGAGCCACCCAGAAGCCCCAAAAATAGACTTGAAAAAATACATATTCTGAGAAAAAGAATGATAGCTCATAATCTAAAAAGTCAATTCAACAGGAAGAAATAAAGAGAGGGGAAAAAAAAAGAAACGAAGGAAGAAAGAAACGAGAGAGAGAAGGAAGGAAGGGAGGGAGGCAGGGAAAGAAAGGAAAAGAAAGAAAGAAGAGGAGAGAAGGAAAGAAAGAGAAAAGGAAAGAAAGAAGAGAGATAGGGAGGGAGGGAAGAAGAAAGGAAGAAAATAAAGAAGACTCTCAGCATACTAGGAATAGACAGGAACATCCTTCAGCCAACATCATGGTTAATAATGAAATACTGAGTACTTTCCCCCTGAAGTTATAGGTAAAATAAGATTATCAATAATTACCACTAGTATTTAATATAGTACTGAAAGTTCTAACAAGTGCAGTAAGACAGGACAAAGTAACAATTTTGTAACAACTGGAACATAAGAAGTAACAATTCTGTATCAATACTTAAAAGTTGTTAAGAGAGTAGATCTTAAGTGTTCTTCCCACAAAGAATAAGCGGTAATTATGTGAAGTGATGGAAGTGTTAGCTAACACTTTGGTGGCAATTTCACAGTATTTAAATGTGCAAAATCGACATGTTTAAACACCTTAAACTTATACGTTGTTATTCATCAATTGTATCTCAACAAAGCTAAGAAAAAAAAAGCAGAACTCTCTGTATGAATAAATAATATAATTATGTACATTAGGAAAACCAAAAGCAGGTACAGATTATTAGAGTTAATAAGTGAATTTACTGGGGCCTGGCAGCTCAGTCAGTTAAACATCTGACTCTTGAGTTCAGGTCAGGGGATCACTGGTTGGGGCTTTCGAGCCCCACCTCGATCTCGGTGCTCAGCTCAGAGTCTGCTGGAGATTGTCTCTCTCCCTCTCCCTCCCCCGGCTCATGCTCTCTCTCTAAAATAAATAAATAGGATCTTAAAAAAATAAGTGAATTTATCAAGGTTGCTAGATACTGGGTCAATATAGAAAACCAATTATATTAATAATAATTTGAAAATGAAGCTATTTGTAATATTATCAAGCAAAAAATATCAATATCCTTATAATGGTTCTAACAAAGTTAAACCTCTAAACTGAAAACTACACATTATTGCTGAAAGCAAAGATCTAAATAAATGAAAATATATATTAAGTTTGGGGATTAGCCAGGAACAATTCCATTTATGATTACATTAGACTTTTTTTATGGTAATTGATGAGCTGACTCTAAAATTGGTATGGAAGTGTAAAGGACCTAAAGTAATTAAGACAATTTTCAAAAAGAACAATTGTGGAGGACTTACACTGCCAGAAATACTTACTACAAATTCCTAATAATTATTAAAAAAAAAAAAAGGAGGACAAGAAGAAAGAAAAGAGAAACAAAATAGAGAGTCCAGAAAGAGACTCAAACATATGTAAATCGCTTTCTTTACAAAAAAAGGAACCAGAACCACTGCAATTCAGTAGGAGAAAGGGTGGTTTGCTCAATAAGTAGTTGTTGGATCAGAATGAATAGTACCAGAAAAATGGGTTTTTATCCCGGTTTACTCCATACACAAAATTTCATTAATGGTAGCACATATACTTAAATGTGACAACTAAAACAACAGATGATCTGAAAGAAAATATATTTCATGGAGTACACACAGTTAAGTACACACAAATATTTCTTAAACAGGAAACAAAAAGACCAAAAGTATATCTGACTTTATTAAAATTAAAGTTTCTGTTTAACAAAAGGTGTCTGGAGAAAATATTAGCTATATATGTATGTATATCTGTACCTATATATAAAAAAGAATAATATTTAAAAAACACAAAAAACTATTTCAAATCAATAAAAAAAGAAATACATACACAATAAAAAATGAGCAGAACACTGAAACAGGCAATTTACAAAAGATTTCTCATATAGCATGCAAGAGGACACACAATATTATGTCATTAAGAAAATGCAAAATAAAATTACAATGACATATCACAGGCTAGAATAGCCAAGACAATCCTAAAAAAGAACAAAGTTGAAAGGCTTACACAATCAGATTTGAAGATTTACTCTAAAATGACACAATGCAAAGATGACAAAATGATATAGCCATAGAATAGCAAAATTAAAAAGACTGAATATACCAAGTATTGGTAAAAATGTGGAGAAATGATACTCTGATACATTGCTATTGGCAGTATAAATTGATACAGACATTTTGAAAAACTATGTTGCTCAAGATACAAATAATCTATGAGCTAGTAACTCCATTCTTAGATTTTTACACAGAGAATTATATATGTTCACAACAAGATCTGCACAAGAATATTCATATCAGCTTTATTCAGAAGAGCTCCAAACTGGAAACAATCTAAAGGTACATCAACAGGAGAAAGATAAATAAATTTTGTGTTTTCATGCAATGGAATACTACAAAACAATTTTAAAAATGAATTTCTAATGCAAACAACAGTATGCATGAATTTCACAGACATTATACTGAGTCAATGAAGTATGGTAAATTGATACACAACTCTATCCATAGGAAGTTCCAAAATGAGCAAAAATAATTGGTGATAGATGTCACTGAACTGTGCACTTAAGATAAGTGCATCTTATCAACACCACCAATAAAAAGTAAAGGGGGGGGGGTGTGTGCCTGGGTGGCTCAGTCGGGTAAGTTCCTGCCTTTGGCCAAGTCATGATCCCAGTGTCCTGGAACTGAGCCCTGCATTGGGCTTCCTGCTCAGCAGAGTCTGCTTCTCCCTCTGTACCTCCCCCCTGCTCAGACACTCTCTTTCTCTCTTTCAAATAAAGAAATAAAATCTCAAAAAAAATTAATAAATAAAGTTTGCTGTTTATTAGCCATGGTTCCAAATAGGCAGGAGTTACTTTAATTTCTTTAATGGAGTAAGATTGAGAAAGAGAAAATGGCTGCAAAATTTGAGAAGTGAAAACAAATAAGAGCAAGAGGAGTTTCTGTGAGAAATGGAAGGAAGATTTGATGACCTAGGAAGTCTGTAGCTGCCTCCCAGTGTGCATGATTGGGAAGTGTTTGTTTTCACTGAGCATAGATAAGACCACATACCTAATAATCAAGAAAAGGGAAAGGGGGGCGCCTGGGTGGCTCAGTGGTTTAAGCCTCTGCCTTCGGCTCAGGTCATGATCTCAGGGTCCTGGAATGGAGCCCCGCGTGGGGCTCTCTGCTCAGCAGGGAGCCTGCTTCCCCCTTCTCTCTCTCTGCCGGCCTCTCTGCCTACTTGTGATCTCTCTCTATCAAATAAATAAATAAATAATCTATAAAAAAATCATTTGAAAAAAAAAAAAGAAAGGGGAAAGGTTTCTGTGAAAGACCTCTTTATAGTTGGGGACAGCCCAATCAAAATGTCAGCAGATTTCCCCTCCCCCATCTGTCAAAAAAATAAGTAACTAGATAGATATAAAAGAGCTTGTAAGTGTCAAAGTAGCTTTCAGAAATATGTACCTCCTTGAGCAAAGATGAATAGAAATAATATTTTTGCTTCCTTGATAAACTGGTCTCATAAACTCTGGTAAATTTCCTTTCTATCATTTCTCAGTTTTCCCAAAAGTTATATGCTAGACATGGACTTGAGGTTTTGGTTAAAAGAGTCACTCTTTAATCTGGAATTCTTTTAATCAAATTGCTCTTGGTCAGCTTGCCAATATTTGCATAATTTGAGTTTATCACAGTATATACTTCCATTTTGATCAATTAATCTCAAGTATTATTTGAGTGTTCTAAATGATTATTCTTCTGATGCAGTAAGAGTCACTCAGATTTCTCCAAAGTATTAAATACCCATGGTAAAATCCACTAAGATGTGCAGGGTAGAGGAGGGAACCAGGGGCAGTTTGTGTGCTGTAAGAGGAAGACGAGTAGAATCCGGAGGTCTCATAGATGTAAAGACATTGGGAACCGGGAGAGGGACGATCAGAATTTCAAACCCACCACACATGGTTCCTTGCCGTAGAGTGGGTTTTGCCACTCTCGGGATTTAACTTCTTTCAATCTCCGTTTCCAACTCTGTACTTAGAGGATAATAGCACACACCTGGAGGCATAGTTGTGAAGATTAAATAGAGGTGTAAGGTGCTGCACACAAAGGAAGCTTTCAATCAATGTCAGCAGGTGCCTTGGTAACAGGTTCAGCCAAAGGTGGAGAGAGTTTTCAGTTTTGAGTTGCAATATACTGAAACAAGGTTGTGAATGGAAACAGGCTGTGTTCCACGGGGCGAGGAACCCAGATCTGACACCTGTGAGTCGAGTTGAATAGCACAGGGGTCATGCCATTTTCACATAGACTTGAATTGTACTCTCTCTAAGCAGTCCCCTCACTTTTCCGTTTCTCACTAAAATTCTGTATTCCTGATACCAGGAGAGGTACCACATCTTTAATAGTCTTTTCCTAGGCCCAAAGTCCAGAGGAAGTAGCCTGGATTAGGAGGAAGAATAAAATATGCACATGCCTTTCAACTGAGGTTGCTAGTAAATAAAGGTCATTAACTTAGAGCCCCTCCCAGGTTTATCAGCAGAGCCTGTCTTATTTATACCCCACCCCACTGCCTTCTAGAAGCTTTCACTTCACTGTTCCTTGCTCCATCACTTACTAGTTAATGTGATTTGGGTAAATGATTTTTTTTTAAGATTTTATTTATTTATTTGACAGAGAGAAATCACAAGTAGACGGAGAGGCAGGCAGAGAGAGAGAGGGAAGCAGGCTCCCCGCTGAGCAGAGAGCCCGATACGGGACTCGATCCCAGGACCCCGAGATCATGACCCGAGCCGAAGGCAGCGGCTCAATTCACTAAATTTTAGATTCCTCATGTGAAAAATGCGGCTGGTTGTAAAACGCAACAGGAATATTCTGGTGTAGCAGTTAAAAGCTGGGGATATGGCATGAGAAAATCAGATAATTCTCCTACCACTTAACCAGGTGTAAGACATTGGGCAACCCACTTTATTTCTTCTGATGACCCAATTTTCTCTTCCATAAATGAAAATGATAAAAATACTTTCCAGGGTTGTTTTGAGAAACTAATGAGTTAATTCATGCAAAGCATTTAGCACAGTTCCCGAAACATTTTGAGTGTGCAGCATATATTAAAAGTTAATATTAGCTTGAATAATCCACAGTTCAACAAAATCTCAGTGGATGAAAAGTGGCCGGTCCCATTGGAGTTATTGTGAAATGATTCGACCACAGGCAATATTCAGAACTAAATGCTCTTTGGGAAAACTGTAAGTTGTATTTCTAAAAGTGATTGAGCCAATGTCCTAAATGGAATTTTTGCTTATCGCACAGAACACCAATTATCAAAATTAAAGTCAAACACAGGCCAAACAGAAAACTGCTCACCTTTGTAATACATGAAACTGGGAGAAGGGCTGTAAGATAAACACCAAATTGATTCAAAGATTAATTAGCTCCGGAACTATATAGATGAGCATACACAAACACACACACACACATACACACACCCCCCAGTATACTTATACAGGAAGAAAACCATGTAATGGGGGATCCTCACCAGCAATGTGATGTGACTTTGTATCTGTGACTTAACTGAGCCTCATTTTCCCAGTGTAAAGTGGCTATCTGACTGGCTAGCTCCTAGGGATTAAATGAGAACATACATACATGAATGTATGTATGTAATAGTATATAAAGGACACTTTTTTTAAAATATTTTATTTATTTATTTGAGAGACAGAGATCACAGATAGGCAGAGAGGCAGGCAGAGAGAGAGAGAGGAGGAAGCAGGCTTCCCGCTGAGCAGAGAGCCTGATGTGGGGCTTGATCCCAGGACCCTGAGATCATGACCTGAGCCGAAGGCAGAAGCTTTAACCCACTGAGCCATCCAGGCATCCCTATAAAGGGCACTTTTTAAATCATTTACCTTTCTTTCTTTTTTTAATAGGTAGCTCTTCTACTTCTATCAGACATGGAGCTAAGATTAGCCAAATTCCTTAGAAAAGAAGAGTTATGGGGTGCAGCTTCAACTAAACATTGTTTCTTCTCAAAATTCTTTTTAGGAGGGATCCTCTTAGTCGTGTGGAATGGTCCATAGGCTCTCTGTCTTTGTTCCTGAATTTTCATTGCATCTGGAGCACTAGCATTTGTGCATAGTTGGTCTTGTGAACATGTCCTTTACCATTTTTTAAAAATTTATTTTTTATTTATTTTCGGCATAACAGTATTCAGTATTTTTTCACCACACCCAGTGCTCCATGCAATCCGTGCCCTCTATAATACCCACCACCTGGTACCACAACCTCCCACCCACCAGCCAATTCAAACCCCTCAGATTGTTTTTTAGAGTCCATAGTCTCTCATGGTTCACCTCCCCTTCCAATTTCCCCCAACTCCCTTCTCTTCTCTAACTCCCCATGTCCTCCATGCTATTTGTTATGCTCCACAAATAAGTGAAACCATATGATAATTGACTCTCTCTGCTTGACTGATTTCACTCAGCATAATCTCTTCCAGTCCCATCCATGTTGCTACAAAAGTTGGGTATTCATCCTTTCTGATGGAGGCATAATACTCCATAGTGTATATAGACCACATCTTTCTTATCCATTCGTCCGTTGAAGGGCGTCTTGGTTCTTTCCACAATTTGGCGACCGTGGCCATTGCTGCTATAAACATTGGGGTACAGATGGCCCTTCTTTTCACAACATCTGTATTCTTGGGGTAAATACCCAGGAGTGCAATTGCAGGGTCATAGGGAAGTTCTATTTTTAATTTCTTGAGGAATCTCCACACTGTTCTCCAAAGAGGCTGCAACAACTTGCATTCCCACCAACAGTGGAAGAGGGTTTCCCTTTCTTCACATCCCCTCCAACACATGTTGTTTCCTGTCTTGTTAATTTTGGCCATTCTAACTGGTGTAAGGTGATATCTCAATGTGGTTTTAATTTTAATCTCCCTGATGGCTAGTGATGATGAACATTTTTTCATGTGTCTGATAGCCATTTGTATGTCTTCATTGGAGAAGTCTCTGTTCATATCTTCTGCCCATTTTTTGATATGCTTGTCTGTTTTGTGTGTGTTGAGTTTGAGGAGTTCATTATAGATCCTGGATATCAACCTTTTGTCTGTACTGTCATTTGCAAATATCTTCTCCCATTCCGTGGGTTGCCTCTTTGTTGTTTTGACTGTTTCCTTTGCTGTGCAGAAGCTTTTGATTTTGATGAAGTCCCTTTGCCTTTGGAGACATATCTTGAAAGAAGTCCTTTATCATTTTTGTAAATCCTTTTATTCTTACACTCATCTTTCACTTATTCATCTAAATATTTGTTGCACAGGCACAGTAGTATGGGTCTTTGGGTTACAGTTCATAACACAGTCAGTTACTCTAACCAACATTCTCACAGCACAAAGTTGTAAAATACCTATTCAACCAAGACATGACATCAATGACTCTTAGTACTATAATTACTTTCAGAGAATGGCAATGCCAATTTTGGCTGTGAAGTGTTAAGTTTTTCCATGGGTGAGTGTTCCAAAAGACTTGAGTAAGTTAGCTTTTTCTGGGTTGACATCAAATGTTTAGAACTTGAATTGTGACCAAGGAGATAATATCTCTGATTCCTTTGATGGGGAAAGATTTCATCATGTTTGCCTTCTTTTTTTTCAAACAACAATCACATCACCAGGTTTCTATTCATTATTCACAATCTACCCTTTGTCATCTTTATCTGAACATGCTAAGATGTGTTCCTTATGTGTTCCATGGGAAGCGGTTCTTAGAACTCTACTCTCTTGTCTCCAAATCTGACATGTTTCAAGGTTCTTTAATGTTAGGATAATAGTGTCTCTGTTTAATGGATCCTGTTAGTACGGTCATTGTTCCTCACCCCTCTATTACTGCTTTGGTTTGACCACATGTAGGCATTTGTGTTAGTTATCACTAATCATCAAGCATTGTTAGTTATAGTTTCATATATTTTGTCTCGCATTTATGCCATGAAGTGTCCTTTGAGAAGGGGAAGAAAATGTCTTGGACTACTTTCATGTTTTCTACATATTGCAATGAGAAATAACCTTTCTCAAGCACTTACTTAGGTGCCATCTCATCATCACAACCTAGTCCATGAAATAGGCATAATTTTATTGAAAGTACTATTGTTAATTAATATTCTAATTAATTATAATTAGTGTTAAATAATAATATTATAATTATTGATATGTTGATAAATTATTATTTGTAGATCAAGAAAACTGAGTCTTGAAGATGTTCAAAATAATTATTAAAATAGTTCATCATCTTAAATTTTCCCTTATGCTTTCCTTCTGGAATATGGAAGTGTCTTTCCTCTTTAGTGGTGTGAATCAAAACTTAGTACCAAAGAGATGAGCATATTATTACTCTCAGTTACACGCATTCACATAAAGTCGACTAACAAGAGTGCTAATATGTGGTCTTCCAAAACACAATTAGAAGTAAAAGTGCAACTAACGACCTTCTTTTGATGTGGCTGGAGTGAAAGAGCAGAAGGCATGGGTCAAAAGGTAATGAGATGCATGGGCTAATCAGCAGGGACAATTTCTAGAGCCAGAATTTACCTTAAACCAAGGACATGCGACAACATGGCATGTTTTGTTAAAGTTTATTCCTGGAATAAGAGCACCACTAAACAAAAGCAGTGTCTCAGACATTATTTGGTTCAATTTCCTTCCTGAAAAAATTAGCTATAGACCATCTTTCGCCAATGAGCATCTAGTGTCTGCTTAAGATAGTCACTGACTTAAAGGGGTATACTTTCTCTTGCTGGACAGCTGTGGTGCCTTAGTTTTCTGTCGTTGCATAACAAACTTAGTGGCTTAAAACAACAAAACTTATTATTTCAGTTTCTGTGGATTAGGAGTCTCATTAACTAGATCATTTGCTCAGTGTCTCAAAAAACTGACATCAAGGTGTCATCTGGGCTGTGTCCCTTCTGGAAATCAAGGGCCTCTTTCAAGATCTTTTTGCTATTGGCAGGATTCAGTTGTCTGTAGCTCTGAGATAGAGATGCCCATTTTCCTGCCGGTTGTCAGCCAGAAGTTGCACTCGGTTCTCTGTTCTTAGAGACAGTCAGAGTTCCTACCACCCTGAGCCTTCCATCATCAAAATGGCAATGGAGAACCTCCCTTGCCTCAAGCCCCTCTCACACTCTTAATCTCTCTAACTTCAGGAAGGACACAGTATCATTTCTGGCTCACCTGATAAGGTGAAGTCCACTCAGACAATCTTCGTTTTGATGAACTCAGCTGAGTTTAAGTTAATTAGAGCTGTAAAACCCATTTTGCCACATAACATTACATAATCACAGGAATTACAGCTCATCATATTTATGGGTTCCACCACACTCAGCTGAAGGGAATTATATAAGGGCAGGTTCAGTGGAGAGATGTCATGTTAAAATTTTCCCACCACAAATGGTTAGGACATTCTCCTATAATGAAAATAAATCAGGCTGGGTTATCCCAACTTCTACTCTGTTCTCCACATCAACCATTCAACTACTGGAAGACAAGTGCCTTGACTGCTCTTTGGGGAACTATTCCCAATGTCCTTTAAATAATTGTTATTTGTGATATCCAGATATCCCTCTAGAAACGCTATGCTTCTTGTGTGAATCTTAGGATGAAATATTAACTCCTTAGAGGTTTCTTAAATAGTAAAGATTATAGCAGGACTATTACTTCTTCTATTATGCAGAACAGACTTCTATTGAGACATCCAAGGATTAATTTTTTATAGCAATATCATCCTGGCAACTAAAATTCAGTCATAACCGAATAAAGAACTTTAATTACTTTCTCATGCATAGCCACTAAGCCCAAGTCATTGATATTCCCACATTCTGTCACCTAGATTGTTATCTCTCCCTCATAGTAAGGGCTCAGTTGCAGATTAGATAAGCTTGCCTCCATCCAAGCTGTTAATATAAATGTTGACAGAAGATAAAAGCCAATAGAGCATGGTTTTTATTTTCTTTTTTAATCCTTTGAGTAGGGTTTGTGTGTTTGTGTGTGTGTGGTTTTTTTTTCTTAAAGATTTTATTTATTTTTTTATTTGACAGACAGAGATCATAAGTAGGCAGAGAGGCCAGCAGAGAGAGAGAGAGGCTGAACAGAGAGCCTGATGGGGGCTCGATCCTAGGACCCTGGGATCATGACCTGAGCCGAAGACAGAGGCTTTAACCCACTGAGCCACCCAGGTGCCCCTGTTTGTGGTTTTTTAATAGAAGATGAAGAGTACATGATGTCTAAAATAACTTAGACATTCTAAGTTCCTAATTTTTCCTACTAACTCTTCACACAGTTTCCATAATGGTAGACCTCAAGCAATTATCACTACCCAAGTTTAATCAGAGAAAGGGGAGATATTCCCAACCTCAATTTCACCTACTATATGCAGTTCTGCATTTTTCAAATTGCCCACCATTTAAGTCCTGATTCCTTGGATTTAAATAACTCTTTGTATTTTCATAGCACTCCCCACATTTCATATGTGGCCCTTAAAAACCTTTTAAGTCAGGAGGGATAAGTGATGTTGTTTGGGGCAACTAGCAAGGTCCCAAAAGTTGTCCACACCACGTGGTTAGCAGTGGTTCTTTGACTAAAGCCCAGTTCTGTGGTCTTAGAGTCCAGGAGTGCTCCACTGGTTCCCAGAAAAAAGTTACCACGAAGTGAAGTGCTCTCCAGTCAAATCTGTCTCCTCCACACCAAGTACCCATTCTTCCCTCTGGAGCTGCTTCCAATTGTAATATTGACACTTAGTTGGTAGGTGTTTGTATAGGCGTGGAGGTACCAACTGAATGGTTGGGCTTTGCAACACATGTGAACAAAACATCTCTTGAGTTTCAGAGGCAGAATCAAGATCATCTCCACAAAGTAAATGCAACAAGAATAGCCAAAGAGCATCCCAAAATAAATGCTAATATTGCACACAGGTGCGCCTCCAGACTCGCATGACTGAGGAGAAGTATCTATGTTCTCTCTGTGATTAAGGGAATTAAAATACCAAGCTATAAACTTTACAAATATGCACATCGTTAGGGAAAAATAATAAGCTACCAAAGATTTTCATGAACACTCATCTACACATTGAAAAAAAAAACATCAGAATCAGCACAAAACTGTTGAATAGTGAACACAGGTAAGTTAGGTTTTAGTTCTTTAAATCCCTTCAGTCTAAAGATTGTAAGCACTGTAACATTGTCAAGATCAGCATGGTATAATAACAGAAGTGATATGAACCATATTTGGAATCTAAACTTTCTAGTGGCCACGTGAAAGAAGTAAAAAGAAGTAGGTGAAATCCATTTTCATAATATAGTTCATTTAATCCAACATATCCAAAAGTTGTCATTTCAATGTGTAACCAATATAAAAATTACTAATGAGATATTTCACTTTCTTTTACTGTCTTAAAATCTGGTATGTATGCTATATGTATGCTATACATACACATTTCAGTTTGGTCCAGCTACTCTATTAGTGCTCAAAAACCACATATGGCCAGTGCCTGTCTTCTTAGTGCAGATATAAATGACATCATTTATTCCTCTTAGGTTAACAAAGAAAGGTATGTGGAGAGAGGGTGGGTGTGGATTTCCCACAGATCTCACGGGGAACCAGGAGGCCAAGCAGGAAACGGACACCCTTCTGCTGTGTGAACTGTATCCCTTGGGCCCATCCCCTTCCAGCTTGCTCTCTCTGATCCAGCCCTCCTGTTCCTTCTCTCTTTCTCATTGTCTCGCTGTGGGCATGACTGCCCTATAAACATCATGGAGCGTGAAAGGGGAAAAAGTGGGCTGCATTTCCCACCCGTCTCTTGTAGACTGAAGACCTTAGGCGAGTTACTTAACCTCCCTGGTCTCAAATGTCCTTCCTATGAGATAGGATTAATTCTTCAACACTGAGTTCTGAGGATCAAATAAAATAACAAATGTAAACCTGTCAGTCCTAAATAGGCACTGTAATTTTCAAGGTTTTAATGATTGTTTTTCTTTTTTATTTGAGACTTTTTAAATTTAAGACTTTATTTATTTATTTGAAAGAAAGAGAGTGTGCAAGAGAGAGCATGAATTGGAGGTGGGGGAGGGAGGAAGGTGGCAGAGGGAGAGGGAGAGGCAGACTCCCCACTGAGCAGGAAGCCTGATGCGGAGCTCTATCTTAGGATCCCGGGATCATAACCTGACCCAAAGGCAGATGCTTAACTGATTGAGCCACCAAAGCCCCCCAGTAATTGTTTTTGAAGCGTATATATATTTGGTGGAAAAGGTAACAGGGGAAAAAAGTGAAAACTTTAAAAAACAGGTGTTAAATCCCAGGTCACTCTACACTTTAAACCTCTCTATGCTGTTTGCATAACTTCAGCCCAAAGCACACTGAGCCTAAGTTAAACAGATATACCAAAAACATAAGAATTTTTTTTAAAAAGTTTCAGTTTTTGCCTGAGTTTGCCAATTACCTGGAGACCCAGATGATAAGGGGGAGACACCTTAATGAGCACCATGTAGGGTACATGTTGACTACTCTACAAAATGTCTAAGAAGGAAGAAATTTCATTTGGTCTGATGCATATAAGGATGGCAATAACTCAGTCATCTAGAAAACACAATTTTCTCAGCCCCTGCAGTTTTCCTGACTATAAAATTGTGACCTCAGATCTCAGGGAGCCTTACCACACTTAAACCTCTGCATTTCCTAAAGCCAGCCCCAATACAGTAGCACCTGCCCACAGCCTCGGGTACTTTGAGAAGACTGTAATCACGAAAAGGGAAGACTCACCAGTTCATTCTCCTCTCCTTGGTTGAGCAAACCCCGGTGGTCCTTACTCTTCTCTTCCATCTAAACAAGACCTCCAGGATAATTCTTTGGGGAAAATCAATACCAGTTAGGGCTATGGGAACTCAGAACAGTCACTACCTGTCACTGCTGTTCTTAGGTGCTTTTAAAATCTCCTAGCACATACTTCACCTATCAGGCTAACAAAGAGAAGAGAGGAAATACTCTCATCAGCCACAGGATTGGTCTGCTAACCTATCGGCTTGTTGTGTTTGTTTTTTTTTTTTTCTTCCTCCCTGGTGTTTATTTGTTGAGGTAAATGTGAACACCTCTAGACTTAAGTTGTCGAACCAGAAAGACAAATAATTTCTTGTGCTGTCCCTAAATGTCTCAACTAACAAATGAGAATAGTCACTTTACTAAAATCCCAAAACAGGTGCACCTCTTTGGCTCAGTTGGTTAAGCAATCAACTCTTGATTCCTGCTCAGGTCATGAGCTCAGGGTCATGAAGCTGAGCCCTGCATGAGTCTACCTACACTCAGTGCAGAGTCTGCTTGTCCCTCTTTCTCTGTTCCTCCCCACTGTCTCTCTCTCTCTCAAATAAATAAATAAAATCTTAAAATAACAACAACAACCACCTAAGACAGAAAGATTAACCAGTGAGAGATAAATAAAAACCATGTGGACTTTGGGGAAGTAATGGATATGTTGGGGTGACAAAGAGATTTTAAGGAAGGAGGGTTGGCTCCTGGCAGGGAATGTAGCAATTATTTTGGAATTAGGAAAACCTGAATTCTAATCCCTGCTCTACCGATGATGCTGGACAGATTAGGGTCATCTGAATATTAGATTACATTTACATATATAAATGTAATTTATAATCTATAAATTTATAATATATTATAACATATATTATAAGCTTATAATTTAATCTAAATACAGATTAAATATAAATCTATATTTATAGATTGTATTTATATTAGATTCTATTTCAATCTGCATATTAGTTTTCTAATATGTAAAATATCAATAACAGTTATAGAGTTGATAGGAAGATCTAAGATGATATTTGTAAAAAATCATCTATAGCTCCTGTCATATTCCATAAAAGATAATCATCATCACCATCATCATAAACTAATTGAGAGAAGTTTTTTAAAAAGTAAACTATTATAATAATAATTGGGTTCTTTTCATTTTCTCTTTTTAGTTTGCAAAAAATTTTCAGAGAAATATATAATGCAGGAAAAATGAAAAAGGCTGAATATTAGGATATCATATAAGTTTCCATGATTATATAATCACCAGTGAATTTGATATTTTTATCAAAAAATAAGTACACTAGGATCCATTCAAGGGCTGGTTTATTTGTTTCCAATAAACACTTTTATCTTTTTTTTAAATTTTTATTACATCCAGTCCAATGAGCAAAATCCTTGCCACTTTGACCATAGAAGAAAACTTACTGGGAATCAAGACTACAGAGAATGATACTTGACTCTTTCTACTGAGAGGGAGTTATTGGGTGCCTTGAGGAGGAACTCGTGCCACCTTGAAGTTTAGAGAATCCAGTGTGCTCTCTGGCCCAGGAGGAAGTGGCGATGAAAGTAAACAGCTTTTCATGCCAGAGAGGCTACTGAGGTGCCCACACTATAGAATACTAAGTCATCACAAATGCTGCATTTTAAGTATCACCAATTTAAGGTAGAACTAAAATATGGAGAAAGGAGTCCTGAGCTTTGGTAGAATCTAATTAAAGACTTGAGTAGTGCTCATTCACTTCTTACCCATTAACTATACACTAATATTTCTGGCTAAAAGAACATTTCCTTTGTCTGGCAGCCTGACTTCAGCTAAAGCACCATGATGAGTCATGAATAACCTAAGAGTGGGCGTGTGACCTAGTTTCAACGATATATGCAAAGGAAAGACAACTGGGGGCAGAGGTCTTCTGGAAAAGATTATCCTATTTTTTTAATTATCCTATTGATGAAAGAGCGAGAATAACTTATTTTCTACCAATGCCAATAAAGTGCAGCAAAGGACGAAAGAGCTTAGGTCCTTATGATACCACTAAGCCATGGCACTATGGCTGGGACTACTAACTCTAGACATCTTTCCAATATGTAATGAGATGTTCTTAATAAAACTGCTGCTGTTTGTGGTTTCTGCTACTTATAGCCCAAAGACACAAAATATAACACTCATCAAAACTTTGTTCAACACTTACTCAGCAATTACATGTTTAACATCAGATATTTCAGACCCTTGTCAGCCCCTTGGGATTCAGTGGCAAAAAAGAAATTCATTACCCTGAGGGACTTTACAGATGCTTAGGAGAGACAGACCAGTAAGCAGCCTCTTAAACAGAAAGGATCTAGAACTCAGACTGAATTGCTGAGACAAGAACTGCTTCCTGAAAGAAATGGCATCTATGCTGACATCTCAAAGACGAGTAGAAACTTACCAGGTGGAAGGAATGGGGTATAGTGGTGGGTTGTGAGCACAATCTAGGACAGAGAACAAAAGAGAATGTGTGACAATGTTCAAGAGAGATGAGAAAATATAGCCCGTGTGGTGTATCAAGAGAAATCAAAGTAAGACTTGAGAATAGAAGGGAAGAAGGGAGGCACTGAGCGATGATGATGGAGATGTGAACAGAGGTGTGCCTGACCACTAAGAGCTTGTACACAGGCCAAACTGGTTAATCCATTCTGTGTGTGTGTGTGTGTGTGTTTGCTTTGTATGTGGCTAAAGGGCTCTCTCTACTCACCAAACCAAAGACCTTAGCTTCTTTCTACAGATGACCAATATTCTTTCAGTTAAACATGAACTCTTCTAATAATCACAACTGTTCACAAATACCTCACAAGTAATGAGCTCCCCAACCCCAGAGGTATACATGCTGACATTCGGCCTATTCACCATACAGATAATTAAGTTTTTAGGTCAAAGTTTGTATTAGGTAATCTTGAGGTTCTTTAAGTACTGAGTACTTGCTTCAGCCACCAGAGGATTTGCTCTGCCGAGAAAATTATCACATCTGCTTTAAACCCTAACTCCTGGGGTTAGGGATTTCGATATTAAAAGAGATTAGAAGTCAAACAGATATTAAAAGTCAAAAGATCTACTTTCAAATGTCCATAAGCAAGAAAATGCCAGTCATACCCCCATGGCTTAATCAGCCCCGTGAAGGCCACAGGTGGAAGAGTCACCAATTGTGCTGATGCATGTAGCAGGGACGTGGGGACATAGGAGTGGAGGATAGGGAGGGGATGAAAGGGTCTCTTGTGGGAGGAGTGGCTTCAGCATTGCTGGGAACGGCTTCCTCTAGGCTGCTCAGTCATAGCACCCAGGAGGCTGTAACTTAAGTTGGGACTCTTCAGATTTCTTTTCTATCTGAAGAGACCAGATTCTTGACCTCTTGTGACTGGAAGCAAAACACAGTGCCTCCTGGTGAACCCTGAAGGCAAACTCCTTATTAATGAGAAGAAGTTGTCAGCACCATATGCCATAAGGTAGGATCTCCAGAGGTAGGAGGGAAGGAAGGAGCAGAATGATGAAATGCAAAGGAAAAGGAGTGAAATGCTCACTTCATGAAAATACTCTCCTCACCTGAAGAACTGGTTCCCCCCAGAACCCTAGTCTTAGACCTAATAGGGCCTTACTGTTCAGAGTGAAGCCAGAGGAAGTAAAGGACTAAGAGTATCTCATCTCCTCTCACAGTTCCTGACTCAGGACACAATTTCCAGAAAACAGGAAAGAAACATGGAGATGGAAGGACGTTTGCTCAGAGCGACACAACAAAATAAAGGCAGATCAAGAACTCAGAGACCGGTCTCTGGTCTGTGGTCCAGCTTATTTCCACTAGGAAATACTTCCCCCTCTTCTGCTGTATTTTCTCAAGAACTCTTTTCTGATTCTGGAGAGGTGAAGGTCCTGGGGGGATTATATGGATTAGGAGAGAAGGGATGTCTCTACCTCTAGTACATGAGCCTTATGAAATGAAGATGCAGTATGCATGGTGGAGTATGTTAGAACAACATTGCACCTTCTTATTTGGCAGGGGCATGATTACCTATCTTCACTTCCCCATGACCTAAAGGGAAACCAGGCTGGATTTGGATGTCTTATCTAGATTTCAAAGCTCCCTTGCTGTTTTCTCAACTAACTACTGAAGCCTTATTAGGGCATCCCATTTCACAAACACTGTCGAATGTCTACACTGGCAATACTGTTTAGTTAAAGTAAGCTGACAGCTAGAACAGCCACAAAGAATAACATTTGTCAGTGGTTTAACATAGTAGAAGAGTGGTCTAAAATTGTGGTGGTGGGAGAGCATTGGTAGAGCAGTGGAAGGAAGAGAAGTAATCCTCCAAGCAGTGATCCTGAGTCCCAGGGTCCTTCTTTCTTGTGTCTTCATCATCTTCAGCAAGTAGCTTCCAAGGCTGTTGTGGTTATTACAAAAGAATGCATAGAGGATAATCAGTGAAGATCTCTATGGACCAGTCCTGAAAGAGGTACTTTTACTGTGCTAGAAGATTAGCTAGAGCTCAGCCAGATGCCTATACCTGACTAACTGCGAAGTTGACTAGGAAATGTGGTCTACCTGTGTGCCAGGAGGAAGAGGAAGTAAATACGGTGGTTGCTAGCAGTCTCTTCCACACAGACCCTATGAAGGGTGAAGGGATGGACAGGCTGGATCCTTGTCCTCAGGGGACTGAGGCCCGATGAAAGGGGAAAAACAACACAGAGGTGGCTGCTATACAAGGCAAAGTGAGGAAGGCTTGGGTTATTGCAGGATTAAGAAGGAGTATCTCTAAGAGGCCCTGATACTGGTTGACAGGGTATTGAGTAGCCTATGATATCCAGTTGAGTGACCTTTAACTGTACTTTAACTGCACTCAGTCTGTTACCCACTCCTTGCCCCTGCCACCCCTAACCACCACTGCACCAAAACCTACACATTTTCTACAGATTAGAACAGAGCAGAGGGAGCTCCCTTTAGGAAACACAAATATGGGATGCTTAAGCTGAAGTCATGGTTTGTCTTTCATATTCCCTACCTTAATTTTCTATTTAGAAGATCTACAAATTGAAAATGTGATAAATATGTCAAAACTTAAATGAATAGAAGTAAAATTTTATCTTATCTAGGGACAAAAAAGAGCCCAAACTATGAAAAAGGACCTTCTCTTATTAATTCTCAACTTCTTGTTGTCCTATTAATTCATATAGCAAACAACTTCCAAGCTCTTAGACTAAGGTTAGACCTGAAGGGGCTGCAGAAATGAATCAGACACTAACCCTGCCCTTAGTAAGTTAACAGTTTGTAAGAAAACTAGACAAAAATATGACTCCTCTATGGGAAGAACAAATGGAATAGGCCAGATGGAGAGAGAATGGAAGAAGGAGAGAGCTCTGAATCCAGCAGCTCAAAGGACTAACAAAGGTGTGTGTCTAGTGGCTTATTCACCTTCATGAGCTCACAGAGAATTTTGAAAATCTGACGAACTTCATAGATTTTTCTCCTCCTAAGAATGGAATTCTAGGAGTGGGCAACATGGTCAGAGAATCTCCCGGGTATGGGAGGAGAAGCTGTTCCCCTGCTTGAAGTGCATGTGGGAGTGGTGGCATAGGAACAAAAGACCTGTGGACACCATTGACTTGCCCCTTTCCCTACCACAGGAACAAAGACACTGGCTGAAGGCAGCAAACCTTAGTGCTGGCTTTTAGTCCACTTTGCCATAAACTGCATACCACGGTGTGGTTGCACAACCAATTTTAGGACAACCGGGTACCAGCCACAGGGCAGCAAGACCCTCCCTGAGAGGATTAGTGCTGGTCTGTGGGGGGGAGGGGGGGGCTCTAAAATTTGGAGTTTAGAAACCCTGCAGCACACCTGAGATAAAACACAGAAGTGCTGTGCCCTTTGGCAGATGGACAGGCCAGACACAGGCAGGGTGAAGGTGGGGATCTGGTGGAAGACTGGGACACAAGAGAGTGTCCTTCTGTGGGCTCTTCTGTGAGGGATTTCTGAGGAATAGCAGCCCTGAGTTCTCAGCTCTGGGGATGAGGAATGCAGGATGGCGCCATTTCCCCAGACCTCCCCCCACCCATTAGCACTGACCGACCTCGGGGAGCATAACAGTGCCACCTAGTGGAGGCTGGAGCTGCTTACACCAAGCTCTGAACCCCTGAGCCCTGCAGGTGTAGATGGACTAGGATACATTCGCCTGAGAATCAGAGCAGCAGGCCCCTCCCACAGAAGACCAACACAAACCCCTTGGCCACACCAAATCTACTGATTAGAGAATGGAGCAAAGCTTCAGCTCTAGAGGAAAAAGGATCTAGCTTCTTTTTTATTTTTTTGTTTGTTTGTTTTTAAAATTTTTAATTTATCTTTATTATTATTACTATTATTATTACTATTTGCATCTAGCTTCTTTTAATGAGCAGACCAAAACACACCTAGGATCTAGCTTCCCTTTTTGTTTTGTTTTGTTTTGTTTTGTTTTGTTTTGTCTGGATCTACCTTCTTTTAATGAGCAAACCAAAACACACTTGTTCTAGTTTCCTTTCTTTTATTTTTTTGTTTTGTTTTGGTTTGGGGTTGCTTTGTTTTGTTTTGGCTTTTGGTTTGTTTATTTGTTTATTGGACCTCTTTTTAATGTAGCCGTTAGTCTCAGAAGCAGGATACAATAGGCTTTACTAATCATTACACACACACACACAAGAAAATAGTGACCCAGACATAATGACAAGATGAAGCAATTCACCCCAAAAGAAAGAACAGGAAGAATTCACTGCCAGGGATTTAATTAGTAGAGATACAAGTAAGATTTAATCAATACAGATACAAGTTATTTAAAATAATGATTACAAGGATACTACCTGGGATTGAGAAAAGTATTGAAGACACTAGAGAATCCCTTACTCTGGAGGTTAAAAGAACTAAAACCTAGTCAGAAATAAGAAATGATCTAACCAAAATGCAAAACAATCGATTCAATGACAATGAGGATAGATGAAGCAGAGGAATGAGTGAATCAGTGATATAGAAGATAAAATTTTGGAAAACAATGAAGGTGAAAAGAGTGTGGGAAAGAAAGGTATTGTATCACCAGTGTAGACTTAGGGAACTTGGAGAAAACTTAAAGCATAATAACATTCATATCATAGTCATCCTAGGAGAAAAAAAAAAAGGAGCAGAATATTTATTTGAGTAAATTATAGCTGAGAACTTTCCTAGTCTGGAGATGGAAACAGACACTGAAATCCAAGAAGCTCAGAGATCTCACATTAAATTCAACAAAAGCTGGCCATCACCAAAGACATATAGTCAGATTCACAAAATACGCAGACAAGGAAATAATACTGAAAAGCAGCAACAGAAAAGTCTGTAACAGATGAGTTTGCAGCAGATCGACCCATAGAAACTTGGCAGACTAGAAAAAAGTGACACAATATATTCAACGTGTTGAAAAATATGCAGCCAAGAATACTTTATCCAGCAAGGCTGTCATTCAGAATACAAGCAGAAATAAAGTTTACCTAACAAACAAACTAAAATAGTTGACCACTAAACCAGCCCTGAAAGGAATATTAAAGGGGACTCTTTGAGCGGGGGAATAAGACCAAAAGCAACCAATACTAGAAAGGAACAGAGAACATCACCAGAAACACCAACTTTATAAGTAGCACAATGGCACTAAATGCATATCTTTCAATAATCTCTGCATGTAAATGGACTAAATGCTCCAATCAAAATACACAGGGTTTATGCACCACACTCAGTGCTCCATGCAATACACCTTAATACCCAACCTTGGAACACTGAAAAAGTAAAATTGAATTAAAAAAATAAAAAAGCAAAAACAAAAATAAAAGACATAGGGTAACAGAATGGATAAAAACAAGACCCATCTCTATGCCATCTATAGAGCCATAGGTAATGCTGCCTCCTGCATACAGGAGACTCATTTTAAACCTAAAGATAACTGCAGACTGAAAGTGAGGGGATGGAACGTCATCTATCATACTAATGGATATCAAAAGAAAGCTGGAATCATGTGCCTGGGTGGCTCCATCACTGAAGCATCCAACTCTTGACTTCAGCCCAGGTCATCGTCTCAAGGTTGTGAGATCAAGCCCTGCATTGGGGCTTGATTCTCTCTCCCTTCTCTCTCTGCCTCTTCCCCTCTACCACCCTGCTCAAACTCTCTCTCTCTCAAAAGAAAGAAAAAAAGAAACAAAGAGAGAGAGAAAGCAAGCAAGCAAGCTAGAGTAGCCATACTTATATCAGACAAACTAGATTTTAAACCAAAGACTGTAACAAGCAATGAAGAAGGGCATTATATCATAATTAACGGGTCTATCCATCAAGAAGATCTAACAATTGTAAATATTTATGTGCCTACCTTGGGGGCACTCTAATACGTAAACCAGTTAAGAGTAAGCATGAAGAAACTCGCTGATAATAGTATAATAATATTAGGGAACTTTAATACCCTACTTATAGCAATGGACAGATCATCTAAGCAGAAAATCAAGGAGAAAACAATGGTTTTCAATGACATACTGGACCAGGCAGACTTCAGATATATTCAGAACATATCATCCTAAAACAACAGGATACACATTCTTTTCAAGGTACATCCCACATTCTCTTGAGTAGATCACATACTGGGTCACAAATCAGCCCTCAAAAAGCACAGAAAGATTGAGATCATGCCATGCATATTTTCAGACCACAATGCTATGAAACTTGAAGTCAACCACAAGAAAATTTAAAGGAAGATCAGAAATCCATGGACATTAAAGAACATCCTACTAGAGAATGAAAATTAAAGAAGAAATTTAAAAAAATACACAGAAGCAAATAAAAATGAAAACATAACAGTCCCAAACCTTAGGGATACACCAAAGGTGGTCCTAATGGGGTAGTATATTGCAATACAGGTCTACCTCAAAAAGCAAGAAAAGTTTCAAATACACAAATACAATAGGCTAGAAAATGAACAACATAAAGCCTAAAGCCAGCGAAAGAAGGAAAATAATAAATATTAGAGCAGAAATAAATGATACAGAAACAAACAAACAAAAAATCCCCAGTAGAACAGTTCAACAAAACTAAGAGCTGGTTCTTTGAAAGAATTAATAAAATTTATAAATCCCTAGCCAGACTTATCAAAAAGAAAAGATAAAGGACTCAAATAAAATCATGAATGAAAGAGGAGAAGTCACAACCAACACCACAGAAACACAATTAAAAAAGAATATTATAAAAAATTATATGCCAACAAACTGGGCAATCTAGAAGAAATGGACAAATTCCTAGAAACATACAAACTACCAAAACTGGAACAAGAAGAAATAGAAAATTTGAGCAAACCCATAACCAGCAAAAAAATTGAATTAATACTCAAAAATCTTTCAACAATCTAAAGTGTAAGGCCAGATGGCTTCCCGGGGAAATTCTACACGTCATTTAAAGAGTTAATACCTATCTTCCCAAACTCTTCCAAAAACAGAAGTGGAAAGAAAACTTCCAAACTCTTTTTATGAGGCCAGCATTACATGGATTCCAAAACCAGACAAAGACCCAGTAAAAAGGAAAACTACAGGCCAATACACCTGATGAACATGGATGCAAAAATTCTCAAAAAGATAATAGCAAATCTGAGGCACCTGAATGGCTCTGTCAGTTAAGCATTTGCCTTTGTCTCAGATCATGAACTCAGGGTCCTGGAATTGAACCCCACATCAGGTTCCCTGCTCAGTGGGGACCCTGCTTGGCCCTCTCTCTGCCCCCCCACCACTGTGCACTTTCTTCTTCTCTAAAATAAATAAATAAAATCTTAAAAAAAAAAAAAAAGAAAGAAAAATACTGGTAAATCCAATCCAACAGGATATTAAAATAATTATTCATCACATTCAAGATGAATTTATTCCTGAGCTGCAGGGGTGGTTCAGTATTCACAAACCACTCAACATGATACAATACATTAATAAAAGAAATGATAAGAACAATATGATCCTGTCAATGCAGAAAAAGCCTTGGACAAAATATAGCATTAGTTCTTGATAAAAATTTGAAAGAGAAAAAATATATTATTTAATATTACTGCTTTAGAATATGATAGGAAATGAATGCTTTAGAATATGATAGAATATGATAGGGAATGAATAAAAAAATATATTATTTAGTATTACTGCTTTGGAATATGATAGGGAATGAATCTGTTTCCCCACTTTTAAAAATTGACTTAAAATATTTTTTTATATTTTATTTTTTAATTAATTAATTTATTTTTTTAAGTAAACATATAATGTATTTTTATCCCCAGGGGTACAGGTCTGTGAATCGCCAGGCTTACACATTTCACAGCACTCATGATAGCACATACCCTCCCCAATGTCCATATCCCCACCACCCTCTCCTGTCCCCCCTCCCCCCAGCAACCCTCAGTCTGTTTTTTGAGATTGAGTCTTTTATGGTTTGTCTCCCTCCCAATCCCACCTTCTTTCATTTTTTCTTTTCCTACCCCCAAATCCCCCACATTGTATCTCCACTTCCTCATATCAGGAAGATCAGATGATAGTTGTCTTTCTCCGATTGACTTATTTCGCTAAGCATAATACCCTCTAGTTCCATCCACGTCGTCGCAAATGGCAAGATTTCATTTCTTTTGATGGCTGCATAGTATTCCATTCTATATATATACCACATCTTCTTTATCCATTCATCTGTTGATGGACATCTAGGTTCTCTTCATAGTTTGGCTATTGTGGACATTGCTGCTACAAACATTCGGGTGCACATGCCCCTTCAGAGCACCACGTTTGTATCTTTAGGATATATACCCAGTAGTGCAATCTCTGGGTCATGAGGTAGCTCTATTTTCAGTCTTTTGAGGAACCTCCACACTGTTTTCCAGAGTGGTTGCACCAGCTTGCATTCCCACCAACAGTGTAGGAGGGTTCCCCTCTCTCCGCATCCTCACCAGCATCTGTCATTTCTTGACTTGTTAATTTTAGCCATTCCGACTAGTGTGAAATGGTATCTCATTGTGGTTTTGATTTGTATTTCCCTGATGCTGAGTGATGTGGAGCATTTTTTCATGCATCTGTTGGCCATCTGGATATCTTCTTTTTTTTTTTTTTTTCATCTGGATATCTTCTTTGCAGAAATATCTGTTCATGTCCTCTGCCCATTTCTTGATTGGATTATTTGTTCTTTGGGTGTTGAGTTTGCTAAGCTCGTTATAGATTTTGGATACTAGCCCATTATCTGATATGTCATTTGCAAATATCTTCTCCCATTCTGTCAGTTGTCTTTTGGTTTTGTTAACTCTTTCCTTTGCTGTGCAAAAGCTTTTGATCTTGATGAAATCCCAATAGTTTATTTTTGCCCTTGCTTCTGTTGTCTTTGGCAATGTTCCTAGGAAGAAGTTGCTGCGGTTGAGGTCAAAAAGGTGGCTGCTTGTGTTCTCCTCAAGGATTTTGATGGATTCCTTTCTCACATTGAGGTCATTCATCTATTTTGAGTCTATTTTCGTGTGTGGTGTAAGGAAATAGTCCAATTTCATTATTCTGCATGTGGCTGTTCAATTTTCCCAGCACCATTTGTTGAAGAGGCTGTCTTTTTTCCACAGGACATTTTTTCCTGCTTTGTGAAGATTAGTTGACCATAGAGTTGAGGGTCTATTTCTGGGCTCTTTATTCTGTTCCATTGATCTATGTGTCTGTTTTTGTGCCAGTACCATACTGTCTTGATGCTGACAGCTTTGTAATAGAGCTTGAAGTCTGGAATTGTGATGCCACCAACTTTGGCTTTCATTTGCAATAGTCCTTTGGCTATTTGAGGTCTTTTTGGTTCCATATAAATTTTAGGATTGTTTGTTCTATTTCTTTGAAAAAAATGGATGGGATTTTGATAGGGATTGCATTAAATGTGTAGATTGCTTTAGGTAGAATAGACATTTTCATAATATTTGTTCTTCCAATCGATGAGCATGGAACATTTTTCCATTTCTTTGTGTCTTCCTCAATTTCTTTCATGAGTACTTTATAGTTTTTGGAGTATAGGTTCTTTGCCTCTTTGGTTGGGTTTATTCCTAGGTATCTTATGGTTTTGGGTGCAATTGTAAATGGGACTGACTCCTTAATTTCGCTTTCTTCTGTCTTATTGTTAGTGTAAAGAAATGCAACTGATTTCTGTGCATTGACTTTATATCCTGACACTTTACTGAATTCCTGTACAAGTTCTAGCAGTTTTGGAGTGGAGCATTTGGGTTTTCCACATATCGTATCATATCATCTGCAAAGAGTGATAGTTTGACTTCTTCTTTGTTGATTTGGATGCCTTTCATTTCTTTTTGTTGTCTGATTGCTGAGACTAGGACTTAAAGTACTATGTTGAACAGCAGTGGTGATAACAGACATCCTTGCTGTGTTCCTGACCTTAGAGGAAAAGCTTTCAGTTTTTCTCCATTGAGAATGATATTTGCAGTGGGCTTTTCATAGATGGCTTTGATAATATTGAGGTATGTGCCCTCTATCCCTACACTTTGGAGGGTTTTAATCAGGAAGGGATGCTGCACTTTGTCAAATGCTTTTTCAGCATCTATTGAGAGTATCATATGGTTCTTATTCTTTCTTTTATTAATGTATTGTATCACATTGATTGATTTGCAGATGTTGAACCAACCTTGCAGTCCTGGAATAAATCCCACTTGGTCGTGGTGAATAATCCTTTTAATATACTGTTGGATCCTATTGACCAGTATTCTGGTGAGAATTTTCGCATCTGTGTTCATCAAGGATATTGGTCTGTAATTCTCTTTTTTGATGGGATCCTTGTCTAGTTTTGGGATCAAGGTGATGCTGGCCTCATAAAATGAGTTTGGAAGTTTTCCTTCTAGTTCTATTTTTTGGAACAGTTTCAGGAGAATAGGAATTAATTCCTCTTTAAATGTTTGGTAGAATCCCCTGGGAAGCCATCTGGCCCTGGACTTTTGTTTGTTTGGAGATTTTTAATGACTGTTTCAATCTCCTTACTGGTTATGGGTCTGTTCAGGCTTTCTATTTCTTCCTGGTTCAATTTTGGTAGTTTATATGTTTCTAGGAATGCATCCATTTCTTCCAGATTGTCTAATTTGTTGGCGTAAAGTTACTCATAGTATGTTTTTATAATTGTTTGTATTTCTTTGGTGTTGGCTGTGATCTCTCCTTTTTCATTCATGATGTTATTTATTTGGGTTTTTTCTCTTTTCTTTTTGATAAGTCTGGCCAGGGCTTTATCAATCTTATTAATTCTTTCAAAGAACCAGCTCCTAGTTTCGTTGATTTGCTCTATTGTTTTTTTGGTTTCTAGTTCATTGATTTCTGCTCTGATCTTTATGATTTCTCTTCTCCTGCTGGGTTTAGGCTTTCTTTGTTATTCTTTCTTCAGCTCCTTTAGGTATAGGGTTAGGTTGTGTATTTGAGACCTTTCTTGTTTCTTGAGAAAGGCTTTTACCACTATATATTTTCCTCTCAGGGCTGCCTTTGTTGTGTCCCACAGATTCTGAACAGTTGTGTTTTCATTATCATTTGTTTCCATGAATTTTTTCAATTTTTCTTTAATTTCCTGGTTGACCCATTCATTTTTTAGAAGGATGCTGTTTAGTCTCCATGTATTTGGGTTCTTTCCAAATTTCCTCTTGTGATTGAGTTCTAGCTCCAGAGCATTGTGGTCTGAAAATGTGCAGGGAATGATCCCAATCTTTTGATACTGGTTGAGACCCAGGATGTGGTCTATTCTGGAGAATGTTTCATGTGCACTAGAGAAGAATGTATATTCTGTTGCTTTGGGGTGGAATGTTCTGAATATATCTGTGATGTCCATCTGGTCCAGCGTGTCATTTAAGGCCTTTATTTCCTTGTTGATCTTTTGCTTAGATGATCTGCCCATTTCAGTGAGGAGAGTGTTAAAGTCCCCTACTATTATTGTATTATTTGTCGATGTATTTCTTTGATTTTGTTATTATAAAATTGTTATATATAAAATTTGTTATATAAAATTGGTTTATATAGTTTATATAGTTGACTGCTCCCATGTTAGGGGCATAGATATTTAAAATTGTTAGATCTTCTTGTTGGACAGACCCTTTGAGTATGAAATAGTGTCCTTCCTCATCTCTTATTATAGTCTTTGGATTAAAATCTAATTGATCTGATATAAGGATTGCCACCCCAGCTTTCTTCTGATGTCCATTAGCATCGTACATTGTTTTCCACCCCCTCACTTTAAATCTGGAGGTGTCTTCGGGTCTAAAATGAGTTTATTGTAGGCAGCATATTGATGGGTTTTGTTTTTTTATTCATTCTGATACCCTGTGTCTTTTGATTGGGACATTTAGCCCATTAGCATTCAGGGTAACTATTGAGAGATATGAATTTAGTGCCATTGTATTGTTTGTAAGGTGACTGTTACTGTATATTGTCTCTGTTTCTTTCTGATCTACTACTTTTAGGGTCTCTTTTAGCTTAGAGGACCCTGTTCAATACTTTCTGTAGAACTGGTTTGGTGTTTGCAAATTCTTTCAGTTTTTGTTTGTCCTGGAAGCTTTTTATCTCTCCTTCTATTTTCAATGATACTCTAGCTGGATATAGTATTCTTGGCTGCATGCTTTTCTCATTTAGTGCTCTGAATATATCATGCCAGTTCTTTCTGGCCTGCCAGGTCTCTGTGGATAGGTCCACTGCCAATCTAATGTTTTTACCCTTGTATGTTACAGACTTCTTTTCCCGGGCTACTTTCAGGATTTTCTCTTTGTCGCTAAGACTTGTAAATTTTGCTGTCAGGTGATGAGGTGTGGACCTATTTTTATTGATTTTGAGGGGCGTTCTTAGCATCTCCTGGATTTTGATGTTTGTTCCCTTTGCCATATTAGGGAAATTCTCTACAATAATTCTCTCCAATATACCTTCTGCTCCCCTCTCTCTCTTTCTTCTTCTTCTGGAATCCCAATTATTCTAATGTTGTGTCGTCTTATGGTGTCACTTATCTCTCAAATTCTCTCCTCATTGTCCAGTATTTGTTTGTCTATCTTTTGCTCAGCTTCTGTATTGTCTGTCATTTGGTCTTCTATGTCACTAATTCTTTCTTCTGCCTCATTTATCCTAGCATTAAGAGCTTCCATTTTTGATTGCACGTAATTAATAGCTTTTTTTATTTCAACTTGGTTAGACTTTAGTTCTTTTATTTCTCCAGAAAGGGCTTTTATCTCTCTGGAGAGGGTTACTTTAATATCTTCTATGCCTTTTTCAAGCCTGGCTAGAACCTTGAGAATCATCATTCTGAACTCTAGATCTGTCACATTACCAATGTCTGTATTGATTAGGTCCCCAACCTTGGTACTGCCTCTTGTTCTTTTTTTTTTTTTTTTTTTTTTTTTTTTGTGGTGAGTTTTTCCACCTTGTCATTTTGTCCAGATAAGATTTGCTTTCTCCTCCTCTGGAATTCCGCTTTCTCCTTGGTGAGTGAAGTTGGTCTCAGGTGGGTTTCTTGTTGACCTTCTGGGGGAGGGGTCTGTTGTGATTCTCAAGTGTCTTTGCCCCAGGCAGAATTGCACCACCCTTACCAGGGGCCGGGCTAAGTAATCCTCTCGGGTTTGCTTTCAGGAGCTTTTGTTCCCTGAGTGCTTCTCATAGAGTTCTGGAGGACAGGAATGAAGATGGAGGCCTCCCAATCTCTGGTCCAGAGGAGCTGAGAGCTCGGGGTCCCACTCCTCAGTGCACCCTAAGAGAAAAGTGCCCGACCACCCCCGTCTCCCTGGCCTCTGGTCGCACTTGGAGGAAAGCGCCTGGTTGCTTCCATCTCTGTGGCCTCCAGTGTGCTCCAAGCTCACCCAGCCTGCAACCGATTCAAGGTAACCCTGAGCTGAGAGCTCATCCCTTGGCTTTGTCGGTGTAGGCAGCTTCCCCTCTCTAATACCTGCATGCTCTGCGACACTCAGACACCCCAGGTCCTTCTGTGACCCCTCGGGACTTGGGGTTACGCTGACCCTGCGTGGGCTTCCCCCTGGTTTAGCCTCTGGAGCAATGTCCCACCATGGAGCAGACTTTTAAAAGTACTGATTTTGTGCTCCTTTGCTCCACTACTTGCCAGGAGCCGGCCCCTCTACCCCTGTGGTCTATCTTCCCCTCACTTTGGATTTACTTTTCCACAGGTCCTACCTTTCAGAAAGTGATCAATTTCTGTTTCTAGAATTGTTGCTCTTCTTCTCTTCGATTTCCCATTGGATTTGTAGGTGTTCTCAATGGTTAGATAAGCTATCTAGCTGATCTCCTGCTACCTGATGTCATCTCAGCCTGCTACTTCTCCACCTTCTTGACTCCTCCTCTCAACTTAAAATATTTTTTGACAGAATCTAAGAATTTGCCATTTACAGTGACTATTATAGATTAGTCAAAGAAATTTATATCTACCAAGAGAGTTTCTCTAATATCTTCCATGCCTTTTTCGAGCCCGGCTAGAACCTTGAGAATTGTCATTCTGAACTCTAGATCTGACATATTGCCAATGTCTGTATTGATTAAGTCCCTAGCCTTCGGTACTGCCTCTTGTTCTTTTTTTTTGTGGTGAATTTTTCTGCCTTGTCATTTTGTCCAGATAATAGTATATGAAGAAGCAAGTAAAATACTAAAAGGGTGGCAACAACCCCAGGAAAATATGCTTTAACCAAATCAGAAGAGTTCCCAAATCGTGAGGGGAAGAAAGGGGATAAAAAGAGGTTCAGAAAGAAAAAAAAAAAGAAAGAAAAAAGAAAAGAAACAATTAAAAAAAGAAAACGAGTAATGAAAAAGTATAAAAAAGAAAAAAATATAAATATATTAGATAAACTAGTTAAAAAAACATTAAAAAAGAAAAGGGTAAAAGTTAAAAAAAATTTAGCAGAAGAAGAGAAAAAAAGATTGAAAAAGAAAAAAAATTTAAGTTAACTGCAAGATTAAAGAATCATGGGGAGAAAGCTAGGAGTTCTGTGCTTTGCTTTCTCCTCCTCTGGAATTCCGCTGCTCTCCTTGGTATTGAAACTGCACTCCTTGGTAGGTGAACTTGGTCCTGGCTGGATTTCTAGTTGATCTTCTGGGGGAGGGGCCTGTTGTAGTGTTTCTCAAGTGTCTTTGCCCCAGGCAGAATTGCACGGCCCTTACCAGGGGCCGGGCTGAGGGATCTGCTCGGGTTCGCTTTGGGGAGCTTTTGTTCCCTGAGCGCTTTCCGTAGAGTTTCGGAGGACGGGAATGAAAATGGCGGCCACCAGGTCTCTGGCCTGGAGGAGCCAAGAGCCCGGAGCCCCACTCCTCAGTGTACCCTCAGAGAACAGCGCCCAATTACTCCTGTCTCTGTGGCCTCTGGCCACGCTCCCAGCTCACCAAGCCTGTGACCGGTTCAAGGTAACCCCGAGCTGGGAGCTCACTCCTCGGCTCTGTCTCTGTAGCTGGCTTCCCCGTTCTAATACCGTAAGCTCTGCGACACTCAGACACCCCCGATCCTTCTGTGACCCTGCGGGACCTGAGACCACACTGACCCCGCGTGGGCTTCACCCCGGTTCAGCCTCTGGAGTGATGTCCCTCAGCAGAACAGACTTTTAAAAGTCCTGATTTTGTGCTCCGTTGCTCCGCCACTTGCCGGGAGCCGGCCCCTCCCCCCAGGGTCTATCTTCCCTTCACCTTGGATTCATTTCTCCGCCAGTCCTACCTTTCAGAAAGTGGTTGATTTTCTGTTTCTAGAATTGCTGTTCTTCTTCTCTTCAATCTGCTGTTGGATTTATAGGTGTTTGCAATCTTTAGATAAGCTATCTAGCTGATCTCCTGCTATCTGAAGTAGTCTCAGCCTGCTACCTCTCCGCCATCTTGACTCCTCTAGTCAAAGAAATTTATATACTAAGTTTTTGTATGCATTAACATAATATATATTCTCCTTTATTTACTTTTTATATTTATTACTTTTAATTTTCTTTATAAAATATATCAGAAAAAATAACAATGTTGGCTAGAAAATAAACATTAGGGTTTTTTTTTTTTTGGATTTTGTGTGTATAACTATGCCAGTGAAAACAATTTAAAAAAGGAAAATAAATATTTTTGTACATAAAGAAGTAAAGGATTAATATATTTTATAGGAGAAAAATACATATGTTGTAATTAATAGTAATGTTCAGTAACTAATAAATGAATTTTAATAAAATCAAAACACCTGCAAAAAATCAAAACACCTGCAAAACACTTGTAAAAAACAAAATTTAAGCAATTATCAAATTGTTCTATTGATGTAATATTTTTTTTCTTGACCCACTCTTTAATTTTAAAACATGGATGGAACTGGAGGGTATTATGCTAAATGAAAAAAGACAAGCAGAGAAAGACAATTATCATATGGTTTCACTTATACGTGGAATATAAGGAATAGTACAGAGGACCATAGGGGAAGGGAGGGAAAACTGAACGGGAAGAAATCAGAGATGGAGACAAACCATGAGAGACTCTGGGCTCCTGGAAACAAACTAGGATTGTAAAGGAGAGCAGGGGGAGGGCACGGGGCATTAAGGAAGGCACGTGATTTGATGAGCACTGGGTGTTACATGCAAGTAATGAATATTGAACACTACATTAAAAATGAACGATGTACTATATGTTGGCTAATTGAACTTTAATTAAAAGTTAAAAATTTTTTTTAAATTTTTAAAAATTAAAAAAAGAAAAATAAATCAAAGTCAATAATATATTTCAAATATGAGCTAAAATTTTAATTTAGTATACAAAAATATTTCAACTCAGAATATGTACCTTGCTTTATCCTTTTTGAGGAAGAGCCTTGGAAGAAAAAACAACAACAACAACAAAAACTCTAGATAACCAAACTGGAGCCAGGGATGGGAATCTGAACTATCTAACTAAGGAATTAGAGTATATATGGTTGGCAAAAAAGCATCCCTTGGAGATTTTGGTAACTCACAGCCTGTCCAGCTCTCCCCCATTCCATTCTTCTCACACGTGTGAAAAGCTGTCATGTGCAGTACACTATTCTAGGCCCTAAAATAAGAATCCAGAGATGAATGAAGCTCAAACCCTGCCCTTGAGCTCAGTCTACTGTAGCCATGCTCTGGAATCTAAATCTTCTGTATTTTCTACCTTTCCTTCAGCTGTTCTTGTGCCCATATCACAAAAAATTTTGACGACCTCATCTTTCACTGATATGTAAACCATTCACTGCTCAAGTGGATCTTTTGAGGGATCTTCTTCCTGTAGAAACTGAATGGTTCAGAATCTGTTGACAGAGGTTGCACTGTTTGGAAGTGATTGATTGTTGAAATATCTGAACTTATAATAGAAAACAAGCCAGCTCAAGGACTTCTGATTAGAGCATGTGAGGCAAAAGGGGAAAAAAAATTTCACCTCACCCTTACAACTGACTCCTGATCCATGAAGGAAAGTCTCCCCCTCTTCTGCTCTTGGCTTTTCCCTGAGGTTCTCATTTCTGCTCTTCATCTTCATCCAACTACCCTCTGTAGGGCAAAGATACAAATTAGGTAGTAGAGCTAGCTCTTCCTTGGCCTTCATGGGAGTCAAGCATAGGAACTTAGATCAAATCCTAGGCTCTACTTGGTCTCTATTTAAAAAATATCTTCCAATGCATTGCTGATAACTCTAACTTGGTATGGACCATTGAAGAAACTATTCTTTTTCATTTAATTGCTCACATTGGGGTTGTAAAAACATCATCTCTTCAGTCATTAAATAAGTACTAATTGATTTCATCTGTTATAGAGTAGTTATATTTTCTGAGTGGTTTATATGTCCAGCCTTGGTAGCCCTCACTGCTCATGGGTCCAAGAACTTTTGGAGTCCATTCCCATAGCATTTTATACATTAGTCAGTAATGGTTCTTACCACATTCAAGGGAAAGGACTGTTCTTCAAATCTAAGCACTTAGTTCAGGGAGTGGGAGATATGGTAGGTATCTCAGTCTGCTTATGGAAATCCAACTTCAGAAAATAACTAAGGGTTCCTGGTATTTGACTCCTGAATCTATGTAGGTACCATCTACCCATTTCTTTTGAGGAGAGGGAAACCACCTATATATCAGCAGTTTTCACCTTTCCATTCTCTCAACCTGCTCCAACCCAGCAACCTCATCTCAAAGCCTCTAATTTCTTCTGTCCCTGCTATAAAATTTTCCACAAAACCACCTGAGTTTAGTCTAACCATTTTTTCTGCCTAAGGTATTCAAATGTTGCAAGAGAATTCAATAGCTCATTTTATGCTTCTGGAAACATATTGACTTCAAGCTTGCCAAAGCTGATGCCACATTGCCCAGGTACTCTGTGTATTTAGTAGCTGCATAGGAACAGAATGTCTGTTTAATTTAAAATTTGGGAGGGCTTTCCGGATGACCACCCACAAGAACAAATTTACACAGATTGCCAGTTGCTTGACTTGTCAGCTGAGCACAGTAAATGTCAGTGAGGATGATTGTCAAGTGGTAACTGTATTTGTTAGGTAAGTCACCAACAAGAGTCTGACTAGTGGCCAAAAATGCCCCAAAGCTGTCAGATCAATACCATGGGGAACACTAAACCCTCATCTCTGCCTCCCTCACTGCTACTGAAAATGCTGATAACCATTGAGACTAGTGAAGGATGTTGAACAGAAAGGCATTAGTGTCTCTGAAATTGGCATTGTCTCTGCTCAAAGAACAAGGTCCAATTATATTTGTCAATCCAAGAGACTTCCCTGGGAAGAAAACAGCCTGGATGAGGTGGGATGGTTACAAAGACAAAGAATGAATTTAGGTATTCCACAGTGAGGTGGATCCTATGATCTATCCTAAGGAGAATATAAGCCTCTAAAGTGACCTTCTGAAGCAAATTGATTTCTTACTAATCAATTCTAGATGAACTAACCAGGTTAAGAAGATGAGGATTCCTTTGAGATATCCAGACCACCTGGGTATGGTCCAAGATCAGTTATTCTTTTTCTCCCTTATCTGAAGTGTGGATCAGATTGAATATTTATGGAGGAAGATCTTTGCATAAATTTTCAACTAGCTCCAAGAATACAGGACATTACACATCATTCTATGCTTTGCCTCTGGCTAGTGGCAATGTTTTCCTCATTGAGTTTAGCTAGCAGGTAATTGTTTTGTCAAAAATGGAGTATTTAAAGTTTTAACAAAGAGGGTGGATAACTGGGATCAACTCAAGGGAAAGAAGTTTGTCAGTAGGATTTCTTCTCACCAGTCTTTTATAAAATGGAGTAGAGAATACACGGTGACAAACGTAGTATTTCCAAAAGAAATACACCACAAAAAGTTCTCTCAGCACTACAGAAGTTGGCATAGACGAGTCTCTATGGAAACAAATGCAAGATGACACATTTAGGGGAAAATAATCTAAATTACTCTCTTAGGGTTATAGTCCTCCACCTGATTCATCATCAGAATTACCTGGAGAATCAAGAAATGGGCAGAAGACAGAAACAGACATTTCTGCAAAGAAGACATCCAAATGGCCAACAGACACATGAAAAAGTGCTCGACATCACTCACCACCAGGGAAATACAAATCAAAACCACAATGAGATACCATCTCGCATCAGTCAGAATGGCTAAAATTAACCAGTCATGAAATGACAGGTGTTGGCAAGGATGTGGAGAAAGAGGAACCTCCCTACATTGTTGATGGGAATGCAAGCTGGTGCAACTACTCTGAAAAACAGTATGTAGGTTCCTCAAAAAGCTGAAAATAGAGCTACCCTACCACCTAGCAATCGCACTACTGAATATTTACCCTAAAGATACAAAGGTAGTGATCTGAGGGGGCACATGCATCTGAATCTTTATTGCAGCAGTGTCCACAATAGGCACACTATGGAAAGAACTTAGATGTCCATCAATAAATGAATGGATAAAGAAGATGTAGTGTATATATACAATGGAATACTATGCAGCCTTAAAAATAAAATTCTTCCATTTGCAATGTCGTGGATGGAACTAGAGGGCATTATGTTAAGCGAAATAAGTCAATCAGAGAAAGAAAATTATCATATGATCTCTCTGATATGACGAATTTGAGAGGAAGGGCAGGGGTTTGCGTGGAGGCCAAGAAAAACAAGACTGTACCCATCTCGAGTCTAGCCCTCAGCCACCCCTGGCTGCCCTAAAAGAAAAACAAATAGTTAACTTGCAGAAATCTCAATCCTGCAAGACAGGAGTCTCCCTCAGTTTACAAATGTCCCAATGCTAAATCTCACTAACAGAGACGCTTGATAGAAGGAATGTGACATTCTACCAGGAAACTCCCAATTGTCTTCATGTTAGTGCCTCATTAGAGGGGAAAAATGGCCTTGGCTTGATAATAACAAGGCCTCCAATATCCTGACAATCTTCTTTACCCTAATAGCCCTTCTGAATATCCCCTTTGTCCTCACCCACTGCCAAGTCTACCCCTACTCTGCCTTTAAAAACTCTGACTGTAATCTGGTTCGGCGTCCAAGTTCCCTACTCTGCTGTGTCAGGTATACTTGGGCCCAAGCTTAAGCTTGTCAAATAAACCGTCATGTGATTTCATTGGTGTTGGCTCCTTGGTGGTCTCTCGGACACAAAAACTCAGGCATAACAGTTTGCGGGGGGAAAGGAAGGAAAAATGAAACAAGATGAGACCGGAAAGGGAGACAAAGCATTAGAGACTCTTAATGTCAGGAAACAAACTGAGGGCTGCTGGGTGGGGGTTAGGGATAGAATGGCTGGGTGATGGACATTGGGGAGGGTGTTTGCTATGGTGAGTGCTGTGAATTGTGTAAGACTGATGAATCACAGACCTGTACCCATGAAACAAATAATACATTCTTTGTTAATAAAAGAAAAAAAAATCACCTGGAGAGCTTGATACTTCTCCCCAGGAACCATTCCAGAGATTCTCTGACTGAGTTATGTCTGAGGTTGGGCCCTGAACTTTATTCCTAATAAGTTCCTTGGGAATTTTCATGATGGGTCAAGTTTGAGAACCATGTTCCAAAAGAAGGCTATGAACTGCTATGGACTATTTCCTAGAGACAGTGAGCTAACACACGATGAGACGGCAGAGACCAACTAACTACTCCTACAAATGTGTCCAAATCTGGACTACTTTGTGCAGGTCTTCACATCTCTTGAGAGATCTGGTAGACTTGGAAGTCATCCAGCAAGGACCAATTTTAAAAAGCAAGCCTTCAGGATAGTCAGACGATGGGATCACAACATGGCAAAATGATGTCTAAAAAGAAAATTGACTCTTTTTAATTTCAAGCAATGATTCTATAAACAAACACTGGAGGTAGGTCATCCTATACTTTATTTTAAATAAGTAAGAATCAACACACTACATAAAAAGAATGATTTTAAACAATTAGTAAATCATGGATAATTACATTTTAATTAAAATAGAAGTATACTCATTCAATTTCTAAAAGTTTATATGTGTTCTTTAGTTCATTCTTCATTTATGCTGCTTTTATCTACTCCTTTCCCAATTCATACAACACATTAAATAACTATACTCTGTACAAGACCAAGATTTAAGAATCCTCCTTAAAGTTTTAGAGATGAAGGAAGTTATTGCCACATTTAATTTTCTTTGATTTTTGCAGTTATGAATGAGGTAATAAATAATATTTCCATGCCAATATTCAAGGCAACGAAGATGCAGTGACTAATTTGCTCAAATCACAAATCAGGAAAGTCTAGATTAGAGCTCAGACCTGTCTGTCTCCTAAGCTTATAGTCTTTTTTTTTTTTTTTTTTTTTTTTAAGGCAAAGAGTGAGTGAGAAAGCCAGTGAGGGAGCATGGGCAGGTAGAGGGGGTGGGGGAGGGGGAGAAGCAGACTCCCCTGCTGAGCAAGGAGCCCAATGCAGGGCTCAATCCCAGGACCCAGGATTCATTACCTAAGCCAAAGGCAGACTTAACAAACTGAGCCACCCAGGTGCCCTTAAACTTATACTCTTAACTGACATATGCCAATGCCTAAAGGAGCATTAGAGATTGACTATCTATCCAAGTTCCATGTAGCTCCTGTTATTGTGGTCAAATATGGGGCACTGACTGAAAGCCAATGACTTCTGCTAGCATGACTGTGTGCCAACAGAAGCCATCTCTGCCCTCACACAGGCCCCAGGTGCAGGCCCAGACTCCTGCTGGTCTGAGCCACAAACTCTTCTGGGAAACCTGTGAACTTTCCTTCCCTCCAGTGCTAGGGTACGGTATGGACAGATACAAAGATTTGGCCTTTCCCAACTACAGATCTTGGCACCCAGACCAAATCAGTTTCCAGGATCCATTTAGGGAGGGCCCAAACCTGTGAAATTGTCCCCATATCAAACAAGTTCCCAGTTAGTCATGGATGGTAGCTAGATGCTTAAGATTATCAAGTTCACCGAATTCTCAAGGCTAGCTTTGTGTTGGTTGAGGAGAAAACTGGTTCAGCTTTCAGGAAAGAACATCCAGCCAGCCGGGCAGTCACTTCCTCTTGCGCTTTGCTCTGCCCCTAAGCAGGCCAGGGACAGAGTGGCCTTAGGGTTCTGCAGAGCTTTCTCAGGGTGTTTTCTCCCTAAATGTTCCTGTATGCACTTTCACCCAATTGGAATTCACTTAATGGGGAGGAATCTTTCCTATCTTTATAATCTATGTTTCCCTGGTCACATAAACCCAGAGGAGTGGTCCAAAACAGGATCATAGAAGGCCCACCACTCTGAACTCCCTCCTGAGTCATGGAGATATTCCATAGACACCCCCTACAAATCATGCTGCATGCAGGGCTCCTGCTTATAACGTGCTCTCTCCTCCTGCAACCTGGATTGGCCATATGTACCACAGGTTACCACTTTGGGATGATCCCTGCTACTGACTGAAGCTTCTATGGGCCTTGCCTGAGCCTGAGCTTGGTTGCCAGGGACCCCAGACTTCCAGGACTGCATAGTCACTCTGTATCATCTGGCCATCCTCTATCCTCTTCAGCCATTTTCTATCTCCTTTAGCCATTTGGAGACATGCTCAGACTGTCCAAGTCATCTATGTGTCTCAGCATGGTACCAACAGCCACTAGCATCATACATCTTCCACCTATGATCCCATAGTCATATCACTGCTGGGTGACAGAGGACACAGGTGGATTCCCTCTGCCCTCCTTTCATTATACTCTCTGACACACAGATCACAGAATGGACCTTTCTTTCTCTGCCCTCCTCCTCTCTTCATCATCTTTCTTTTTCTCAAGTCCTTGCAAAAGTTCCTAAAGTTAGGGTGAAACTAGAGAACAGGTAGAAAAATACACACCCAGTTGAACTCGAACTTTTCTCTTGTTCTCTGTTCCATAGTGTTTGGTTTTTAAACAAGTTTGCTTTCCTCAATTCCACCCCCGCACTTGGATTGAGTGTATTCCTGGAAGAGACTTTGTAGCTGCACAAAAATCCACCTCTAGGGTCCCCTACCTATTGAGAGAGTCTTTTTTTTTTTAAGGTTTTATTTATTTATTTGAGAGAGAGGAGAAAAGGAGAGAGAGTGAGCACAAGAGGGGGACGTTCAGAGGGAGAAGCAGACCCCCTGCTGAGCAGGGAACCCAATGTGAGACTCATCCCAGGGTTCCAGGATCATGATCTTTGCCAAAGGCAGTCGCTCAAACAACTGAGGCACCCAGGCACCCTTGAGAGAATCTTTGTAGCATATACCCAACTCTAACTCTACAGCACACCCCGCCACGTAAATGGACAGACAAACTAAGTTCAACATTGGAATCGCTATACTTGGCACTTTTTGTTTTTATTCATCGTTCTATTACTTCGGTTAAGCTTCTTTGTACTGAATAGAAAACATATGTTCACAGACAAAGGAGGAATAATAAATCGACAAAATATCCCAGTGATTATATTTTTTATCCAATCATGCCACAGCTGTTTGCTGAGTCCCAGCCTTCACCGTGTGCTAGGTGCAGAGTGGGTAGGTGAGATAAATCAAGTTTGGTCCCTACCCTCAGAAAATGTGCTCTCTAGTTAAAGTGGGGTTGAGTGAGAGTTGGAAGAAGTCAGAACACTCTAGGACTATAACACATGGCATAAAGAGCTGCCTGGCGCACAAAAGAGGCATGTGTGGAGTGTGAGCAGCATGTAGACAGAAAAGATCTCCCTTCTGGCTTGGCAGACCAGGTGGCATTCTAACTAGGTCTTGAGAAATGGGAGGGATTGGACTGTGTGGAGATGAGAGTAATAATGATTGATGCCCGCAAAAAGAAAGCAGCATGAACAAAAGCATTGAGTTAGGAGAGTTAACTTCCTGGATGCCTAGAATGAGTCGAGTTATGGAGTGCTGGAAAGAATGAGTGAGCTACTAAGGAAGTGAGTTTAGCACAAAGCCAAGACAGAATGCATATGACCCTAAACTGCTGTACAAAGCAGAGGCAAAATTCAAGCAGAGATACAGGTTTCTGGTTCTGGAGACTGAAGTCAGGAACCAGAGCTATATCTTCTCACATGAAATAGACTCAAAGAGATCTGGTTATATGATTTTACTCCTCAGCCATAGAAGTTGACCTTTCCTGTGATCAATGATCAAATTCAAGAGAATGTCTATGAGAACTAAAACGTCTTTTTGGAAGCAATTACACGTGTGATGGCAATCCATTGGATAGTTGCCTTGCCTTGCTTGCCTTGTTTTTCAGCGCTACAAACATTTCATCTAGGAGAAACATCATGGGAGAGTGACAGAGCAGGAAACTCATGGGTAGAAGTTCCTCATCTGAATGCAGCTCTAGTTCCAGTATGTTCTTGGACAAGGTACTGAGGCTTTTGGAGGGTCTGGTACCTCATCAAAAGAAGGAGGCTAGTAATCCTTGTCCTGCCTTCCTTCTATGACTGCTATGAGGCTTAAACGAGAGAATGAGTATGAAAGTATTTTGTAGACTGTAAACGCCCAGTTACAAAGCAGGAAATAATAGTGTCTATACTGTTAGGAAATGCCTGGAACTTTTTAAAGATGTTTTGTTGCTTCAACATTACTGGAGTAGACCACACCATTTTATTAGGCGGAATGAACGACTCCACTGCAGTGAAGGAGAAAGATTGATTTTTAGAACACCAGAATTATAGATTATACTTGCCTCTTTTGTAAAGAATAATTTATTACAATATAAACTAAATACAAGGCTCTGAATAAATAATCACTTTCCCAGTCATCACATCTGCAAGTGTGTACATGCACACTTTTATGAGCTCGTAAGGACGCAGATGGAACAGACATATTTCCATTCTCAGATCATTACTTGTTTAGTGAAAAGAGCCCAGAGTCAGGGTTCCTCTCTATGGGTCAGAGCTGTGTGCTTTGGAGTAAACTTATGGTGAACCTTTTAAATGATTTGGGTCAGATGAGTGTCATTTTCTCCTCCAGGTTCTAGTCAGATAAGCATATTGGGTGCAGATGCTCTGCCCTCAGGTTTGGGGCACTGTTCCACATTCTTTTACTGAAATATTCAAACTTCTTTTTCTATGAAAACACATACATCAGAAGTATTCCCCAGCTGTCAGTTAAGCAGTCAGGACCCATCAGTGGGCATCTATTTTCGAGAATTTTATCTCCATCAAAAGTCACCTTCCAAGTACAGAGAAGTTAAGCCCATTTGTCCACACTGTGGACCCCACAGGGCTGGGAATCTGCCCTCCCCAGCTCATCTCCCCACAATAGGAAGTCTGATATTCTATGTGGCAAGTAACAATGAATGGTTCACATCATAGCATAAAATTGAGACATATACATATCAAGTCTGAAGGGGATCTTGCAGGTAACTGAATTCCATCTAATACTTGACTTTTATCTCTAATTGGTCTTTGAATACCAATTGCACCTCCAGTGTCACGGAGCACACACTCCATGAGGTCACCAGATTCCACTTCCTTTTGTGCTGTTGGGACAGGGTCTTTGTATCAGCCTGAAGCCTTTCCCACCATGCCCTTTACCCACTGATAATGCCACCTGGCACAGGTGGGAGGCTTCTCTCCTACGGAAACCCTTCAAGTATTTGAAAATAACTCTTACATTCCTAGATAATACCCCTACCAGCCCTGCTTTTCCAAGTTAAGCATTTTCTCACTACCTCTAAGATATAGTTAATTTCAAGTAGTCTTCAGAATAAGTTCCTTTTGACAAAGATTATAGATTCAGTCCTCAGTGACTGAATGACTTAGGACCAAGTTAAGAGCAACTCAGAGTCTCAGACGAACACTCATAGGTTTTTGTTTTATTTTGTATTGAACATACCTCTAACCCAAGCCTGGTAGGATTCCTGGTATTCATTTGAACATTAGGCCCTGGTATTAGCAAAAGGTTCCTCCTTCCACCTGGCAATTAAGAAACTCAGTCTTTGTTTGACTGTGAGATCACCTCAAATACCCTGCCCTGCTGGAGCTTTTTAATTAGGAGATATTTAGAAACCACAGAAGGTTTGCTCTGAAGATCTATGTCTAAGGCCTCTGAATCTCAGTTTTCTCACCTGTAAAAGTAGACGGTAAGTCTTTCCTTGCCTAAGTCTATAGAGAATCATGCAATTCGAATGAGCTAATGGAGGTAAGAATACCTGGTAAGGGGCTCTTCAAGGTGTGAATGCACATGCTGCTCTTGTCCATCACCAGGTTGTAGAGCATCTCCAGTTAGTTCTGTTCACAATCCTCCACTCTTAAAAATGAGTAAACTATGAGTCTTAGAAAAAGACATTCAGAACTACCATATCACTGCTGAGGCTAACTTTATAAAAGAAAACATTTCTTTCTGGACAGAGGAAGACAATGATTCTACAGCCTATTTAAATGATTCTTCACACCCTATTTTAAAACCAGAAGAAACAAGGTATTTTCATGGCTGATAGAAACCATGTTCTCAGAATTATCTATAGCCACAGAGCCTCCAACCATCCCCAGGAATTCAGCCAGGGAAGGGTATGCTTGTATATGCTACCAGTAAGTAACAAAGCCAGCCTGGGACCTATCCATGCCTAGAATATTCACTTAGGATTTGATGTTTGTAATGAACATTTTGCTTTTGCTTTAAAATACTATTTGTGGAAATTGTCCTAAAACACAGAGTTGTCTGCTGAACTAACAGAAATCTCAATGTTTTCTGTGCTAAATGAATAAAAAAAAAGAAATTGTAATAGTGATAAAAATAAGGGCCATTTTTATTTTCAGAAAATAGACTTAAGCCTCAGACTTAAGGATTGTGTAGATTGTGTAAGGACTTATCTTAATGATAACATATAATGTTGTAGCACAAGACTAACTTTTCTCAAAAATAATAGAGCAGAGGAGTGGAAATACCTGAAGTTGGATATGTGAGATGTGGAGTTCCTAAAACAGGAAATGTTCACAGGGGCAGGAGATGTAGACCTTAGAGGACAGTGTCTGTGCCCTTTGATATGTGCTACTTTCCTTTCATTCCTAGGAATACAAGCTGGGCCAACTACATAATTTGTGGGGCTGAATATAAAATGAAAATGTGAGTATTTCAAAATTAAGAATTTCAAGGTGGTAACAGCAAAGCATTAAAATAAAGGTGGGGCCCTTCTAAGCATGGAGATCTAGATGACTGCACAGGTTATACGCCCATGAAACCAGCCCTAAACACAAGTGGCTGTACTTCGCAACTTCTTTGCCAAATCCCTAATGAATGAAATTCAAGTAGTGGAAGAAATACATCCACTTTTGGGGTGAGGCAGTGGAAAGTCCTGTGTGATTTCCAGACTCTTCCTTCCCCATCACAGTGAATGTGGAGTCCTTGTTTTCAGTCAGTGGGGCCAACAGACTGAGGCAGTCAGCACTGTGAAGAAAGCTAGTCTAGAGTCACCTGAACCATGAAAGAAGTTCTTGTGTGTCAAGCCACTGAGACAAGGGAGTTGTTTGTTATTGCAACATCAACTTAGCCCATCCTTAGTAATATGTAGGGGAAGGCCAGAGGCAGAAGGAATTGTCTCAACTATGAAAGTACCATAAAAGAAAGGAAACTGGACAGTGAAGATTGGTGTGATGTCTCCCATGCATTTGTTTTTCCTCCAACAAAACACAATTCAAAAGGGATCTTTTGCATGTTACAATTCTATGACTACACATAGTACTACTTTCTCTCAACTCATTTAAAAAATATGTTATCTAAGAAGAAAGATTATATATTCTCTTTGTCCACTAGCTTCCCAATCTCTTGGTCAATTGCCGTCCTTGGCCCCATTCTTGATTCACTAACACCGTCAATATTTTCAGAAGCTAAGAGGAAAGCACTCTTCTGGGGCAGTGTTTTGTTCTGTAGAAAGTATTTTATCAAGTTTTTAATTTGTCACCATGATTGGGTAGGTTTTTGATTCCAGAAACTCCAGCTGATTTTAGAAGAGTCTCATTGCTTGAAAATCACTGAAACTGCTCTCTGTCGTCGTTTCCATGTTTTGTTAACTTGTATATTGCACTGGTTTCAGAGTTGTTCTTCATTGCTCTCAAACACTGGATTGCTATAAGACACTCCTCTTCCACACCCTGGCATGTCAGAGTAAGATATTTTGTTTAATAGTGGCCAGCTAGGGTCATTTGCCAAGGCTCTCTGCCATATCCGATACTGACTTTTTGATTGATAGCCAAAACACCTTTTGAATGTCATCCACAGGGCTCGATTTTCAATGATGGCCTCCTGCAAAATAAAGAGTTCCTCTTTATAAGCAGAAGTCAAATATTTCCAGGTTAGGGCCCTCCATACACCCCAAGAAGGAACCACCACATTGGCTGCTTAGATCCAGCCTGACAAAAAGCTTGAGGCCTGGACAAACAATTCCAATGTGGTTTCATGGGTTAGGTCTCAGCCTCTCAAACTTTTCCACTTATGGAACTCTTCTAGGAGAAGTGAGAGGTACATAGTTTCAAGAATCTAGAAACAGCTTGAAGTAGTCTGTCTCAAGGGTGAAATTTCTCCTAAATCTTGTATATAAATTCAATTTAAAATCATTCAAATTCTGCAAACTACTCCATTCCACACCCATATTTAATTTCATATAAACTAATATTTAAAATTACTTACCACCAAATGGAATTACCCAACAGAAAGATGTGCTATGGGTATGATGTGGCTTTGGTATGCCCTGGCATATAAGTGCATAGTTATAAACAGAGGTCAGTAAAGTTGAAATATGCACCAGTCTTAGACTTGGACAGATCTGGATTCAGGTTCTATATCTGACATCTACTATGGGCAAATTAATTACCTTTCCTGAGCCTCAGTAAGCAGAAATAATAATTCCTTCCTGTTATGTTTGTCATAAAGATTATGTAACTCGCCTTACAATGCAAGATATTGCACGATATAGGTGCCTCCCTTTGCCACCCTTCTGAGTTATTTAAAAAATGGCTATGCACTATGTTGGTTGTGGCCTTTGACTTTCACCTACAAATATTGCATTGCAATGCATTTTTTAAGATTATAAAAGATACGTCTTTTTGGAAACATTTTAGACTGCCATTTTATTTCATGACAGACCCTCAAATTGAGCCCAAATTATAACTTACAACATAGAATGCATGAGTGGTTACTTTGTTAATTTTTCGTTTTTATCATATGTAGCCATAAAAGCTAACCATCTTGAAGTTATCATAAAAGAAACAAAAAGAAAAATATGAAAATCCTGCTGTCCCACAGGTTTAAAACTCATTTTGGTGTTTGTCAGTGCTATCTTTGCTAAATTAGAAGAGTCAATTTTATGAGTTTCTACAAGGAACTTTGCCAGAGTAGCAGTTTTCCTAAAATTCACCCATCTTTGACATTTGACTCCCACTGCCAATGGAAATAATGGGTACAACTAGTCTGAATCATTCTCTAAAAATGGATCATCTGTTAACAGGCCTTTAAAGACCCACATCGTCATCTCAAGAGCATCTTGCAATCCTCAGGGCTCGTCTAGCCAGATTTTGATTCTACTTTCCCATACCAAGGTTTTTTTGTCCTTCTTAATCCATAAGAGAAGAGTAGTTCTCCTTAGAGCTGGAATAAGGCAGGATCATAGGTATCCGATTAATGGTCTTAAAATCTGACTTACCTCTGGGAAAATTTAGCAGGTTTTAAAACAAATGAAACAAAGAAAAACACAGACACACACATGGACTTCAGTGCTGTATGCCATGCACTGAGTGTTTTCACAATTCTGGAGTTATATAGAGTTATGATGAGCTGCATCGCTTCACTGCTCTGTAAAGGGAAACTAAAGCACCGGGAAGTGATCTTTCCTATCACTCTACATTGCAAATTAAATGTAGAACTAGAAACAAAAAGAACCTCTTTATGAAATACCATTTCTTAAAAAACAAAAAACAAAACTTCATCACACAAGCTCTTCAGATTGGCTATGAAGACAATTCATATATGCGTGTATACACACACACACACACACACACACAATTAATTTTAAGACAAAGAAGGAGAATTAAGCTATCCATGTTAGCTCCTCTGCCTTTCAGTTGAAGGTTACATCATGAGAAAGAGAAGTAAATACAAGGTTCTATTCAAATGTTTGTTAGGCCATTCTAAGATTAGGGGTAGGGTTAGACCTCTTAGCAGACCAGGCAGTATTCAGGACTATACAAAAAGAGGCCAGCCATCCCTCATGCCTGTCCCCCAAAACCTTTCTGGATGATCTCTGTCACAGGCTGGCCAGGGAGTATGGAGTTAGCATGCCTATCCCAGGAATCTCTAGCATCTGCTGTCAGATATACCTACAACTACCTGAGGAAAGTATCTTCCTGCATTCATGACAGTCTGGGGTCTTTACCTACTCTGCTAGGCTCACCTTGTAAGGCAAGAAATCTCAGTGTCCATAATTCTCTATTACAAGGTCCTTCACCACAGACTCGAATGGCTTTGGCTTGTTCCTGAGTATCCCCTGACAGCAGGAGAAGAGTAACCTCAAACAACTGGACATGGCCGTGGAAGAGCCTGGTGGTGAGAGGTGGGATCTCACAGTGTTATTTCTCAGTGAGAAAGCTGCTGGGAACCCACACTAAACATCCATGCCTATCTCCACTTCTCACTCAACACAAGAAGAAGAGGAGAAACTTAATCTTTCATGAGTATCAAATTACCCTCTCCATCTGCTGCAGGCACGCAGCATCACCTCTCACATTTAATAACTGAACAAAACTTTACCCAGCTTCTATTAGAATAGAGCAGGGTTTTTGATACTGCAGGTACTGAGGTGAGTTCCTGCCAGCACAGTTTATATCCATATACAACCTATACACGCATAACTGTGGCATTTATTCTCTTGCTCACTCTAAACTCTGAGCAATGGCCAAGGTTATCAAAATCCACTTTGCACTGTTCCCGAGGACATGGCACATGGTCAACCAATGTTTGTGGAAAGAGCGAATAAACAAATGAAATCCTGAATGACTGATAGATTCAAAGTAAGAAATACTAAGTACCACAAGAGAAATTATAATATTAATAGGTTATACTATCAAATATTTACTATGAGCTTTTCTGTTTCACATTTCATGCTCACAGCAACCCTTTGAGATAAGGTACCCTTATTATCACTTGTTTTTCAGATGAAGAAACAGAGACACAGAGAAGTGGAATAGCAGGTGTTGCCCAGAGTCAGGCAGCAGCAAAGGGTGGACCCAGGATTCAAACCCAGGTAGAATACTTCTGCAAATGTAATGGCAGTTGAACAGCTTCTTACTAGGGGATTATGGCAGACTTCGTTGCTTAGTTACCTGGTCCCTGTCACCAGACCTACTGAATCAGAAATGGTAGGGGAAGGGCTGGAGAAGTCCTCCTACAAAGTATCCTACTTTGTTGTTCAGCACACTCCTTCCAACTTTTTCCTGTCTACCTTAAAGGGGGAAAAATACCTCACAAGCAATCTAAGCCAATCTGTCTAATTTTTTAGCATAGATCCAGTTTCCCAGAATCCTTTACTACTCAGATTGAATAGATAAGACACAGTTCTAACCAATGAAGCATCAGGGTGGCTGTAGGAAATTATTTTGTTTCCTCGTAAAAGGTTCATACTTGAGGGGAAAAAGATTGCTTCATGTCCTCCTGCATTAAAACAGAGATAATGCCCAGCTACATGGAAGTGATCTAGACACATAAACAATACACACAAATGTGAAAGGCCAATATCTAAAGATGGAGAGAGAGAAAAATGGAAGATTCATGATCCCCAATGACACCACTGAGGTACTAAACCAGCCCTGCAATCACTTACCTCCTATCTTCTTCACTTGATCTTAGCCAAAAGGCTGAGAAGTGATACCTCCTATCTTCTTAAGTAAATCAATAAATATCTTTATTGTTTCAGCCACTGTTACTTGTCTAACCTCTCCAGGCTATGGGAAAGATTCACAAAGAGGATAGTACTACAATGGTGCCATAGAGGATGGAAGAGCATTTCAATATGCAAACATGGGGGCAGATGCACTAAACAGAGGAAATAATGTGATCACTGCCAGGGACAAGATGCATACATAAGATTATCCCTTAAAGGGCAAGGTTCACCCTTCTGCAACTAGGTGTGAGGTCACCGATGTAATGCTCTTTTATTAATTTGGTGGTTTTGGAGATCTCTATAGGTTACCATGGTCCTTGTCAATGTGGTTTCTCAACCAGCAGTATCAGAATCGCCTGACAACCTGTTAGAAGCAAAAACTTGCACCTATTCCAGACCTACTGAATCCAAAATGCTAGGAGAAGGCCTGGACAACCTGTGTTTTAACAAGTCTTCCAGGTGGCTCTGGTGCCCATCCCAGTTTGAGAGGCCCTGGTTTGCATACAGAGAGAGGCTCCAGTACTTCATTCCATGCTCTGTTCTGCCACCAGCTCCTGCACAGCTTTTACCTGCCTAGTATGGAAGGTTCCGCAGGGAAGTCAGGTTCCAGATACCCTCCACCCACCCTGAATCTCCCCCTCACTGGAACAAGGCTGGGTTTGCAACCAGAAGTAAGATTGTGGACAGAATGAATCCTGATGCTCACCTCCCCTTTGACACAGATGCCTTTTCCAGGGATGCTCCCTGTTCTTCAGGAGGCTTTGAAGAATAGAGAGTTTGTCTAATAGCACTGAAGGAGGTGAGAGTGAACCACAAAGCCAAAGAAAGAGGGAGCACAGACTCCTTTTACTGAGGGAATGGAGCAAATGGGAGATGAAGAATAAAAGCCAGGAAAAGCTCTATGAATCTTTTCTCCCATCTGTAAAGTAAAAGTAATAGAATTTGTTAAGTAAAAGAAGCCAGACACAAAAGGCCATATATTATATGATTCCCTTTATGTGAAATGTCCAGAACAGGCAAATCCATAGAGACAGAAAGTAAATTAGTGGTTGCCAAGGGGTGAAGGAGGGGAAAGGGGAATGAAGAGTGACTGCTACTGGGCACGGGATTTCTTCTGGGGTGATGAGAATATTCTGGAATTAGTGGAGATGGTTGCACAACTCAGTTAAGATACTAAAAACCACTGAACTGCATACTTCAAGAAGATAGATTTTATAGTATGTGAACCACATTTAATTTCAAAAGTGAGTTGGTTCTCTATTTGTGGATTTTATAAATGAACAGGACTTTGGACACCATAATTCCATTCTCTCCAGGTGTGCTCTGTAGATGGGAAAACTAACACCTTGTTTGGAATTCACCAGGAGAGAGCACCATTGTTCATGTGGCTGAGGAACGGAGCCCCTGGCACTACTGAGTCCTATCAAATAAAACCGTTGCTTTTTTCAGACTCCCAAAGAATGCCCTATCTATCTCTGCCCCAGATGATCAGCACCCCCGGGGCGCTTACCTCCACAACAAGGGACACAATGAAATTGGAACTGAGCATAATGATGATGTAGACCCTCCACAGAACAGGAGTGCAGAGCAGCTGGTGGGAGATGGAGAGTCACTGTTAGTTTGAAGAAAAATAAACACTAGAAAAATGTTCACATATTCATGGTGTACATTTTCATAGATTATAGATCATGTATGTAATAGACATGCATTGTGTATATGTTACATATATAATACACACATACATATAATACATATAATAAGACACGTTTTTATGCATGTATCAAATAATGTGGAAGGCTTATACCCAATGATTTCAATGATTTGTAAACTATGATTGTTGCTTTATTTTCTTTTGTCTTTCTTTCTTCTTCTTTTTATTTTTTGGTTCCCCTGTAATTTCTAAATTTCCTAAAATAAATTTTATCAAAATTTGATAAATTTGATGAGTGTTTTTTGTTTGCTTCCATTGTTTGCTTTTGCAAAGGAATGCAGGAATATGGCCCTATTGCCAGGAGGCTCTGAAGATACACATGTCAAACCTCCACAATGGGCAGTGTTGCCCTCTTCTCTCTGGTCCCACATCTCCCCTCAGCTGAGCCCTGCTTTTGAGACTCAGTTCAAGGTTGCACCCTCAGGACTGTGTACAGCTGCATAGATGGTGCCATGACGAGGGTACTCACAGATGCAGCAAACAGGTCTGAAATGAAGCTGACACCTCATACCTTTTCCCCCAGTTTCTCTGAGTCTTTCTCAATCCCTCCCCAGGCACATGATATATGTAATAGATATGTATACTGAATGGATGGATAGGTGAAATGAAAGAATGGATGGATGGATGGATGAATGAAATGAAGCCAAGTGCACACTGCTGGGCAGGGCAACTGCCTCATACACTGCCTTCCACAACAAGGGATTAAAAAGTGGTACAGCTTGGTGGTAGGCAAGGCTATTAAAATTAAAAATTCAAAACCATTTCTGGGAATTTATCCTAGAGACATATTTGTATGTGCCTGAAATGATATATGTATAAGGTTATTTCATTGCAGCTTTAAACACTAGAAGCAACTTAAATGTCAATCAGTATGGGACTACAGATAAATTATGGTTCATATACATATATTGAAATAATATATTAGCATAGAAAAGGAATGAGGAAGCTTTATGTACTGATATGAAGCAATTATCAGAATACACTGTCTCATGAAAGAACAAGGTGAAGAATTAGTATGTGTTTGGGGCAGCCGTGAACATACTCCATGGAAGTGTCCTACTGGAAGAGTAAGTGGCAGGCGCTGCAGTGCCACTCAGAATCTCCCACCATGCTCTCCCTGAGGCCACGCTTCCCATGGGTTGCTCATAGCTAATAACTGGGGATGGCAGGCCTTCTCACTGCACTCATTCTTGTGAGACACTAGACACCTCTGATAAGCAACTGTAGTCGGGCTTTCTTAGAATTGCACCACCCAGTGCCTAGGTGGCTCAATCAGTTAAGTATCTGCCTTCGGCTCAGGTAATGATCCCAGCATCCTGGGACTGAGCCCTGCATCGGGCTCCCCGTTCAGAGCGGAGTCTGCATCTCCCTCTCCCTCTGCCCCTCTCCCCATCCCATGGGCTTATGCTCACCCCCCATCTCTCTCATCAATTCATTCTCTCTCAAATGAATAAATGAAATCTTCAAAAATAAAGGAATTTTTTAAAAAAGAACTGCACTGTAGTCTGAACCCTCTGGCCTCCTTCATGGGGTCAGACCCACATCATAGTAGGGGACTCTCCCCTCCTTTTTTGACTTGCTAATGTTCTTTCCAATATGGGCAGCTCCTCCAAAACTTGCTTACGTATCTCATCTCACCTTGCTATCTCCAGCTCAGAAGACCTGGACAAAATGTAATAGTCTGCTACTATTCGTGTAAACATGATATATATGTATGCATGCATATGTATAAAATATACCTGAAAGTATATAAAATAAAGTGGTGTCATCAGTTGCCTCGAGAGAGGGGACCTGGCAGCTGGGGAAAAGGGATGGGAAGATGTAGAGTTCCTAACTTCTGAATTTTAAACTGTGTGAATGTATTCTCTATTTTTGAAAAATCATGCACTTTTTGAAAAAATGAGCAATAACTAGGTTATAAAACAGTGTGACTCCATTTAAATAAACTTCATAAATCAGTCAATGCACATTTATAATATATGAAGTTTCAAAGATGGAAGGATATAGTGAATAATGTTATAATTTTCTTTGCCTGCTTAGCCACTTACTAAAATGTACTTGCAATTTTGTGTAATAAGAAGAAAAATAGTTATTTTTAAGGTTAGCAATAATTCTCTGGAAACTCCTTTGCAGTCATGTTAGCAATGACCTCACACAGGTTCCCCTCAAAGACATCAGCCTTTCCATAAGAGCTTTTGTTTTTAGAGTGTGAATAAACCTAACATGTCTTGACCCTAACTTCTGCAGGATTAAGAAGTTTTAACTTCCTTAGAAGACTAGTACACAAAGACTATCTCCATGAATTCTTACTCTAATTCGTGGAGATATTTAATAACCGTGGCAATTACGGTGTTAGCCGCAGTGACACAATTATCAAAATGAAAAACAAATGTAGACATTAGTTTGTGTGTCACATGTCAAGAAGGGTTTGTGAAGATTTTGCTGGTTTGCAATGAACTGTGAGCTCCTAGTGCTCATCTCCATCTAGGATCCTAATCTACAACAGCCAGTCAGTCATTTATTGCCATTATGTGCCATTGGCTATGTTAGGCACTGGTAATATAAGAATGAATAAGATAGGATCTTGACCCTCTTGAAACATGTCTTTGAAATGGAGAGGAGGCCAGGTAGACTCACGTAGTACTAAGTGAGAAAACTCATTTCCTTTTACCATCTCTTCTCTATTCTACTTATTGGTCTAAAGGACATTTGGCAATAATGAACTTCTAATATGAGAGTATAGATTAGAAGAATAGAAATATATATATTTTGCCTTGCTCAAATATGTAAAATTTGTCTCTTAAAGAGTTTTAAATTTGTCTCAAAAGTACACACTATTAGACAATTCATGAGGCAAGGTACGGCTCTTTTCAAGCAAGTTTTGCAGACATTAAATATGAATATATATAGACAAACATGTTTTTAAAGAGTTTTTTTAAAAAAATATGTAAACACAGATTTGAGAATTAACAGAAAAACTGTTATAGGCAAACTGTTTTCAACAGCTTCAAAACAGAAACATTTAGAAAAAAAAAGTCTCACACTTGAAAGAGAATATGAATATATATATATATATATATATATATATATAAAGATAGACTTTTCCATTCTTACAGGGATCTTTTAAAAGAAAAATGTTCAATGCTTCTAAAATACATGGAAATCAAAACTAGATAGAATCTTATTTCCTGGCCAGCTTAAATACAAAATATGAATAAATTCAGTATTCTTTTTAACTCTACTATTTGAAAAGAATAATCAGTGTCAAGAATCTGTGTCAATTGCAATCGTGACCTGCTTCTTGAAGTCAGGGTATAAACCATCATCATATCCCAGAGATAAGACTTACATCCAAACGCCTATATAATTCTGGAATATCAGCAAATAGAATGAACAGACACACACTCAGCTGTAGGACCAGCACAAGGACAAATATATCTGAGGAAATAAGAGCACAAGCTATCATTTAGAGAAATCAGAATATAGAATGTCATATCTATTGATAGATATATTCTAGATTAACACTGATTAAATTTACTTGATTTCTACGTCCAAACATAGCATAATAAATGGAAAGTACTCATTTCTATGCAATGGGTCTCACCTCCACAATTTCTATGCATGTCCTTGAAGCAAGTGAAAATTTTCACATGCATGTTGTAAGTTTCAATTAATAAAAGTAGGAAATATAGAGAGAGCAACATTGACATAATATATATTCAAAAAATGTCTTGAAGACATTTAAGTACCTGAGTCTTCTTAATACAAAATACCTGCCTTAGGGGTGCCTGGGTGTCTCAGTGGGTTAAAGCCTCTGCCCTCAGCTCAGATCATGGTCCCAGGGTCCTGGGATCAAGCCCCGCATGGGACTCTCTGCTCAGCAGGAAACCTGCTTCCTCCTCTCTCTCTGCCTACCTGCCTATTTGTGATCTCTGTCTGTCAAATAAATAATCTTTAAAAAAAAAAAAAATACCTGCCTCAAATCCTTTTCTGGAAAAAAGGGAGGGCTATAAATAATCAAATGTTTAAATGGCAGTCATGTGCAGGTCAGCATTTGACTGTTTTCTCATCCTAAGAAGAAGGGCAAAATAACTTTCTCTGAACAAACACATCTTTATGAGGATATTGATTGTTCAACTTGTGCTTCTAAATCTTCCCAATTAGAGAGGCAGTGGTGGCATACAAATAAATGTCCCAAGGGCTAATCAGGTCGCCCACATGTCCTAACACACTCCCCACCTCAGCCCAGAACATAAGGAGGTTGTAAGTACTTTGTCTAAGAGCCTCCACAATCACTAAGGCCGGGTTCCTTCAGGAAGGACCCACTCCCAGGCTGCCAGTAATCTTAATCATTGTCTTCATGGCAGGAGACATGTTCCGTCTGAACACTGTGATGCTTCTCTCCACTTTCTCCCAGAATAATTGTGACAAAAACTGACAAGGAAGGAAATCAATGGCCATCCCAATTGGGAGTGGTGTCATAAAATGACACCTAGATACAAACCTCTGGTGAGGATAGAGAAATAAACCCTAGAATTTAATGCAGCTTTGAAGGAAGGAGCACAGGATGAGGCTGCATGTGTTTTAGCAAACCTTAGAGTAGAAGTCAGCAAACCCAAGATAATCATCAACTCTGCAGCTGCTCCCTGAGGATGCAGGAATATCTGTTCCCTCTGGTGACCTCTCACCTCTGATCAACTACAATGCTACTCACAGTTTGTATAGATGGGCTGCCTAAATGGTTTTCCTTTAGAGAAAATAAGAGCCACAATGATACAGTTGATTGTTCCTAAGAACCATATAGTAGTGTTCTCAAAGCTTGCGAAGACACCATTACTTCCAATTTTTTCTGGAGCAGTTGGAGAAATAATTAACTTTGAGATGTTTTCATTTTGTAGTGTGCAGACACTAAAAAGGAAGCAAAAAAATGTAATGAAGTAAGATGACAGGTCTTTATGGAACATTTGTATCTATAGGACTCCATGCCCTCAATGTAATTGCTTATACTTTGGGAAAGAATGTACTGAAAAGTAAGGAGAAGGAAACCAGCACAGATAGATCTATATTTTGGGTAGATGAATAGATAAAAGATAGCTAGATGATAAATAGATAGATGATAGATAAACAGATGATAGAAGATGATGGATAGAGAATAGATAAATAAGCAAATTATATATATGTTCAATAAACTGGACACCCATCATGTGTATTTTGGATATGTGGGAAAGACATGAGTAAGTCATGATTCTTCCCTCTCATGACTTAAGATCTCTAGACATTTATAAATAAGGTGACTATATAATTTGTCATACAATAAGAACAGATGTTAATGTGAGAGAAAAAGACAAATATCATCAGAAAAACTGGTACTTGCCAGAGGAGACATGAATGGGGGTGAGTGGGGAAAATAGATAAAAGGGATTAAGATGTACAGATTTCCAGATACAGCTGAATAAGTCACAGGGATGCAAAGTACAGCATAGAGAATATAATCAGTATTACCATAATAACGTATGGTGATAGATGGTGCTTATCATGGTTAAGCACTGAATGATGTATAGAATTGCCAAACTGATAGCTCGTACACCTGAAACTAATATAATGTGGTATGCCAATTACACTTCAGTAATTAATTACAATTAGTTTCATTGTTATATCAGGCTTAAAGAGGGACTGACTGGGCAAATTACAATGCATGGTCACCCTAGATATAAAAGATGGTCATAGGTCGTCATGACACAAGACAGGAAAAGATTCATGCCAAAGAATAACATCCTCAAACTGTGCTACTGAGAAGAGAAGATCACTGGAAATTTTCCCAAGGGACTTAAAGAAGCCAACGATTCTAGAAGAATGAAGAACCACTGGCTTCCTATCATTAGAAATTAGAATGTGAAATGTTGGAATCGAGGTTTTGATAGTACCTGTGCATCTCCATGGAATACCAAGGCTGCCTCTGAACCAGAATGAAGCCCACAATGTGCATAGCCAGGCTGAGAAGAATGTTGAAAATCACAGAGAGCAGCAGAGGTGGGGAGATCAGCCTTCCTGCAGGCCTGAAAGGCACCAGCTTGGGGTAGGCACCATTCAAATTCACTACAAAATAAATTCAAGTTTTATATTTGTGAGAGCAGGGAAATGTTTTATTCTTCATCAGAAGAACAGTGTAACTTCTTGGGCCCACATATCCAAGCACACTGACAAACTGAAATACATCATTTTTTTTTTTGAGGGAACGAAACAAGAATGGGCCCCAGCTCAAGTCATATGAGACATTCTTAAGAGAGCAGACAGAACAATCATGAGCCACTTTTATTTTTGTCTATTAAATGAGCAAAGACCATAGAATTTTAAGTGAGGGCATGATGAAATGCATACTTTCGTACACTGTTTATGGGAATCTACATTGACCAAACCTTCTGCAGGGCAATTTAATAATAAATATGAAAAAAGTGAAAATTGTTCATAACATTTGACATGGTCATTCCTGGAAATTTACCCTAAGCTAAAAATATCAGAGGTTTAAAAAGATGTTCATTACTGTATTATTTACAGTAAATTATGGCACATCTATATAATGAAACAACGTACAGTCACTAAAAAGTAATGCTTTAAAATATTCAATGACAAAATGAGGAGTGACATCAGAAAAATGGCAGAGAAGGAAGTTCCAAGTTCCCATCCTTCCACAGAAACATCGAAAAACAAGCAGAAACTGTTAAAACTAACTTCATTGGAACTCTGAAAAACAAAGGCTTATAGCAATTAAAAAAAATGCTAAATCAAAAAAAAAAGGCAATTTAAAAGTGATAGGCAGGATTTGTGTCATTTTTACTTGCTCTTGCCATACTCCTCTTCATCTCAGTGGCAATCTCAAAGTTGATTGTTCACACTCCCAATATGGGGAGGACTCTCATGTCTGGCCACAGGAGGAAAAGAGCGGACTTCAACACAAATTATTGTGTAGGTCTGTTCTAACCTGTCTGGGAGTTACCTGAAGGACTAGCACAAGGTGCTCATCTCTCTCACCTAATATGAAACTTAACTCAGGACAGCAGCATACACTGTTTAAAAACACTGTAAGCCTAACCAACTACCCACAATCACCTGGGGCAAAAGATAACAGCTGAGACATAAAATAACAGCCAAAATAAAGAAAACCTAAAGAAATTTTCTTTGAGAAATTATGGCTTTCAAAAGAACCTGTGTATATTGGGGACCATAGAAAGCCATGCACACACCTAAGGTAAGATATATGTCAGAAAAGACCAGAACAGCCCCTTAGTTTTCAACTCTGGATGATCTCTGCACTCAGCACAAGCCTAGCTAAGTGTTGAAGTGCCCCAGCACAGAACAAATCTGCAAAATCATTATTAGAAACTTTTGTACAACAAAGACAATCTTCTTTGTTCATTGTTTTAAACTGATGGAGGTTGAGAAAAATCTCAGTCAAAACACTAGCTGAACAAAAGCCAAAGGAACAGAGATTTCATTGACCACACATAACAACTGATATAGTCTTTGCAAAAATAGTTTAGGGAAATCATTAAACAAATGTACTCTGACAGTCTTCAAAAAACAGCAAAACAAAAACCATCAAGCCCTAGAGAAGGGGGTAAATCTGATTTCCAGAGTTATGACACTATAATATTCAATGGAACAAAATAAATTGATAGAATTCATCTCTGAGGAAGCCTGGGCATTGGACATATTGGACAAAGACTTTAAAACAACTGTTTCAAATATGCTCAAAGAAATCAGGGAACAACATACAAACAAAATGAAAATGTCAATAAAGAGATAGAAAATATGAAAACAAGCCAAAAGGAATTCTTTTTAAAGAATTATTTTTTATAATTTCTACCTCTTTACTGACACCTCATTTTGTCCGGTAGAAGTAACCAGTTGAACAAATATAGAAGACTGTATTATTGTATTTTTGGTTTGAATTCCAGTTTTTATTCCTATATGGTTTAAAAGATAACACATAAAAAAATAATTATAGATCTATGTTGTTGGGCACACAATGGATAAAGATGTAATTTGTGTCAACAACAATATAAAAGGAGGAGACAGAGTTGTGAAGTAGCAGGGTTCTGCATGCTCTTAAAGTTAAGGTATCAATTCGAAGTAAATTATTATAAATTTAGGATGCTACATGCAACCCTATGATTAAAAGTTATGGCAGGTTTAACATTATATCCAAGGGTAAAAGATTGAGAGGTTCCCCATAAGATATGAACAAGACAAGAATGCCCATTTCACCACTGCTATTCAACATTATACTGAAAGTTCTATCCAGAGCAATTAGAAAAGGAAAAGAAATAAAGTCATCCAAATTAGAAAGAAGAAGTAAAACAATCTCCATTCACAAGTGACGTAATCCTGTATATTGGGAATCCCATAGAATACACAACAAAGTTACTAGAGGGGCACTTGGTTGCTCAGTGGAGAGAGCATGCAGTCTTGATCTCAGGATTGTGAGTTTGAACCCCACATTGAGCATGGAGCTTACTTAAAAAAATTAAACTTCTACTTCGTCTCTTTAAAAAAAAGAAAGAAAGAACGCTACTAGAGTTGATAAACACATTCAGCTACATTGCAAGATATAAGATCAAAACATAAATATCAGTTGTGTTTCTATATAATGGCAATAAACAATTTTAAAAAGAAATTAATAGAACAATTCCATTTTCAAAAGCATCCAAAACAATAAAATATCTAGGAATAAGTTTAGCCAAAGAGGAGAAAGAGTTGAACACCAAAAATTACAAACTTTTCTAAAAGAAATTAAGCAAAATATAAGTGAAAACAAACACATCAGATGTTCATATATTGGAAAACTTAATATTGTTGAGATTTCAATATTATCCAAGTTTATCTATAGATTCAACACAATCTCTATCAAAATTCAAGTGGTTTTATTTTCAGAATAATAAATTTGATCTTCAAATTCATGTTGAATTAAAGGAGACTCTGAATAGTCAAAACAATCTTGAAAAAGAACAATGTTGGAGGACTCAAACTTCCTGATTTCAAACTTACTATTAAAAAAGTAATCAGAACACTGTGGTAATTGTGTAAGGTAATGGTATACAGTCCAATGGAATAGAATTGAGGGTCCCAAAATAAACCCATACATCCATGGCCAATTGATTCTTCAATATGAGTGTTAAGACTATCTACTGGGGTAAGAACAGTCTTTTTAACAAATGGGGCTGAGACAACTAGATTTCCACATGCCAAATAAATGAAATGGGACCCCAACTTCACACCATATAGAGAAATTAATACAAAAACACAAAAAGAATCAATGACTTCAGTATAAGAGCCAAAAATAAAATAAAATTCTTTTTAGAAAACATAGGGTAAATCTACGTGACCTTAGATTTGACAATGGATTCTTAGATATGACACCTGAAGCATGAACTAGAAAAGAAATAAATAGATACATTGGACTTAGTCATAATTAGAAACTTTTGTACATTGAAGGACATTACTAAGAAAAGGAAAAAGCAATATAGAATGGGAGAAAATGTCTGCAATAATGTATATGAGAAGGTTTTAACGTCCACAACATCTGAAGAACTCTAAAGCTCAACAACCAAAAGACAAAAATCCAGTTAAGAAATCAGCAAAGCACTTAAACAAACACTTCTCCAAAAAAGACATACAAATAACCAATAAGTACATGAAAATATATTCAACATGATTAGTTATTAGGGTAATAAATTTAAAACCACAATAAGATACCATTCCATACTGACTAGGATATGAAAATAATTTAACTGAAATAACAAGTGTGGATAAGACTATGGAGAAATTGAGATCTTCACTGAGATCTGAATAATAAGAAAAAGTCAAAGCCATATGAAGATTGACGGGAAGAGTGTCTTACACACACACAAAAAAAATAGCAAAACAAAGGTACTGTGGTGCCTACAAGTTTGGCGGTGCTCAAGAGACTGAAAAACCGGGGTGCCTGGGACAAGTGAGTAGCAATGTGTTTGGAGGTGATGGTAGAGAAGTAAGCAGGGGCCAAAGCATTTTAAGCAAGTGGATGACAATAAATTTTTTTTAAAAGATTTTATTTGTTTATTTGACACAGAGAGAGACAGGAAGAGCAGAAACACAAGCAGGGGGAGTGGGAGAGGGAGAAGCTGGCTTCCGGCTGAGCAGGGAGCCCAGGGTGGGACTCCATCCCAGGATCCCGGAATCATGACCTGAGCTGAAGACAGACGCTTCACGACTGAGCCACCCAGGTGCCCCAGTAAAATTTATTTCTTAAAAATAACATTGTACTACCCTTGGAAAGGTAAATGGGGGTGAGAGGAAGCAAGATCAGTTGGGAGGTTGTTACAGGAATCCACAAGGGAGGTGACATTGCTCTGTGACAGGGGTTACAAGCTGCGGATGGAGGAGAGATGCAGGATAGCTTCTGCAGGTAGAGCCACGAGAATTTCATAGGTATGGGATGTGAAGAGTAATAAAAAGAGAAACTAAGGATGGCTCCAGGTTTTTGAACAACTAGGCAGATAGTGGTGCTATTTGGCTAGAATGTAAGGAAAGGAAGTTTTATTTGTTTTTGTTCTTTCACTGATGTATTCTAAGTTCAGTAAGAAGTACGAGCTCAGCACTCAGTCAGTAGTTAATGATTTTGTTGAATTATCAGATCTTGTAGAAGATAAGAAAATATATTTATATGCTGATAAGAATGATCTAGCGGACCAGTGGAAAGCTGAGGATGGTGGAAAAAGAGATTATTACATAAAAAAAAAAAAATCCTTGAGAAGGTAGGAGGAAGTAAGATTAAAGGTACAAGTGGAATTGTTGGCATTCATATTTAACAGAGAGGAAAGTAGAAACTATAGTAAAGATGATGGGGAGTGGATGGGTTGGGGGAAAATCCTACAGCAGGAAAACTGACGAGACACTTAAGAGGTGGGAGTGGGAGTGGCCTAATGGAAAGACTACCTTTACTGTCCATGCAAAACCCTGAAAAGCTAGGATTTAAAGATGGAAAACATAAAAGCCATTCAGCTTCTATAAGCTGGACACATTTTAACTGTAATTAATTATACCAGAAAGCATACTGTGGTCAGCATTCCTGATTTTCAAAGAACATTTTTCATCTTAAATGTTTAGTGACCATTATGGAAGCTCTGTATTTTGTAGAAAACAAAAAAAGAACTGTCCAGGTTTCCTTTTGCTAACACTTTCCTTTTTGCCCAACACTCAAAAGTAGAGTTCTTATTTCCTGGGGCAGAAGGAAGTACATTGAAGGGAGCAAAGGGAGTTTTTTAAAAATATCTTACTTGTTATGCCAATAAGAGTTGTGATGGCCAGATCTTGGAACAGAAACTGGTAATTTGAAAGACTGTTTGTCTCCTGAAAATAAAAAGGAAAATGACTTAAAAACAATTATGACCTTTTAGATGAAGTCTGACATGAACTGCATTCATTTTGTCACATTTTACAGGGAGAGGGTGCAGCCAGGGTCCTGTTTGTGTTAGTGAGAGTACCAAAGGCAAGGATGGGAAACCCTCTCTGGCCAGGAGGACACCCTCGTGTGCTCTCTGGCCTGGGTCATTTGTGCATCAGTAACCCCTTATTGTGGGGGACATCTCACTCCACTAGATTCATCTCTGATCTTCTTTCTACCTTCTAGCAGAGAAGTCAGGGTTTGGTCTGGCACAATGAAACAGTGAGTTCCCAGGAGTAACAAGTGTTAAGTATGTGATGATCTTACCAAAATTTTACTGATGGCAAAAGAATACCTGAACCCACTATTTGCATTTTGGGGCATTGTTAGAAAGTTCTGATAAAGCAGTTAGATATTCTTGAGAAAAAAAGTGTGAAGGTCTTAATGATTTTAAGTAACTTGCTTCCTTGCCTCCTCAACCTTTAGTGGAAAGGAGTAATGGTGATCTGTGTTTAACTCTATAGCATGTATTATTGGGATTCCAAAATAGTGCCAAATTTACATACATAGCTTCTCCTTCTCCAGCTCATTCATTAATGAGTGGGAAGAGACATAGGTAATCTGAAAATAACAGAACTAAATCCTTCAATCCAGAGGCGAGAGGGCAAGACATAGAGAGAAATTTAAGGAATCAGCAATAAGCTGCTTGTACTGGTTCGTGAGAATTAATTACTAAGTTTTCAGGGATCTTTTTGAACTGGTTGTTAAGCACAGCCATTATAAAAATTTAAGTCATACAAATCTACCATTAAATACATTATGCTAAAAACAAAGCTAATAAATACTCCCAAACCCACCACTTCCTAACCATTTTCCTACATTGTGCTGTTATCTATGCCTTTCAAGAAATTTACAACTCTTACATCTCTGTGGTGCAAGTACTACATAATGGCATGCTCCTGTGTATCTCTCCCAACTCCACGCTCAGTGACAGCAGGTAGACAGCTTGAAACCAGCCATGGTAGTATTTACACCATGAAAGTTGGCAAACATTCATAACCAGGGCTTGTTTTTCCAGGGAGAGCGGGCTCTGAACTATTTAGCAGCAACCCCAATCAGAGCATCATCTCTCTAATGAATGGTACCCTGGAGTAGAGTCACACTGCAACTGGGAAGATAGAGACCTGGTCCAAGCAGGCAGAAGCAACAGCGAGAGAGAGAGTGCTGTGTTCTGATCTTCAGCAACCACTGCATTAAAAATGTCAAGAGAGTCAGAGAATTGACACCATCAACTTTTCCCAAGGACATTCATCTATTTCTGATTTACTTTCAAAATAAAGGTGGTTTTAGAGGGGCTCCTGGTGCTTGCAATTCCCCACACGCGCTCTTCCTTAAAAAGCATTGCAAACTCGGATGGGTGGGACACCACGACTTGTTTTGGTCCTCACTAACCAAGAGCTCAGGTCCCCAGTCATACCCAGTAGAGCAGCAGAACACCAACATACTGAATCATGCTGTACAGAGCCATGTACTTAAACATGCAAAATGAGGTCACCAGAGCCGCACGTCCTTCCCTGTGGGAGAAAAGAAATGAAAATGTGAGGAAATGAAAGGAATAGAAAGAATTGAGGTCAGTTACAATGTGCTGTTCAGCTGAGCTCAGGAGAAAAAACTCGAAAGCCTGATTATTCAACTGTTTGTCTGACAGACTGGGCAGCCTTGAGCCCATGGGAGCTGGCTGTCAGAATAGGACTAGATTTTTAGGAAACACCCATTCCAGGCCGAGGTCCACAGGTTTGGTCCAGCTATGGAGTCCAGGTCGAGTGTTAGTCTTGTCCTTTTCTTGTGGGGACTATGTCAGCCCAGAGTCAGAGGACTTGTCCCAGATCTCACACCTATCCACTGATGTCATTTGGAAGGTCAGTTTCCTTCTGCCCCAGTTTCTTCATCTGTGAACTAAGGGATTTCTATAAGATTGCAGACTTGGGGGCTATTTTCCTGCAGGTGTTTCACTTCATTCAAATCTCATTTGGCAATCCCAACTTTTTCTGAAACTGGACTAGAACAGTACTGAAATTAGTCATACATGGAATTTAAATAGACTGGAAACAATGAGCATGCTCATTTCTGTTCGTGTTGATTGAATCTGAGTAAATAGTATATATTGAAAGCATAAAATAGATTACTTATGAAATGTCACTTTTACATCTTTCATTGGAAAAAAAACAGTTTAAATTTCCTTCTGGTCAAAATGTTTTCCTGGTCTGATTTTAAAATAGGCTTTTTCCTGTTTGGGGGCTCTGCTGCTATCATTTGCTTCACCAGAACATAGTTTCTTCTCATCTCTCACCTCCTTAGAAAGGCTTTCACATACCACCCACCTGTGGCAGCCAGTTCTACCTCCTCAGTCCCCTTCCAACTTTTCCCATTACCTTGATTTATCCGTAAGAAAGCTTTATGAAATCAAGGGATGTGTGATTGACTTTTTTTTTTTTTTAAGATTTTATTTATTTATTTGACAGGCAGAGATCACAAGCAGGTAGAGAGGCGGTGGGGGTGGGGGGAGCAGGCTCCCTGCTGAGCAGAGAGCCCAATGTGGGGCTCGATCCCAGGACCCTGGGATCACGACCCGAGCCGAAGGCAGAGGCTTTAACTCACTGAGCCACCCAGGCGCCCCTGTGATTTACTTTCTTCTGGGTCTTCAGTGTCTCCACCAGTCCCTGGCACTAAGTGCCTACTCTATAAATATTTGTCAAATTCATGCATAAGTTTTTTAAAAATTGGGAAGAGCTAGCCAAATCATTATTATTTTAATGTGGTGGGAATAGCACAATGTTTGTAGATAAGACATATCTAAATAAAATCAATTTTAATAGAATTTTTAATCCTATATGGCTGTTTGAGCTTGGGCATATCAATTGAACCTCAATTTCCATATTTGCAAAAGAAAACAGTGACCATTCTTACATCTCCAGGGTATTTTGAAGTATAAGATAGTAGGTATTAGAGCACTTCACAAACTGTAAATACATGTTAGTTATTTAACATGTTAGTTAGTTAACAGCCCAAAGCATCCACAGTGCTAACCATCTCTATGATTCAAATAAAATAAAGTAGAAGTACATATTCTGGGAGGCAGAGATAAAATACCAAGGGAAATTTTAGTAGAAGCAGCAAAGATGAATAAATATTTTGAAAACTGGAGATGGAAAGAATATTCCAAAAAGCATAGAGTCAAGCAGAAAAGAGGGCAGGTAGGAAAGAAAAAGTTTCTGTCCATCCCCCATCATAAAGCATCTAAGGAGATCCATGTAAAAATAACAATAATAAGAATATGAGCAACACTTACAAAGCAGTAACAAAGTTCAGATTCCAATTTTCTAAAAGTAACCTATTGAGTGATTTTCATTAGAAATTCCACTGCTCTCCCATGGTTATTTTTAACTCCTGGTAAATTCACTTGGGGTTAGAATGGCTGATTGCATTGTCCTGCAAAGCACCCTCCCCATCCAGGGACACAAAGTTTCCCTGCTCTTTCCGGGACAGAACAATGGAATCTGTGCCTAAAAGTCGAGAGAGATTAAAACAATGCTAATGGAAAGCATCTACTTACTTGATAAGGTGAGGTACGCACTCAATGTTTGGAGTTTTCGAAGTGAAAGGGGAGGCCACAGATGCCTCCTGCTCTGATAAAGAGATGCCCACGTGAGCCATTTTCAAAGCCTGAAAGCAAAGAGTCAGCTTACTCTCCATATACACTCACATATATCTCTCCTAAGGCAACATGAGAAAAGTCTGTCAAGCTAGCCACAGTGTGGCTTGTGGACCCAAGCACTAGCCAGGAGATGACCAGATTTTGCTCTGCCTACTATATAAGAAAAATATGGCACTGGGATACTTGGCCAAAGAAGTGGTGAGTCCAGAGCCATATTCTACCTCATTTGGTCTATGCCAACCACTGAGGCAATGTGTGGCTTTGGTTGAAACCCTCCCAAACCTTCTACATCAGTTTCTCCAACAAGAAAAATGGAGGTAGTGTATATCCCAGAGATACTATCTCTAGAGAACTCCAGGCAAGCACAATCAAGTGTAAGTTTTTGTCTGTCCTAGTGCCACTATGGCCCCATACACTGGCAGCTACTTACCCCACAGTCATTGGCCCCATCACCGCACATACCTACAAAGTAACTAAAAGGGAACCATGTCAAATGTAAGAGATATCAGAGCAATTTTACCTATTAATTTCTCCAATTAAAAAGATAAGTTGAACTTCATTACTGAGGAAGTGAACTGATTATTCATTGTAAGGGAGTTTTCCTAAGAGTCTAGTTTGACTAAAAGTAAAGTGTGACTCAGCAGTCCAGTGCACCATTCCTGAATCCAAGCATTTCAGGGAGACCCTGAACATCGCTGTTTAGGAAGTGACTTTGTTGGCTATAAAGTGGGATGTTCACAGATGACGATGTGATACCAGAGCACAGTGAAGAGGGCAACAGATTTGAAACCAGACAGAGATCTTTGGACCTGATCACTAGGCTATTTTCGCTATCATTTTTCTCTCCTACAAAGTGTTATACGTATTCAGTGAGGTGCTGTATGGAAAAGTGCCTTATAATCTCTAAAACAAAACAAACAAAACAAAATTACTTGTTGGTGCTGTTAATAGTAACAGGAGAGGAGATCTGCCATCTTAGCAGTCACTCAACTAAAAAATGCAGTGCCAGGCCCAGATTTTGAAGAAAGAAAACACATCCCTGCCTCAGGATAGTTTTTTGAGGTTACATACAGACTGCTGGCTTTCATTGGTGACAAAAATTATAGATAGTCTGCTTTTTAAGGTAGGAGTGTTCTCACAGCATTTACCAAATTGGCTATACTTCTCTTCCACACTGTCATATGAAGGCAACTCATTTACAGTCTGTGTTGTCAACCATGTGGAGAAGACAGGGCTTTCGGAATCAAGAAACTTGCCTAGTGACTAAATCAAGTAGGAGGATTAAGTGGGAATGAGTAGGAGTAGAAGTTACATCTGTATGGTCCAGTACCAGAAGTAAAGAAAGCTTTCAGGACTCCATGGGTTCTATTAACAAGAAATAAAAGGTCCTAAATGATGGGCACGTTAATTGAACTGTTTGCTCTGTAATGGAGACCCTTGTGTTGGAAGAGAATAATTTTTCTGATTTAGGACAGAAAAGATTCTCTGTCATATAAATGTTTTCATATTTTTAAGGTTATGTGAATCTCTTGCCATATAAATCACCTTATATCAGAACTGTGATAACTTATAAAATCTAAATTTTCATTGTACCTCAGGAGCTGAACTCAAACTACACTTCCACATTCATTTCTCACCCTACATTTTCATGCCCTATATGTCCTAGTCCAGTGATTCTCAACTCTGGATCCACAGTTGACTTACTTGAGGAGATATGAAAAAAACACTAATGTCTGAGCCTCATATGAGCAACTGAATCAGAATCTCTGGACAAAGCTGTCTTGGTATTGTTACGTTTTCAAAACTCTGGAGTTGACTGTTGTATATAGTTAGGTTAAGAACCACTGCCTTGGCCAAGGTAGGTGACTTCCTGTACCTCTTACACTCTCCCTGATTGCCATGCCTCCAGGCACTTCATACCACCTGAAATGGCAAAGAACCTACTCCAGTTTCTGAAATTCTTCCACCAGACTGGATTTCTGCCCAGGAGACATTCTTGCAAAGATGGTCCCATTGATCAGTATCTGTAAGGAACACGAGAGAAATTGCAGCATGTCAGTTAGCCATACAAGAAGTAATTGATAAACTCAGAACACTGGGTAACAAAATCCATGAATGGCAAAAATTGTTTGTTTCCAAGAAGTCCATTTTTGGATTTTAAGACATTGAGACTTTAGTCATCAAATAAGTGAGCAGGAGGGGCGCCTGGGTGGCTCAGTGGGTTAAGTCGCTGCCTTCGGCTCAGGTCATGATCTCAGGGTCCTGGGATCGAGTCTCGCATCGGGCTCTCTACTCAGCAGGGAGCCTGCTTCTCTCTCTGGGGCGCCTGGGTGGCTCAGTGGGTTAAAGCCTCTGCCTTCGGCTCAGGTCATGATCCCAGGGTCCTGGAATCGAGCCCCGCGTCAGGCTCTCTTCCCAGCGGGGAGCCTGCTTCCTTCTCTCTCTCTCTCTCTCTCTCTCTGCCTGCCTCTCTGCCTACTTGTGATCACTCTCCATCAAATAAATAAATAAAATCTTTTAAAAAAAAATAAGTGAGCAGGAGACCAAAAATCAGTAAAGACGTAATAAAAACATTGATTAAACTGATGATCTTCAGGAATTTAGCTGAGCTGTCATTGAAAATGTGGTTAAAAAAAAAAAAATCCGGACCTTAATAGAATTTGAGTCAGTAGAGTAGCAGAAATTATGAGATATCCAGAGGCTAACTCCCAGGAAAAGGAAAAGAGGTAACTGCTTCCGAGAAAATTGTTGAGAACTAGCAGAAAAACAGCCTAATGATGAAATAGTGACAATTTGTGATCTTTGATTTAACTACCATCTGGACTTGACCAATTGTGAAACTCAGCTAATATCCCAAGCCTAATCTGGGCTATGGAACATTGATGGTTTGGAGATATTAAACCTATACCAGCTCCATCCACCTGAGCTTTATCCTATAGAGTCTAAATTCTTCTGTGTTAGATCTCTACATTCCCTGCTCTTTTTGGCAGTAACTCAGCTTAATGTTCAGTCAGCCTCAAAGTCTTTATTCTTTTTTTCCTAAATAGTACCTAAGAGGATAAGCAATTGAATTTAAAAAAAAAAAAAAGAATAAAACCATTTATCTTTGTATTATACTGGATATAGTCTTTTTCCAGTTTGTCCACATGTTATATATAAAACTTACCTGCCCCCACTATTGTTCTTCATCAGAAAAGTGTTAAGTTTGACTGGCTTTTGTATAAGGTTTCTCTATCAAAAACCTAATGGAATTCCTCTATTCTTGGCCTGCCTTCCTGTATAATTGCTGGATTTCCGCTATAGTAGGAGACCCCTCACCATGGCAATATAAAGACAGCCACCCAAAAGCAATATTTATGATTTGAGAATTCCTTAATAATTTATTCCTATAGATGATAAGAAATTGTCTAATCAAATTCACTAATTTTAAATCTAGTAGGAAATGAGACAACAAAAATATCTGCCTTTTTTAAAATCTATTCAATAGGTATATCTCATCTATAGAGGCTTGAAATTACTTAGGAAAATGTTCTGTAAGTGACATCATCAGCATCTTTACTGGGAGATTACCTTTGGTAGTAGGCTGCTGAAATGTTGACTTATAACCTGAAAAGATTTTCCACTTAAGGCAAAATGGTAACCTCCTTCTCTGTCATTATCAGAGACATCTTCCCTGATATTAATGTAATTATCCTGCAAAGCAAGACACAATTACTTTAGACATTTGATAGAGATTTGGTAAAGAACCACAAAGATATCAAAGAGAAGAAAAAGATGACAGTCTTGTGTCTCTTTAAGAGTCACACTCCAGCCCTGATTCCTCAGAGAAGCACTTTCTCTTTGCTAGATCAATCTTTGCACAAACAGCCTCTAGTGAATAGGAGAATAACACTTACTCATGTCTTGTTCTCATCCTGATTTGACCATGGTGAGTCCCAGAGAAGAGCACATTTCACACATTTCAAGTGTACTATACAAAAGCATTACAGCTTAACAAATCTCTCCCTGAAGTGAGAACTTACAATTTGTTTTCTTATAGGATTAATATTGTCCCACAAGGACACAATGGAGATAAGATACTGACAAGATTGGGAATAGATGAATAAAACTTTTTTTCCCACCCTGAAGACATAATCTAATTTTCCAATGCACACAGCAGTTTCACTCCCAGGGACTAAATCTCCTTTGGACCGGAGGGGATGGCTAGCAAGCAAGAGGAAGATGAGAAATTAGATTCACAGTCCCGCTTACTACATTCTTTCTTATATAGAGCCAACAAGAGCCAACACTTGAAAGAATGAATTCTTCCCAGCATTCAGGAAAACACTGTACATTAAAGCTCAGTAGGACAGTATAAGAAAGTGATGGGAGCTCTTCAAATAGCATATGTGTTAGACATTTGGAGAAATATGTTGACTCTAGGTTACCTGTACATCTTGGCCAATCAGAGCTGCTCAGCAGCCAACAATGTGAGCCATAATATTGCAGAAGGTCTGTTTTTTAGGTATACCTTATTACGATATGAAATCTGTTTCTTCTCCTCTACTAATTTCCAAGTTATAGATGCTGAGGAGGACCCAGTGGTTTCATTTGCTTCAATGAGAATGACTTTTTGGTTTTCAGAAACCATTCCAGACTTCCTGGCCACTGTTATTGCCGTCTGAAGATTGTCACCTACAAGAAAGGAGAAGTATAGCAAGATGGGGTTGAATAAATAGAATCATTTCATGTATGGCCCGGAAAACTAGGGTAAGGAGTTCAGAACTTATTTTAGGTGTGAAAATAAATAATTTATAAGTCTATCTCACTCTGATTCTCCATGGATTCATGATCCCTTTTGTGATTCTTTTTGCTTTTCATCTGGTTACTTCATAACCTACCAGTATATTTTTTTCCAGAGAGTGGGAAGGAAAAATAAAAAGGTGAATTTCAAATCTATCTCCATCATTTGTTAGCTTGGTAAACATTAAACAAAATCCCACTGATTTAATATAGTATCATGTGGTTCCACTTTCAGCCAAACTGGAAAAAAAAACATTAAAATCTATCTCTCCCACTGATTACAGTGGAAAACTATGGACAAAATACAAAAAACAACTATCCAAGGATTTTGAAAAGTAAACATAAGCAGGCAGAATGTGGAAGAGAGTTGAATCTGGAGAAATAATCTACAAGGTGATGAAATTTTTGGCTTTTTTTTTTTTTTTCTCTTTCCTCCCACATGTTTGACCTGAATGTGAACCCTAGTCCCAGAGCTGTGAAGGAAGCTAAAACTCCAAGAGAAACTTAATCTTTCTGGCCAAAGAAACCAGGGGGGGGGGGGGGGAAGAGCTTGAAGGCTGAAGAATTATGGGACAGACCCAAGAAAGAAGATAGATAGGCAAAAAGACTACCTCAGGATATGAACTCAACTCAGAGTTGTGCATGCATAGAACAAACCCAGAGAAAAGCAAAAGCCTCAGGAAATAAACTATGATATTAATCACCTCATATATCCTAGAGTTTTCCTTGCTAAAACAAACAAACAAACAAACAAACAGCCTCAACAATCTCCAGAGGATTTTAACAGGATCCAAGTTCTTGTAATATAATAATTTAAATATTTAGGATATTCAACATGCAAAATAAAATAAAATAAAATAAACCTGGAAAATGTAGTCAATTCTCAAGGGAAAAAAAAAAAAGAACATTTGCTTGTCCAAGGATGACCCAGATGTTGGACTTTAAAAACTAAGTGTTTTTAAAGCAGCCCTTATAAGCCTCCTCCATGAGGTGAAGGTTAATGCTCTTAAAATAAATGACAAGATAGAAGTTCTCAAGTAAAAATAAATATACTCTGTAAGTAAGAACCAAATGACTACTTCAAAATTGAACAATATAATAACTGAAATAAAAATTCATTGGATGCTCCCAAGAGCAGAATGGAGATGACAAGAAAAGGAGTCAATGAATTTAAAAGATAAATCAATAGAAGTTATGCAATCTGAAAAACAGAGAGAAAAATTTTAAAACAAAAGAACAGAGATGGAAGAATAACAAGATTCATGTCATTAGAGTCCAGGAAGGAGAGGAGAAAGGAATGAGAACAGGAAAAAAAAAAATTTTTTTTGAAGAAGTGAAGCAGAAAAAATCCCAAATATGGTAAAAGATTTAAATTTATATATTTAAGAAGCTTGGTGAATCTCAAGCAAGATAAACTCAGTGAGAACCATACCCAAGAACATTATAATCAAACTTCTAAAAACAAAGATAAAGAAAATATCTTAAAAACAGATAGAGAAAACAATATATTATATATTAGGGAATGATTATTTGAATTATCACAGATTTCTCATCAAAAATCATAGAAGAAAGATGACAGTGGAATATTCTTGAAGTGCTGAAGAGAGAACAGTCAACTCAGATTCCTATAGCTAGCGGAAGAATCATTCAGAAATAAAGAGAAATAAAGACATTCTTAGATATGCCTTATTACTTATCTAAGATAATTTGTTGCATACACATGGCAACTATAACATAAAGGAAAAAAAGAGGACTTTTATGTTTGTAAGTCTTCTTGAAAGGGTAGGTACAGATGTTGTGATTCCTGGAGCAACCACTGAACAATAAATAAGGTAACACCTGGCTGACTATCCCTGACATGGCTTTCTTCAGATTTCTACCAAAGTATTTACAAGAATCTCCAGAAGAGCTAATTAATGGGTGAGAGCTTCTCTATCTACCCTGAGGCTGGTACCCTGAGCCCTAAGAAGAATTCACCACATGCCTTAGCAAGTCACCAAGAGTTTGGCTGCTTTGCAACACAAGACCATTTTGTTATCCACCACCCTAGAAGTTCAACTGTTTGGGAGATTCAGCCCAGGTCTGAGCCTCAATCATCTGACAGAGAAATATAACAAACCATTCAAGAAATCCCAGAAGCTAAACAAGAAAAGATCAGGCAGAACAACCAGAACACATGAAAGGCAAAATAGAGTAGTTGTTGAAGATAGATGAAACCTGCATTAGAACATTAAAAATAAGGAATGCACTTAAAAAAACCTCAAATGTACCTTCCTCTCTCCCCACCACCACCAAAACAAAAAAGGTTTTAAGGGCCATTATTGCCCCAAAATAATGATTTCAGAACTTAACACTTAAGAGGTAATAATGGTCATTTTTGGAACCTGAGTTTGTGCTTTGGAAAAATTGGATGCAAAAAAAAAAAAAAAATCTTAAACACAAAGGAAAATTATAACAAATACAGAATCACAAGAAAAAAGATAAGAGACTAAGAGGATAGATCTAGGAAGCCTATCATGTGAACAACAGAAATTCCAGAAGGGAAAAAGGAGGAGACAAAACAAAAGCAATAATTAAATGAACAGTAGAAGAGATTCTCCTGACAGGAAGAAGATAGATTAAAAGGCTCACTATGTTCCATATTCAATTAATGTAAAAAGATAAACATATAGACATACCCCGGTAGCATTTCTAAACTCCAGAATTAAAGAAAAGGATTATATAGGGAAGAGAACAAATTAACTACAGTGGACAGACGTTAGACTTGTAATAACATCTGAGATCATTAAGAAAAAAAAAAAAAGACTATAACCCCCAAATCCTATACCCAGGCAAGATATCATTCACCTGTCAGAGTGAAGAAAGATATCTGAGATATGTAAGAATTCAGAGAACATATCACCCTTCCATCCTATCCAAGGACAAGTCTTGGGAAAAATATTTAACCAAGAGAGCCAAGAAAGAGAACAGAAATTCCTATGTGAGGGCAGAAGAGAAGAGGTAGTGTACAGAATGATGTATTTCATTTCAATATTAAGGATAGATTGTGAGAATGTGTCAAATAAGTGTAAATAAATATTTTTGAGACAGAAAGGTCATAACATAAGGGGAATTCGAAATAGTAAATTAACTCAGCAATGCTTAGACATTGGATTGAGGGACTAAAAAGGGATAGAGTAAAAGTGATCCCAAAGTTTCTTGGATTGCGGTAATAGAATGGAAGATGGAGAGGTACAGAGGGGAAAGTAGAACTATCCTAGGGTTCTCTGCAGTGAGACTGGGTTCAGGGAAAGTGGGCTGGGGAATATGGGCTCTGGTGGGGTAATACTGTATCTTGGTGACACAATTATCATAATTTAAATGCATCGGACTTAAAAGCAGGGGAAGAAAGGCACACATTCAAACAAATGAATGCATTAAGACATCATCAGTTCCACTTAGAAGGATTCATTAAGAAATTTCACACACTTCTCTTGCATGATCCTTTCTCACCCCTTTCCTGTTTGTGTGATTTGGGGTTTGAAAGAAGTATGGGTATAGCAGTTTTTACTACCGGAATAATAGACCTCATTATTGATGGGCCTTCAGTGTAGTTTGCAGACCACACTGACTGAACATTTCTCTTCCTCTAACATTTAACAAAAATCACCATCTTTGCATAGCTCACATCTTCTTATCGGGCAGGTGTTATCCCAAATGACCCCTCTCTGAGAGGATACCACATATATATTAGCCAGTCAGACACACTTTACCATATCACTCTGTTTTGTTTCATGTACCTCATAACTCTGAAAGCTAGTTGCTTATTTGCTCACCTGATTGATTGATTTTCTATCTCACCTCACCTAAATAGAAACTTGGTGAAAACAGTAACTTTGCATTTTCCGTTGCCAATCTCCAGTACCAAGAATGGTGTCTAACCCACAGGAGGTTGTCAACAATCTTTGGGAGATGAGTGAATCTTGCCTATTTCCACATCAAATTCTTTCTGTTTTCACATACATGTTGTTCTATACCTGTGACCATTACGGTCCTTATCCGGGCTGAGATGAGTTCTTCCAGAACAGGTTTTGTCTCGTCCTTTAGCTGATTCTCCAAGATCAGCAATCCCAGAAATATCAGGTCTGATTCTACTTTGTCCCTGGAAATATATACATATAAATGAGAAGAAATAGCACACTGTGGTCTTTCTTTGGGGAAGCAAAGCAAAAACAAAGGCAAATAGGTTCCTGTCAGAGTGGTTCCCACTCACCCGCTTAAGCACAATTCCTTAACTACTACATACATGCCAGGAAATACCCAGAAAAAAGACGGGAGGGGGCAGGAAGGGCACCGAGACATTTACTCTGACTGAATCAATTGGAAAAGAGAGTATTTATTAAGTGAAATATTTGCTTTAACTTTCATAGAGAATGAATCAAATGATTCAAAGTCTTCTTTCTTTGCTGTGACTAGTCTGATTTCCAGCACCTCACCTGTTAGCAACCACCTGGGAGGAGTTCTAGCTGTGGTACTGAACATCGTACAAAGTTAAGTGAGGCTCAAGAACAAGAAAACAAAATGCCAATTTCTCCAGAATCCAGGCCTATAAGTAATACTATTTCAACCCCAGGAGATATGAAGCTCAAAACACAGCCCTCTCTCTCCTCCCTTCCCTTCCTCCCTCTGCAGACAGGCAGCATTGCTCTTTTGCATAAGGTGTGAATGTTTCTGCAAGGAAGTGGGGCCTTTGAGGCTCCCAATCACAAGACCATCACCAAGACATTCCATGGGATTAAGTGCAGGGGAGTAATTTTGGGGGTACTTTTCAGGGACCCAATTTTCAGGGACCCAAAAATTCTCCCATGATTCATTTATCTGAAACCCAGACATCTCTAGCAGACACAAGAGCAAGACACCAGTATTGCCTAATTCTGGCTGAAATATGAATGAAAGCAGCACCCAGGAGAGCACCTGGCCTTGCTTGCCATGGGCGTCTCAATGCTGGGCCTCACGTCAGCCAGGGGCAGGGGCTAAAGTCAGTCATGCTCCTAAGACACTACTAACATCTCCACCAGAATGGCTAGAAGGAAGCCGGCAGAGTTTGCACTACTCACCCCAGGAACTCCCCAGTCTTCAGAACCTGGAATTAAGTCTCTGTATAATTTTTCAGCTTTCTCTATCACTAAATTCTTCAACTACCCTAATGTCCAGACAAGGTGACCCAGCCACCATGGCTATGCTCTGTACTCAACCATCTCGAAACATTTGCTCTAGACTGCCGTAAGACATTCTTTCTTATTTCATGGAGAAGGTTGTTAAGTTCCCCTGTGATCTGCCATTTAAACTTCCCATTTATATTTTGAGAGCCACTTCACATGTGCTTTCCCATAAAAACCTCCCCAGGTAGAAAAAATAGCTCCCTCTGCATCTTACCTCTGCCTCAGGATAGTATGCATTTTATTTGTTCCTTTATCACTCACCATTCTTTGTTATCTAATCTGTCTCAACAACTTGAGGACTAGCTTGCCTGGTATGACAATCGGCTCAACAACATGCATGTGGTGACCAGCACAGAGGAAGTGCTCAGACAGGGTACCCTAAGTTGCAGTGCTCTGGTGTCTGATGTGACCATTTTTTTGATAGGCAGTCTAGGAAAATTTATTTCCTTTTTCAGAAATTTTGCTGTCAGAGGGTTTTATGGAAAGCAAAGCCAGTCTGTCAAGTGATTGGCCATTTACTAAATACCTAATTAGGTGAAAGGAACAAGGCTAAGGAAAAGGCAGAGAGAATATGCAGAAACTACAATAGCTCCTAACTCCAAAGATTTCATGTTCAACCAACAGGACAACATTAGACTTGATCACCTCAGTTGTATAGAAGGCTGAGAAAAGTACCATGATGTACAGGTAATTGTCCTATGGAGTCAGAGAGGAAAATATAATCATTTTTAGGTGGAGTGATTGGAGAAACTTTCCTGAAACAGAAGAGATTTGAGCTCTTCTTTGAATGATAACTTAGTTCATCCCTGATTGAGGTCCTCCAATCTTTCTAGTGGTCCTTGTATCCAAGGACATGATATGATATGACATGATATGACATAAGTCAACCACAAGGCATCAGACTGGGTCAATAAAATGGCCACAGGGTCTACCATCTGACATACTCTGCAACCTACTTGGCACTCCTTCTGGTTCCTCTGGCACATGGTGTTCAGAGGATTCAATATAAAATAATCAGGAGACTATACTTCTAATCCCAGATCTGCCACTCTCTTGCTGTATGACCATGGCAAATCACTTTCTTTGTCTGGTCATCTATTTCTTATTTTGTGAAAGAAGGTGGTAAAACTAATGGATTGCCAAGATCTCTTCTAGCTCTAACACTACACGATCCTTCTTTTCATGAGGTTCAATATGAAGTAAAGAAATACCAAGAAGTAGAGAAGTGGTCCCTTGAGGGATCTCAAGGTCTGCAACTTGGAATCACTATTCTATCTTTTCCTGATTCTGCACAGATATCATAAGTCCTCCTGAGACATCCAAAAATAATAAAGAATCAGAACTGTAACACGAAAGAAGCATTGTCATCTGTGAAATTACACTTCATGTTCTTAAAATCCATGCAAAGGCTGAAATGTGCAAAAAGTCGGCCAAGAACACTCAAAGAAAGTATAATATCAGTGCTGAAAACACTTTGAGTAAACTTACACACACTCGCACACACATCCCCCTCGAAAGAAAGACTGTTCTGCTCTAATTAGGGATTAGCAAAGGTAATTAGGTAAATTAGCTTAGCTAGGGATAGATGTAGTGGTGTGGTGGCTTTAGCACATGGGGGGCAAAGCAACAACCTAAGATTAGATCCTATGAGATCCTAGAAGTGTTTAGATATTACCAGACTTTGAAAAAGTTGGAATTTCAGTGTTGTTAGCCAGGCCGTGTACTCTCCTCTGTACCATTCCCTACGGCTTATGTGCCTTCACCATTAGTGCTTTGTTATCTGCAGCAGCCCCAAAGCCATTATTTTGAAATGTGTAGATATCAAATATTTTATTATAATAATCAGAAGCAGCAGCATGGTAGCCAGAGTCCTGATATATATCTGTCAACAGGTTCTCAAGAAACAAAGTTCCATTCCCAATTCTGGTATATCCTAGACCCAAGATTTCTTTTCTTTAAAATGTGACATCCAATCTCATAGTTCACTTGTAGCTCTCTGACTTGAGTATGTGAATGTATTGATTAAGTTACAGTAAATACCCAGAGTTGTAATAGCCCAAGTTTTGAGGGTCAGTCTAAGGTGGTCACAGGAATCCAATACTCAGAAATTTTCAATGTGTTACTTCCCTCTCTGCCCATTCACAAAATGACTGAGTTGGGGCATTTGGGTGATTCTTAACAGGAGTGGTACTGCCTCTAGAGGACATTTTGGAAAATTTTCAGGCATCTATCAAAGATTTTCTGCAATGATCAATGCACAGTAAAGAATTCCCCTGCATCCCACAGCCTTTCGAATATTTTACAGGACATTCACGGACATAAAAATATCATTTATACTTTCCTAAACCAGCATAGACTTATACAGTTTATATTGTACTATTATTACAGTATATAGTATACTGAATTATTAAAATATACCTAATACTACTAATATTATTTTAAACAAATATACTTCCCCTTGCTGTGTTTTACATATAAGCACAAACCATTTTTGCACAGTTTTGATATCCTGTTGAACTTTTCAGGAATGTAACTACCATGTAAATTGAAAAGAGATGATACAGTTTTATTCAGTTTAACCAAGAATTTGTAACTATTTCAGAGTCATCTCACTGACAGCACAGCTGCTGGTGGTATTGGAGATTTCAATATGTAAACACACCTGTATCAGTTGGCACTCTTAGCTGTTGCAACCACCCCCACCTCATGATTCTACCCACAGGTGCAGGAGTATATTGCTTCAGTTTGATTTGCTGGAGTCAGCAGAGCAAATACTGAATTATTACTTTTTGTCAAGAATTGTACTTTTGCTTCTATTTTCCCTATAGGAGAGGGCATTATAATTATTTTTATAGAGTATGTGCAGGTCATATTACATATGAATTTTACCTTAAAGGAAGTGGTACAAAATATAATTACAGTAATATGAATCTGACAGGGTGGAACACAATTATGTTAGATCTCACAAATTTAAAATCCAAAATAACAAAATAAGCCTTGATTATCTCCACAGCAGTGTTACCCGTAGAAGCTGACACAGAGTATTGGACATGGCAGTGGAGGCAAAATAAACACAGTAATCTCTAACCCATGGAAAATAAAGCAACAAATTTGAACTAATAAATACTCCAGCCCATTTTAGTTTTTAAGCACTCCTTTTTTACATATCAAAACTTTCTCTAGAAGGGCTCCTCTGTAACTTTTCTTGCTTTCTTAAAAACATTATCTGGATCACACATTAAATCTAGCTCTATTGTTCATTAAGTTGAGTATTTATCAAGAAATTTTGAAAAAAAATAAAATAAAATAATTCAAAAAAAGAAAAAAAATAGCTAACTTGTATTTGGTTCAAAATGAGGTCATAACCATAATTTCAAACTCTCTGAAACACTGGTTATATTCATGTTTGTGTCAAATTAGAACATATTTTGTAGTTTATACAGCTATTTCTCATAAATTCTCCCAGTGTTCACATCAGCTTTGTGATTAAGGCAGGACAAGAATGACTATATCCTTGTTTACCAAGCTTTATGCACACAAAATCCCAGCAAGCTATGTTGCTCAGTCCCCTGCCTAGTCCACTGCCCAGCAAACCATTCTGCCTTATCAAATCCTTCCCACTTACCTTGTCAGGGCAGTGCTGTGATGATCCATTTCTAGCTTCTTGTAGGCCAGTGCTATCACCCGGAAGCCCTGTGTTGTATAACTCTGAAGTTCACTAACAAAACTAGTTGGTACTGTTCAAAAAATAATTAAGATTAGTATGCAACATTTACTCAGTTAGTATTGGTGGAGAAATTCTTTACAAACAAATTCGATTATTTCCCAAGAAAACACACTTCTAAAAAAGATACACAAATAAGTCAGTGGGAACCCTAAACATAATTACATTGTCAGGATTGACCTCTTGGGATCCAGTGAAACTGAAATGAGAATGAAGCATTGGAGGGAAGAAAGGAAGGAAGGAAGGAAAATGTAAAAAAGATGGGGAAAGCATGTAATTCTTTTTTCTCCAGTTTAACCAACAAACATTTATGGAGAGTCTACCTATAATGTATGTGTCAGGTGTCGTGGAGTCTGCAGAGACTAAACTGCAGGCCCTGCTCTAGAGATCTCTGTCTCTGAGGGTAGAATGTGGTCATTGCCACTGCAAGGGATCCAAGTAATTGCAATGTGCTATGGAAACACTTTGAGGAGCTTATATCATACTGGCAGAAAGTAGGTAGATGAAGGAAGGGGAAAGGCATTTTTGACTAAGGAAGCACCGTAGGCTCAGACATGGAGACACAATACATCACGACTTCAGTAGTGAGTGAAGCTCAGGAAAACACAAGAGGGGAAGACAGTGCTGGTAAAGCATCTGGAAAGTATGATGAGAGTCAGATCATGAAGGTCTTAGATATGATTCTTTTTTTTTTTTTTAAAGATTTTATTTATTTATTAGAGAGAGGGAGAGAGAGCAAGCACAGGCAGACAGAATGGCAGGCAAAGGGAGAGGGAGAAGCAGGCTCCCTGCCAAGCAAGGAGCCCGATGTGGGACTCGTTCCCAGGACGCTGGGATCATGACCTGAGCCGAAGGCAGCTGCTTAACCAACTGAGCCACCCAGGCGTCCCTTTAGATATGATTCTAAAGGAGTATGAGACTATCCTGGAGCCTGTGGGAAGAAACCAGAAGAATAAAAACAAGAAAGTGACAACATGGTTACAGTATGTGGTGGAAAAACCAATCTGGTCCCAGTATAAAAGGTGAATCAGAGTAGGGGAGACCAGGGGCTGGAGTTCAATTCACCAAATATTGAAGGGATCCTGTGGAGGGATGATGAGGGTCTGAGCTAATGGAGTGACAGGGCCATGGATTAGCAGTTGACAAAACAGAGGCTATGAAGAGAGGAAGGAATCAGGGACAAATCGTAAATTAGAGGTAGCAGTGTAAATTAGTAGTACCATTCACCAAGATGGAAAATATAGGAAGCAAGAAAGATAAGTATTGAGTTTGGGATGTCAGCTGAGTCACCACATTAGCAATGACCAGTGGGCAATTAGAGTTATAGATTTAGTGTTGGTGGGACACATTTGGGCTGGAAATACAGATTTGTCAATTGTACTACAAATCTATTCACTTACCTGTCTCAGGTTGGCAAAAGCTGGCCACCCTTTCTGGTGCACCTTTCATGAATGCCAGCCTGTCACCCCCCATCTCTTGGGCAATGACTGTCATCCTCTGCAGTGCTGATGAGAATGGGAACTGATGCAGGATTGCAATTCCTTCCACTGGGACCTGGTTGAGGGATGAGGAATGGAGAGGGACATACCAACATAGCTCTTAGATATTAGGAATTAATTACTCCTCCCTCTATTCTTATTTTAGCAGATACGGGAACCAAGGTATTAGCAATTTTCACATACGGAGTTCAAAGAAGACGTATCTGTGCCCTTTCAAAACTGTAGGCTTGATGAGATTTTCCCTTTAAGTTTGAGCATTATGGGGTAGATAGCAGGCAAGTCTTACCTGGCTGGCTGTTTTGCAGGGCTTAACTACCATGGCATGTGCTGGCACTCCTGTGATGTGGAAATCTTCCCCAGAAACAGCCATCTCCTATTTCACAAATGGGATATTTCATTGTAAAGATTTATTTATTTCTCATCATCCACTAATACCAGGCTCAAACTCACCCCTTGAGAAAATCCTGAGACCACCTCAATATACTCTCGGTATCTCCTCCCTCAGCCAGATGGAGGTGAACGAGACTTATTTCACCACGGGGGGAAAAAGTGCATTGGAAATACAGCAGTACTTGAAGGGCAGATACTTCTGAATTATTCATGCAATTTATCCTGCTTTCTCTGTTGGAATGTGCTGCATAAAGCTTCATTCTCCACTTCTGAAGAGCTTAACTTGAAAATAGTGAGCATGAAGAGCCAGACTTGTGTGCAAGGGTCTTTGTTTTCCTGGAGTTTGAGGCTGTTCCTGCCCTTCCCTCTCTATCTAACTTAAATCAATAGTCCTCAGGGCCAGGCAGGGCAGGGACTGTGATGGGCATGGCTAGTGTTCAGTAAACACTCAGTCATTGCTGAAATAATAACCCTAAATTATAGTCAAAGGAACCTTTTACCTAAAGATGTCAAAATGCTTTGTAATCATATCAGCCAGCAGCTGAAAAAAAAAATCTCAAACAGGAAATTGTAATTCCTACTTAAAGATACAGAAACAGTAACCCAGGAAGGATGGGGGACTGGCAAGGTTACCTCGGCCTGCTACAGAACCGTGCTGCACAGGAGCTGGAAGGGACTCTAGAGATTGCCTCCTTCAGTGGGGCAAACACATGTACCACAGGGGTCTAGAGCTGCACCAGGATGCAGGGGGTGGGGTGGGCTTGTGACTAAGTAGATGGAAGGTGCTTCCCGTACTTCACGTGGTACTCAACCACAGCAACTCCAACTGTTGGTGTTTTATAGAATACTTCTGAATAAGGTTTCCTTTTTGTGTGTGAAGAAAGATAATTTTTGTAGTTTTTTATTATTATTATTATTATATTCAGTTAGCCACCATATAGTACATCAGGTTGAGCTGAGCACTGGGTGTGATAGACAGCTATGCAAATACAGTTTCCTTTTCAGAAAAGATTTCAGTTTGGTTGCTTTGTTTTGTTTTCCTGCTTTATAGGAACACTGCTGATCTAATTCAGCCCTGTCGTTTTAAGGTCATGAGAGCCAGAGGCCCAACAAGAGAGCTGACTTCACAAGGTCAAGTAGAATAGAGCCGAAAACTGGAACTGGGAAGCCAGACTACAGAACAAAACCAGAACCAGAACTGGGAAGTCCTGAACTACACCATTTGTTCTTAAATCTCCTTTAAAGTCGCAACAAAAGTTCTTTCATGGTTTCCCTTTCTCTTGTTTTTAGCTTTGGAAATAAAATCAATATTTAATGAATAAGAATAAAACTTTCGGGAACAATGAGTTATCCTAAGCACAGAAGACAGTGCTGTTTCCTAATCCCCACATTCTAGAAAACTTTAAAACCAGACCTTGCTCAAGAGTTGGAAAATAATTATACAATAATTATATTGTCTCAAGAGTGGGAAGATATATAATAATCATAATTACATTAATCCTATTAACCTGTAATAGTCCAGGCACACTACCAGGGATTTTTTTTTTAAATGCATCATTCTATTTAATGCTCACAATAACCCTACAATGGAGATAATATTATTAGCCACATTTTACAGGTGTGGAAAACAGGCTTAGATTAGTTTGCATGTCACTACCACATGCCACTCTTTATTGTAAACCTCACACTTATAAGTACTGAATCTGTGTTGTCCTGGCATTGAAGATGCTTCTGAGCTTCCGTGAAGAGCAGGGCCTTACCCAGGTGGTGGCTTCAAACATCTTGAGATCCACAGGATCTCCCTGGATGGTCCCATCGAGAAGGATCAGAGAGTGGCAGCTGGCCATGGCGGCACACAGCGGGCCCCATGGCAAAGACCTGCCCGAGGCAAAGCTGTGTATTTCCTGGAAGCTAAAGGAGAAAAGAAAAGGGGCTTCAGTCCTCTTCCTCCATGCCACAATGGAGCTTCTAGAAGTAAATATCCATTTAAAAATTAATTTAGCATGGTTTGTTACATTAGTACCCATTCTCCAATCCGCAACCCCAGATTAAGAGTGCTTCATCTAGCCATCATCCTTCTTTAAGTTCAGCAAGTATGAGAAAGGTCTCTGGGTTCTTTCAAGGTCTTTCTTTTCCCTGTTCTTTCTCTGCCACTGGTTTAGTTCCAGAGGTACAGAAAAAAACTAGAAGTATTACCCTTAGTTTGAAGCATATCCCTATTATTGTTTCTTCCACTGGGGCTACACAGGAACCTCTAGCTGTGCCTCCAATGTGCAGATTCTAGACCTCTTACCATACTAATCGCTCTTTATTGGGAAAGTTTGTATTTGTCATAGTTTGTCTTCAAAGGCAGTCTCCAGGTTCAGATTATTATTTCTGATGATAAGAACATTGCAATTCTTTAAATATGGCCTAAGTTTGCTCTAGCCTTTTCTTCTTGAAAGCAACCATATCACAGTGTTATCTCATAATTCAGCCATATTTCTTCCTGGCTTTCTCATTCAAGCTTCCCTACAAGTTCAAAAACATCTTGGCTGATTACTGACCCTGTTGATTGTACCTATCATTATATATCAAAAGTTCAAGTTATCCTAGTGCTTTTCAACATATTCCCTAGTATTTCAGCAAACATTAAGCAATCACCAGCAATGTGATTAACACAGAAGCTTAAGCTCGTGCTGGAAAGCAAACACAGATAAGGTGGGGGAGGATCTTATTTTTAAGATAGCACACACATACTCTCATCACTGCCTAATTCTGAATGTGTGTTTCTGAGTTCCTGAAGATTGGCCCAAACCCTGGTTTACACAACAAATAAATAGAACTCTGTCTCTTCCTTGTCTTCATATTCTTATTTGAATGTTTATGATTGATCCCACTCAAATAGCCTCAGGCAGTCTTCTGATGGTTCTGGAAGTAGCTGGCACATTAGGCAAGTCTTTGGGAAAAAATAAGAATTATTAAAGATGAACTTACCTCTTACAAGAAGATACTTAATAGTCTATAAGTCAGATGGCTACTTCTTACCTAATATCGAATCGGTATTCTTTGTTATTAATTAAATGTATCAATATTTTTCAAATTTTAAACTTCCCTTTTAGTCATTAAAGCCAACTTTGACCTTTTTGAGAGAAAGAAGGAATGGAGGAAGAAAGAGTAGCAGACCTAATTAATTAGTCCATAACCTAAACATTATATCAATTATTTTTATTTAAATTTGACAAGCTGCTTTTAGAAATTGAAAGTTTTATAGTTAAGATGATGTCAATTCAAAAAGTAGAAAAGTATTTAAAAAATGGAACATAGTTCATTTTAAATTAAACAAACATTTGGAGTGCCTGGGTGGCTCAGTGGGTTAAAGCCTCTGCCTTCAGTTCAGGTCACAATCCCCAAGTCCTGGGATCCAGCCCTGCTCAGCAGGGAGCCTGCTTCCCTTCCTCTCTCTCTGCCTGCCTCTCTGCCTACTTGTGATCTTTGTCAAATGAATAAATAAAATATTAAAAATAAATAAATAAAAAATAAATGAAACAAACATTTGTTATGCATGTGCCTGGTATAATGCCACAACACTAGGAACACAAATGTAAATAAGAAACACACTGCTGGGACACTTGGGTGGCTCAGTCGTTAAGCCTCTACCTTCGGCTCAGGTCATGATCCCAGGGTCCTGGGATCAAGTCCCACAAGGGCTCCAAGCAAGGAGCCTGCTTCTCTCTCCGCCTCTGCCTGCTACCCTGCCTACTTGTGGGCATTCTGACAAATAAATAAATAAAATCTTTAGAAAAAAAAAAAAGAAACGGCTCTCTGGATGTTTGCATATTTGAATAAACACATACTTTTTTTTTTGTAGAAGCTGAGGTAGAAACACACTAGTTAACAGGATGACTAGGTATATAACTAAATCTCTCTTTGAGAGAAAATGGAAAGAACTTTAGAATGTTTAATACTTAGAAGAGGTTTCTTTTGTGAACGTAAGTGGCTAGAAACACCAAGATTTATTTTTTAACCCCGGAAAGAGACCTGTCTATAAATAATATTTTAATATGAAAATGTATTAAACACATGTAATTAAAATCTTTTATGGGAAAATTCTAAGTCATCTGCATAGCGAAGAAGAACCATAATGTACCCTTTAGTAATATATGTTTTTGCGGCAAAAGTTGCTAAGTGTGAAAGGGAAACACTTTCATTTAAAAAAAAAAAAAAAAATGTCAATGTCAAATGTTTCCTGATCCCAAGTGAAGGTAGCAGCAAGAAAAAGCAGCCAAGGCTGCAAAGTCAGCCATGGCCACAAGAGGGCCACACAAGAGAGCTGTGCCAACCTTACCACCGGGAACCGAAAATTGCTAAAAAATGAGTCTTTTCTGGCCAGACAGGAGGAGTTTCTGGCAACCAAAAGGTGGAGTTTCCAGAACTACAGTACCAAGGAGAATAAGTGCATTAGCTATGGCCCCACAGATGTTCCTCTTCCTGCAGCTCAGTGTACCCAGATCCGTGCAGCATTTTTCCTCCTGGCACAACTCAAGGCTTCAGTTTGTGCAAGAAACATACTTCCCGAAGGGACAGTGTCCTGGTATTCTCCAAAGAGGTACCCAGGGGTCAACTTCGGCCCCTGGCTAATATGATGACAGCAAAGTACATTATATATATATTTTTTTTTTCTTTCCCCAATTTATTTATTTTCAGAAAAACAGTATTCATTATTTTTTCACCACACCCAGTGCTCCATGCAAGCTGTGCCCTCTATAATACCCACCACCTGGTACCCCAACCTCCCACCCCCCCGCCACTTCAAACCCCTCAGATTGTTTTTCAGAGTCCATAGTCTCTCATGGTTCACCTCCCCTTCCAATTTACCCAAATTCCCTACTACTCTCTAACGCCCCTTGTCCTCCATGCTATTGGTTATGCTCCACAAATGAGTGAAACCATATGATAATTGACTCTCTCTGCTTGACTGATTTCACTCAGCATAATCTCTTCCAGTCCCGTCCATGTTGCTACAAAAGTTGGATATTCGTCCTTTCTGATGGAGGCATAATATTCCATAGTGTATATGGACCACATCTTCCCCATCCACTCATCCGTTGAAGGGCATCTTGGTTCTTTCCATAGTTTGGCGACTGTGGCCATTGCTGCTATAAACATTGGGGTACAGATGGCCCTTCTTTTCACGACATCTGTATCTTTGGGGTAAATACCCAGGAGTGCAATTGCAGGGTCGTAGGGAAGCTCTATTTTTAATTTCTTGAGGAATCTCCACACTGTTCTCCAAAGAGGCTGCACCAACTTGCATTCCCACCAACAGTGTAAGAGGGTTCCCCTTTCTCCACATCCTCTCCAACACATGTTGTTTCCTGTTTTGTTAATTTTGGCCATTCTAACTGGTGTAAGGTGATATCTCAATGTGGTTTTAATTTGAATCTCCCTGAGGGCTAATGATGATGAGCATTTTTTCATGTGTCTGATAGCCATTTGTATTTCTTGATTGGAGAAGTGTCTGTTCATATCTTCTGCCCATTTTTTGATGTGTTTGTCTGTTTCGTGTGGGTTGAGTTTGAGGAGTTCATTATAGATCCTGGATATCAACCTTTTGTCTGTACTGTCATTTGCAAATATCTTCTCCCATTCCGTGGGTTGCCTCTTTGTTTTTTTGACTGTTTCCTTTGCTGTGCAGAAGCTTTTGATTTTGATGAAGTCCCAGAAGTTTATTTTCGCTTTTGTTTCCTTTGCCTTTGGAGACGTATCTTGAAAGAAGTTGCTGTGGCTGATATCGAAGAGATTACTGCCTATGTTCTCCTCTAAGATTCTGATAGATTCCTGTCTCACGTTGAGGTCTTTTATCCATTTTGAGTTGATCTTTGTGTACGGTGTAAGAGAATGGTCGAGTTTCATTCTTCTACATATAGCTGTCCAGTTTTCCCAGCACCATTTATTGAAGAGACTGTCTTTTTTCCACTGTATATTTTTTCCTGTTTTGTCGAAGATTAATTGACCATAGAGTTGAGGGTCCATATCAGGGCTCTCTACTCTGTTCCACTGGTCTATGTGTCTGTTTTTATGCCAGTACCATGCTGTCTTGGTGATCACAGCTTTGTAATAAAGCTTGAAATCAGGTAAGGTGATGCCGCCAGCTTTATTTTTGTTTTTCAACATTTCCTTAGCGATTCGGGGTCTCTTCTGATTCCATACAAATTTTAGGATTATTTGCTCCAGCTCTTTGAAGAATGCCGGTGGAATTTTGATCAGAATGGCATTAAAAGTATAGATTGCTCTAGGCAGTATAGACATTTTAACAATGTTTATTCTTCCAATCCAAGAGCATGGAATGGTCTTCCATCTTTTTGTGTCTTCTTCAATTTCTTTCATGAGTGTTCTATAGTTCCTCAAGTATAGATCCTTTACCTCTTTAGTTAGGTTTATTCCCAGGTATCTTATGGTTCTTGGTGCTATAGTAAATGGAATCGATTCTCTAATTTCCCTTTCTGTATTTTCATTGTTAGTATATAAGAAAGCCACTGATTTCTGCACATTGACTTTGTATCCTGCCACGCTGCTGAATTGCTGTATGAGTTCTAGTAGTTTGGGGGTGGAGTCTTTTGGGTTTTCCATATAAAGAATCATGTCATCTGCGAAGAGAGAGAGTTTGACTTCTTCATTACCAATTTGGATACCTTTTATTTCTCTCTGTTGTCTGATTGCTGTTGCTAGGACTTCTAATACTATGTTGAACAAGAGTGGTGAAAGTGGGCATCCTTGTCTTGTTCCTGATCTCAACGGGAAGGCTGCAAGCTTTTTCCCATTGAGGATGATATTTGCTGTGGGTCTTTCATAGATAGATTTGATGAGGTTCAGGAATGTTCCCTCTATCCCTATACTTTGAAGCGTTTTAATCAGGAACGGATGTTGGATTTTGTCAAATGCTTTTTCTGCATCAATTGAGAGGACCATGTGGTTCTTCTCTCTTCTCATATTAATTTGTTGTATCACATTGATTGATTTACGAATGTTGAACCATCCTTGTAGCCCAGGGATGAATCCCACCTGATCATGGTGGATAATCTTTTTAATGTGTTGTTGGATCCTGTTGGCTAGGATCTTGTTGAGAATCTTAGCATCCATATTCATCAGTGATATTGGTCTGAAACTCTCCTTTTTGGTAGGGTCCTTGCCTGGTTTGGGGATCAGGGTAATGCTGGTTTCATAGAAAGAGTCTGGAAGTTTTCCTTCTGCTTCAATTTTTTGAAACAGCTTCAGGAGAATAGGTGTTATTTCTTCTTGGAAGGTTTGGTAGAATTCCCCAGGGAATCCGTCAGGTCCTGGGCTCTTGTTTTTTGGGAGATTTTTGATCACTGCTTCAATCTCGTTATTAGATATCGGTCTATTCAGGTTGTTGATTTCTTCCTGGTTCAATTTTGGTAGTTTATATTTTTCCAGGAATGCATCCATTTCATCTAGGTTGCTAAGCTTATTGGCATATAACTGTTCGTAATAACTTCTGATGATTGTTTCTACTTCCTTGGTGTTAGTTGTGATCTCTCCCTTTTCATTCATAATTTTATGAATTTGGGATTTCTCTCTATTCTTTCGGATTAGTGTAGCCAGTGGCTTATCGATCTTATTGATTCTTTCAAAAAACCAGCTTCTAGTTTCATTGATACGTTCTACTGTATCTCTGGTTTCTCCCTCATTGATCTCAGCTCTAATCTTGATGATTTCCCTTCTTATGTGTGGAGTTGGTTTGATTTGTTGTTGATCCTCCAGTTCTTTAAGGTGTAGAGACAGCTGGTGTGTTCTGGATTTTTCAATTTTTTTGAGCAAGGCTTGGATGGCTATATATTTTCCCCTTAGGACCGCCTTTGCTGTATCCCATAGGTTTTGGACCGAAGTGTCTTCATTCTCATTGGTTTCCATGAATTGTTTCAGTTCTTCTTTGATCTCCTGGTTGATCCAAGCATTCTTTTTTTTTTTTTTTTTTTAAGATTTTTTTTTCCAATTTATTTATTTTCAGAAAAACAGTATTCATTATTTTTTCACCACACCAAGTGCTCCATGCAAGCTGTGCCCTCTATAATACCCACCACCTGGAACCCCAACCTCCCACCCCCCCACCACTTCAAACCCCTCAGATTGTTTTTCAGAGTCCATAGTCTCTCATGGTTCATCTCCCCTTCCAATTTACCCCAAAGCACATACCCTCCCCAATGTCCATAACCCTACCCCCCTTCTCCCAACCCCCCTTCCCCCAGCAACCCACAGTTTGTTTCGTGAGATTAAGAGTCACTTATGGTTTGTCTCCCTCCCTATCCCATCTTGTTTCATGGATTCTTCTCCTACCCACTTAAGCCCCCATGTTGCATCACCACTCCCTCATATCAGGGAGATCATATGATAGTTGTCTTTCTCCGCTTGACTTATTTCGCTAAGCATGATACGCTCTAGTTCCATCCATGTTGTCGCAAATGGCAAGATTTCGTTTCTTTTGATGGCTGCGAAGTATTCCATTGTGTATATATACCACATCTTCTTGATCCATTCATCTGTTGATGGACATCTAGGTTCTTTCCATAGTTTGGCTATTGTGCTATTGGCTATTGGCTATTCCATAGTTTGGCATTGCTGCTATAAACATTCGGGTGCACGTGCCCCTTTGGATCACTACGTTTGTATCTTTAGGGTAAATTCCCAGTAGTGCAATTGCTGGGTCATAGGGCAGTTCTATTTTCAACATTTTGAGGAACCTCCATGCTGTTTTCCAGAGGGGTTGCACCAGCTTGCATTCCCACCAACAGTGTAGGAGGGTTCCCCTTTCTCCGCATCCTCGCCAGCATCTGTCATTTCCTGACTTGTTGATTTTAGCCATTCTGACTGGTGTGAGGTGATATCTCATTGTGGTTTTGATTTGTATTTCCCTGATGCCGAGTGATATGGAGCACTTTTTCATGTGTCTGTTGGCCATCTGGATGTCTTCTTTGCAGAAACGTCTGTTCATGTCCTCTGCCCATTTCTTGATTGGATTATTTGTTCTTTGGGTGTTGAGTTTGTTAAGTTCTTTATAGATTTTGGACACTAGTCCTTTATCTGATATGTCGTTTGCAAATATCTTCTCCCATTCTGTCAGCTGTCTTTTGGTTTTGTTAACTGTTTCCTTTGCTGTGCAAAAGCTTTTGATTTTGATGAAATCCCAAAAGTTCATTTTTGCCCTTGCTTCCCTTGCCTTTGGCGATGTTCCTAGGAAGATGTTGCTGCGGCTGAGGTCGAAGAGGTTGCTGCCTGTGTTCTCCTCAAGGATTTTGATGGATTCCTTTCTCACATTGAGGTCCTTAATCCATTTTGAATCTATTTTTGTGTGTGGTGTAAGGAAATGGTCCAATTTCATTTTTCTGCACGTGGCTGTCCAATTTTCCCAACACCATTTATTGAAGATGCTGTCTTTTTTCCATTGGACATTCTTTCCTGCTTTGTCGAAGATTAGTTGACCATAGAGTTGAGGGTCTATTTCTGGGCTCTCTATTCTGTTCCATTGGTCTATGTGTCTGTTTTTGTGCCAGTACCATGCTGTCTTGATGATGACAGCTTTGTAATAAAGCTCGAAGTCTGGAATTGTGATGCCACCAACTTTGGCTTTCTTTTTCAATATCCCTTTGGCTATTCGAGGACTTTTCTGGTTCCATATAAATTTTAAAATTATTTGTTCCATTTCTTTGAAAAAGATGGATGGTACTTTGATAGGAATTGCATTAAATGTGTAGATTGCTTTAGGTAGCATAGACATTTTCACAATATTTATTCTTCCAATCCAGGAGCATGGAACATTTTTCCATGTCTTTGTGTCTTCCTCAATTTCTTTCATGAGTACTTTATAGTTTTCTGAGTATAGATTCTTAGCCTCTTTGGTTAGGTTTATTCCTAGGTATCTTATGGTTTGGGGTGCAATTGTAAATGGGATTGACTCCTTAATTTCTCTTTCTTCTGTCTTGTTGTTGGTGTAGAGAAATGCAACTGATTTCTGTGCATTGATCTTATATCCTGACACTTTACTGAATTCCTGTATAAGTTTTAGCAGTTTTGGAGTGGAGTCTTTTGGGTTTTCCACATAGAGTATCATATCATCTGCGAAGAGTGATAATTTGACTTCTTCTTTGCCAATTTGGATGCCTTTAATTTCCTTTTGTTGTCTGATTGCTGAGGCTAGGACTTCTAGTACTATGTTGAATAGCAGTGGTGATAATGGACATCCCTGCCGTGTTCCTGACCTTAGTGGAAAAGCTTTCAGTTTTTCTCCATTGAGAATGATATTTGCAGTGGGTTTTTCATAGATGGCTTTGATGATATTGAGGTATGTGCCCTCTATCCCTACACTTTGAAGGGTTTTGATCAGGAAGGGATGCTGTACTTTGTCAAATGCTTTTTCAGCATCTATTGAGAGTATCATATGGTTCTTGTTCTTTCTTTTATTGATGTGTTGTATCACATTGACTGATTTGCGGATGTTGAACCAACCTTGTAGCCCTGGGATAAATCCCACTTGGTCGTGGTGAATAATCCTTTTAATGTACTGTTGAATCCTATTGGCTAGTACTTTGGTGAGAATTTTTGCATCTGTGTTCATCAAGGATATTGGTCTATAGCTCTCTTTTTTGATGGGATCCTTGTCTGGTTTTGGGATCAAGGTGATGCTGGCCTCATAAAATGAGTTTGGGAGTTTTCCTTCCATTTCTATTCTTTGGAACAGTTTCAGGAGAATAGGAATTAGTTCTTCTTTAAATGTTTGGTAGAATTCCCCCGGGAAGCCATCTGGCCCTGGGCTTTTGTTTGTTTGGAGATTTTTAATGACTGTTTCAATCTCCTTACTGGTTATGGGTCTGTTCAGGCTTTCTATTTCTTCCTGGTTCAATTTTGGTAGTTTATATGTTTCTAGGAATGCATGCATTTCTTCCAGATTGTCAAATTTGTTGGCGTAGAGTTGCTCATAGTATGTTCTTATAATAGTTTGTATTTCTTTGGTGTTAGTTGTGATCTCTCCTCTTTCATTCATGATTTTATTTATTTGGGTCCTTTCTCTTTTTTTTTTGATAAGTCTGGCCAAGGGTTTATCAATTTTATTAATTCTTTCAAAGAACCAGCTCCTAGTTTGGTTGATTTGTTCTATTGTTTTTTTGGTTTCTATTTCATTGATTTCTGCTCTGATCTTTATGATTTCTCTTCTCCTGCTGGGCTTAGGGTTTCTTTCTTGTTCTTTCTCCAGCTCCTTTAGGTGTAGGGTTAGGTTGTGTACCTGAGACCTTTCTTGTTTCTTGAGAAAAGCTTGTACCGCTATATATTTTCCTCTCAGGACTGCCTTTGTTGTGTCCCACAGATTTTGAACTGTTGTATTTTCATTATCATTTGTTTCCATGATTTTTTTCAATTCTTCTCTAATTTCCCGGTTGACCCATTTATTCTTTAGAAGGATGCTGTTTAGTCTCCATGTATTTGTGTTCTTTCCAGACTTCCTCTTGTGGTTGAGTTCTAGCTTCAGAGCATTGTGGTCTGAAAATATGCAGGGAATGATCCCAATCTTTTGATACTGGTTGAGTCCTGATTTAGGACCGAGGATGTGATCTATTCTGGAGAATGTTCCATGTGCACTAGAGAAGAATGTGTATTCTGTTGCTTTGGGATGAAATGTTCTGAATATATCTGTGATGTCCATCTCATCCAGTGTATCATTTAAGGCCTTTATTTCCCTGTTGATCTTTTGCTTGGATGATCTTTCCATTTCACTGAGGGGAGTGTTAAAGTCCCCTACTATTATTGTATTATTGTTGATGTGTTTCTTTGATTTTGTTATTAATTGGTTTATATAGTTGGCTGCTCCCACATTGGGGGCATAGATATTTAAAATTGTTAGATCTTCTTGTTGGACGGACCCTTTGAGTATGATATAGTGTCCTTCCTCATCTCTTATTATAGTCTTTGGCTTAAAATCTAAGTGATCTGATATAAGGATTGCCACTCCTGCTTTTTTCTGATGTCCATTAGCATGGTAAATTCTTTTCCACCCCCTCACTTTAAGTCTGGAGGTGTCTTCGGGTTTAAAATGGGTTTCTTGGAGGCAACATATAGATGGATTTTGTTTTTTTATCCATTCTGATACCCTGTGTCTTTTGATTGGGGCATTTAGCCCATTAACATTCAGGGTAACTATTGAGAGATATGATTTTAGTGCCATTGTATTTCCTGTAAGGTGACTGTTACTGTATATTGTCTCTGTTCCTTTCTGATCTACCACTTGTAGGCTCTCTCTTTGCTTAGAGGACACCTTTCAGTATTTCCTGTAGAGCTGGTTTGGTGTTTGCAAATTCTTTCAGTTTTTGTTTGTCCTGGAAGCTTTTAATCTCTCCTTCTATTTTCAATGATAGCCTAGCTGGATATAGTATTCTTGGCTGCATTTTTTTCTCGTTTAGTGCTCTGAAAATGTCATGCCAGCTCTTTCTGGCCTGCCAGGTCTCTGTGGATAAGTCAGCTGCCAATCTAATACTTTTACCATTGTATGTTACAGACTTCTTTTCCCGGGCTGCTTTCAGGATTTTCTCCTTGTCACTAAGGCTTGTAAATTTTACTATTAGGTGACGGGGTGTGGGCCTATTCTTATTGATTTTGAGGGGCGTTCTCTGAACCTCCTGAATTTTGATGTTCGTTCCCTTTGCCATATTGGGGAAATTCTCCCCAATAATTCTCTCCAGTATACCTTCTGCTCCCCTCTCTCTTTCTTCTTCTTCTGGAATCCCAATTATTCTAATGTTGTTTCGTCTGATGGTGTCACTTATCTCTCGAATTCTCCCCTCATGGTCCAGTAGCTGTTTGTCCCTCTTTTGCTCAGCTTCTTTATTCTCTGTCATTTGGTCTTCTATATCGCTAATTCTTTCTTCTGCCTCATTTATCCTAGCAGTGAGAGCCTCCATTTTTGATTGAACTTCATTAATAGCTTTTTTGATTTCAACTTGGTTGGATTTTAGTTCTTTTATTTCTCCAGAAAGGGCTTTTATATCTCTGGAGAGGGTTTCTCTAATATCTTCCATGCCTTTTTCAAGCCCGGCTATAACCTTGAGAACTGTCATTTTGAACTCTAGATCTGACATATTACCAATGTCTGTATTGATTAGGTCCCTAGCCTTCGGTACTGCCTCTTGTTCTTTTTTTTGTTGTGAATTTTTCCGCCTTGTCATTTTGTCCAGCTAAGAGTATATGAAGGAGCAAGTAAAATACTAAAAGAGTGGCAACAATCCCAGGAAAATATGCTTTAACCAAATCAGAAGAGATCCCAAATCGTGAGGGGGGATTTCTCCTCCCTCACGATTGGGTAAGGGATCTCCTCTGATTGGGATCTCCTTTGATTGGGATCTCCCAATCTCTTCTGATTGGGATCTCTTCTGATTTGGGGATAAAAAGAGGTTCAAAAAGAAAGAAAGAAAAAAAATTAAAAAAGAATTAAAAAAAAGAGATTGAATTAAAAATTCAATCAAGAATTTAAAGAAGAATTAAGAAAAAAAAAGATTGAAGAGATTAGGATCTCTTCTGATTTGGGGATAAAAAGAGGTTCAAAAAGAAAGAAAGAAAAAAAAGAAAAAAAAAGAATTAAAAAAAAGAAAATGAATAAAGAAAAGTATAAAAAAGAAAAAAAATATATATATTAGATAATCTAGTTAAAAAACGTTAAAAAAGAAAAGGGTAAAGTTATAAAAATTTTTAGCAGAAGAAGTGAAAAAAAATGAAAAAGAAAAAAATTAAATTAACTGTAAGACTAAAAAATCACAGGCAGAAAGCCATGAGTTCCGTGGTTTGTTTTCTCCTCCTCTGGAATTCTGCTGCTCTCTCCTTGCTATTGAAACTGCACTCCTTGGTAGGTGAACTTGGTCTTGCCTGGATTTCTTGTTGATCTTCTGGGGGAGGGGCCTGTTGTAGTGATTCTCAAGTGTCTTTGCCCCAGGCGGAATTACACCGCCCTTACCAGGGGCCGGGCTGAGTGATCTGCTCGGCTTTGCTTTCAGGAGCTTTTGTTCCCTGAGCGCTTTCCGTAGAGTTCCGGAGGATGGGAACACAAATGGCGGCCTCCTGGTCTCCGGCCCGGAGGAGCCGAGAGCCCGGGGCCCCGCTCCCCTGTGCGCCCTCAGCAAACAGCTCCTAGTAACTCGCGTCTGCCTAACCTCCGGCCGCGCTCCGAGCTCACCGAGCCTGCGACCGGTTCAAGGCAACTCCGAGCTGCGAGCTTACTGTCGGCTCTGTCTCTGCAGCCGGCTTTCCCGTTCCAATATCCGCAAGCTCTGCGACACTCAGACACCCCCGATCCTTCTGTGACCCCGCGGGACCTGAGGTCACGCCGACCCCGTGTGGGCTTCGCCCCGGTTTAGCCTCCGGAGCGATGTCCCTCAGCAGAGCAGACTTTTAAAAGTCCTGATTTTGTGCTCCGCTCCTCCGCCGCTTGCCGGGAGCCGGCCCCTCCCCCCGCGGTCTATCTTCCCGTCGCTTTGGATTCACTTCTCCGCCAGTCCTACCTTTCAGAAAGTGGTTGTTTTTCTGTTTCTAGAATTGCTGTTCTTCTTCTCTTCGATCTGCCGATGGATTTGCAGGTGTTTGCAATCTTTAGATAAGCTCTCTAGCTGATCTCCTGCTAGCTGAGGTAGTCTCAGCCTGCTACTTCTCCGCCATCTTGACTCCTCCCCTGATCCAAGCATTCTTAAGTAAGGTGGTCTTTAGCTTCCAGGTGTTTGAGTTCCTTCGGAACTTTTCCTTGTGATTGAGCTCCAGTTTCAAAGCATTGTGATCTGAGAATATGCAGGGAATAATCTCAGTCTTTTGGTATCGGCTGAGTCCTGATTTGTGACCCAGTATGTGGTCTATTCTGGAGAAGGTTCCGTGTGCACTTGAGAAGAATGAGTATTCTGCTGTTTTAGGGTGGAATGTTCGTATATATCTATGAGGTCCATCTGGTCCAATGTGTCATTCAATGCTCTTGTTTCTTTGTTGAGTTTCTGCTTCGATGATCTGTCTAATTCTGAAAGAGGCATGTTAAGATCACCTACGATTAGTGTATTCATATCAATATGACTCTTTATCTTGATTAACAGTTTTCTTAAGTAATTGGCTGCTCCCATATTGGGAGCATAGATATTTACAATTGTTAGATCATCTTGGTGGATAGTCCCTTTAAGGATTATGTAGTGTCCTTCTGTCTCTCTGACTACAGTCTTTAGTTTGAAGTCTAATTTATCTGATATGAGAATCGCTACCCCAGCCTTCTTTTGAGTCCCATTGGCATGAAAGATGCTTCTCCACCCCTTCACTTTCAGTCTGCGTGTATCTTTAGGTTCAAAATGGGTCTCTTGTAGACAGCATATGGATGGGTCCTGTCGTTTTATCCAATCTGCAACCCTGTGCCGTTTTATGGGTGCATTTAGGCCATTCACGTTGAGAGTGATTATTGATAGATACGTTTTTATTGACATCGAGTTACCTTTGAAGTCTTTCTTTCTGTAGACTGTCTCTATATTTCTGTTCAATGCTATTCTTGGGATTTTTCCTCTTTTATAGAACCCCCCTTAATATTTCCTGCAGTATCGGCTTGGTGGTTGCATAGTCTTTTAAGCCTTGCCGGTCTTGGAAACTCTTTATCTCTCCATCCATTTTGAATGTCAGTCTTGCTGGATAAAGTATTCTTGGCTGCATGTTCTTCTCATTTAGTGCCCTGAATATATCTTGCCAGCCTCTTCTGGCTTGCCAGGTCTCTGTGGACAGGTCTGACGTTATTCTGATGGGCTTCCCTCTGTAAGTAAGGAGCCTCTTTGCCCTGGCAGCTTTCAAGAGATTATACCTACAATTATAATTTCTCAATTTGACTATCAGGTGTCGTGATGTTTTTTTGGAGTGTATAATCTTGGGTGGAGACCGTTCAGCCTCTAGTACATGAACGCTGGTTTCATTCGCGAGATTCGGAAAGTTTTCATGAAGGACTTGTTCCACGACATCTTCTAGACTTCTTTCTTTCTCCTCCCCTTCAGGAATTCCAATAATTCTGACGTTGGAACGCTTCATGGCATCATTTATTTCCCTAATTCTGCTTTCGTGGGATCTAAGCTGTTTGTTCCAGGTTTCCTCCTGATCCTTTCTCTCTATCTGTTTGTCTTCCAGATCACTAATTCTATCTTCTGTCTCAGTTACCCTAGCTTTGAGAGAGTTTAGATTGGATTGGAACTCATTGAGAGCATTGTGGACCTCCTCCCTGGTGGCTTTAAGCTCCGCCCTAACATTGTGAACATCCTGTCTGGTCGCTTTCAGTTCGGCCCTAATCAATTCTGTTTGGTCATCCATGGCTTTCTCCAACCTAGCTATTGCCTGGATAATTGTTAGCCTGAATTCTCTTTCCGACATATTGTCTATGTTGATAGCCGTTAGCTCTATTGCAGAAGGTCCATCCTCTGTATTTTTCTTCTGTTGGGCATTCCTCCTCCTAGTCATTTTGGTGGGAGAAGACTGAACAGATGTAGCTGGATGTATCAACTCTGGTGCAGTCAAGGTGCACCCTGGAACACTTCCTGATCTCCGTCTCAGAGAGAAGCCTCAGTCTGGGTGCAGAAGCTGAATAAATTCCCCCTTGGCCGCTGGCAGTGCAGGTTCCAAGTTGCAGACCCTGGGGGCGCAGGATATTTTGCTCGTCCCCAAAGCCAAGGCAGTGGCGGCTGTCTGGGAGCTCCGGACCGCCAGAGAGGTTCCAAGCAGCAATCGCACACTGAGATTTTGCCGCCGGCCCGGGCTGGGAGTGCCCGGCTTGCGCGCACCTCTTTTCAGAGGCGGCTGTGGGTCGGGCGCGCGTCTGGGGCACTGAGAACGGGGCGCTGGTCCGTAAGCCGCAGGCTGGGCTTTTGCGCGCCTCTGTCCGGGGAAGAGTTTCGCGCGCGCTCGGCTTAGACTTTGAAACAATGGTGCGGGTCAAGAAGCGCCCCCGGGCCTTAGAAACCCAGGAGAGCTGGAGCGACGTGCGCGCGCATCTCAAGCTTTGTGGTAGGGCTAGTGCGCGTTCCGCAGACCGGCGCGGCTCCCATCCCCTCACAGGAGCCGGAACCCCCGCGCTCTGGGGCGCGCTGGCGGCTTAGGGACCAGGAGCCGGTTTCTCCGCCGCACTCTCTCTGCCTCCGCGCTGGGGAGGCCGTCTGGGACCGGGGACTCAAGCCCCTGTCCCTAGCCGCCCCGATTCCCACAATTTCCCCCCCGCAATCCTTTGCTCTTTTGCAGTGCTTTCAACCAGTCTCCAAGTTAATGCTGGTCCCCAGACGCAGGGCACTCTCGCTCGTATCGGGGTATTACTTTTGCACCGGTCGCCTCTGGTGGCTCCCTCCCCCTTTTGTTTATCTTCCGATATCAGTCCGCTGTTCCCATTCCGCTTTACCTGCTCACTGGCGTCTTCTGCCCCTGTAGAGATCCAGACGTGTATAATTCTGATCTCAGGCTGATTTCATGGGTGATCAGAGTTCTTTGGTAGGTAATCAGCTCACTTCGGGGTACCAGCTGAAAAGATGCCTCTTCCTAGTACCCCGCCATCTTGTCCCCCCCCCATTATATATTTTTTTAACTTTTTTTGCAAATTACATTTTAGCAAGGACTTGAAACCCCTCCATCTCCTAGGTTTGTGAGTGGCACAGGGCAGGGGGTGGTGGAGGGAGATATGTATGTTTTAAGAAGACTCGGAAGTGTTCAAAAAGAGACATTCCATGAAAATACTATGGCAACCACTGCTCCAAAGCCAAGGTCAAAATGTCTTCATTTTTAATTTTCAAGAGAAAATATTTTCTCTGGAGAAAGAGAAATGCGAATGCATCCGGTCGAGGGTACTCACCCACTCCTATCGCAGGGCACAACTCCCCAGAGATCCAAACCATCCCTTGTTAAGGTGCCTGTCTAAACAAAAACAAGCACTCAGTTTACTCTGAAGATTCCGCAGCCATATAGTGACAACCCATGAGGTATGTTTCAACAGGGAAATATACGTCACGAACACATTACTGAGATCAGCACGTCAAGGAAAGGCACAACGAAGCGGGTGCCTGGGGTCCCAGGCAGAAGCTTTGATGAGCTCACACCGGTTGTCTGGCCAAGCTGGAGATAAAAGGAAGAAAGCAGTATCTGCCTTATTACTCCAGAGGCTGGCTTTGAGGATCTAATGGTAGACTAAATGGATGGAGAAAGTTTCGGTAAGCCTGTAAGAAGGCTCACCGAGCAGAAGATAAAAAGTATGTTATCGGAAATAAGTAATGGAAATAGAATTTGTCCCTGCTCTAAACAGATGGTTTGCTATTTGACACTTTAAAAAAAGGTGCTTATTGATATTTCTCTCAGTACAGGATAACGATGAAGAGCTTGGATTCACTTCCGACACCAGCTGTATGACCTGGGCAAATTATTTAATCCATTTGAACATCAGAGCCCTTACCTGTAACATGCTTATAATCAAATAAGGTTGTTATGAACATCAAATGGGGTAATTCAAAGTGCTTAACTTAATGTCTGACATAGAGTAGGACCAAATTATAATGATAATTATGCATAATTATTACTTATTTTATTCAAATTCATGTCCTAATGGTCTTTCCCTGCTTCTTTTGCCGGGTCCAAGGAGGAGATGATCCCAACAATAGAACAACCTTCTCTGTTATGCTAGTTTGATCACAAAATAGTACTGAGATGCTGGCAAGAGCCATGTTAACCTTCTGATCTTGGTAGATCACTCAGAGATTCTAGTAATTATATAATACCACTCTGATCCCCTTAATTCTCTGTCATCAAAACCCCCAAGATACTGTTTAATAGGCACAGAGTTTCAGTTTGGAAAGATGGAAAAATTCTCAAGTTGGATAGTGGTGATGTACTTCGAGCCACTTAAAAATGGCTAAAATGGTTAATGTACATTTTGTGACAATAAAAAATAATTTAAGTAAAAAAGAGAACAACAATTAAACAAAAACAAAAACAAAACACACCTCAAAGTTTCCCCACTCCCTAAAGAGTATGTATGAATTTCTTAGCTAGAAGTTAAAGGTGCCTCCCATTACTAATGTCTTACTCTGGCCAGAACCACAAGCCTTATTGCTTTCCTGATCCATTTGTGTGCCCATGTCCACCTGCCTCTAAAATCCTTGAATCGCATTAATTTTCTCTATCTATATTATGATGATTTGACATCTTAAAACCTTTCTAAGGAAAGACTGCTTCTCTGGGGTTGGCTAATTCTTACAGAGGTAGCAAAGAATTCAGCATGTGTTTGACGTGTGAACTAACCAATCTTCTACCTGGCCCTTCCTCCTCAGGAGGCAATAGTTCTCTGCCTTCATCATCCCAGGGCCAAGTGCCAGAGACAACCCTGTAGCCCAAAGCTCACCGAAATCATTCAAAGTAACCAATCATAAGCTATGGCCTGACTTGCCTTCCCTGGAGAAATCTCAATAAAGACCATGGCCCGAGCATTCCTCTCACTCCTGTTTTGGCATCTCATCAAAGACTGACATTCCTCCTGTGGCCCCACATGGCAAACTGTGAGTGTCTCTCCTTACCAGGAGAACTGTGAGTAAGGTTAAACTTCTTTCAAAGCAATGACCTCTCTCTGCAGGCATCAGTCATCTTTACAAATGAAGACCTGGGCACAAAACAGCCCGTCTTCTCCACCTTCCCCCTCACAGCTCCCACCCTCAACTAGTACAGACACAGACCAAAAGAAGACATTCAAGAGAAGATAAATTAAGAGGCTGGTTATGAATAACTGGCAAATAAGGATAATTTTAAGCAATATACAACAGATGCGAAAATACAGTAAGGATTTGATTAGGGTTTTCCTATAACCAAGTCCAATTAACCGAGTAAAACACAGTTATATAAACTCTTCTTTTTTCTACTCATTCATTAATTCAATAAACATTTATTGAGCACTGACTATACAGTAGGCAATATTCTTAGCATTGGAGATACAGCAGGGACCATAGTAAAGGGTTTCAGTTTTGTTCTTTGTATGGGGCTTTGACCAGGAGGCACAGAACGCTATTTTAATTAACTGTGTTTTATAGAATATTGGAGCTGAAAGGACTGTAAAAGAGTCACTATTCTGTATCTATTCTCCCTCCTCTAAACCCCAGCATCTGAGAGTCCAAGAGATGTGCCTTTCCTAGATCACACACCCAACCAGAGAAAAAAATGAAGTCCAATGCCAGGTCCTCTGCTTCCTGCCCCAGAAGAGTATGAAGAACCTGCACCAGATGACAATGATGATAAAATGGTGATGGGCACGAGGATGACATACACATACCTTATCAAAGCAGACGAGATTTATTTGTCCACATACATTGATCCTCTGTGGGCTGATGCAAAAGATGCCTCTCTTCTTCAGCCTCCTCTGGGCATAGATAATGCCCGTGGTCAGGGCAGCAGGCAGAGCAGGAGGCACTGCAATTGTGATGACATCAAGGACTTTCTTCACCACCTCCTCTGGAGGCTCCTGGGACAAAAATCACTCTTCAGCATTAACAGGTAAAGCAGTCCTGAATAGCATGGTGCAGATGGCTTTTTTTCCTTCTTCTTTGTTTGTTTGTTTGTTTGTTTGTTTGTTTTACTTTTTTGGTCAAATTCCCAGAAATGATAAAAGAGGGTCAAAGAGTATGGCTCTCATAATTTTTTCAAAGTCCAATGAAAAAGTTTATAATGCTTCATACTACGACCAGCAGAGAACAATGTACAAATCTGCCATGACATCACCGACATTGGGTATCTAGGTTTTATTTCAAATTCCTTATTTAATAACCAACTACATTATTGGGATAAATAAATTCTCAGATTGAAAATGAAAAAATAGCATAAGGAGAAGTGTACCAGATAAGAGGCATGTTGGTAGCTCAATAAACGGTGTTTTGTCCCTCTGGATCTTATTTTTATGATATTACTTAGTGATCAGTCTCTCATATTGGGGAACTGTGAGTGTATGTGCAGGTTTCAGTGTTCGACTTTGTTTCCCAGGTTTGTAAACCGTGCCTGAGATTAAGGTTAACACACAGAGTGTAAATTATACATAGAAAAGTGTATGTGTGCATGTAGTAAAAGAACAAAAGCAGCTTACCCCGCTGAGCACATAGACGCACAAAGTATAGATCATCCCGATGGTTGCTGTCCCCACAAGGCACAGGAGGAACATGATGGCGTCCCTGTAGAGCTTAAAGTTCATTGGCTTCGGGTAGAGAATGGATCTCACGAGGTCACCTTTTGCAGTGTTGAATCCTGGAGTAACACACACACACTCCACATTCTCAGGATGACATATCCTACTGCTAGTGCTCTTCTAAGCCTCAAAATGGCCTTCGTTTTTCTCTAGAGATATTGAAACAGTGCTTAAGCCCAAGGACTATTAAAGGATAACTGGGAAAAGAGCGGAGTGCTGGAATGGAACTATCTCCCCACACCTATCTCAGAGCCTATTCCTCTCTGATCTTTCTTCTCTCTACATTCAGTTTCAGTGCATTCCAGGGCAAGGAAACCACCGCACTGAGGTCAGAGCACAGCTTTTCCAAGCATATCTTCATTATTTTTTTTTTTTTAGATTTTATTTATTTTAGAGAGAGCGTGCATGAAAGTGGAGTTGCGGCAGAAGGACAGGGACAAGCAGACTTGTGGTGAGTGCCCAGCTCAATGTGGGTCTCGATCTCACTACCTTGAGATCATGACCTGAGCCAAAATTAGGAATTGGATGCTTGACTGACTGAGCCACCCAGGTACCCCCAAGTAGAACATCATTTTGAGGGAATGACTCATGAGCATTCACACACACACACACACACACACACACACACACAACACACACACGTTGCTTGACTTTAAACCATATGACCCACTAAATACCAATGGACTTAATTTCTAATACTTTTCAGTGTCAAGCTTTCAGTTGCTAACCCTGCCTAAGGTTAGAAAGAACTTGGAATTTGGGGTTAAAAGATCTAGGTTCTAGGTCCAGCTCTGTTGGTGCATAGCTGTGTAATTTGTTTTTAAGTCTGCTTGGATTGTGTTGAACTCAGCCTACTTACATACGAAGTTGAAAAAGGCATCTTTACTGTGCTGATTTAATACATGGAAATAGTTTATAAACCACAAAACACATAAATAGTCATTGTTATCGGTATTATTTTTACTAAAAAGGCATATGCCATAGTACAATTCACACTTAAAATAAAAAAATCCATATATATTTGGCTTATTTCCTAAAGATTATTCCTTACTTAATAAATTTAAGGCACTAGACAAATGGAGCAAAAATATTTCATTAAAGTAACAAAATAAAAGAAAAGCTCCTAACTCACCAGTCTGCAGCACCACGGCTTTCACGGTCCCAGAACAGGCTCCCTTGGCTTGGATAATCTCTGTCCCACAGAAGAGGACATGTCGTTTATAGTCTGCTTCACTCTGCGTTTTCCAGGGCTCAGAGCTCTCTGTCTTGGGTAGTGGAGTTTTAGTCACTGGAATACTTTCTCCTATTAAAAAACAAGCATCTCATTTTGTGAGGTAAGGAGCCTTCACTCTTTTAAATCATGCACGCTCTCACTCAGCATGTGGCAGACGTTTGTTACAAGCTTGCCATGGAGGAAGGGACAACCCTAGGTTTTAGGTATACAAGGAGAAAGAGATATGGTTCTTGCTTTTAAGAGATTTATAGTCCAAACAAATAAGTATAATGTATTATAAATATTATAAGTTTTGTAACATCACACATGGATGCTTAAAAAGGCTAGATATAGCTACGTGGGGAATGGCAAGTTGTGCATTCCAGAATGCAGGGTGTTGGGGAGTGAGTGGCTATGAGACCTGTGTAGGAGCCAAAGCAGGGATGGCCTAAGTGCACATATTTAAGTGTTGAAACGGGTTTTGTAGGCATTAGTGGCAGAAGGGGGCTGGGGAGATAGTTCACTGCTTTCTTCAGGAGACTAACATCATATTTGTGTATAAGAGAGAGCAGTCCGTCTGCTGTATGGGAGTGGACTGAAGTCTGGTGAGACTGTAGGCTGGACATCCAGTTGGACAGAATGAGGTCTGAACTACGGCAGTTGGCAGTGGGAGCAGAGAGAAAGTGCTGGATTTGAGAAATAAAGAGGTAAGAAGTTATGAAATTTAAAGAGTTCTTTTTATCTTGGCAGGTCATAGGGACAGAGAAATTCAAAATGGCGTCCTGGTTTCCAGCTTGGGAAAAATGAGCAGAGGGTAAGTTTTGTTGTCAACACAGGGATTATAGGAGGAAGGAAGAATTGCCTTTAGTCACCATGAGTTGGAGTCACCTTGTGGAATGGCTCTGCTGAGATGTCTTGCATTTATTAGTTTGGGTCTGGACTTCAGGGGAGAGGCCAGAGACATTTAGTCAGATTCCCCACCTAACAGACTATGATTAAAGCTATGGGAGAGATGAGATTACTTAGGGACCATGTGTGAGGACAGAAGAGGATAGGGCTAGGACATAGCTCTGAGCAACACCATCAATGAAGAGTACAGGGGAAAAGGAGTGGCACAGGATGCTGGATAGTGTCATCAGTGGTAGAAGAACTTGGAGAGAAGGCACAATCTTGGAAAGTTAGGGAGAAGAGTTCACCAAAGGAAGAGATGGTCAGAATGGTCAAAAGCAGCAGAGAGGTCCTTAAGACAAATCCGCAGAATCCTTTGGATTTGGCAATTGGGACATGGGTGACTTTTACCAGTGCAGTGGGGACAGATTGGGGCAGGTTGAAGTGTTAGTACAAGGTGGTGAATGAAGTTATGGAAATAATTAGGGACCGTTCTGAGAAACAAAACTTATAAAGCCTACCACTGGTCTTTGCAGAGTAGGCAGTACAAAGTCAGATATACACGCTGCACTTGTGCAAGAAATGGTCCTTAGCACTGCAAAAGTCCCAGTACTAAGAGATTTTTAAAAATCTACATAGTCCTTATAGGAAGAAACCTGGCATGCCACACATTTAAAAAGTTTTTTGGTAAAGTTAATAGAAGAAAAATATGTGTTCTTTTCTCTATTTCATGCCTTCCTGGGCTGCCCAGGGGAAATGGATCCAATTTGGGCTTTCATGGGAACCATAGTAAGTCAATGTGTCTTCTTGGCCCCCTGGTCCATCTGTGAAAAAGACTTTATGATTCTTCTTTATCTTACAGAAATGTTAGCAAACATCTCCTCAAAGGTATGCGTGAGAACTCAAAGCACTGTGACCTTGAACAAGTCACTTCGCCTTTCTGGACCTCAGCTTCCATATCCATGAGACGTAGTGACCTCTCAGGTCCCTCCCAGCTCTAGCATGTTATTTTAAAATGAAATACGGTTAGTCCAAAATTCTTAGTGTGTATTTTCATGGCAGCAGATGCCAAATCCTGTGTCATGAACTTCTTGACATGTTCAAGCCAAGCCTAAAAGAGCTTGGACTTGACCATCTGGGTTTCAGAATGTCATCAACAGCTCTCATGTCCTCCAAATTTATTTGAAGATATATTTTATATGAAAACACTAAACATAAAAGTCATGGTTGATTCTGAAATGTCTAATGATCTCTACAGCCTTTAAAATAAAATGACAGGGTTGCAATATTCTTTGTTCAAGAAGAAAATGCTAAGCACTCAGAAAGTTACAACTGTATCAAACTTAGCACATAGAAAGCAGCTTCAGTCTGAACCCTCAGAACCATCCAGAGCAGGACAGTTAAGTAAGAATTCACTGTGAGAAGGTGCCACAGCAGCCCCATCCTCCGCCACTATTGCTCAGATAGAGGAGGAAGCTGGGAGAGCTTGCAGAGGCTGTAAGTCATGAGAGAGAACCACACCTGTCAGCATGCCTTCATCTACCACACAGCTGCCGTCAATCAGGATGGCATCACATGGCATTTGCACTTTGTTCCCCGTCAAAACTAATAGATCTCCAGGTACCAGGAAGCGTGATTCCAGCTCTTGGACTCCAGCTGAAAGTGTGAGATGGCAGAGTCAAGTCAGATTCTTTTTTTTTCCCACAAAAACATAATCTAACAACTCCCTTAATTAAACATCAATGAAAAAACAACTGGGACATTTTTAAAAAGGAAGCTGTTCTTCAACATTGATTCAAAATCTGGAAACAATAAGGAAAAAAGTAATAAATTGCATGAAATAAAAACCTTTGTGTGGTGAAACAATAAATAACTAAGCAGAGAAAAATACTAAAGACAAATTCAGAAAATATGATTGAGACTTATATTACATTATATTACAAAAGATTAATATTGTTGATATATAAAGAACTCCTGAAGAAAAGAGAGAGATGTATAGCAAATGACTATAGCAAAATTGCTAGAGATGTTAGCATTTTACATGTGTGCACACACACACAATGCAAGGGGCATGTCTGCTTCCTTCTCTCTCTCTGCCTGCCTCTCTGCCTGCTTGTGATCTCTCTCTGTCAAATAAATAAATAAAATCTTTAAAAAAAAAAAAAACATTTGAAGAGATCTCCTTCTTATTCATAACTTAAAAATTGAATGTACCTTCCTGCCTGCCTGCCTTCCTGTCTGCTTTCTTGTAGTTCTTTCCTTCCTTACTCAGTCCCAAAGCTATAGACATTAAACAAGCTAGGCATCCTTGCAGAAAGCTGGGGATGTGGTTGGCAGCCTGCTGCAGGTGTTGGAGACTAACCAGGATGGACAAGTGTTTACCTGGTGTGGGGCATGTTGTCAGAGCCCAAGGAGGGAGAGAAGGGCCCCAATGGTGGCAGTGGCCTGGTGTGAGCTGTTGGAGTCCAAGCAGTGAAAAAGGTGTCTACATGGAAGTGGGGGAGAGCATCAGTAATGACAGATGATGGGTTACACACAGCAGGGATTGATAGAATGAGTAGATACAATGAGGCTAATAAGAGCCAGGTTTCTTATGAAGAAAGGAAGTTACAAATACAGATGGAAATAAAACCAGACTGAACACCGTGGTATTGGATTAGAATTGGAGACAACAATGTAAACTGATGGTTTTCAATAGACAATAGATAAAAAAATAAAATAGATATAAATGAATATGTATAATACATATATAATATGTTTGCTTGTCTTTTTTATACATATATTCGCTACTTCTGTTCTCTGAGAGGGACTAGGAGTAATGAAATTCCAATAATGATGTGCATATCTAGTGCCCAAATTTTGGTTTCTAAATTCTATTCCTCCCCACCCCCCGCAAAAAAAAAATTAGCGTTTCTTAAGGAAATGGCTGACTACAAAGCTGTCCCCCCCCAAAAAAAAAAAATCATACAAGCTGGAACATTTTATTGCACCATTAAGTAAAAAAGTGCTCAAAGCAAGATGGAGGCAGATAGAAAAAACATCAAAGCCAGCTTAACAGGCTCTCATTGCCCAAATCTGAAATGATTTGAACATCAAGTAAATAATGACAAATGAACTATAACCCATAAAACAAAATAGGAATTCATGAGTCCATATGACTTAAGTAAACGGTAAATAAATGGGGAGAAAAGATGTAATTAGAAAATCATGATTTGGCAACTATCAAAGTAATAATTCAGCTAAGAAATGGCAATGGATACAACTAGTGGGTAAATTTAATGAGGATGGCTTGTTTATATAGTCCCAAGTATCTCTCAACAAAGCAACTATTAATTACAAAGGACAAAAGAGTAAATTTACAATGGAGAAACCTGGAAGATACTATTTAATTAAGTGATCCAAATTAACATCATTAGTAATGGGACAAATTTAAATTATGTACCACCTGAGAGGAAATGATGAGGACATGATATCACCTCTATGATATTCCAGCCCAAAGTGCATAACCTGAATTTAACTATGAGGAAACATCAGACAAATCCAAATTGAGAGACATTTCACAAAATAACCAGAGTCAAAGAAGTCAAGATCATGAAGTCAAGGAAAGATTGAAGATTAAAGAGATGTGTCAAACAATATTTCTGTATAATTCCAAATCCTCTCCTATAAAGAACATTATTAAGACCACTGGAAAAACTTGGATGGGGTGTGAGAACCAGTTGCTATTAACATGTCAATATTAACTTCCTGATGTTAATGGCTGCACTGTCATTTATGTAGAAGAATGTCCTTGTCTTTGAGAAATACACACTACAATAAGTAGGAGTCATAGAGCCATATGTTGGCAACTTACTCTCAAATGGCTCAGGGAAAACGTTATTTGAACTATTTTTGCAACTTTTCTGTAAGTTTTAAGTTATTTCCTAAGAAAAAGAAAAAAAATAGATACTACATCTAACATTGCCCACCTAGCTAATTAGAAAAAGGTAAAAGTTTGCCAGCATATTCTGTCAACAAGTCTATGAGGAAACACACATTTCTGGCACAAATGCAAGCTGGTACAATCTCCATGGAAAGAAATTTGGCTAGATGTATCTAGCAAAAGAACATACATGCATTTATTCTTTAACTCAGCAATTTCAGTTCTCAAAATCAATGCCAAAGATAGACCGGTGGAAATAAGAAAAGGCAAATATATGCACAAGTCCTTTGATTACAGCACTATCTTTAAAGTAAAAAACTAAAAAATAAAATAAAATCCTTCAATAGAGAACTGATTGAATAAACAATGATTTACCCATACACGAGAGTACTAGAAAGCTGAAATAATGAGCAAAAAAAAAAAAAAGTTATATATTCTACTATGAAAGAATCTCCAAGAGACATATTTAAGTATGTAAATACACCTGAAACTAATATAATATTGTACATCAACTATGTTTCAATATTCTTAAAAAGCAGGTAAAGCAAACATGCCAGCAAATGTGAGCTAAACCTGTATGGTATAACCCTGTTATCCAAGCAGCAGTGTAAATATATACACTATTTTGTATATAGACTATACAGAAATGGATATTATATATAATTTCTTTGTATCTTTTCAATGTAAGAATAAATCAAAAACAAAAAAAATTATTCTTACAGAGACAGTGAGTGCACAGGTAGAGAAAAGAGGGATAGGAGTCAGACTTCCTGAATGTTTTGACTTACAGATTTAACTTTTGAACCATGTAGATATTTGATATGATATCTGGTTTTTTTTTAAGATTTTATTTATTTATTTGACAGAGAGAGATTACAAGTAGGCAGAGAGGCAGGCAGAGAGAGAGGGGGAAGCAGTCTCTCCACTGAGCAGAGAGCCAGATGCGGGGCTTGATCCCAGGACCCTGAGATTATGGCCTGAGCCGAAGGCAGAGGTTTAACCCACTGAGCCACCCCAGTGCCCCTGATATAATATCTATTTTATTATTTGATATATTATTTGATATTTGATACATTATTTGATATGCTATCTATATTATTTTATATTTTATTTTGATATTTTATATAATTTATATAGTTAATATATAATTTTATTAAATCTATGATTATATATTTTATATAATATATATTTGTGTATAATACCCACATAAGCTAATACAAAAATATATTTGAAAAGTTAACACTAAAAATCTAAAGCAAAATGAATGAGATAAACCTATTGAGTTGCTGATATAATCAATCATACAGAGAAGAACCATTTCAAGCAACTTTTAAACATAAGTGTTTTTTTAAACATAAAATTTGTACATTTCATATAATATATCACAAACAGAGGAAAAGAAAAACTCCAACAAAATCTCAAATTGTTTTTAGGAATTATATTCTTTCCAGGTGTTTTGGCTTTCAACTCTGAAATTACTATGTATGAGGTATAGAGAAAATGAGTAATTTGTTGCTGTCATTGAGAATTGCAACTTCTGAGATAAAGGAGAGACTAAAGTGAAATCAACAAAGTTAAGTAAAAAGCCCGCAGTTCTAAACTTGAATTAGAAATGTCAGAAGATGGGGGTCCTGCGTGACTATCGGTTAAGTATCCAACTCTTGATTACGACTCAGGTCATGCTCTCAAGGTTGCAAGATTGAGCCCCGTGTCAGGCTCTGGACTGGGCATGGAGCTTGCTTAAGATTTTCTCTCCCTCTGCCACTCCCCCTACTCTTTCTTTCTCCTCTAAAAAGAAATGTCAGAAGACTAAATCTGTCTTCTGAAAAGGCCAAGCAATAGTGACTAACACCATAGTGAGCGCTCTGGTTGAGGTCTATAATAATATATAAGAGCTCTTTGGAAAAAAGGATGTGTCCAGATTTGGAACAGGAATTGTCCAAGGTAAGTTTGGAATATCCTATCATATCAGAAAGCAACAAAACTTTTAAAGGCTACTGGGGTCATAGCAGAAGAATTCAGAAGCCAACCTGAGGAGGCACTCAAAAGCCAAAGATGAGAAAATTCGAGCACAGTAAGAATAAAAATTGCCATGAATGGAAATGTGTCGACCCATATGATCACATAATGACACTAAAAAATCCTTTAAGTAATGCTAGAGGATCAACCCATTATTCTGAAAACTGGTACATAAAAGGAAACAATCAAACATTAATCTTGTCTTTCTTAAACAAACTGAAACTCAGGGTAATGAAATAGTTGAGGAGAGTGTTTTTCTTTATATCAATATTCCACTTAGTATGTGAAAATCATATGATAGAAGTAGGAATTTCAAACTCTTAATGAAATAGTTAATCTAAGTCATAAACACTTATGTAGGCTAACATCACAAAAAGAGGATAATCAGTATGTATCTCTCATTGGAACTATGAAATATCAGCTATGAAATATTCTTGTCAAAGACTCAAGCCTCTAACAACCAATTACAGGAAGTGTAGACCACAGAAAATCATGTTAAATAATTTTATGAATATGTAACCAATATAATCTAAACTGTAGAACCCCTAGGATGAACTATTTGCTTTCCTCAATAAAAAATTTGTGAGGAAAAAAGTAAGATATAAAGGAAGAATGTGTAGAGTTCAAAGAAACTAGAGACTTATCAACTAATAGCAAGATGTGGTCTTTATTTGAATATTATTTGAAAATATATGCATGTATAAACACACACTTGTGGTTCAATTGGGAAAATTTCAACTCTTCTATGTAATTGATTTTTTTAAATTATGGAATTATTTTAGGTTTTTTAGGTAAAAAAATTAAAAAGGAATCTTTATATTTTACATATACACTGCATTTTTTTCACATTAAATTACATGATACCTGGGATAATTCAAAAATAATCCAGAGAGAGGGATGTAAAAGATTCAGTGTGTTATGATTGTTGAGTCTAAGTGATCGCTACATGGGATTTCATTATCATATTCTTCCCGTTGTTGTATGTATGCAAAACATTTCATCACAAAAGGTTAAACAAGAAAATGATCAGGGTGTTTTTAAAAGGGGAAGTTTTACTTCAGCCACAAAAAGGAGCAGATCTATCTTCCCATCCGAAACGAATGTGATATACATATATTCATATATGTATCAATTCATATATGTGTCGATATTCATATACAAAATATATGAAACAGTGGTTTTAAATACCTAACATAAACAACAAAAGACAGGAAACAAGTGAAGGTGCCCTACAATTGCTCAGTTTACTGTCTTTAGAGAGTTCCTAGGCCATTGTGCAGGAAGGGGGAACCCAGACAAAATCCAGAGGTCTCCCTGACTTCAGAATATAGACATGACAGTCTATAGAGACTAATCATCACATGCATTTGAAGAAGCTACTAGCAAATGAACAATTGGACATATACCTTTTGAACTACCACTCACGATAGCATCAAAATCATGAAATATTTAGGAATGCATCTTAGAATGTGTAAGACCCACACACCAAACACTGCAAAACATCGCTGAGAGAAATAACCAGATTAACAAAGATTGAAAAATGGAGACATATACCATATCCATAAGACAGAAGACCCAAATTTATTAACATATCCATTTTTCACAAATTAATCTATAGGTTCAACACAATCCTAATTAAAATTTCATCATGTTTTTTTCTTGTTAGAAATTGACAGTTTGATTCTAACTCAAAGGTTCCAATATCAACAAAGCAACACTGAAAAGAACAAAGCTAAAGGACTAACATTATCCTATTTAAAGACTATTTTTTTTCTTCATTCACCCCTCCTTTATTTTTTTTAAACTTTATTTTAGTTTTTCAGTGTTCCAAGATTCATCATTTATGCATAACTAATTATAAAGCCATTTGATGGCATTGGTATAAAGACAAGCAGATAGATGATTAGAACAGAACAGGGAGTCCAGAAACAGATTCATCTGTGTATGAGCAATATTTGACCAAGATGCAAAGACAACCCAGTGGAGAAAGGACAGTCCTTTCAACAAATTGTATTGAAATATTTGAATGTCTATTTGCAAAGAATGAACTTCAATTTAAAAAAAACGCGAAATGCAATATAGATCTAAATGTGAAAGCTAAAACTGAATATTTTAAAAAACAATGTAGTTTTTGTTTTGTGTTTGTCACTATTAATCTCTAAGGGAGACTGCCCATCTATCATGAGTTTAACATTATTTGATAAGATTGACCATATAAATTATGAGTTCCCAACAGTTGTCTCTTCCTCAGTGTACATTTAAGACCTCAGATGAAGTTTTTTATGGCCATTAATAGGAAAGAATCCTAAACACTTCGTGGTATTAGATCCTGGCTTAAAAGAGTCCCAGAATGACTGTGGAGAAGACCATCATCATTCTCCTTCACAGTGGGCAGAACGCCATCTATTACATTAAGTTTCCTATCATGCCTGAAAAGAAAGATACCTAGAAGACCAGATCTATGCTAATTTATAATAGGGAGCAAAGAATTGTTCTGAAAGATTGCAAGTTTATTTGTCCATTAGAAGGACATTATTATGTCCATCATGATGGATATATTATGTCCATCATTATTATCATTAATGATGTCTAGTCTGGAGAAGGCCTTTTATACCTGGAGAAAACAAAACAAAACAAAACAATACACTCATGGCTATCAGCTAACCACCAAGGACTTCACCAATAGTCTCATGAAAGGAATAGGGTATTCATGAGTTCAAAAACATGTTCTTCTATTCACCAAAGCTAACTTGGTTATAAACCTTGCTAAGTATCCAAATTTCCAGGAGCAACCACAAAATTTTAGCAGCCATAAGTAAATAAACCTAAGCAAACAGCCTGGGTTTTGCTACCAACTGTTAAACTGGCAACACTTGATTTGATCTGAGTGTGTATTTCTCTCTCTCTCTCTCTCTCTCTCACTCTCTCTCTTTCTCATATGCAGGACATTTTCCTTTTGTAAAGAACCCCATTTCGTGGAGTTCTGAGATAAAGTGTGAGAGGGGGCATCACTCTATATTTTATGTAACATTTTGATCCTGGAACCCAAATCATTTCTGCTTGGGCTACAAGTTTTATAGATTTTTGTTTGCTACTTTGTGTTATAGGAAAATATCTGTTGCAGTTGTTAATTATGGCCCCCTTTCCTGGGAACCAGATAGATATGTTCATAGGGTTGGAAAAAGAAAAACTAGAATTATATCCACCAGCCCGTTCTCATAATTACTATCCCATTTTGAAAAATGTCGATCGTTTCTTGATAAAATGCATTGTTCAGATCCTTTAGGAAAATTTTCTTCTTTGTACTCCCTACCCTCCTATGCAACAAAGTTGTTAAATACTGTTAAATCTGTTCAATCTACTCTAAACTTTAACAAATTTCCCAGATGTGTAGAATTTCCAAGCAGGGCTCCAGCTTGTAACTCATATTGAGAATTTGATGAACTTATTCTAGAAAGAAAATAACTCATATTTTCCTATTGTATTGTTATAAAAATGTATTTTTGAATCTCAAAAATTACCTCACCTCAATTTATTGAATAGATATTCATTAAAAACTTACATATGAAACACTTTACATTAGGACACCACAGAAAGCTTAATAACCTTGGGTTAGTCAAAGGGGTCTTAGATATAATGCAAAAAGCAAGGTCCACAAAAGGAAAATTTGATAAACTGTACTTTAACAGAAGTAGAATATCCACCCTTTGGGAGACACTGTAAAGAAAATGGAAACGATAAGTCATAGAGTGAGAGAAGATCTTTACAAATCGTATTTCTGATAAAGGCTTTGGATTCAGAATATAGAAAGAACTTCTTCTCGAAAGCTAATTAGAGAAAACAACATAATAAGCAAAAGATTTGAACAGATATTTCACCAAGAAGATATATAAGAAGAAAATAAGCACTTGAAAAGATGGTCAGTGCCATTAGTCATTAGGGAAATGCAAATTAAAACTACAATGAGATACCACTACAAATCTGTTAAAATGGCTAAAATTTTAAAAAATGACCATACCAAGTATAGACAAGAATGTGGAGGCCCTACAATTCTCATACACTGCCAGTAAGAATGCAAAATGGTACAAACACTTTGGGAAACAGTTGGGCAGTTTCTTAAAAAGTTAAACATTTACCTGCCCATATGACCCAGCCATTCCACAATTCTGTATTTTCCCATACAAAATGAAAGTGTATGTCCATGCAAAGAATTGAACTAAAATTTTCATTGAGACATCATTTGTAATACTCTAATACTAGGAACAATTCAAATTTCCCATCAGTAGGTGAATGGAAATACAAACCAATCTATCCATACACAGGGGTTCGCCTCAGGAATAAAAAAGGAATAAATTATTGACATATTTAACAAAAGGACACATTTTATTTATTTTTTTTAAGAACAAAAGGACACATTTTAAAATAATTATGAATTTGATCCTTGTAAAATTACCCCAAAATATGTTATAAAAGACATAAAAATGCCTACTGAATAATACCATTTATATACAGTTCTAAACATGCAAAATAATTGACTAAGGATGGGGATGGGGAGAGAGAGAGGTTGAGAAGAGGGATTACAAACAGGTACAAGGCAACCTTTGGGAGCAATGGATAGTCATTATTATTGTGGTGATAGTTTCATGGATAGTTACACAGATGTACATAAGTTAAAATCTATCAAATGGTATATTTTAAATATGCTCAGTTAATTATATGTCAACTTTATCTCAATAGAGTTTTTTTAATGTTTATTTTATTTTTATTTTTTTAAATTTACTTGACAGAGATCACAAGTAGACAGAGAGGCAGTCAGAGAGAGAGGAGGAAGCAGGTCCTCACCGAGCAGAGAGCCTGATGTGGGGCTCCATCCCAGGACCCTGAGATCATGACCTGAGCTGAAGGCAGAGGATTTAACCCATTGAGCCACCAAGACGCCCCAGTAAATTTTTTTTTTTAAGGCAGAAATGCCTCAAGCACTTTATTCCGTTACGTAAATGTACAGAAAGAAAATGCATATGAAGATGAGAGTAGTAGAAACAGAGATAAAAATTTAAATCCTGTTTTGATTCATATGAACACACACAGATCTAAATTAATGAGACTTACCTTTTCTCCGACATACAGAGACTGTAATACTATTATGTGACTCAACTAGGCGGTGAAGTTTTACAGATTGCTGAAAGAGAGGAACGGAAAATAGGAAAAGCCTTATTTATTTGAAGACACATCCAAAGTATTAATTCAGTAAAGCATTGGTCTCTTTAAAGATAGAACACTGTCTTGTGCCTGACTGAATATGCTGGCTAAAAATGAAGGACTAAGTAGCCTATCAGTCAACAGAAAAGTCATCCAGCTTGCTGTCCTGCTTACCAACAATAAGAAGTATGTGTTCTTTGGTAGAAAGGAATTTCCCAGCCTGCTTGGTTCACTCAAAGTCGTTTTTGATATCCATAAATTTGTCTTTAGTTCTTTCAGTTGAGAACATCAAGAACTTTAATCATTCAAGATATGTGTTTATACCTAAATAGCTTCAAGAACTAAGCATTATTTCAGGCTTGAGTTATCCCACATCAGAGTTCCTAATCTATAACTTTATAAAGAGTTTGGTGGTGCCTGCTATTTCCTCATAGTATATGTTGTATTAATATATGAAATACATAGGACACTGAGAGTGAATCCATAACAAGATAGAAAAGAAAGATATAATAAGATTATATTAGATTTCACATTAATTAAGAAACTGTTGTGTAAAAGAACTACCTGCTTCTAGGAGTTAAAACTCCTAATCATTTAGTGTATTCAATTTTTTATTCTGACTTTGCTATTTAAGACACCCCCTAAATCTCTGACATCAAACCATTTACAGATCTGACTAATATGTCCTAAGAATGATCAGTAGAATAATATAAGGTGAAAGATAGCATGTTCCATTGTTAACTTATTCTTTTATTCATTTTTGCATTCACGCAACTTTATTAAACAACCTTGATGTGCCAGGGACTATGCTAAGAGGTGGAGATGCAATGGTTAAAAAAGAAAAGAAGGATATGATTCTTACCAGCAAGGAACTTACAACCCACCGGGAAAAATATTTTTAATCAAATAATCACAAACATAAAGGTATCATTACAATCAGAAATAAGGGGGGGAAATGTGCTTTTGGAGCATATATAGCCAATGGAAGCAGTAAAAATGTTCCCGAAAAAAGTGGCTTTGAATCAAATAGATTGTTGAATCTCTGAATGTCAAACTCAAAAGAAATATTTGGATTTGAAATATTTATAAATTTAAAAGTCACTTTAGAATTCATTGGTATACAGTTACAAGAATAATGAAGAATCTCTTAGTATAGTCACGTGAAAAGGCCAACAAGACATAGTGTTAGTAGAAGCAATAATAAAACTGGGTAGGAAATGATATAATGATGCTACCTGATGCTAATATAATGATGCTATAGTTTGCATATTATTTTGATGTTGAGACACTCTTCCCCAAGGAAAAGCCAGGTAGAAGAGGAGGAACTATAAAAAGAGACTGAGAAAAAGAACTACTAGAGAGGATGACAGTGTGTGTCTCTGAAGCCTAAGGGAAAGAGCGTTTCAGAAAGAAGCAATGGAGCAGTTAACTGTCAAATGCAAGGGAGAGGGTTAGCGAAAGCTGCAATGCGAAAAAAAAAAAAAAATGTCCACTGTGGGAGGGGGACTATAAAATCAGCAAACAAAAGACTGACAATCCAATAAAAATTAATGGAGGACATGAATACAGTTCACAGTGAAAAAATACAAACAGCTTAGGACATGACCAAGTGCTCCAATCATAATGGAAACATGCTGTTAAAGTTATGGGATTCTATTTTCACTTATATTGGCAAAGATAAGGAAAACCAACACCCATCTACTATTGGGAGGAGTGTAAATTAGTATTCCTTGTTTAAGAGGCATTTTGACCACATCTATTCAAATAATATATCTAGTTTATAATTATAATTTCAAGTATAGAAATTTTATATCTCCATACAAGTCATATATAAGGAGACAATATGCCTGTTATATACATAACTACATGTAATATAAATTATGCATATTCATAATTTATATATATTTATAAACACACATATATGTGGAGGTGTAGACAGGTATATGTGCAAGAATTGTCATTATTTTAATAGCAAAAAACCAGAAACGATCTAAATATCCAACAACATAACTGGTTTAAAAATTATGCTACATCTAGAGAAAACACATTTGTGCAGATTTGGGATGATATTTAAGATATATTGGGTGAAAAACGCAAGTGCAGAACAGTGTGCATAGTTTATTTCTATTTGTGTGAAACAAATTAGTGTACATGTGTTTAATACTGCTAAACATTATAGAACATTTGGACCCAGTGGATGCCTTCAGAAAGGGGATCTGGATACTGGGACAACCAAGGTTGGAGGGATATTTATTTTTTATTTACATTGTATTGTCCTATTTGAGTCTTTTAAAAATTATGTCCCTGTATTACCCCTCCTACTAAGAAAAAAATAACTAGTTTAAAAAAGGAATTAAAAAAAAAATTTAGGGATGCCTGGGTGGCTCAGTGGGTTAAGGCCTCTGCCTTCAGCTCAGGTCATGATCTCGGGGTCCTGGGATCGAGCCCCACATCGGGCTCTCTGCTCCTCAGAGAGCCTGCTTCCTCCTCTCTCTCTGCCTACTTGTGGCATTTATTTATTTTAAATAAATAAAATCTTTAAAAAACAAATTTAAAGCTACCTATGGCATTAGGATTATAGTGGTGACCTTAACAAGAGTTTTTTTTAATGGAGTCGCAAAAGTGAAAATCAGGTCAGTATAGCAAAAAGTGAGAGGGAGATCAGTAAGTCATGAGAGCATGCACAAAGAAGTTTTCCTACAAAAGGAAAAAGAGAGGCTGAGTAGTAGCTAAACGTAGAAGATTTATCAAGAGAGGGGATTGTTACTTCCCTTGAGCATGTTTAATGCTGATAGAAAGGCCATTGGGGGAGTGATTGAGGAGGTCATTCAGTGACCACGTAAGTACCCTAAGCAGATGGAAAAGGATGCTATTGCAAGCATAGGCAGAGGGCCCTTTCTCCTCTGTAATAAGAGGGCAGGGCAGAAGGGAGGCAGAGACAGGGTCATTTGGGAGTTGGTGGGTGGGGAGTTGAGCAAATTCCTATCTTATAGTTTCTATCTTCTTTGTGGAACAAGAGGGGCTATTATCTACTGAATTAGAGGAGTGGAATAAGAGTAATTAGGCATCTCATAAAAAGTGTGGAGAGTTTGGTTTGAAACCTTACTTTTGAGAATGGGAGACTGTGATCAACCAATCTCTTCTACATGACTTTTTCCCAAAAGCACTTAGACCCCTTGATGTGGGCATAAAGACAAGTATTGGACTCAGGCTTTAATGAATAAGTACCATCCAAACAAAATGGGAAAAAGAGTCATTATTAAATAGACTCTTCCACCTTCCACCCTCTCCCACCACCTTCAGGATCTAACAGTGTTATCTGCATATATTTTTTCACTTATTCACAATTCATAGAATTTGTATTTTCTAGCTGATCAGCCTGAGTAAACTAAAGAGGGAAAAACATAACTTGGAAGGCTAGGAATTGGGATGTGAGAGAAGGAAAAGGAATAACATTATTTGGCATAAGTACTTGTGTTAGATATTCACAAACCTGGTCTCATTTATTGTAGAGTTGGCAATAACTATTTCCTGATTCTTCTTTCTAACAAAATTTCAATAAAGTTCCTACTGATCCCTTTCTGTGGCCACAAGATTGGTGGGAAAAACTCACCTCTCTGAGATCATAGACCGTCAAAGCTATGGACATGATGGACATAATTATGATGGCAAAAGCATATTCCTTATAGTCTTCACTAAACCACAAACAGACACTGAAGAGTTGAAATATGTAAAATGGATTTAAAACCTGTTGGCAGGAAAACAGGAAGACAAAAGTAATAATTAGTCTTCACATTAGCTATTCATTGACTTGTTTGCTTTCATAAATCACCCTATACAATATTCTCATTCTTATTACATTTATTCAGCAATTATCATATGCCAGACACTGTACTAAGCAACTTTACTTGAATTTTCTCTTTTAATTTCCATAATTACCTTATTACCCAGAAGCTATTACTTATCACCATTGAAAAGGCGGAAAAGCTGAGTCTCCCAGACCTTGACAAACTTGCTCAAGGTCACGCAGCTGTAATAGCCACAGATTAGGGCTTGAACCCAGGCAATCCGGCCCTGGAGCCCTTACTTTTAATCACTGTTAACTTTATCATTTACAAAGTAGTGTCTCATGGATCCTCATACTGACCATCGCAAGGGTGTTGGGTGTGAATATTTCCAGGTCCTGTTTACATGTACTGGCCATAAGAAGGCTGAAATTAAGACTCCAGGTTTACAAAGTTAAAATGTTCTCAAGTCTGTTGTTCTTTCTTATGACACACCATCTACGATCTTCAAAGCCATCAAAATACCTTAGATTAATGGCTAAGTTGAAGACCACAATTGCTCATAAGTAGAGAGCCAAGCTGAAAGTGGGAAACTTGTCACTGAATATCTAGAACACTGTAGAGAAAGGAGAGGTTAACTCCAACAGTCGTTAGCTTGTTTTGGTTTAAGACTTTTTGTGCCCTTACTCCCCAATACTTTCTAGTTTCTTTCTATTTGTTTAGGATGGGAACATTATTCCTTGACTCTGGTTAGGGAAGGAACACACAGAAACATTTCCTTTCAGTTTCTTTTGCTTCCTTCCATTCCTGAAAGAAGACTTGCTAGAAATATTCAGAAAGTACCTTGAATTTAGTATGTTTTTTTAATAAAGGAAGTAGCGAAGTACAAGAAAAGACCCAGAGTACAGCTGTACAGTTATAGTTTCATAATAATCATGGCTAAATGAAAAATAAGTCCAGTAGTAGAGTCAAAGAGGAAAAATTCAACTCATTAAATGATGGTTAAGTCCTTTTTTCCTCCCACATACACATTGAGATGGAGAAAACTAGTAAGTCCAAGCAGATGTTTTTCTTCCTACAATTCTAGATATTGAGGAAATTGTATATTGTGCTCATAAGAAAAGTTCTGAGTTTTTTAAATTTTTAATTATTATTTCAGTTTCACAAATTTGAGACAGACTAAGAAACATAGGATTAAAAAGGAAAGAAAGAGAAGAAATGTATGTTTATCCAGTTATAAAAGGATAAGTGGATACATCAGCATATCTTATACTGTATCAGGCAACATGTACAAAAGATGGTCTCTGAGAAATAGAGTAGAAGAGAGATATGAAGAAACTATACCTTGTATTTTTTTTAAATATCCCAAATTACAGTTATGTATTGACAAGTAGCATTCCTGATCTTTTAACTAGAACTGAATTCCTTTATTCTCCAGCCAGGATGAAGAGAAAGTAATGATTACCTCCTTGACGAGTAGTTTCCAAATTGGTGTGATTTCAACATCAATAGTATTAGGCCCACATATTAACCTCCTACAGAGAGAGATCATAGATCAGTTAGTTATTAATAATTAAAATGAAACCCACTTTTTACTTGTTCACAAAAAGTTCTTTTCACTCTCTTACAATCAACAAAAACCCTCCTTGTTACATAATGTCCCCATCCTTTTCAAAATAACTGAGGAAGGGGAGAGTCCCCAAGCCCAAAAACAATAAACTTGATCTTTTTGCATCTGTTGAATTGACTCTTCCTCAGGTCTAAATATTTCCCTGATGGCAATTTGGGTATTTAATTTAGCCATTGCCTCATTAACGTAGTTTCGAGATTGGCACTCTCTCAACTCTGTCCCCAACTTTGGCTCTGTGGATGTGGGATGGAGAGATAATTACAAGAAAATCGTTTTACCTTCCTACACTTGTTCAGCTGTGGAAAGCTGCAGAATTTGTTTTAAGAAAAGATGTTGGGGACATTAGGCTGCCGGCAAGATAGCAGAGGAGTAGGAGAACTAAAAAGAGCAGGAATTCTAGGAACAGAAAATTGAGCACTTTCTGGAAGGTAGGACACGTGGAGAAGTGAATCCAAAGCAACATACAGGGGGAGGGCCTGCTCCTGGGGAGTGAGAGAGCAGCAGAGCACAAAATCAGAACTTTTAGAAGTCTGCTTCCCTGAAGGACATCCCTCCAGAAGCTAAGCAGGGAGTGGAGCCCTCGTGGGGACAATATGGTCTCAGAACCCTCAGGGTCACAGAGAGACTGGGGGTGTCTGAGTGTGGCAGAGCATTTTGAAAAAATGCTATTAATGAGGTGCTATAAAAAATGGAGGCTCTTACTGCTAGGATAAATGAGGTAGAAGAGAGAATTAGTGATATAGAAGACCAAATAATAGAGAATAAAGAAGCTGAGCAAAAGAGAGACAAACAACCACTGGACCATAGGAGGGGAATTCAAGAGATAAGTGATACCATTAGACAAAACAATATTAGAATAATTGGGATTCCAGAAGAAGAAGAAAGAGAGGGGCAAAAAGTATATTGGAGCAAATTATAGCAGAGAATTTTGCTAATTTGGCAAAGGGAACAAGCATCAGAATCCAGAAGGCACAGAGAATGCCCCCTCAAAATCCATAAAAATATATCCACACCCCATCATCTAAAAGTGAAACTTACAAGTCTCAGTGACAAAGAGAAAATCCTGAAAGCAGCTCAGGACAAGAGGTCTATAACATAAAATAGTGGAATTATTAGATTGGTAGCAGACCTATCCACAGAGACCTGGCAGGTCAGAAAGGACTGGCATGATATATTCAGAGCACTAAATGAGAAAAATATGCAGCCAAGAATACTATATCCAGCTAGGCTATTGTTGAAAATAGAAGGAGAGATAAAAAGCTTTCAGGACAAACAAAAATTAAAAGAATTTGCAAACACCAAACCAGCCCTACAGGAAATATTGAAAGGCATCCTCCAAGCAAAAAAGAGAGCCTAAAAGTAACAGGTCAGAAAGGAACAGAGACAATATACAGTAACAGTCACCTTACAGGCAATACAATGGCACTAAATTCATATCTTTTAATAGTTACCCTGAATGTAAATGAGCTAAATGCCACAATCAAAAGGCACAGGCTATCAGAATGGATAAAAAAACAAGAACCATCAATATTCAATTTACAAGAAACTCATTTTAGTCCCAAAGACACCTTCAGATTTAAAGTGAGGGGGGTGGAAAACAATTTACCATGCTAATGGACATCAAAAGAAAGCTGGGGTGGCAATTCTTATATCAGATAAATTATATTTTAAGCCAAAGACTATAATAAGTGATGAGGAAGGACACTATATCATACTTAAAAGGTCTGTCCAACAAGATCTAATAATTTTAAATACCTATGCCCCTAACATGGGAGCAGCCAACTATATAAACTAATTAATAACAAAATCAAAGAAACACAGCAACAATAATACAATAATAGTAGGGGACTTTAACATCCCCCATCACTGAAATGGACAGATCATCTAAGCAAAAGATCAACAAGGAAATAAAAGCTTTAACTGACACACTGGACAAGATGAACATTACAGATATATTTAGAATATTCCATCCCAAAACAACAGAATACACATTCTTCTCTAGTACACATGGAACTTCTCCAGAATAGACCACATCCTGGGTCACAAATCAGGTCTCAACCATTACCAAAAGATTGGGATCATTTCCTGCATAATGTCAGACCACAATACTTTGAAACTAGAACTCAGTCACAAGAGGAAAGTTGGAAAAAACTTAAATACATGGAGGCTAAAGAACATCCTACTAAAGAATAAATGGGTCAGCCAGGAAATTAAAGGAGAATTTTAAAAATTCATGGGAACAAATGAAAATGAAAGCACAACTATTCAAAATCATTGGGACACAGCAAAGGCAATCCTGAAAGGAAAGTATATGGCAATACAAGCCTTTCTCAAGAAACAAGAAAGGTCTCAAGTACACAACCTAACCCTACATCTAAAGGTGCTGGAGAAAGAACACCAAAGAAAGCCTAAACCCAGCAGAAGAATAGAAGTAATAAAGATCAGAGGAGAAACCAATGAAATAGAAACCAAAAGAACAGTAGAAAAAATCAACAAAACTAGGAGCTGGTTCTTTGAAAGAATTAATAAGAGTGATAAACCCCTGGCCACACTTATCAAAAAGAAAAGAGAAAGGACCCAAATTAATAAAACCATAAATGAAAGAGGAGAGATCACAACCAATACCAAAGAAATACAAACAATTATAAGAACATATTATAAGCAACTATACACCAGCAAATTTGACAATCTGGAAGAAATGGATGCATTCCTAGAGACATATAAACTACCAAAACTGAGCCAGGAAGAAGTAGAAAACCTGAACAGACCCATAACCAGTAAGGAGATTGAAGCAGTCATTAAAAATCTCCCAACGAAAAAGAGCCCAGGGCCAGAGGGCTTCCAGGGGAATTCTACCAAACATTTAAAGAAGAATTAATACCTGTTCTCCTGAAACTGTTCCAAAAAATAGAAATGGAAGGAAAACTTTTAAACTCCTTTTATTTTTTTTAAAGAATTTATTTATTTATTTATTTGACAGAAAGAGATAACAAGTAGGCAAAAAAGACAGGCAGAGAGAGAGGTGGGGGAAGCAGGCTCCCCACTGAGTAGAGAGCCCAATGTGGGGCTCCATCCCAGGACCCTGAGATTATAACCTGAGCTGAAGGCAGAGGCTTAACCCACTGAGCCACCCAGGTGCCCCTAATCTCCTTTTATGACCTTGATCCCAAAACCAGAAAAAGACCCCATCAAAAAGGAGAATTACAGACCAATATCCCTAATGAATACAGATGCAAAAATTCTCACCAAAATACTAGCCAATAGGATCCAACAGTACCTTAAAAGGATTATTTACAACAACCAAGTGGGATTTATTCCTGGGCTACAAGTTTTGTTCAACATCCACAAATCAGTCAATGTGATACAATACATTAATAAAAGAAAGAACAAGAACCGTATGATACTCTCAATAGATGCTGAAAAATATTTGACAAAATATAGCATCTTTTCTTGATCAGAACTCTTCACGGTGTATAGATAGAGTGTACATACCTCAATATCATCAAAGCCATCTATGAAAAACCCACAACAAATAACATTGTGAATGGGGAAAAACTGAGAGCTTTCTCCTAAGGTCAGGAACATGGCATGGATGTCCAATATCACCACTGCTATTCAACATAGTACTAGAAGTCCTAGCCTCAGCAATCAGACAAAAAAGAAAAAAATGCATCTGAATTGGCATAGAAGTCAAACTCTCACTCTTTGCAGATTAAATGTTACTTTATGTGGAAAACCCAAAAGATTCCACTCCAAAACTTCTAGAGCTCATACAGGAATTCAGTAAAGTATCAGGATATAAAATCAATGCACAGAAATCAGTTGCATTTCTATACACTAATAGCAAGACAGAAGAAAGAGAAATTAAGCGGTCAATCCCATTTATAATTGTACCCAAAACCATAGGATACCTAGGAATAAACCTAACCAAAGAAGTGAAGAATCTGTACTCAGAAAATTATAAAGTAAACATGAAAGAAATTGAGGAAGACACAAAGAAATAGAAAAGCATTCCATGCTCATGGACTGCAAAAACAAATATTGTGAAACTGTCTATGCTACCTAAAACAATCTACACATTTATTGCAATCCTATCAAAATACCAACCTTTTTTTTTTTTTTCAAAGAAATGGAACAACTAATCCTAAAATTTATATGGAACCAGAAAAGACCCTGAATAGCCAAAGGAATGTTGAAAAAGGAAACCAAATTCGGTGGCATCACAATTCCAGACTTAAAGCTCTATTACAAAGCTGTAGTCATCAAGACAGTATGGTACTGGCACAAAAACAGGCACATAGATCAGTGGAAGAGAATATAGAGCCCAGAAATGGACCCTCAACTCTATGGTCAACTAGTTTTTGACAAAGCAGGAAAGAATGTCCAATGGAAAAAAGTCCCTTCAACAAATGGTGTTGGGAAAATTGGACAGCCACATGCAAAAGAATGAAACTGGACCCATTTTGTGTGTGGACACCACACACAAATATAGACTCAAAATGGATGAAAGACCTCAATGTGAGAAAGGAATCCATCAAATTCCTTGAGAAGAACACAGGCAGCAACCTCTTTGACCTCAGCTGTAGCAACTTCTTCCTAGAAACATCGCCAAAGGCAAGGGAAGCAGGGGCAAAAATGAACTATTGGGACTTCATCAAGATCAAAAGTTTTTGCACAGCAAAGGAAGCAGTCAACAAAACCAAAAGACAAATGACAGAATGGAAGAAGATATTTGCAAATGACATATCAGATAACGGGCTAGTATCCAAAATCTATAATGAACTTATCAAACTCAACACCCAAAGAACAAAGAATCCAATCAAGAAATGGGCAAAAGACATGAACAGACATTTCTGCAAAGAAGACATCCAAATGGTCAAGAGACACATGAAAAAGTGCTCAACATCCCTCAGCATCAGGGAAATACAAATCAAAACCACAGTGAGGCACCACCTCACACCAGTCAGAATAGCTAAAATTAACAAGTCAGGAAATGACAGATGTTGGCGAAGATGCATAGAAAGGGGAACCCTCCTACACTGTTGGTGGGAATGCAAGTTGGTGCAGCCACTCTGGAAAACATCATGGAGGTTCCTCAAAACATTGAAAATAGAGCTACCCTACAATCCAGCAATCACACTACTGAGTATTTACCCTAAAGATAATAAATGTAGGGATCCAAAGGGGCATGTGCACACAAAGACTTCTAGCAGCAATGTCCACAATAGCCAAACTATGGAAAAAACATAGATGTCCATCAGCAGATGAAGGGATAAAGACAATGTGGTGTATATACACAGTGGACCATTATGCAGCCCATCAAAAAAATGAAATCTTGACTTTGCAATGATGTGGATGAAACTAGAGGGTATTATGTTAAGCGAAATAAGTCAATCAAAGAAAGCCAATTATCATATAATCTCTCTCACATGAGGAATTTGAGAGGCAGGGCAGGGAGTTGTGGGGGATAGGGAGAGAAAAAATGAAGCAAGATGGGATCAGGAGGGAGACAAACCATAAGAGACTCTTAATCTCGGGAAAAAACTGAGGGTTACTGGGGGGTTGGGTGGGTGGCGGAGGGATAGGGTAGCTTGGTTATGGACATTGGGGAGGGTATGTGCTATGGTGAGTGCTGTGAAATATGTAAGCCTGATGATTCACAGACCTATACCCGTGGGGGAAATAATACATTGTATGTTAATAAAAAATAAAAAAAATAAATTTAAAAAAGAAAGAAAAATTGTTGGGATCTCAAAAATAGCTCTCGCACACAGTTATATAGCTCTTTAATTGAAAACCTAGAGCTATGTATCTATGATTATGCAGAGCAATGACCATTTAAGAGTTATTTTGCTGTTGGGAATACCAACCACTCTCTCCTTGCCTTCTATATAGACTTTCAGTTCAAATAGATTGGGCAAATACATTAGAGCAGTGCCTCCTGAACTTTAATGTTCATACAGATGACTTCATGATCTTGTTAATGTGAAGACTCTAATTCAATATGGATGATGCATGGTCTTAAGATTCTGCATTTCTTTTTTTTTTTTTCTTAAGATTTTATTTATTTATTTGACAAAGAGAGAGAGATCACAAGCCAGGGGAGCAGTAGAGAGGAGTGGGAGAATCAAGCTTCCCAGTGAGCAGGGAGCCTGATGCAGGAATTGATCCCAGGACCCTGAGATCATGACCTGAACTGAAGGAAGATGCTTATCCAGCTGAATCACCCAGGTGCCCCCAGATTCTGAATTTCTAACAAGTTTCTAAGTAATGCTGATGGCAAGGCTCTAGGTCCTCCAATTACTAAGAAACAGGGTGGAGGAGAATGTGAGAATCATAGAAACTTAGGACCAGCAAGAACTTTACAGGACCCTCCTTGCTTTATTAATAATTAGGCAACCAAATCCCAGAGATGAGAGGTTACCAGCTCAAAATCACACAGTGAGATTTTGAGAGATTCTAAACATTCCACACTGTGCCCTTCCTCTTCTTCTTCCACCTTCCATCTGTGTGATCTTGTTAAGGCCATCAATACCTCTGTGAGTCTCAGATTTCTCATGTGTTACACTGGGAGGATAAGGACATTTGTTCTACCTCCCCCACAAGGTTGCTCTAATGAAGTGAAAAAATATATGTGCATGCATTTAATTTAACCATACTGAATAGAGCATTACAAGGTTTTCTGATATTGACCAGCTAAGATAACGATGTGTTGGGCTCTCTAGCTGCTAATGGTAACTGTCCTTTGGAGCTGATGTAGATAACAGGAGGCATGGTACCTAATCTCTTGTTCTTCTTTTGTTAGACCTGATCCAAATTTTAGATGTATCTTGGCAGAACTGAGCCAGTCTTCCAAACAACTGAAATAACAATAATGAGAAAGACATATTTAGAAATAATATTTTTGAGATAAATTTCTCTCTTTTGAATGAAACTGCCAAAACAACTTACCCAATTTTCTGGAACTGTCCTTCTAAGTTGTTCCAAACATATCTTATTTTCTGCACTTTTATGCATCTCACCTGCAAAAGAAAAGTACTAAGAAAGTCTCTAGCTTAAGGATTTGTAAATACATAGCAGTTCAGTAGCTAAAGAAGCATCTGGGGAAGAAGCAAGGATAGAGCCCTAATATACTTAAAATGATCCTTTCCTAACTTACCCCAACCTTCCCTAATAACACAAGTGGCCTTCTTTATTAGAAGTTATTCAGTCAGTGTGTATCATGGACCTACTATATGGATAAGCATGTGACTAAAACTTAGTCTCTGCATTCCACTATTTGATAACCCAACAAGGGAAAAAATTACAAATGAGAAAACTAGGGACACCTGGGTGGTACAGTCGGTTAAGTGGCCGATTCTTGGTTTTGGCTCAGGGCGTGATCTCAGGGCCCCGATCTCAGGATTGTGAGGTGGTGGAGTCCCAGGTAAAGCTCTGCACTGAGGATGGCGTTTACTTGAGATTCTCTTTTCCTCTCCCTGTGACCCTCCTTCTTCTGCTCATGCATCCCCTCTTTCTCTCTCTTTCTCTCCCTCAAATAAATAAAAATCAATCTCAAAAAAAACAGAGAGAGAAAACTATACCATACAGTCAAACATATACATGTCAAACAAATAAAAATACAATAAAGTAAAATTTGTAGTACTGAAATGTAGAAATATAGAGAGGACAGATGTCTGAAGGCATCATGAGGAGATGACATCTGAGCTGCAGCCCTGAAGAGTTGGAAGACTTTTGCTCAGATGAGAAGGAAAAAGAGCATTTCAAAGAGATTATGCACAAGTTAGTCATGGGGAGGGACAAATGAGTGGGCCCATTTGACTACAGACTGGAAAATGAGTCTAGAAAGATAAAGATAAATTAATAAAGAGCGTACAGCCTTAAATGCTAGGATGAGGTATCTAGGGCATTTTCTTGTAGACAATGGACTTGCAGAGAGAACTACAGAGGAGACAATGACAACGATTAGACAGGGAGCAGGTTCTAGAAGACAGTGAGCAAGCTATTGCAAGAAAATGTGCTCCAGGAAGTGAGGGTCTAAGGGGGTGGGCAGTAAGAAGGGAAAGTAAGGTTCATGCTGATGGCAATTAGGCATTCTTGTTTCTGAATTTCTTTAAGCAACTTTATATGCACATCTGAATCTCTGTCACCTAGTGATGTAACTGATGCAACTGAGCACAAAGCAAGGCTGTCATACGGTTATGGAGCCATGCTTATAACCTCATTTTGCCCACTGGAATTAACTAGCAAGCTTTAAAAAATACTAATGTTGGGTTCCACCCCCAGGTGATTCCTATTTCATTTGTCTGGATTGCAACCTGGTCATAAATATTCTTTTCTTCGGATAGTTCTGATGTGCAAAGTTGAGAAACGGTGTTCTTCCTTTTACAGCTTCTCTGATAATTATGTCCTTGAGAAATTCAAGTAAATTTTCTACGCCTAAGTTTCCCCATGAATAAATTGAGGCAACTGAGCCTATTATCCATGGCAGCTCTTCTGAGTATGTTCTAGACCCATGAATAGGATAGTCCATATAAAGGTTAGATAAATTCTAAAACTGGTAGAGCATACAGCTGAAATATAATAAGGGTCCAACAAATTTTTTTTTGTAAATAAGTGAATGAATGCTCTGTACAACCACATGACAACTAGAAATGGAGGTTAAATCCCTAAGCTTCAACACCTGGGTTACACTAAATGAATCTCAACACTGTTCAATAAATATATGTGTGTGCACATGGATGTGCACACACACACACACACACACACACATTCATAGTTACCCAGTAAGAGTGTTAAATGCTGTATGTTTTATTTTACAGAATGGACTTATTTCAGCAAGACTCATTGCAAAATAACTTTAAAAACTAAATCCTACTTTCCAATTGATTTTCAACCTATAAAGTTAGAGTACACTGCCACTGGGAGTGATTCTTCCTTCATAAGCTTCAAGATGGAGTAAGAAAAAGTGCATGAAGGCGATCATGGCCCATGTTGAGACTTCACGCTTCCTGCCTCACACTTGCCATTCCTGTTCCGTCCCTGTAATTCTGTAAGCAGAGCTGGACTGTACTCACAGCTACTGTCTGTTGAGGACTTGGGGGCCTTTCACACATTCTCTTTAGTCTTGTTCATCATCCTCTGGCACAACAGGCATTACTTTCACCTTTACTCCATCCTTCGTCCCTGAAGTTCATTTTGATTAAATCATTTGCCCAAGAAAACACCTATTAAGAGGCCAGGGTCAAATTTGAACTCAAACCCATCTGGCTCCAAAGTCCAGTCTCTCAAAGGATATAATGTTCAAACAAGTCTCAGAAGAAGATCTGAAAAATCCCATCACTGCCAAGATTCAAGCTGAAGAAAGTGAGGGTTACCTCCTTTATTAATTCCCTAGGTTCAAAATTCTGAGTTAGAACATGTTTAAAGGGCAAGCTATGGGAGAATGTGAGGGCCCTGCTCCATTAGGGAGCCTAAATCCACACTGAGATTGAGAAGCTAATAAAATATAATGGACACAGAACATTAACAGGTGAAGGCAGCAATAACGGAGAATAAAGAGGTTACTGGTAAATTTTACCTCAGGCCAGAAAATAGAAAGCTCCATTATCTCCTGATAATTTCTTGAGTCCATTCGTCACAGAGTGAGAAGAATGATCCCATCAAAGACCTTTCAAATATCTTTAACATTCCCCTAGCAGGAATCATTTCTGCCTGGAGTCTCTCTGCTTCCCTTATCCCATTCAGACGCTCGGGAAGAAGGTAAGAGGATGTGAAGTACAATATTTGCATGGGGTGGAGTTTCTTTGCCCATTTCCTGGAACTTCAGACCAGGAAATAGTAATTAGGACATCAGGGGTATTCAGTGGGGTGATTGTCATCTTTCTTCTCAGAATCAGGAACCTTGTCTCTCCCCAGGCTTCCTGCTCGTCGTTTCTTGTTGGAACACGTTGTGAGAGCATCCTGTTTAACAGGTTCAGCACTGGGTTTTCCTTTTGCCTGTGATCCCACAGTGATCCTTAGAGTCTCCTCTTAGCCTGCACTTGTACGCCTGACAGAGCTCTTTTGCCGCAGGTCTCCAAGTTCTCCCTGCAGGGCCTGAAAGGTTGTCCTGTCCGTACTGTTGCTCTTCTCACTGTCCCATTCAGTACTGTCATGGCTGAGCCTGTGGAACCTCCCCCAATTTCAGTGAAAGTTTCTGTCCTTTATGAATGTAGCTCAGGACGGTTCACAAATCACCTTAATGTCTCATCTTAAGTTTACAACGGCCTGAGAAACAGGCACAGGAGTTATTGCTCTCGTTTTATAAGCAAGAAGCTCAAGGCTTAGAGAGGCAGTAATTACCCAAACTCTCTACGCCATATGTGGTAAATGAAGATATCAAGCCTGGGGCCAGGGCTTTCCATTTCAAGACCTCTGTCCCATCTTTACATTTTGATTATTTAAGCATTTCTTCTTCTTGTTATCCACTTATTTGTTTGATGCAATTAGAAAAGGTGGAGGTCAATAACAATCTCAGGTACATAAAATTGATTTGGGATGCCTACTTACCCAGGTGAATAACCACCTGTTAGTTGAAGGTGTTAGTAGAAGGTGTTTGACCTCTTTTGTTTTTGTTTTTTTAGGAAATTAAGACAACTGGATGATAACAATTGACAATAGAAAAACTGCTCAGCAATTGACTTTTATTATTTTTAAAAATTGACCTTGAGCTCATAAAACTAAACAGCTGTCTACACATACATAAATTTAAGAGAAAACAGCTGTCTTATAAACTATGCCTTTATTATGAATGTTAGCTAGTCATAATCCAAGTAGTATTAATTTAATATGGAGAACAGGGAGTAACCAAATACATTTTTGAAAGACAGAACTCAAAATAAGGTCATTTTGAAGACATAAGAAAAGACCCTAGGATGTTTCTGGGCGATTACCTTTAAGTAAGAGAAACCCTCTTTCATACATTATCACACAGGGTCTGATGGTACTAAGAGCTAATGTGTACTGAGCATCTACTGTGCACCTGGCACCGTATTATTCTTTGTATTCCTTACCTTATTGAATGTCATCAATGAACAGTAGAGGTAGGCATTGTCATCATCATTCCATACATGAAGAAACAGGTTCAACAGAGCTTAGTAACAGATCCAAGGCTGTACAGTTTAGAAAGATGAAGCTGAGATTGAACTCAGCTCTGTCTACCTCCAAAGTGCATGTTCTTTATAGCGTTCTATGCATACTGTAGAGGATTGGCACAGTGGAGAATCTAAACATATTTCGGGGGAGAACAATTACATTTCTTTAGCATCAAGCAGTTACCATAGTTTACTTACCTTTAGGTCTGGCTTTCTGATGGCTCTGTTTATGATGTACTCCTCATCTGTAATGACAGGGTGGTCAGGAGTGACACCTAACTCGCTGTTTAATGATGACAGGTGGATCCACATTACCTTTTTCCGTGAGTAAGTTTGGAATTCATCCTGAGGAAATAGACACCAAAACCCCCATGAAGATGAGAGAAGCCATCAGGCTAAAATTCAACATAGGAAATATCATTTTAATATAATCCTGCAAGTTTATGGAGTTAATAAACATTCTATACAAAATTACATGCCCTTGAACACTACCTTAAAGGAAAAAGCCTGTTATCATTTATTGAAGAATCTGGATGTGACTACAAGGCAATGCCCTATGTAACAAAATTCAAGGGTAGGGGGGTGGATTCCCAGAAAAGAGCTAGTTTTCCCTCTTACCCTTCAATCCAGAAGCGAATTTTCACAAAGGGGGAAAAAAAAAAGGCAAAAAGCAAGCACTCTAAAGGGCTTCTGCGGGTTTCTGAGGATGGGGAAACCAGATCAATCATAGCATCCCAGGACTTCCAGACCTAACTTTGATTCTACCTCTTCCAGGTCAGCCCCTGTAACACCATTTGGGGGTGGGGGACTATCACTATCCTTACTCCCGAAGATCCTAACTGCCCTCTCTTGTGCGCCTAATCACTTTCTTATTTTTTAAAATTATTATTATTATGTTCAGTTAACCACTGTATAGTAAGTACATCATTAGTTTTTGATGTAGTGTTCAAGGATTCATTAATTGTGTACAATACCCAGTGCTCATCACAACACGTGCCCTCCTTAATATCCAACACATGATTACCCTATCCCCCCACCTCCCTCCTTTCTGAAATCCTCAGTTTGCTTCCCAGTCTCCGATGGTTTGTCTCCAGCACTGATTTCTTCCCATTAAGTTTTCCCTTACTTCCCCTGTGGCCCTCTGTGCTATTCTTAATGTTTCACATATGAGTGAAACCATAGGATATTGTCTTTCTCTGCTTGACTTATTTCACTTAGCATAACCCCCTCCAGTTCCATCTTAATCAGTGTTTGCTTTGTATTCTCTTAGTTCACCTAGACCACTGGAAGGTAGAAAACATGTTTTATTGTCCCTTATATCCCTGTCCATGTGGAGAACTGTGACCTGCCCAGTGAAAGTGAATGAATGGATGTTTGTCCGTGACTGAATGCATGGATTGAAGGCGCCCAAAGGTAACTGTCAAAAGGTTAGCATAGGTAGGATTCAAGAAGGTACCTTCCTTCATGATCTTAACTGAAACCTCTTCCTTTGAAGTTCACTGCTGACTTCATCACAGAATGAAACTAGAATGAGTAGCGCTGGATTGAGTAACAAGTACTACAATGGTACCTCAGAGACAGACACAGTAATAACTGTGGTGATTATCTAGAATGAGCAAATCTTTTTTTTTTCCACAAAAAACAAGACTGATTTATTTTACAATGTAAGCATTAAAAAAGTTTTACTCTTATATGTAAATGACAAGAAAAATATGACAGGCAAGTATTTGTAACATATACAATGAAGGGTTAATACTTTGTTGGTGCAAACTAGAAGACAAACACTGAAAGTAAAACTGAAATAACAATTCAGAAAAGACAAAAAGGTGAAATGTGAATATCGAAGGTTGGGTTAATAAGTAATAGAAATCCGGTGAAAACAATGAAGATCCATAGTTTACGTACAAAAATAGGAAATATTTTCAAAATGATAAAGGTATTGTTAAAGAGGCATCCCCACAGTTTAGTGAGATCTCTTTAACAAAACAAATTTGACAGTTACATATGATTTATTTTTAAAAATCATATTTATAACCTTGTAATTTTATTTTTAGAAATGTACCCCTAAACAATAACCATAAATATTTTTTAAAAACCCACATTTGTGCAAAAAGATGTTCATCATTTTTAGATTAACAGTTTTAAACAACTAAAAACGATGTCAAAGTCCAAAAGAATTAAATGGAATGGGTAAATCTTTTATTTATTTATTTATTTACTTATTTTCAGCATAACAGTATTCATTATTTTTTCACCACACCCAGTGCTCCATGCAATCCATGCCCTCTATAATATCCACCACCTGGTACCTCAACCTCCCACCCCCGCCCCTTCAAAACCCTCAGATTGTTTTTCAGAGTCCATAGTCTTTCATGGAATGGGTAAATCTTGTGCATAAAATCCACTAGGACGACTGGGACACCTCAGGAGCTAGGAAGGATGGCAAGGGAAGTCCAGCCTGAAAAATAATTTGATGCCTAAGGAATGTAGATCAGAGCTGGGAATTGTCTCCACCAAACCACATTTGTGGAGAAGAGTATACCAGCTGCTGCTGCAAAAGGACAAGAGCAGAAGATACACTTGTTGTTGGAGCTAATCTCTTATATTGATTTTCCTCAAGAGAAGCCCACCTCCATGGCTTTGCTCCTTTAGCTTCCTCAGCCTGGATTACACGTCCTTCTTTACTCTCTTTAAGCCTTCATAAGGCTAGACCCTAACCATCCTAAGGGGTCCAGCTCAAATTTCACATTATGGGAACCTCTTCAATTCCTTTTTCCCCCAAAATATCAGGGTACTTGAACCTTTACCTGTCACCTTATCACTCCTCTTGAACTATGAGTAGGGACTGCTTCTGATGGGTATCTGTGTTTAGCCAGGCCTAACACAGCTTCTGAGAGACAGCCAGAGACTAAACCAGGGAGAGATAGAGAAGTAGGGTAGAGGCCGAAGAGGGGAAAGCAAAGCAAAAGGTGTAGGGAGAGAAGGGAGGACGAGGAGGGAAGAGAAAGAAAGGGAAGGCGAAGGAAGGGGACAGACATAAGGAAGGCGGAAAGTAGGTTTTTAGGCTCTGTAGGTAACTTCTTTTAATTCTGAAAACTAGTAAGTATATAACTAAATCAAATTAGATTTCTATGAAGTTACCAACAGAGCCTAAAAATGACAGAAAAAGGTTACATATCTAATGACTGAGCCACTGAGCTGGTGGACACATTCTGGGTATTGTGGGATAGGCAACAACTCCATAGGACATATCTTGACAATGATACAGTTCAGCATTACATGACTTTGCCTTTGATCATGTCAAAGGGAATATTGTTGTAAGGGGGTTTTGTTTGAACATCTAACAATAAGAAGAAATAGTTAACATTTATTTAGCATTTCTGTTCCAAGTATTCCATCAGCAAGGCTCAGGCCAAACCAGTCTGGTATGGGCAGCAAGGCCAGAACCGAGACCTGAAGCCAGGTCTTCCTACTTCAAATCTTGACTCCTTCCTCTTTGTTTCAACAAGTTGTCCATGTTTTTTTGCTCATGTATGAAAATTACCATGAAATCTGCATTATGTAACAAATAGCATCCAGTTTTTCACAATCTCTGCTCTTTTGGCAGCAGAGAATCTGATTCTTAAAACCAAGCTGTCACCCCTTGGCCCTGTGAGGCAGCAAACAGACCTCTTGATTATAATGCCTAAAAAGGGAATGGCGAAGTGGAATACTGGAACTCCCAAGTTCTTCCAGGCCAATGATAATCTAATGCACCAACTCCATGACTTCATCTAAGTCAGTATGCGACCAAAATTCATCTATATGCCTCCATCTTATTACATAACCTGTATCATATTTAAATCAAAGGTGTTTGGATATAGTTGCCTTTAAGTTTATTTCTTACCATCACTCTTAACACCCCCCCAACTCCTGTAACCCATAATTCTATATAATGCAAATGTATAAATCTTTTTTTTTTTTGAAAGAGAGAGAGTGCATGGGTGTGTGTTGGGAGTGGGAGGGGCAGCAAAGCGAGCCCCACCTCAAGCTCAATTTCCCCACCCTGAAATCATGACCTGAGCCAAAATCGTGTCAAATGTCTAACACTTAACCAACTGAGCCACCCAGACCACTGATATAATGCAAACTATATATATAATGCAAACTTTAATTATATAAATATAATGCAAACTATAATTCTATAGGTCTAGGAAAGATACCAATAGAGAGACAATCATTTTTCTTAGAGTGGGTAATAATATTGATTTTTCTCATTTATTGCCATGTTAAACACTATGTAAAATTATTCACTTTTACCCCTGGGGATAAAAATATATTATATGTTTATAAAAAATAAAAAATTTTAAAAAATATTATTCACTTTTTTTTTTTTTAAGAAATTTACCCAACTTTTTAAGAAAAAAAGAGCAGGTAAAAAATTGGAGGGGAAAGTGTGTCAGTTGTGAGGTGGTCGCTCACCAACAGCTTCTCCCGGTTTTTGGTCTGGCGTTGCCCAATATGGAAAAAGCACGACCCCTTCCTGAACAGATTTCAGGTCTGAACCATCTTGACCATCAGTGCAACTCTCTGAGCCTAATTTTCTGCATCCGGCAAGCGGGGCTGAGAATACCACATGTCACGGGTGTTTGAAGAATTAAATGCAATAACACATAATGCACCTGGTCCGCAGTCTGGCCTGTTGCTGAGTGCAACAAATACTGGTTGGCCTATGGCTCTGTGCCTTATTTTCCACAGCATTTTGTTCCTGAGAGCTTTCTGTAAATAGGACTTTGTTTTCCCTTTGAGGAAATGTGAGAGTCTCTGAGAGTCTTTCTATTTATTTTTCCTTTCTGAAAAAGAAGCAATTTTACCTGGAAATGGCTATTCCACTTCACTCTGTTTCTCAGCTCTCTCAAGCAGTTAATGATCCAGAAGAGACTTAAGTGAACCCGAGGAGCGACCTCTTTAAATAACTGCTTTGTAATGCAAATAAGCCAAACTGTTTGCTTGGCAAGTCTAGACTTTTAACACCTCCAGGCTCCTTGAGCAGGCTTTACCTTCTTTTTATCAAGAGAATTAACCAGCTCAGTCCCTGAATTTAAAGAGTAGAATTTAAAATAATTCAAGAGTGCCTTTCAAAGAACTGAATGTACACAGGGGAACTTTGACCTAGGTGTTGGGGGAGTGACGAGGAGTTGGGGGTGGGGGGTGGCCACTGGGCATTTTTTAATTTTCTGTGGTCTTGGGATTTCTGAACTTTGAAATGCCAGGCTAACTTTTATATTTGCACAAAGTGAGTGGCCTTGCTTATCTTCTTAAGACTTTTTGTAATACACATCTGTTGGAATTTCAGAGTAGTGTAATGGTCACTTTAAGTTCATGCCAATGCTGTGACTGACCTTGTGTAGGAGTTTGCTATGCACAATGTACTTCTGAGATTGCCCTAAGAAGAAAAGTGACCCAGGGTGCATGGGTGGCTTAGTCGGTTAAACGTCTGTCTGCCTTTGGCTCAGGTCATGATCCCAGAGTCCCAGGATTGAGCCCTATGGGCTCCCTGTTCAATGGAGAGCCTGCTTCAACTTCTCCCTCTGCCCCTCCCCCTGCTTATGCTCTCTCTCAAATAAATAAATAAAATCTTTACCAAAAATAATAATAATAATAATAAAAGAATAAATTTAAAAAGATGAGGAAAAGTAACCCATTGCAAAGTTCAAAGAGGTATCAGAATGGCAGTATTTTTCATTTGGACGTGGATACATCGTAATGCTAAAAACACAAACTCTAGCTAAGATGAAGTACTGAGAGGATTATGAACAAAGTAATAATAACTTACATTTTTCAGGTTCTTTCTAGAACACTATCTTTAGTCTTTACAGACCCATGATTTTGGCAAGATATTATTCTTTTTATTTTTAATTATCACTTTTTTTTTCCCTTTCTCCTTCTTGGTCATACCCATTGATACTCTTAATAGCTTGACCTAATATTCCCAAAGTTGCCTAGCTGGAAAAAGTTGACATTGGCTAGAACGTAGGATTTAGTTATAAAATAGAGAAAGAAAGTTCTGTGCATTGAAGAAATCTCTCACTAATTATTGTCTCAGTACTCTTGGGACATGTTGCCAGATAAAGGGGAGAGGTGTAGTGGTATGGAGACAGGACAAAGCAGGAAAGTTCTATGACAAAACAAGAGCTATATCTATGTTTGTATACCAAAAAAAAAAAAAAAAGGAAATTCTGAACAATTCAGCATATACTTTTGGGGAGATTAAGTATTTTGCTTGTATTCATGATCATTTTCTGAAGGAAGAATGGGTAGTGAGTTTGCTAACTGTCCAAAATGTCTGGAGATGCGGGGCATAGTAAGAAGTAACAAATAGGGGCGCCTCAGTGGCTCATTTGGTTGGGCAACTGCCTTCGCTCAGGTCACCGTCCCGGAGTCCCGGGATTGAGTCCCCATCAGGCTCCCAGCTCCATGGGGAGTCTGCTTCTCCCTCTGACCTTCTCTCCTCTTAAGCTCTCTCTGTCTCTCTCTCAAATAAATAAATAAAATCTTTAAAAAAAATTTTAAAAAGAAAAGAAAAGAAAAAAAAGAAGTAACAAATAAAAAGTCAAAATTGGTTTTACAAAGTGTGTAGTAACCCAGGCCCATGGCATGCCTACACGCCAGGCCTGGATTTCATCAAAGCACCTCATTACGCACCCTCTCATTTATTTCTCATGACAATACAGCAAGTACTACTGTTAGCGCCACTTAACACAAGAAGAGTAAGGAGAGGCAAAGTGGGTGGGGGCGAGCTAAATTAACTTACCTGTTATGCATTGGTTCCAAGGTTGAAGGCCTATCCCCCAGTGTGAGTGCATTTGGAGATAAAGACTTCAGGAAGTAATTAAGATTAAGTGAGGCCATAAGGCTGAGATCCTAATGCAATAGGACTGATGCCCTTATGAGAAGAGAAAGAGTCAAACCTCTCCCTCTAACACGTGAGAACACAGAGAGAGGGTATTTGGTCCTTTGCAAGCCAGAAGAAAGGTCTCACCAGGAACTAATCCTGCCAACACCTTGATCTCGAAATTCTAGCTTCCAGAATTATGAGAAAATGTTTTTATTGTTTAAGGCGCCCCGTCTGTGGTATGCTATTATGGTAGCCTAAGCTAATACATTGCTCAAAGTAGGTCAAGAGCAACACTGGGAATAAACCCAGGCAGTCGGGCGCCAGACTCCACTCTTCTACCATTTTACAGTATTGCCTCTGTGGAGCCTGCTGACCGGCCAGAGGGTAATAAGTTCCCCAGTTCCAACTCCAGTTCAGCTCTGCACAGAAGTTTTTCTTTCACTGCTTACAGCTTTGGGACCCTGAACTTTTCTTAAAAGTTCTCTATGCTTCCATCTGTAAAATGGCAGGGGAGGGAGGGAAATAATCTCTACCAGAAAAGACCATGTGAGGCAACATATTTGCAAATATCTTGCAAACTGTAAATCACAATACAAACTGCCCTCTGTTAGTAATCACAATGGTATGGTACTGGCACAAAAATAAACACATAGGGCCGCCTGGGTGGCTCAGTGGGTTAAAGCCTCTGACTTTGGCTCAGGTCATGATCCCAGAGTCCTGGGATAGAGCCCTGCATCGGGCTCTCTGGTCTGCAGGGAAGCCTGCTTCCTCCTCTCTCTCTCTCTCTCTGCCTGCCTCTCTGCCTACTTGGGGTCTCTGTCAAATAAATAAATAAAATCTTTAAAAAAAAATAAAAATAAAAAATAAAAATAAACACATAGATCAGTGGAATAGAATAGAAAACCCAGAACCAAACCCACAGTTATATGGTTGGTTAATCTTTGACAAAGTAGGAAAGAATATGCAATGACAAAAACACAGTTTCTTCAACAAATGGTGTTAAGAAAATGGACAGCTACGTGCAAAAGAATGAAACTGTACCAATTTCTCACACCGTACATAAAAATAAATTCAAAATGGATCAATGGCCTAAATGTAGGACCTAAAACCATAAAAACCCTAGAACAGGGAAACCTGGATGGCTCAGTCGGTTAAGCATCTGCCTTCAACTCAGGTCATAATCCCAGGGTTCTGAGATTGAGTCCCACATCAGGCTCCTCACTCAGTGGAAGCCTGCTTCTCCCTCTGTTTGCCACTCTCCCTGCTCTCTCTCTCTCTCTCTCTGACAAATAAACAAATAAAATCTTTTTTTTTTTTTAAATCCTAGAAAAGAGCACAGGTGGAAATTTCTCCTACATCAGCCATAGCAACATTTTTACTAGATAGGTCTTCTGAGGCAAGAGGTAATAAAATTACCTCTTCTGAGGCAATAAAAGAAAAAAAAAAACTATTAAGACTACATCAAAATAAAAACTTATGCGCAGTGAAGGAAACAATCAACAAAACTGAAAGGCAACCTAGTGGGTGGGAAAAGATATTTGCAAATGACACATCTGATAAAGGGTTAATATCCAAAATATATAAAGAACTGATACAACTCAACACCCAAAACACAAATAATCCAATTAAAAAATAGACAGAAGACATGAACAGACACTTTTCCAAAGAGGACATACAGATGGCCAAAAGACAAATGAAAATATGTTCACATCATTCATCATCCGGAAAATGTAAGTCAAAACTACAATGAGATATCACCTCATACCTGTCAGAATGGCTAAAAGACACAAGAAACAAGTGTTGGTGAGGATGTGGAGGAAAAGGAGTCCTCATATACGTTGGTGGGAATGCAAACTGATGCAGCCACTGTGGAAAACAGTATGGCTGTTCTTCAAAAAATAAAAATAAAACTACTGTATGATCCAGTAATTGCAGTACTGGATATTGACACAAAAAAACACAAAAACACTAATTTGAAAAGATATATGCACCCTTACATTTATTGCAGCATTGTTTACAATAGCCAAATTATAGAAGCAGCTCAAGTGTCCATCAATAGATGAATGGGTAAAGAAGCTGTGCGCGCGCCCACACACACACACACACACATACACACACACACGAATATTTTTCAGCCAAAAAAGAATGAAATCTTGCTGTTTGCAAGCCATGGATGGAGCTAGAGAGTATAATGCTTAGTGAAATAAGTCAGTCGAAGAAAGACAAATACCACCTGATTGCACTCACATGTGGAATTTAAAGAACAAAACAAACAAGCAGAAGAAGACAAAAGAGAGAAACAAAGAGAGACAAATCAAGAAGCAGACTTTTACTACAAAAAACTGATGGTTACTGGAAGGGAGGTGGGAAGCAGATGGGTATAATAGATGATTAGGATTAAAGTGTACACTAAAAAGAATAGGTCAATAAATAAATAGCCCTGTGTTATGAAGGACAAACTATTTTTCTTAACATAGAATCATTTCTGATAGGAGAGCCCACAGAATCTCGGGGCTCTCTGGTTGGATGTCTAAGGAAAAACCATGTTGAAATAAGGGGTGGGGAAATGTGATTCAGAAGAGGGAATGTGTACCTAAAAGAAATATAATACTGTCTTCTCTTACTTTCTCAGCCTTGACTCTTCACTTTAGCATCTTTGTAAGGAAAGTGCTGGTAAAAACCATGAGACCATTTATTACAGATTAAATTCAATTTATTTAATTGTATTAAATAAATATTGAGCACCTGCTGTGGCCACGTACTAGATGATGTGGAGAGTGAAAAGTAAGTCACAGTTACTGTCTTCAAAAAGCCTATAATCTAATAAAATAAAAACTATGAATAAAGGAAGATAGGACAGTGAGGAAAAACTCTGGTTTTAGAGGGTCAGAAGACGTGTGCAAGTTCTTTGTCCACACTATTACCTTTTCCTGGGCCATTTCCCATGTGCCCCTCCCCAACAGCCACCATCACCTTTTGACTCATTATCCTTCGGAGATTGGAAAGCCTCCTTGACTTGGTCAAAGCCCTGTCCTGTCTTACAATCTTACCATAACTATGAATCTTTCCTGAGCAGCACTTATAACAATGAGATATTTATATTTATTTGTTTAGTGATCTAGTAAACTTCATGAGGTCAAGAACTTTGATTTGACTAACTGTTATACCCCACTCCCTGTCCAGAGTTAGCCCTGTGGCTGGCACACAACCTGTGTTCATCAAATTTATGAAGGAGGGAAGGAGGGAAAGAGGGAGAGAGGAGGGAGGGAGGGAAATCCTGGGTGACATTTACTAGGCTTTCTAGACTGCAAAGCTGTTATCTGTATCCTCATCTGTAAAACAGAGACAGAGGATAGTGTCCATTTCCCAGGGTTGTTATGGAAGTTATATGAAATAGTCAATGAAATTCTGTTTTATAAAATGTGAAATGAATAGCATTTTAATACAGGGCAGATTGCAGAAAGCATTATAGCAGTCAGAGGTGAAAATACATAAATAAAAGAGAATGAAGGAAAGGTAATTAATTCCCCCCAGAATTGAGGCAGAGAATGGATCAGCAATGGAAAAGGAGGTAGACGGCTGAGGGATGACTAGGTTTTCACAAATAGCAGTAGAACACCTACTTTCTATACTCGTGCGTGTGAGTGTGTGCATGTACCAGTTGACTCCTCACCAGAATGTCACTCTACTGGACAGGGATTTCCATCTGTTTGGGTCATAGCTGTATTCCCGGTACCTATAACAATGTCTGGTACATGATTGGCGCTCAGGAAGTATTTAACGAATGAATAAATAACTGAATGAATGAACAGGTTAGAAAATAGCAGAAGAAATGTTATGAGTAAAAGCAAAGACAAAAAGTGCCTGGCTCCCTTGGGAAACAGCGTTGATGGGAGGCACCTGGGCTTGGAGAGACCAGACTACAGAGAATGAGGGAAAGATGAGTCTGGGATCCAGAATACGTGAATACAAATATTGGTGGCTAAGAGGATCCCGGGGCTGGTGGTCTTCGGATGCCATTTGCATGGCTGAGTTGCAGAATTTCTGAGTTTTCTAAGACCCCCAGCACTGACATCTTTAGGTGAAACTGAAGAAAAATGTTCCCCATTAAAACACTGAAATAAAACAACCTGACTCAGCCTAGTAACCAATCATCACATTCTCCTCTGCACATCATGAGTCTTTGACAACATGTCACATATGACAGGAAAGGAAAAAAAAAATGCATCTGTAATTATAATAAAGATGAAAACTATGGAAATTATCAGGAGCATCTGAATTCAAAACACCAATGAATGTAAATCATGGTATTTGCATAGAAATGTGGCAACCCTACAGATATCAGTTAAAATTCAGAAGTAGATGAATAATGAATAAAATGCCACTTTTAAAATTACAAAATAAAAGTGTAATTACTCTTGTATTTTGGAAAAATCTCACCCTTAGAGAGGTTTCATAAGAGATGGGAAACGAGCACTAAAGACTTTTTAGTCAGTACATCAGCGCCCCCCCACACTTTTTTAAATGTTAAAAAATGACTACCTCATCAGTGTCTGTGTTAATGATCTGTAATCTTACCAGTGTGAGATTGATGATAAATACCAAGTACTGATTTTTTAATAACATGAAAAACAGACATACAACACATTTTCAGGTAGTAGTTTTCTTAGTCCTCCTTAATGGGAGGTCTTTATAGTCCAACTATCACAAAATAATTCAAATAAAAAAATTTTAAGGAGTCATTTCATGCAAATAACCTAGCCACAGACTTTTAAACTATTTGTGGCCAAAGCTTCTTTTCATCTAAAGCTCAGATTGTAAGAATGTTTGGTAAATTGAGTTCTTGTCTAATTACATAAAGACTAATTTAGAACCTCATTTATTTGGAGAGTTTCTGGCAAAGCAAATCCATTTAAAATGACACATAAGAGGAGGTAATTAAAAATTAAAGTTGAAATCAAGATGAAAAAGGCAAGATTGAAGCTGGTTTAGATGGCTCTGATTAGTTATGGAGAGCAGTGAGATGGGAGAGGGGCTTAAAACACTTTGAAAGAAACAAAGAGGAAGAGAATGGAACACAGCACCCTAAGGCACCAGTGTTTTTAAATTTTTTCCAGTATGTAGCCAGGTGCAAAGTTGACCACATGCCACCGGGAGAGGTGACCTCATGGAGCATGGGTGAATTCCGGGGATTTGAAGGCCCTAGACCTCTTTCCCATGTTCCCCATCCTGGAAGGGAATGCTCCTGGCTCAAAAGGGAGGGCACAGCTTCCAGAAAGCAGCCTGTTATATGTGGGGCACCTAGCCCAGAGCAGACTCTTCTGTAAAGCAAGCTGTCAGAGCTGCCTCAGCAATAATACACACACACACACACACACACACACTCACTCACAATTAAAATGATCTCCGATCACGTATTTTATAGTTTGCAACGGGCTTTTCAATCCACAACCTCATTTCATCCTCACACCAACGCAAGCAAGAACAAGTACTCTTCCTTGGCTTATTTCCCAAGTGGGGGAATTGAAGTCCTGAAAGGTTAGGTAACACTCCCGAGGGGTCACATTATCTGGAGTGCTAGGACCTCTTGACTCCGAATCCCAAACTGTACACTCGTTCCCTATTGGTTGACAATTTGCTTGTTTCTCTTACTGGATGTTTTTTTCTCCTTTCTCCCTCTTCATTTTCCCTTTACACACTTCCCCTCAAGTTCTTTCATTTTCCTCCCTTCCATTGCCATTTTCTTGCTCGTTTCCTCCTATTCCTGTCTGTGCCTTGGCTCTGCCTGCAGTCTCAGACAGTACAGCTAGGCCAGCCAGTGATTCTCTCAGATCCAGAGAGTCTGGTGGTACACTCTGAAAAGCAGGAAGCTTTTCTGTTCCTAAGGTTGTTTCTGCAGCAGGAAGAGCTTTGGCCCCTGAGAACTATCGTAGAGCTTGGAAGGAGGTGCCTCTAATTTCACGCTTATGATTGTTGCTATCCTCCCCCCTCCCCGCATTAAATAGTGTGTTTACCTAGAGAGATTGTTATATATAAAGAGGTGCTAACAGCCCAGCAGAGTTTGGTTGTCAATTTGGGCCATTTGGGCTGATGTGTTGTGAGAAACGCTCACTAAAAGTCAGTCAGAGATGGATCATTCCGTGAGACTGTATCTTGACTCCTATCAATGGGAAGAGCCACTTCAGCCTATTGGCCACTGTGTGTTTATGGAATCCCCACCACATGCAGGAACTAATACATCAATTAGCTAATTAGAAATAATCCCTTCCCTTGTGGAGCTGACATGGCCGCAGGAACAGGAAGGACACACATTGCCTAAGTGGAATGAATGCTAGGAGGAAGTATTCGCTGAGCAAATTCAGGGAAACTCACCTAACACCAGCACTTTGTATTAGAGAGAGCGAGCGACAATGAGCTCAGAACAAGATGGCTTTTTTTTTTTTTTTTTTTAAACCCTAGCTTATCTGCAGGACGCAACACTCTCCCTCAAAGATTGTGGCTCTCTCAAATCAACAGAAGACTGTATCCTCCCCAGAGGGGTGCTCCCCGTCTCCTCCCCACCTCTTCCCATCCCTTCCTGCAGAGTTGCTCAAGGGGGACTAGGATAGTAGATACATCAGGACATGGGAGAAACATCCATGTGAACTTTGTATCTTGCTGCCTGCCTTAGTACTTCACATTACCCATTACTTTCAGCTGTTCAGAGGGTTATACAGGCTCCGATATTCACAAGACTCACAAGTTTAGAAGGAATATCCTGTGAAGCAGGTCTTAATGAAATCCTGTCATACACAAATTATTGAGTTCTTGGAAAATAAATGCAAGGCTGTGCATGTCTCCCACAGCCATTGTGCAATGAGCTGTCCAAGAGAAAGGGCCGCCAGGTACAAAGCCAGATGCACACTTACCGTTGTCCTCAGCAACACGACATCTGCCTCTTGTAAGGAACACGGGACACAATTTGCCCACACATGCCAAGCAGGTCTCCAGTAAAACACCAAGGGGAGGATCCCAAATGAGAAGATGGATCCAGCAAGACAGAGGGTTTTCCGGCAGCCTTGAGTCCGGTAGCCAAATATCTCCTGGGGAAGAATCAAAATAACCCCAAATATTGGTTAAGTACAGTAAACAGCAAATCAACCAATTGGGATTTTGGTGATAAAACTGGGGGCAGAGAATGAAGAAGTCAAGGAGAGACTGAGAAACTGGAGAAGAATCCTTAACAAAATACCACGTGTTCCCAGGCCCCCAGGAAGTCGCAATCAAACTGGGAAACTCAGTTTCTATAATTCGAGCACCTGGTTACTCTGTGCCAAACACTATGTTAAGAGATATGTTATCTTAAGTCTCTTGAACATTCCTTGAATAGAATGATATTACCCTCGTTCATAAATGATAAGGTTGAGCTCAGAAAGCTTGAATGGAAAGACCTGGCCAAGGGCCCCAAGCTAAGAATTCTGCTTCCAAGAGTCAAACCCACGTTTGATCCAGAGCCTTCACAGACATGACTATGAGCTATGTGATGGGAGGACCAGATGACCAGTCACATGGGCAGGAGAGAACCAGGCTTTGAGGGTGTAGTCTGGATGTGATGAAAGTGTTTGACCCACAAGAGGGTGAGTAACTAACTACCAACCTGCCGTCAGGGGGTTAGGGTGGGGCTGTATATTCCCACCCTCCACCCTTGTTCAGTTGCACAAAGAATTTCACAGCATGGGGGAAAATTCATAGAAACTATTTGGGTTATTGAGCCCTTGCTATGATCTGGGAGGGGATTGGAGACCCTGAATGATACAAATATGGCAAGAGAAGAGTCGTCTAATACATTTGCAATCTGGACAACCTTCTTCCTTCCAAGTACAGCCTGAGACAGACTGGACAACCAGCCCTAAAGTTTAAGGCCTCAGTTCCTCAGTTCTATCACACAAAGTCAAAGGTATCCATTACACTGATCCTCGTAGCCAAAACTGAGAAATCAAGTATCTTCATTAAAAGCATAAGAAATAACCCGAAGGATATGGGGAGATGGAGAGGAGAAGGGAGTTGAGAGAAATTGGAGGGGGAGATGAACCATGAGAGACTATGGACTCTGAAAAACAATTGAGGGTTTTGAAGGGGCGGAGTTGAGAAGTTGGGTGAGCCTGGTGGTGGGTATTATGGAGGGCACGTATTGTATGGAGCACTGGGTGTGGTGCATAAACAATGAATTCTGGTACACTGAAAAGAAATTAAAAAATAATTTTTTTTTAAAAAAAGCATATTCTCTGGACCAAGACATGTTGGATTCAAAGCCTTACTCTACCACTTAGGGGGTATGACCCTGAGCACATTATTTAGCCTCTTTATTCTTTGGTTTCTCATCCATAAGATGGGCATGGTGATAGAACCCACTTCACAGGGTTATGGTAAAGATTAAATAAGTTAGTATGCATAAGGGCTACACATGCGTTTATTGCTGCTGTTGCTTATGCTGCTAGTTACTGCTGCTTCTACTACCATCTAACCATTTCCCCTGAAGCAGACCTGAAATTCTACCCCCTCAGTTACTGGCATTTAGATCTAAGAATTCCTCATGTCAATCATTCTGCTCCCACTAGGACTGCCTGTTAGGATAACAAGGGAGCTGGAACACACAACTCTAAATCAGCCACCTTCCTTGTCTCACTTGATAAAGATTACATTATCAGAAGGGTTTCTGTGATCCTTGGCTAAAGGCGCTTACATGTGTAATTTCGGGGGCCTTCCTCATATTAGCAGTGCCTCTGGGTACTGACTATCTGCCTTTAGCATTGTCCACATTTGGCATGACTTGGATAAAGTATTCACATTAACTCAGAAACAAGCTCTTGGCCAATTTTGAAAACTAGAACGTCTCTCTTGACATGAATCCTCTCTTGTCCCGAACTCAAGCTCTTGCTCTCCAGCTGCCAGGTCTGGAATGATCTTGCCCCCTCATCATTCTTGAAGCAATGCTTTGTTGACCCCATATTGACAAGGATCCCAATCCTAAATCCCATACCTGTTCTGAGTCTATCCCATTATCTTTTCCCATGTGCTTTTTAACCTTTCTACAGTTTGGAACAGGTCAACTTCTACCTAACAACCCAGACATGGTATCATATTTTTTTTTTTAGTGTTATATTTTAAAGTTTCTTTATATTGCCCATGAATTGAACCCCTCATGTAATATGTCCGAGTTACACCAATTCTAGAAGCACAGATATCTCTGACCATGTATTCTTTTATAGGCTATGCAATGAGAGCCCTCTATAGTTTCTAAATTGTCTTCATGTTCATTATCGAAATAATGTAAACAGGAATTATTACCTTCAATTTTCAGCTAAGAAAACTGAAGTTTAAAGTTATTATATATAATAGATGTGATTAACAACTATTATTCATAACAATAATAGTAGCTAAGATTTATTGAGCACTTCGAAGCCCTTCACCAAGCACTTTGCATCTACTCTTCCATTTAGCTGAAAGAGATTAAATAAGTTTCTCAAAGCATAAAGCTCACAAATAACTCAAAGTTAGACCTCTGGTCTAGACCTCTGCAGCACAGGGCAGATAATGTGAGCTGGCCATTTCCACTCTAAGGTTCTTCTTCATTCTGCCTTAGATTTCAGTTCAATGTAACAAATAATTTTTAAGTGTCCAACAAAAGAACAGACATGTGCCACACACAGAGATGAATGAGATGATGTCGTTAGCCTCAAGGAGTTCAGTTTAATGGAAAAAGAGATACATAAACAGATAAGAACAAACAAGGTTAGAGCAATATAAGGGTTATATAGAAAAATGACTATATAAATCGTCATCTGAATTGGGGCTACTAATAAAAACACTGGTACAGCAGTAGACCAAAAGTGTCACAGCCAGGCCAGGTAAATATCCCCAGGTTACATCAGAGTGTTGCTTTCAAAGCTTGTCTGCCTTCGGTTCTGTGGACACTACCTCAGTTAATATCTCATGACCAGTAATCCATTGTCAAACTTTTAGTAGAAAGGCTGGAATAATGTGGACAAGAAGTGTTCAAATATTGCTTATTGACGTAAGTTGAATTATATACTGACTGGAAGTAAATTGCATTGCAGGGACTATTAATAGGTATTGGATTTAAAATTGCAAAAATTAGCATGGTGCTGTTTGTTATGACCCTGTAGCAATTTACTTCCTACATTATGGAGTGCCTCCCACATCCCTGAAAATTCTTGAGGGAACCTTCTTGCTACTCTGCACTCCACCTACACTTACCTCCCACAAAAAGAAATAAATCAGCCAAAAAAATAGAGAGAGAGAGAATATTGAGAAAATGTCAAAAGAATATCACACTCATGGCAGTCTACATGCATTATGAAATAGCACACCGTCCCTTTCTTTCTCTCCCCTGCTGCCCACAAATTCTTCTGTTCCCTCTGTCCCTGGAGATCTAGGTCTTTTGCATTCCTAAGGGCTTAATCTTTGGCTGCCAGGAGTCCAGGTCTTCTTTTCTGCAGAGCCCCAATATTCAAGAAGTCAGACTTGTGCTCTCCAAAGCAGTGGTGTCAATTACCTCAGCCAACAGAGTCCCTTAAGTCTATAGACCCTATCGCCAGAAAAAAATACACACAGATGCATACAAATAGACTTCTGTGTAGAGATTCAGAGAGCTCCCACAGTCGAGGTAAAACCCTTTCTTAGAAGGTTCTTGAGGCTGAATCAAGGCTGATCTTTCTAGAGTTTACATTCTGTACTTGAACTTAGGGCCTGACACTGCTTCTGGAAATGAAGACAATGCTTCTGGAAAGGCACAGGAGAGGGTGATGAGAGCAGGGCCTTGGCTGACTCCAGGAAGCTTCTAGGGTAATGTCATCATCTGGGGGCTCACCAAGTCCTGAGAGTGGCTCTCAGCATGCTAGTCCCAGAGCTAACCAACAGAATTCCTCTCACAGAGAAGATCCAAGGTCACCAGGTCCAAGAGACTAGTTGGAATGAGAGAGTGAGATGTATGCAACAGTCACAAGACCGGATGAATACATGGGTAGGTATTAAGAGTTTTTCTTTTCCCAGCAGCGCTGTCTCCAAGCCTGATTGTCCCACCAGTGGAGCCGGATGCAAGCATGGTGCTTAAAATGGGCTCTGGACTCTTCTATGACCATCTCCCACCCTGACTGACATGCCTTCTTTAATCATTGTAATTAATTCAATCAAACTATGGTAAAATCCCTTTAGCCTGGAAGCCATTTATTCTCTTTAAGACAATTTTGCATTTCTTTACTGGCTCCACTAAGTATTTGAAAGTTTAAGTGATTTTTTTTTTAACTTTCTCTTCCTTAAGATATTCTTTTTTCCCTTATTTCCAAATTTTGGGTGTGAAGAGAATGTTTCACTGTACTCAATTGTACTAAATGAATGCAATTTACATCACTCTTTATCCTGACCACACACCTTACTCCAATTTCTACCTCAGCAGCTTCTTGCTCAACACTTCAATGCTGAAGGATGATTTCCCAAGGGTCTCCTAAGTTCATTTGACTTCTAGATCAACGTGAGATATTCTCAACCAGAATGACTGAATCTAGAAATCTGAAACTGGAGGCTCAAGAAGAATGACCTGCAGATAGGTTTCTTCTTGGCCTGGTAAGCATTTCTTAGAACTTTATATTGGTCCCCCAGTTGCTTTCACATAGACATTGTGATTTCTAGCTTTTCTTTAAAATAAATCAGAAATGGGCATCTGGGTGGCTCAGTGGGTTAAGCCTCTGCCTTCAGCTCAGGTCATGATCTCAGGGTCCTGGATGGAGGCCCAGGCTCTCTGCTCAGTGGGGAGCCTGCTTCCCCCTCCCCTATCTCTGCCTGCCTCTCTGCCTACTTGTGATCTCTGTCTGTCAAATAAATAAATAAAACCTTAAAATAAAAAATAAAATAAAATAATAATAATAAAATAAGATAAATCAGAAATTGTGATAGCACAGTACCCATATTCTTGTACTGGAAGATTTGGCTAGAGAACACCAAATAACCCAGGAACTATCCCAAAACCATCCGACAAGAGAGAGAATGAGGCCCTGCAGTACATTTATACACTGGGATCTTACACAGCACTTCAGACAAACTCTACAGCAACACTCCACAACGTGGATGACTCTCAGTAACATACTAGTAAGTGATAAAAGTCGGTGCGGACAATTACATAAGCATGAAAACATTTTTACAAGGTTAAAAACAACAACAATTTAAAGTGTATTTTTGGGATAGACTTAAGTAAAAGAAAGCTACATCAAAAGGAAAACATCAATTGCTGAAGGCCAGGAATTGATGAAGACACGCTATAGGACAATGGGTACCCCCACTGAGACAAGGCAGGACCACATTGTCAAATGTAGACTATTATCCAGGTCCTAGATTTTGCTGGAGGTGGTAGAGTCATCATGTTATTATAAAGAACCCATTAAAGAGATAACTGAACTAATGCAACTCAGCATTGCCAAGTAAGAAGAGTGTCATGAACCAAGGCTTATATAGACAATCTAATTGTGAGCACCTAAAGGAAAAAAAAGGAAGAAAGAATTGATCGGAGTAAGAGATGCCTCTCCTTTAAATGAGCAGGTGCTTCCCTGTTTCTCATGGTCCCTGCCATGCTTTCTCTTTTCCTCCACCCTGAGGCCATATGTCAGATTCATTTCTCATCTCACACTGGGCTGCTCATCAGAGTTACAGGCTCCTTCTGAAGGCCAGTGGTTCTCAACCAGGAGTGATCCTGCCTCCAGGGGACATTTGGCAATAGCTGGAGACATTCTGGGTCATTGTCAACTAGGTGAGAGGTGATACTGACACAGCTTCTAGGTAGAGGCTAGGAATGCTAGTAAATATCCCCCAGTGCAGGTAAACATCTTACAGTGCAGAGGACAGCTGTCCGTCAACATCCACAACAAAAAGTTCTCTCACCCCAAACAATGCTAAGGTTGAGAAACCTGAGTAGGTATTGAGTTTCCCCCACCTAACCTAAGCAAGTCCCTAGTCTAAGTGCCAGGATGTCCTCCTCAATACTCAGAGGAGACCCAGAGAATTTTGATACTGAAATCTATGGTAGAAAAGAATTCACACTTCACAAGTGCCCACTAAGGTCAGTAGTGGGTGCAGCCCCTCATTTAACAGATGAGGAAAACTAAAGTGTTAAGAAAGAACGAAAATTGCCCTTGTGGTCTGCACCAGCCTCCCACCCCAAACTAAGCCACTCTCGTACCACCTCGTTTGGCCCTGGCCATGCCAAACACAGTCCCGGAACCCTCTCCTGCCTCGGGGTCTTCCCATGGCTGGCTCTCTCTTGTTAGCGGAAGCTTCCTTCAAGTATGTTCTTCTCAGAGTCATCTTAGCCAGTCTCCTACACAAGGATAAGCCCCTGACCTCACCCACCTTTTATATCTTTTTAGCATTTCCACAATTCCTACTTAGTATTTTTTGCTTGCTGCTCTAACTCCTTCCTTTCTACCCCCAAGACTTTAAATTCTATCAGTTCAGAATCCTTTCAAGTTTGTTTCCTCCAATATGTTTAACTAGCACCTGGCACATTATCTGCATGTAGTAGGTATTCAGCAGATATGTGCTGAATGGACGAATAGATCAGTAAGTGACTGTACTAAAGGAAAGAGGGAAGGGAGGAAGAAAGGAAGGAGAGAAGGAAGGAAGGATGGAAGGAAAGGAGGAAGGTAAGGTAATGAACCATTATTCTTCTTGTTCCTAGGCCTAGTTTAACTTATCTGTTTCTTGGATTCTCTAAAAATTAAGTCATTCCAAGGTACGGGGAAAAGGAAACACAAACAACTTTGAGATACTGCTCTACTTTGGTCATTAGGAAATGTATTTGCATTACACCCAAGTTACTCTTTAAGGCTAGGTTTCTTAGATGAGCACTTTCATTTTTCTTTTTCTTCCTCCTTATTGTCTGTCTCTAGGAGCTGAAAAGATGCTAAAGGTAAGACTGAGTCTCACAAACTCCTTACCGTCAACAGAGGCAAAACAAGAGCCTGGACTGCAAAGAACAAACTGATTTGGACATCTGCTGCCCAAGCTTCTGCTCTGGACCAAAAGGTGTGTTCACAATGCCTGTGAGTGAACTATAATAATTTCCCAGTATAGTATACTAATTATACTAATATCTACAAAAAAACCAAAATTATTTTAGAAATGGATCAAGAATATCACTACTCCAACTAAAAAATGACCTTAGAAATAAAGAACTATATCACTACTTAACAGCTGAGTACCATTTTCCATTAACAATGTTGACATCCATTAACTCATGGCAAGCTTGTGCCTTAAGGGGATCCTAAGGAGTCTGGTGACCTGGCCACCATTCACTATCCCATGACAAATAGTTGGAATGTCAGTTAATTTCATTTCCAGCTCGGAATTCTCACGTCTTTCTCACTCCTAACTTGGAATGTCCTCTGTCTGGCCATTGACTCCTGGTTCTCTTGCTATAGCCTTATATCACACAATAACTATGGGAAACAATGGAATGACACCTGTGTCAGGTGTCAGTCCCCAGAATTGAGGAACTCATCATAAAAATGTTTATGTGCTACCTCCCAACATCAAGTCTTCAGGTGCCTTTCCTGAAGTTCGACTCAAATTGCCCACTGTGTCTGAGGCCACAGATAAAGTAGGTCTGCTAGAGATAAGTTTCCCATCCTTCAAGAGCTGACAAGGGAGATAATGAATTAAGTAAATTAGTAATTAATTAATTAAAATATTATTCTGGGCAGAAAATATTGAGTGTTATCTGAAAAACATTAGGAGAAAAATGCTATTAGGTTCAAAGAGATGAGGATGTCCAACTGAGATGATAATTAGAAAGCGCTTTCCAGGAGCATTGTTCATGGAGGTGGACTTGGAGAAGTTTGCAATTTCAACAGTGAGGAAAGGAAGGTAGAAGAAAAGTCACTCCAATCAGGAGGAACTAGCCCGCAGCAAAGGTGTGGAGTCTGAAAACATCGAAGTGTATTTCAGGACAAAATATCATTTTAAGGTAGAAGGTCAGCGTACTGTGGTGTTATAATTAACCCAGTCGTGTCAGGCCAATTACTGCACTTTGGGGAGGGACTTTGGGTTTCAAGGATGTGTATTCTACTGCAGGTAGCCAGTGGCCAAAAGTTGCTGAATCCTTAAAATTTACACTTCCATCTTTCTCCCTCCACACCCAGCAAGTGGACCTCTCGTGGCTTCCCTAAAACTTGGTGTCCTCGGGTGAAGTCAGAGGGAAGAGGCCACTGCCTGTGGTCTTCCTAGCTGGGCAGAAGTCCGACTATGGGAACAGGAAGAAGACGTATGTGTGGGACTTCAGTGTCCTTTGACTAAACACGGTTTCTTCTTTGCTCAGGATGCTGCCAGCCTGGGCTATGGAAACTCCTCCTTGTCACACCAGTTAGAAGGCTGAAAAACAAACTGTCCCACCCGTCAGTGGCAGACAGGGTGGTAATATCCTGCCCCGTGAATAATTGTCCATCTAGCTTGGCTGAAGCTCATGAAAAATCAGTTCATGTAAAAAAAAAAAAATTCTAGTATGTCCTTGTCACCCTAAATATTTATTTTTTTCCCACATTCTGATTTAACCCTCACAACTCTATGAGGACATTAATATCAGCCATGGGCAAGAAATAAAGAAGGTAGGGTTCAAAGAAGTTCAAGAATATACCCTTACTCACCCTGCTGCTAGATAACAGAAACAGGTCCTTCTTACTTAAAACTGTTTCCTTCCCCATCCCAGCCTGCCTCTCCTGATGACATTCTGTCCTCAGCTCTCTGACATCCTTGTCTGACAGGTGTCATGGGGGACACGGCTTGAACTCTTATTAATTGCTCACATCTGAGCTAGTGTAGGTGCTGCCCAGACAAGTTCTTAGGTTTCCCTTAAACAGGTTTTCACAAGCTCAAACTGCGAAGGGAGAAGAAATAGGCAAGAGGGACTCCACCCAGCAAGCAGATGGTGGTTTCTGCCAGCAACATCCTAATCTTCTGGTCTGGCAATCTTGGGCAAGAGGCATTTTCTAGGCTCTTGTTTAGTGCTAAAATTAATACTTCTCTTCTAATGATGTCTGAGTGATGTAAAACAAAGCAGAGACAGGTCAGTATGCGGGACTACTGGCTTGTCTGGGCAGCCTACTCACTGAACAGGATAAAGACCCAAGACTGGGCAGGGAGGGGAAAAGGCCACATTTAAAGACCAAACACTTGGGTTCAAGACTGTTTTTGTTTTGCCACTTACTAACTGTATCATCCGGAAGTCAGTACCCCATCTAAAAGTTAAGAACACTATTGTTCACAAAACTGTTATGACAATGAAATGAATAACAGTGGTAGAAGCATTATTCAAATATAGGCTGCTGTTATTATGAGGGCAATTAGACCTAAGGTTAGTTATTAAACCCTGAGGGATGCCCTGACAAGTCTGGTCCCTCCTTATCATTGAGATCTCAGCTTCCTTGACCACAGGGTCTCAAGAAGCCACCCAAGGACTTTTTAGCACATCATCCTATTTTAAACCTCTACAGGCCTTTATCTCCTTCTGATATTTTTATTTTGTGATCTGTTCCTAGCATGTAAGTTCCACAAGAGCAGAGCTTTGGTTTTTCTTGCTCATTGCTGGATCCTGGCACAGAGTAGAACAGTTCCCAGCACACAACAGGCCCACAGATACTGTTTGAGTGCACCAATGGCTCCAATTATATGGTAATTCCTTATATTGGGATATTATAATACTGGTAAACAGAGAGGACAAAAATGGTAATCATTGACTATTAGCACCTGGTGAATCATAGCAAACATTCCGCCAAACATCATTCTTCAGAGAAGAAAGCTGAGACTTTTTAAAGATTTATTTATTTATTTATTTATTTGAGAAAGAGAGATAGTGAGAGTGGGAAGAGGGGCGAAGGGAAAGAATCTTCAAGCAGACTCCCTGCTGAGCACAGAGCTCAACACAGGGCTCAATCTCATGACCCATGAGATCATGACCTAAATAGAAACCAAGAGTCGGATGCTTCACCAGCTGAGCCACCAAGCTCTCCGAAAGCTGAGATCTTAAGAGAACTCTCAGATAGAAACACAGAAAGAGAGAGAGCAGAGGAAAAGCAATGAGCTCCCTCCAAAGTCAGCCCCCTACTCTTTGACCAATAGAGAATTTATCCCCACAATAAATTGTATCCCTAAGTATTATTATTTGTCTTTCTCCCCAGGTATGATTACTTGTTACTTACCATACGATTTTAGAAAATGAAAGAGGGAGAAGTATTCTGTCATGAACTCAGAGAGAGGGAAAGATCAGAGATGACCCGATCCTGTATTTCTCTCATAATGTGAAACTCCCACACCTCCAATGAAGCAAACTCTATTTCCTGTGGAAGGCTGTTCCATTTCAGACAACTCTACTAATAATTACACCATGTGCCAGACATTAGGTTGGGGTCCAGGTGTACTCTACACTCCCTCCCACTTAGCACACACACACACACACACACACACACACCCCAAACACTGCCCTTGCAACCAGAACAACTCCATTTCTACCTTTTCAAACAACATAAAATCAATATAAGTATACTGATTTCCATCACAAGTTTACGCCTAAACAGGGCCTGGGTAGATAAAAATCATTTTGAAAAGCACTATATTACCAGGCTCTCTCATTGAGAAGGCAGGAAATCGTTTCCACAGTGTGGAAGTGAGTTGAAAGCTTGTGCTAGAACAATGGTCACCACCCGTTCTTAGAATGAGGAATCCTCTCCGAGCATTGCTGGTGAGATAAATTGTCAAAACCACTTTGGAAAGCACTTTGGCATTATACAGTGAAGTAAAGACACACACATTGTGCAATTCAACTGTTTTACTTGTATCTTCTCTACAAAAACCTATGTATCTGGGTACCAGGAACACGAACAAGAAAAATTCAAAGCTGGTAACAATCCAAAAGTCCATCAAAATAGAACTGACTTTTTAGAAAGTGTAATCTTACAGTGATATATTCTGACACAATGCAAATAAACTACAATTTTTTGTAGTAATGTATATCATACCAATCTAATAAGCAAAAGCAGCAAAACACAAAAGAATATATAATCAGTTTGATTTCAATCACAGAAACCTCAAAAATATTGCTATGGTATGCATACATAATTAGAAAAATATTTTTAAAGGCAAGAAAATTATAATTATACAAGCCAGGTGAGAGGTCACTTCCGCATGGAGGGGGTACAGACAGCAGAGATGGGTTATAGTTAGGGCAGGCCCCAAGAGAACCTCTGTACTGCTAGCAGAGTTCTCTCTTCTGACTCAGGCAATGACTATACAGGTTTTGAATTATTATTAAATTGGCTGTATGTATTTTTTGCACATTTATATGCCATTTCAAAACCTGCCACACACTCTCAAATGACTGAGTTCTACTTTTGCTTCTAAAGGTTCTACCAGTGTTTGTTGGGCATACATGGCCTTGAACCCAAAGTAATAACATTAACAGTTATCAAGAGTCATACCCCATGAGTTGGAGGATATCAGAGGGGGAGACAAACCATGAGAGACTATGGACTCTGAGAAACAAACTGAGGGTTTTGGAGGGGAGGGGGGGTAGAGGGTTAGTTGAGTCCGGTGGTGGGTATTAAAAAAGGCATATATTGGGGCACCTGGCTGGCTCAGTGGGCCAAAGCTCCGTCTTTGGCTCAGGTCATGATCCCAGGACACTGGGATTGAGCCCCAAGTGGGGCTCTCTGCTCAGTGGGGGCCTGCTTCCCCTTCTCTCTCTGCCTGCCTCTCTGCCTACCTCTCTGCCTACTTGTGATCTCTCTGTCAAATAAATAAAAAATAAAATCTTAAAATAAATAAATAAAAATTAAAAAGGCATGTATTGCATGGAGCACTGGGTGTGGTGCATAAAAAATGCATTTTGGAACACACAAAAAAATTAAATTAAACTAAATGCTTAAGAAAAAGAGTCATACCCCACAATTTTGCAACCACTGGTGTAGGGGAAAAAAAAAAATACTGGTTTGGAGATGGAGTTCGAGTCTAAACTATGGTCCAATGAAACAATCCTTTCCCCTGTCTGGGCCTCCATTTCTCCATCTGTTAGAAAGAGGGTTGGACTGTATGATCTCTTGCATCTCTCTAAATTTTGATACCTGTAATTATTGTAATAAGAACTTTCCTAACACCAGCTGTGTGACAGCTTGCAGTCTCCTGAGGTATCCATCATAAATCCTTTCCAGGGAGATGTCTGCTTTTACTTCAAAGCCACCCATGTGACCCTCGCTCAAGCTTCGGATGGTTTCTGTTGCACCATTTGTGCAAAGTGGTGCCAACAGGCATGTGCAGACCACCTGCTGGGGAGCTATCAGATGGCTCTCTGGAAGAGGGAGCACACAACATGCAGGAAGCTCCATGCTTGCCCCTGAGAATGGGAGCTACCATGCCACAGTGTGACTCCGCAGCCACTGCGCTGTGTTCATCAACAGAGCATCAGAACTCCCCAGTGTGACAAGACAACTTGATTCATTTCCACAACTGGCATTCAGAACTGAGCACAGCCTTGGGCACAGGTTTCTCACTGTTCAGTTTCTCATGTCACCATCAGGCTGTGATGCCTGATTCTGGTTGTGGCAGGTGGAAGAGGAACCTCCTAATCTCCTGAAGAATTTCAAGCAAATGAACAGATGTGGCAAAAGGTAAAATTAGGGTAGGCAATAGCGAAATGAGTAACTTGATAAGAATGGAACGTGTTTGGGAGAAGAGTGGGGTATAGGGGGGACCCGAATTTCTACATTTTTCAAACATCCTGGGATGCCACACTCAATGGCTAAAAGGTAATTCAGGGCATTTAATGCTGGGCCAGATATTTATGACATCATCTGGGGGATGTTATGTTTTTGTTATTAAGAAGCAAGACATACGCACTTTAAAGATAAGAAGATAAAAATACAAATAAAAACTTGACATTCCTACAACCCAGAGATCACCACAATTAACAACTTCCTGCATATATGTTGTTTCTTTTACCAAAAGGAAACCATACTGTACGTGTTTTTTTTTTACAGTGTGCTTTTCATTCACTGGCCTTCTTTTTTTCCAGGTCAGTGAGTTTTTATCCCAACACATACCCAAACCATATTCAAATTTCACAACATTATCACATTAATGTCCCCTACAACTGGTTTTTCCAAACTGCTTAGGCATTATTCTATTTCTTAACCTGGACAACAGTTAATAAATGTTCACCTTATAATTATCCATTGATTTCTACAAAAATATTTGTGCACTTTTATATAGAAATATAAGAATACATTTTACAATAAAAAAGAGGAAATGTCACAGACCCTTTATGAACATCGGTGTACTTTTGCTCATTCTTTTTTTTTTTTTTAAAGATTCTATTTATTTGACAGAGACAGAGATGACAAATAGGCAAAGAGGCGGGATGGGGGGAAGCAGACTGCCTACTGAGCAGAGAGCTCATTATGGGGCTCGATCCCAGGACTCTGGGATCATGATCTGAGCTGAAGGCAGAGACTTTAACCCACTGAGCCACCCAGGTGCCCCTGCTGGTTCTTTTTAATGAAGCTCCTCCCCTATTTCATAATAATGACTTATTAAAGGGCCAGTCATTCTGTAAGAGTTCAAATACTAATAGCTACATTTCCACTTATTTCAAAGACAGCAGACAAATGACCAGTTTTCAGCTACTTTTATTTTAATGGGTACACATTTTTTTAGAAATAATAACTTTTGTCCCACAAGGGAATGGTGAAAAAAAATCCTGAAGTTTTTGTTTATAAAGAACATAATCATTTCACAATATCTATGTATATCAAATCATTGCATTGTACACCTTAATCTTACACAATGTTACATGTAATTACATCTCCATAAAGCTGGGCAAAAATAAGATATATGAGACAGAAAGAAATGAAAACTTAATTATTGCTTTGTTATTTTGCATTCTAATAAAAACTGAGGTGTATTTTTTGATCAATTTAAGTTTAACTCTAAACCCAACAAAAGAAGGGACTTCCCCAGCACAGTGCTTACACATCTTTTCCATATAATGGCACCCACAGTAAAATGACTATATTTGCACAGTGCACATCACATAAATAGATGAGGACACCTATAACTAGAGGAGATCAATATCTCAACATTTCTGTAAGAACCTCTGTAATCCCTATCTAGCACCCCAGTGCCATTCATGGCACACGAGTTGGGTAGTCTTGCCTTGTCCTGTATTTATAGCAAAACAATGCCTTTGTCTTTCCTTATTTCCATCAGTCTAATCAGAGCCATATCAAGCAACACTGCACCTAAACAGAGTATATCCTATAACTATCACTGTTCCTAGAAATGTCTTTTCTTACTCACCCGTATACCTTAATTCAAGCAGGCTTTTTGGAGGTTTTTGTTTTGCAAATACCTGCCCAACCTCATTGGTCCCTCTCCCAGAAGGAAAAAAAACCTAGCATTCTTTAAAAACACCATTCATATAAAACTCCTTCTATCCCAAAGATACAGAAGTAGTGAAAAGAAGGTCCATCTGCACCCCAATGTTTATAGCAGCAATGGCCACAGTCGCCAAACTGTGGAAAGAACCAAGATGCCCTTCAACAGACGAATGGATAAGGAAGATGTGGTCCATATACACTATGGAGTATTATGCCTCTAACAGAAAGTATGAATACCCAACTTTTGTAGCAACATGGACAGGACTGGAAGAGATTATGCTGAGTGAAATAAGTCAAGCAGAGAGAGTCAGTTATCATATGGTTTCACTTATTTGTGGAGCATAACAAATAGCATGGAGGACATGGGGAGTTAGAGAAGAGAAGGGAGTTGGGGGAAATTGGAAGGGGAGGTGAACCATGAGAGACTATGGACTCTGAAAAACAATCTGAGGGGTTTGAAGGGGTGGGGGGGTGGGAGGTTGGGGGAACCAGGTGGTGGGTATTGGAGAGGGCACAGATTGCATGGAGCACTGGGTGTGGTCCAAAAACAATGAATACTGTTACGCTGAAAATAAATTTTAAAAAATTTTAAAAAACAAAACAAAACAAAACAAAAAAAACTCCTTCTATGATGCCTCCTCAGTTAGAATTAATCGTAAGTTTAAAATCAAACTCGTTAACCACACACTCCTCTCTCCCTGCATTAGCACCACCACCATCACTACACACCCAGTTGTACAACTCAGAAATCTAGGAATTTCCTTTAATAGTTTTCTCCATCTCCCTCAACATCTAATTAGTCCCATGGTCCAGTCATCTTGTCCCCTAGATATTTCTCAAATTGGTCTCTTCTTCTCCATCCCTGATACTCCTGCCTTATTAGATCAACCAGTGCTCACGCTAGAATCACTGCAAAAGGCTTCATGTCCCAGTTTCACTTCTCTCTACATGGTCTTCCACATTGCTACAGAGTTACCTTTCTAAAGCAGACATCTGATTTCAGTTCCTATTAGAGGGACGAACCATTCCAGTTTGTCCAACACTGAAGGATTTCTCAGGATGTGACCTCTAGAGCCAATGCCCAGAAAGTCCCGGCAAACCAGTATGGTTGGTTACCTACTTAAAACACTTAAATCCCTTTAGAATGTCATGCAGAGTTCTTCCTAATCTTCCCCACACTATCTTTTCAGCCTCAACTCTCTGTTCTCCCAGTCCCACTCCACCACACACACATACACCTGCACACCAGCTTTGCCAAGCTACATTCAGTTCTCTGAATGGAATGTGCTTTGTTCCTTTACATCTCAGTACCTTTGTACATTGTGTTTCCTTCACTTGGAATGTCCTTCACCCTAACTGGGCTTGCTGGTAAACTCCTATTCATGCATCTAGACTCTTTTCAATTGGCACTTTCCCACAGAAGTAACCCAGGAATTGCCTATAGCTTCTTCTGTGTTCTCACAGAAACTTCTATATTCTGCTGTCAGAGCACTAGCCCACTGAAGTCTATCCTCCTCTACCACCCCACTGTATAACTAATAGCTTTTAAGTGTTTAATAAATGAGGGAGGGAGGGAAGGAAGGAAGGAAGGAAAGAAGGGGAAAGAAAATAAAGGAGCTATAGGTCAGTCTTCTTGAGGAACATAGAAGTAAAAATCTTCAACAAAATATTAACAAATAAAAGTAAAAGAATTATAAACCATTACTAAGTAAGATTTATTCCAAGGATAGGAAGCTACTTTAACACTCAAAAATCAACATATGTAATCTACCATGTTAACAGATGAAAAAATGTTTTTTTTAATTCAAAAGTCACATGATCATATCAATTGACACAGAAAAACTTTTGGCAAAATTTCACACACATTCATGATAAAAAATTCTTAGGGAACCAGGAATGAAAACGAACTTCTTCAACTTGATGAAGAGCATTTTTAAAAACATACAGGCAGCATTATATTTAATGATGAAATAGTGAATATTTTCCCAGTGAGATTAGGAACAAGATGAGGATGTCTACTCTCACTGCTTTTATTCAACATAAGAAAAAGAAAAAAACAGCATACAAATTTAAAACTGTTCCTATTTGCATGTGATATATTTTTATATAGAAAATCCCAAGGACTCTACAAAAAAATAAAATTAAATTAAAAAACCATGGCATCATGAAATGTCATGGATAACTACTCAGCAATAAAAAGGAATGAACTACTGATACACACAACTTAGATGAATCTCCGGGGAATTACACTGGGTAAAAAAAGTCAATCTCGAAGTTCGCATAATGTATGATGTTATTTATTCTTGAAATGAGAAACAGAAAGCAGAATAGTAGTTGCCAGGACTTAAGGAGTAGATATGGATGGGGAAAAAATGATAGGACTATAAAAAGGCAAAACAAAGAATACTTGTAATGACGGAAATATTGTGTATCTTGACCTATCAGTGTGAATTCCCTGACTGTGATATTTTATTACAGTTTTACAAGATACTACCAATGAAGAAAAATGGGTTAAACATACACAGAATCTCTGTGTATTATTTCTTGCAAATGGATGTGAGTCTATGATTATCTTTACAAAAACTTTTTAAAAATGAATGTGTTGGACTAGATTATCTTTGAGTGATTTTTTCTATCTGAAATTCCATGATCTGGGGAATCTAAGGATCCACTGGCTCTTGGTTATACAAGGCCCTACTATTTCCAACAGATGAAGCTTCTTGTACATCTGGACACCAATGTTCATGCTGGTAAGTAGGGGTCTGGACAACCAAATGAAGATAAGTGTGTAACTACATCAAACAGATCCTACAGATCTAAATCTATTTAGAGATGGGAAAAAAACAACAGCAACAACAACAAAAAGAGGCCCAGCAAGGGGAAACTCCTCACACAAAATGAGTGGTTAATGGAAGAATTAGAAAGAACCAGATTAGAAAGAACCCAGGCTTTCAAACAGGGCACTTTCCAGCGCAGTAATTTGTAAATATCTATTGACCATGCTGACAGCCATTCAAATCCTTAAACACACCCAGGCCAAGACTTTCCAGAGCTCTCCTAAACCATCGCTGGAGGATGCAAAATTTGGACAATAAAGAAAAAAAAAAAATTTTTTTAAGTAAGATCAGAAGGAAAAGGGTAGGATCAGCAAACTTCTTTTGTCAAGTGCCAAACAGAAAATACTTTCAGCTTTGCGATCCACATGGTTTCTCTAACAACCATCTAACAGCATCGACGTATGACAGCAGCCAGAGACAATCTGTAAACAAATGCAAGAAGATGTTCTCCAACAAAATTTTATTTTCAGAGAAGTCAGTGAGCCAGATATCACCCACAGTCAAAGTTGGTGGACCCCGCCACAGAGAAACAATGGAAACATGTGGCCTTTGCACCTGTGGTGATAGTATCTACCCAATGAGGTTACTGTGAATAATGTACCTCATGGAAGTGCTTAGCAATGGGCCCGGGACATAGTAAGTCCTCGATGTAGTAGTTCATGGTAACTATACCACATGAAGAGTGGTTGAAGAAACTGAGTGTGTTTAGACTGAAGAAGACATGCCAGGAGGCATGAAGATTGGGGACATGTAGGAACAATTTTTAAATTCCTGAGAAAAGGGAGTTGATTTTTGACAGGTGACCCCAAAAGGCAAAAGAAGTAGAACTAATGAATTCAGGTTAACAGAACCATATTTCAGTTCAGCATAGGAGGAGTCTTTACAATAGTCATTCTGTCTCACAAGGAAATGACCTGTCTCATGCTAAGTTTCCTTTTCTGAGGGCATTTAAGGAAAGTTTCAAGAGGCAAGGCAATGAGCGGGAGAAAGACAAGTCTGAGTTGCTGGAAAGTTGTTTCTATGGAATAGGTGAAATGAAGTATAGTAAACCAATCCTCTACTTTTCTGAATTCTAATCCTTTTTTACCTTTAGATCTGTATGCTATTTCATACAGTTTTAGAATGTAACTATAACTAGCTATATTCATCCATCATTCATTCATTTATCCCCAAAATATATATTGCATATTTATAAAGTTTCTAAGCACTAGAGATACAGCAGTGAATAGTTGATCAATAAGTCATTAAAAATTAAATAGAAAAGCATATCCTCCCTTGGGGAAATGAAATACTCCACTTTTATTTGTATATTATTTGGACGTTTTTTATTTTATTTTGTTTTATTTTATCAAAGATTTTACTTATTTATTTGATAGAGAGAGAAATCACAAGTAGGCACAGCAGTAGGAAGAGGGGGAGGGGGAAGCAGACTCCCTGCTGAGCATGGAGTCCAATGCGGGGCTCGATCCCAGGACCCTGGGATCATGACCTGAGCCGAAAGCAGAGGCTTAACCCACTGAGCCACCCAGGCGCCCCAATTTGGCTATTTGTTAATTGGGATACTCTGTAGGCAATTATTTCAGTAATGTTAACACTCAAAAATAAAATTGTTTTCCTGTTCTGGGAGCTTGTGTGAAAGTTCAGAAGGAAGATGATTAGATTTTTCTCCCCGTAAGGTTAAAGGCCCCCACAATCAGGACTTTATTAAAAAACAGATACTCTGTGACCACAGGGGATAGAATTTGCTACCAAAATAATAGGAATTCTAGCCTTTACTTATCCCTTCTACAATAGAAACAGCAGGAGGAAGCTACACGAAATATTTTCTGGAATGAAATATGAAGGCCCTGCAGTTTGTTACTGGACCCTCGTTATCTGCTATGGTCAGAACTGACCCTTTATATGAACATGTTGCTTTCTGCCTGCAAAGCTGCTAAGTAATCAGAGCTTCACAACTTCCTGGTACACACTCTCTCTTCATAGTTCTCTGGTATAGACAATGGCAAACAAAGCCTTTCAGAGGCAGATCCCATCCTGGCAATTCCTTATTAGCCTAGATCTCTACTGCTGAGAGGGATTTTGAAAGAATGTGCACACCTCCAAATGGTATGATTTTAGGCCACTGAGAAAGGCTTTCAGTCTTTAAAAAAAAAAAAAAAAGCAATCCTTCTAACTTTTGCAAAACATAGAAAAAAGACTTGTATGCAGAGATGTTTGCTGCAATATTCATTGTAGTAGCAAATAGAAGACGATCTTTGAATAAAAGAATAGGGTAATTACTAAATGTTATATAGGTATTAAAATAATATTTATTAAGTATTTTAATAATATGAAGAAAAATATACTTAATAATATTAAGTGAAGAGAGACAACATGAAAGTATACAGTACAATTTCAAACTTAATTGAAAAAAAGTGAGGCACAAACTAAAAAGACTGGAGGTGAAATATACCAGATAAAACACTAAAGACATTTGCCTTGAGTGATGGAATCACTGTGATCCTTCTTTTACATCTGTGTTGAGCACATTATTTTTTTTTTAAGATTGATTGATTGATTGATTTGACAAAGCCAGAGCTCACACGTGTGCACACACACAAGAGGCAGGGGAGGGACAGAGAGAGAGGGAGAGAGAAACCAAAGCAGACTAGTCACTGAGCAGAAAGCCTCACCAGAGGCTTGATCCCAGGACCCTGAGGTCATTACCTGAGTCAAAATCAAAAAGCTGGCCGCTTAACTGACTGAGCCACCAGGCACCCCTGTATTGTGCTCATTTTAGTCACTGAATATGTCTCACTTTTAACATCTGAAAAATAAATACGTATGCCTTAAAGGTCCTTTTCTACTTCTTCACAGATATCTAAAATACCAGTAGGAAAACTCTAAATTGTATATTCTCTCTAGCAAAAAAAAGCATGTGGGGACTTGACCACTGTAAACGTGATCTGCTTAGTTCAATTCAACTACTGTTTATTGACTATCAGGCTGGAGATTCTGTTTACCCCTTTATATTTTTTGTTGAGACCAATCTCCATTTATCTCACTCACTTTTTTCTGTCACACCAGCCATTTCCTCACCATCAGCCATTCTTCATGTGGAACTAACTTTGATCCCAACTCCAGATGTGGACGTGTAATTAACAGCTTGGTATTCTTCTGGTCACACTAAGTTTAAAAAGGGAGATGTTTGGGGTGCTTGGATGGCTCAGTCAGCTAAACATCTGCCTTCAGCTCAGATCATGATCTCACCTGTGCTTGCTCACTCTCTCTCTCTCTGTCAAATAAATAAAATCTTTAAAAAGGGGACAGGGGTGGGGGGAGATGATCTAATCAAAGCCAGTTAGAAAACAAAATGAGTATTTTCCTGGGATTCTTGAAAGAAGGGCAACTTTTCCCCCACTGGTATAGTACCTGAGGCTACGTAATATCCTCGGTTACCAGAGGGCCTCACGTAAAGTTTGAAAATGAAACCATCATGGCCCAATGAACACAGGTCCATTACTTCTAAGTAGGAAATCCTCTACCAGGATGAAAGCAAAAATCAATTTATGCTGGATGAAGAATAGAAGCAAATATCCTCTACAGCTTACCATCCTGAAGCCAAGATTCTATAAAATCAAGCCCAGGTAACTGCTAGCAGAGGGCAGGAAACTCCTACCTGAAGCCAAATTCAGATCAAAGACAGAGGTAGCTGCCATAGGGAGGCTGAACAGGAATATTAATAAAACTCCACTCCCACTCCTCCAAGACACAAAGAGACTTCCCAAGACTAAGTAGAATGAGGGCAACCAACAACCCTCTCTATGCTTACTAGAAGCTTAGCCTTGAGTGACAAGTCAAGGAGGCCACCACAGGGGGAGGAGCAAGAGCACGGAGAAAGACCACTTCAGTAATGCAGGCACACACTGTTGGCTGATCTGGTTCCAGCACCTGCACCCCTCTTTCCTTCTATGCCCAAGATCAGAGATCTGTGACTTTTGTAAAAACAGACCTGGAGGTTTTATCTCTCACAAGCTGAAAATGAGTCCAAAGTATAAAATAGCTACTAAACTAATATGGCCTTGGCTTATTTTGCAGTTGTTGAAATGGTCACAGTAGTGGTAGTCGTGATGGTAGGAGTAGTGGTGGGGTGGTGGCAGCAGTAATAGTAGTAATAGCAGTGGTGGTGGTGGTGGTAGTAGCTAGCACAAGACCATGTCAAAGACCTAAGGCAGTTAGAGTAGGAGCTTTGGAGTCCAGCTGCTTGGGGGGTGCCAGATCTGTTTTTGCTCCTTCTTAGTTTCCAGATTTGGACAAATTATATAATTTCTTAGTGTATCATTTTGTAAAATTGGCATTGACCGCTCAAGAGTTCGTAAAGAAGATAAAAACTCTTAAGATGTGCACGACCATTACAAGATGACCTTATCAGAAACATCTTCAGTAACTTCAGTGTGGTATATAAGATACAGACATGACATAAGACCCTGTCTCTGCTGATAACAACTCACAAACAGTTGAGGGTGAAGGATTAACACATGACTCTACTATAAAACCTAGTGAAAATTGCCAAGATAGGCATTCATATCGACTCCAAACAAGAAAGTGAAGTGTGCTTCCCTGATGGCCTTAAGGAAAGGAATCAGTTTGAGATGGGTTCTGGTGAATGGGCAGGACTCAGATGGCCAGATATCAAGGTGGAGATATGAAAGAGAAAGCCCATAATGTGTTCTGGGAAAATAAGCAGACCACATTTGGGTAAACAGAGAAAATGGCATGTAAATAACTGACTGCTGAAATCGACTAAAGGAAAAACCTACATAGGATGGCTTGGTCTCCAAGCTAAAGATCCTTACTTTGCTTGATGATTCCAAGCTGAAAGAGGGCAAAATTGCAGGTAAATGTGTTCCATAAAAATTGACCTTATTTCCATTAAAAAGCAAGTAAGGGGCGCCTGGGTGACTTAGTGGGTTAAAGCCTCTGCCTTCAGCTCAGGTCATGTTCCCAGGGTGCTAGGATTGAGCCCAACATGGGGTTCTCTGCTCAGCCGGGAGCCTGCTTCCTTTCCTCTCTCTCTGCCTGCTGCTCTTCCTACTTGTGATCTCTGTCTGTCAAATAAATAAAAAATAAATAAAATCTTTGAAAAAAAAAAAAAAGAGCAAGTAAAAGTTACCATTTATCTAGCCAAACTCGTTTCTTAGGTTCTTTTGTTTTTGAACTGGCCTCAAATCATTGATCTCACAGTGTCATCTCTACTGATTCTGAGACTCAAGTACCAGAGCTTCAAAACCCTCCATCCATGGCTCCAAGATGCTAATAGATTCTGGAAATGCTAAAATCTTCCAGTCCCAGCCACAGCCGTGTGTGTGCAACCACCAAAATCAGAAAGTGTCCTAGCCTGAAGGACATATTTCTCTGGAAAGTATGCAGCACACTGGGCCTCCTCTCTGTTCTGATTTCTGAGGGGGCATCTAGGGCATAGTTGTGCTCATTGTCCAGAAGAGTAGCCTTAGGCTGAGGACAGAGTTGAGGAGACAGTGTTCTGAGCCGCCTTCCATCTCAACCCAGGCTCTGGTTTCACTGAGGTTTACTTGACAGGCATCCAGAAATAGCTATAGGCCATGGAGGTAGGTGATCCCACTCTGGTTAGTCTTCACAAAGCTTTAAAATAGCAACAAAGACTTGAAAATGGCACCCAGGAATGAATCTCCTCTGGACACATCAACAGTGCACTAATGGTTATGAAGGTCAAGTTCCTGTGCTCTGTGTCTTCTGTAGGCCTGAAGACCCTATAGGGTTCAGCACTGGTTAATCATTTACCAATGGATTTACTCTTTATCCATAACTAATTCACATTACAACTGCCATAAATTTCCAGTTCTCACTTGATATCTCCAGACATGTTCTCCTTTCCTTGACTAAAAACTCATAGGGCTTTGAAAAAAATCAAAAGTGTCACTTAAATTTCTTAAGACATTTCATAGCGATTTTATCCACCTGTTTTAAAACTTTTGAAATCACAACATTGTGTGTATTGGAAAGGACCTCAATAAACCACCTGCATTGGTCCCTAGTTCAAACTAGTGAAGTATTATTATTTCCACATTAAAATTAGACAAAGCAAAAGAGATGTGAACATAATTTGCTCTAAGGCCATAAGGATAAATAATGGCAGAGCCAACAAAACAATGCTGGTCTCCAGTCTCCTAATGTGTCTCTTTCAATTATGCCCTGCCATTTTTGCCACCATTAACAACTAAAGGAGTGCATCCAGAATTTGGCAAAAGTAAGAGGCAGTAGACAAGGCTCAGTCAGTCAAGTGACAGACTCTTGATTTTGGCTTCGTGTCCTGCTTACGCTCAGCAGGGAGTCCTCTCTCTCTCTCTCTCTCTCTTTCTCTCTCCCTCTTTCTCCCTCTCTCTCTCTTTCTCCCTCTGCCCCTCCCCATCTAAAATAAATAAATCCTTAAAAAAAGAGAGAGAGACAGTAAACTTTTGTATTTAAACTGGGGTCTTAAGCTATAGCCTTCCATATACTTAGTCAAAGGAACTTAGTCATATTACTTAACCTCTCTACACCTCAGTTCCTACATGTGCAGGAGAGAGATGATAATTTCTCTTAGGGTTTCTGAGACAATCAAATACATTATTATATACATAAAGTTCCCAGTCCGTATCAATCACCGTCTAAGTATCTGCTACTACAATCTCTATTTCCATTGCCAACCTGTGGCAATTTTATTAATTTTAATTTAATTTTACTAATTTTGCCTGTGGGATTCAGAGTTTGTGTCATCTTCTCCCACTGTACAGATTAGGAACCTTAAAGAAATCCTTAAGCCTACTCATCCCGTTCACCTCTTCTCTCTTACCCCACAGACTGTGGATTGTGAAGTCTTTTCAACTCTAATTTCCAAGTATCTTTCAAATCCTTTCTCTACACTGCATCCTCTATGTCAAGGCTGCCGTAGCATGCTGAATCTCTTGTTTATATACTCCCCAACTTGATCCTGGTACAGTTGTGTTTTTTTTGTTTTGTTTTTTTTTGTTGTTGTTGTTTTTTGTCGACCAGTGTTTGGTAGTCATTGGAAAGGATAAAATGTGCACTCGTGAGGGTGTTTTACAAAGTTTTTCATGTTTGGGCCCTCAGCTACTCCTCCAAGGAAATTAAGTGCCTTCTCCCCCCTTGGCTATGCTGCTCCTTCTTCTGTGCCCCCACAGCTCTGTGTTCATGACTCGCACATTGGCTGTTTCATAAGTTTCATTGTGTTTGTACCCCTGGTTCCTCCACTTGTACGGCCAGCTACATGGCCACGTGTCTGTGGAATCCCACAGGGTCCTGCTCTCGAAAGGGCCCTGAACTTGTTTTAAAGCTCTGCTAGAGCCATCCTGAAATTCTTAATAATTGTTGAACAAAGGACAACTCATTTTCATTTCGCACTAGGCCCCACAAATTATGTACTCAGCCCTGCCTGCTCAACTGTGAACTCCTTAAAAACAAAAGCTTTTTGCTATTCACTCAAAATCCTCCTTGGTTAGCACAGAGAAGTTCTGGCACAGAGCAAGCTTTTGGTAAATATTTGTTGAATTTATACATGAACGGATGAAAGGGTAACATAAAGCATCTCATACAAAAACAATGTAGTATGGCTAATTAACTCCGAAGAATAAACTTTGTTTTTGCTTTGTTGAAAGAGGAGTCAATTGATAAATTCACAAAATGACTGGCCACTCCAAATAAATAACACAAAATTTCCTAAGTTTCTTTTTTGATTATTCAAACTGTTTCTCCCTTTAAGCCCTGCTGCCTCCCTGTTCTTCCCAGAATGCAAAACTGCAGGTTAATGGAGCTTGGAATTGTGCTATCAAATATGCCCTGACTGTTTGTGCCAAGCACTACTATGCTCAATTCTGGGAATAGTGAGAAAGGGAAGGGAGAAGCCACAGAAAGGTGAACTAAGCAGGGTCCCTATCCTCAAGAAGCAATTAAATCTTACTCCTCACAAGCTTATAGCAAAGATGCGTTGAGGGGCGCCTGGGTGGCTCAGTGGGTTAAAGCCTCTGCCTTCGGCTTGGGTCATGATCCCAGGTTCCTGGGATCGAGCCCCGCATCTGGGCTCTCTGCTCAGCAGGGAGCCTGCTTCCTCCTCTCTCTCTGCCTGCTTCTCTGCCTACTTGTGATCTCTGTCTTTCAAATAAATAAATAAAAATCTTTAAAAAAAAAAATTGGAAAACAGAGAAAATAATTTAAAAAAAAAAAAGATGCGTTAACTTCATGGGAGTTCTGCAGCAATGAATCAAGAATAAAGACACTAGACTTGGCCAGTGGCCCAGCTTCCTGAACATTTCAACTGACAAAATGTCTCAGTCTGAACACAATTCCCCCACTATGAGATCTGTGGGTTCACTAGTTAACATGGGCAACCAACTCGGAGGTGCTCATGGAGCATAATAAATAAGTAGCTATTGAGGTAGGGGGAGGTGCTTTTGCTTCCCCGTGTTAGAGAAGAAAAGACAAACATCAGTGATGAAAGTGAGCCAAATAATTGGTGAGGACAGATGTCCCTTGCTCATGCTGAAGGCACGATCGCGTTTCCAGTGTGGCAAAGACCACACACCACCCTGCTGCCTTATTATGCACTCCCTGCAGTACTAACTTCTTCCTGTTCTCAGAAACAACAGGGAAGTTCAAAGAGAATTTCTCTCGCTTTTCCCGATTCAACAGGTTTTACTTAACCACTCTACTACTTGATCCAACAAGAGTGATAACATTGAGAGAGTCTGGTAAAAAAAAAAAACGAAAATGCCAATAAACATATAGAGATGTGCTCAATTTCAAATCAAAGAAATGCAGAAATAATAGAGCCACAAAGTATCATTTTCACATAGCAGGTGAGCCCAAGTTGAAAAGATTGATAGTGCTCAACATTGACAAGTATGGTAGAAAAAGTAAGTATTCTTAAAAAAGATTGCTTGTCAGAGTGTAAATTGGTACAAGCACAATCTTCTGAAAGGCAACTTAGCATTATGTATCAATCAAAATTTAAAACACACATCCCCTTTTATGCATCAATGCTATTTTTAGGACTTTATCCTGAGGGGAAAAAAAATCTGACAAGTATTTGAAATTACATGTGCAAATTGTCCATCACAGCCAAAAAATTTAGAATTAACTTAAGTGAGCAACATGAGAGATTTGCTTAATATAACATAGTTCATCCAAATACAATTTAAATGTTAAAATAGTTACGTGGAGCTACAATTCTCAGAAGAAAGATATAGCCACGATATGTTTTCAGGTGTAATGAAAAGGACAGCTTAAAAAATAGATAGATGGAATGACTCCATTTTTTGTTCAAAGAATGTATTTATGAATATGTGTATGCATGCTCTTTGGAACAGATTATGACTGCTTTTATGTGTTTTGGCATGATGCATAGTACAAATAAATGCCAATACAACATGTTTCCTATATTAGACATGTATCGGGGGAGAAGGGAAGTCTTAAAGAAATGATATGTTCAGTAGTATGCTGGTAAATATTTAACAACTGGCCTTCAGGTGGGGCAAGAGGCAAGTCCTGTGTAGCACTGCTGATTTCTATGGCATAAATACACCCAACATTACTCATTTTGGGCTACTGAATATGGAGGAGAAAGAGCTGACCAGTAGCACACCACTATGTAGTATTTCCATGATACAAATACACAGATGTAAATAAACACAACGGTATAGAGGATATTAAAATGTAGTAAAAAAATTAAAAAGTTTCGCATGTTAGATGAGTTAGATGAATTTTGTGGATTCATCTTTTATAAGTCTTTAGAAGGAAGGTCAATAATACTGATCATGTCTGAGTGGAATATTTACAAATTATATTTACTTCATTTTTTAAATTCTTATATGTCATTTCAATATTTTTATAGTAAACATGTTATCTTTATAATCAGAAGAATCAAGGGGCTTGTTTTCTTTTTTTTTTTTAAGATTTTGTTTATTTATTTGACAGAGAGAGATCACAAGCAGGCTGAGAGGCAGGCAGAGAGAGGAGGAAGCAGGCTCCCCGCTGAGCAGAGAGCCCGATGTGGGGCTCGATCTCAGGACCCTGGGATCATGACCTGAGCCGAAGGCAGAGGCTTTAACCCTCTGAGCCACCCAGGCGCCCCCAAGGGGTTTGTTTTCTTATTCACTAGAAACTGGGAAAGAAAAAAAAATCAGAGAACAATTACTTTTAAAAACAAGTCTTACTAGAATAAAACAAAACACTTCCCTAAAAGGAGTATGATCTTGTAATGGTATAATGAAGGACAACCGTGAGCAAATGTTCTAGACAATTAAACCACAATATTAATCCATTAACCACTTTGTTAAGTCATAGTATAAGGAAATAAGCCCTTGTATTTCTTTATTTAAAATATTTTATTTATTTGCTTATTTGACAGAGAAAGCAAAGGGAGAGAAGAGAAGCAGACTCCCCACTGAGCAGGGAGGCAGATGCCAGACTCAATCCCAGGACCGTGGGATCATGACCTGAGCGAAGGCAGCCGCTCAACCGACTGAGCCACCCAGACACCCAAGCGCTTAGTATTTCTAAGGCATATCAAAACATAAATGTGTACCCACAGAATTTCAAAGGAATTCAAGCTTCCAGGAGGTCTGATACTCCCTTTCTACAAATAATGAAGCTTAGTTCCAAGGAAAGTTGTGGTTTTCCCAAAGTAAGCAGTACAGGACTGGGTAGCTTATGAATGAATAAAAGTATACAGTCCTTACTTATGGTTACTTAGTGAGAAGCGATGACCTCACTTTGGGGTTAGTAGTCATTCAACTGGTTAATTTCTGAAGCCCTGACACGTCCTATCTTCATTTAAATAATAGCAGCTTACCTTACTTTACACTCACCTAAGATTTTGCATCTCTCAAAACACTTGCCCATAGATTATTTCAGCTGATCCTCATAAGAGCCCTGTGAGGCGGTGGAGTAGGAAGGACCACTCCTATTGGACAGATTTGGAAACAGGGTAAAGCAGCAGGTGACTAGCCTAAGGCCAGGGAGAGCAGGGCCGCTGGTCCACTTGCAGCACTGGCTAAGAAACAGTTTGCTCTTTGAGGCTATGAGGAAGTCATCTGGGTGAACCTGCTCTGAAGGTTACTTTTTCCCCTTTTCTTCCTTGTTAAATTTCAAACAAACTCTTCCTTCTCTTGACTCCTGTCTTACTTTGCACTTAAGATTATTACTTTCATATCACCTAGAGTTGCTCTTTAATTCCTCTTTCTTTTGTTCTAGAATGGAAGACAGTCCCAGGCATCTTTGGGCCTGGAAACATTCCTGTTCTTCATCTGACATGAGAGCTATACTCTAGAATATTATTTTTTCTTGAAATTTGAAGTGATTTCTATTATTGGAGGAATGTCTACTGCAAAGGTCCAAATAGTGTATATTATAAAGCAAGAAACTATAAACACTTTGATGTGACACATTTCTAGACAATTTCTTGGCTTTCTAAAAGGGATTAAAATTTAAGTTAGAGGAGACAGACTTATTCAGGAAATACAAGTCTACAAATTATATATAGCAAAACAGATCTTGGGAAATCTAAGATCAGACATTCTCTTAAGCTTTGTTATCTTAAGAGGAAAAAGTGTGTTAACAGTACAATGTCCTGGGGAAGGACTGAAAAAGGGATCACTGGGCTATATTTAGGTCCAGAGACAAAAGAGGTGCCAACTTAATTAATGTGGGGCCTCAGCCCCTGGACTTACTGACTGATGCCACCTTAGACAAATTCCCACTGTGTCAATATTTCTTCGTCCTTAAAGTAGGAATCATAGCATGTATCTCACAAAGTATAGTAAAAACCAAAATAGCTAACGGCCAAGAAAATACTTGGTAAACTAAAACTCACTGTAAAAATACATGGATTATCTTGAAGCTATCTTGATAATTTTTGTGAGATCTTCACATTTACAACACCATGGATGGACCTAGAAGGTATTATGCTAAGTGAAGTCAGACAGAGAAAGACAAATACCATATGACTTCAATCATATGGGGAATCTAAAAATCAAAATAAAACAAGCAAACAAACAAAAACAGGCTCATAGAAACACAGAGAACAAACTGGTGGTTGCCAAAGAGGAGAGCACTGAGGGGATGGACAAAATAGGTGAGGGAGACAAAGACGTACAAGCTTCCAGTTATAGAGGGATGAAAGGTACAGCACAGGGAATATAGCCATGAATATTGTAATAACCTCATCTGGTGACAGATGGTAACCACACTTATCGTGGTGAGCACTTCATAATGCAGAGAATTGTCAAATCACTATCCTGTACACCTGAAACTAACATGACATTGTACGTCAATTGTACTCTTTCAAAACCAAACAAATAAAAAGAGACCTTCAGAATTTTGGAAGTTTACAACTCTAGGTGAGGGGGGCATGGGGAATGGAGTAGTGAGTTACAAAGGGAGAGAATCAGACACAGCAACAGGCGGGTGGCCAGGTTTCTCCAGGCGGAACAAGACGGAGCGCTCAAGACTGCATACTAATGGCCTCACCTCCGCTGAGACCGCTGGCCAAATGACTCTGGGTCAGAAAGCACAGATCCCCTTTTCCATACCAAAGGCCCTCTCCTAACTGGACTTTCAGCTGCCCACAACATGATATGGACACCCTGACGCACTGGGCGGTGCCATTAGGAAGATGAAGTCTGAGCAAAATTGCCGCACTGCAGTGTGTAGGCTAGGGAAGGAGTCGTTTCCCCGGCACTAGGAATGTCTGCTAGCAAGTGGATGACTCTTAATGACTATTGAGTGGCAAATTGTCAAAGAGCAGAAATGAGTGTATGAGAAAAGAGTGGGTGTGTTTCCATCTGAAGATGGGACAGAGGAGCCCCTGCCTTCTGGTGAAGAGCCTTCCAGAGGAGGGTCAAGTTTTCAACTTAATATAGAGAATAACAGAATATTGACTCTCCAAAGAAAACATTTTGGAGAAACAAGGATGATAGCCAACAGAGCATTAGAAAGTCATTTCCAGTGATGTTTGTGTAGGGCCTAAAGAGAATAGTCATTCAGCAGTCCAATCCGAAAGAAGTAAGGAGATGGTTAAGAAGCCCATATCCATTCGGGTGCTTTCTATTCCCTTAAAATTTTTTCAGCTTTGATAGCACAAGGGATCTACTCTTGAAGGTCCAAAAAATGTTGTTGCTATAGGAACAGGTAAGCAGATTAAACTTGAAAGACCAGTTCAGGAACAAAGAATTTAATAGTCAGGGCTAACGCAATTAACCAGGATAAAATTTAAATAAATATCTTTTGGGTTTGTTATTTCATTATTAATTCCAGGAAGATAAAATGCTATTATAGAATGGGAGTATTGCATTTTAATTACACCATTACTGGCATAAAAGACTATACTTACTCAATTAACAGAAAGCCCTTATTAACCAAAATTACGCATTTCTAACTCTCTCTTGATTACATTGTAAATGAGAAATACAGCTTTAAATACAGCAAGAACATAAGAATCATCTCTGATTTTCCTATAGTTCCCCAGAAGAGAGCACATCTAAAATAAAAGAGACCGTGAACTACCAAAAGTTGTCTGTAAAAAATCTCCATAATGAGAGACCTATGAGCAAAATTTGAGAAGTAAACATAAAAGTGTATAGGCTGATAATTGCTAATATTTTATGTTTTCCCCAGCCGACATTGTTTGCAAACACAGATACGTGAGAAGAGAGGACAGTCAGAGACTCAGCTGCACTCCTACCTTACGGTGGCTATTCTGCTTCTTCCTAGCAAGGAAGGCGCTGCTCCCAACATTAGGGGTTTGCTGAAATTATTTAAGTTCTGAACAGAACTTGCAGGACTCGTGAGGCTCAAAAAGGCATCATAAAGTGGCATTGTGCTTCTCTCCCTTCTTGATAAAATGAATACAATGTGTTCTGCCTAGCCAAGTTCTGCTGTTAGAGATTATACTTATGGGACAGAGAGATTTCTTGGACGCTACCTTTTCTCACGTAATACCAGAGTCCAATTGCAGAGAAGCATGTCAGTGTGTCTGAGAGTGTGCGTACCCGCGCACACGCGCGTGTGTGTGTGTGTGTGTGGCAGGGGGACAGTACTGGAGGCTGGGAAATGGGAATGGGAAGAGGGGAGTGTGGCTAGAATCTTACCATCTCATTCTCTTCACCTTCATTGAGCAGAGTGTGCTGGCCCTTCTCAAAGTGGTCCCCCATGAAACCGTGATTCCACTCCTCCTCCCTGGCCTTCCTGAGCAGGAGCCTCCGCAACCCACTTGCCGAGCCACCGCAGCTCTCCAGCCGGCCGAAAGAGTTAATGATCCTCCAGGTTAAGACTCCTTCTTGAACACACACCTACTCTCGGCAAATGACAATACTTAGCAAACTGGACTCCTCCCACGAGTCACCCTCAGCTCTAAGGAATTTCTGCCTTGCTTACTGCATTGTCTCGGAGCAGCTGTCCCAAAACAGGCTGCTCCCAAGCCGGTCTTTTTGTGCCCAACTTCCAGGGAAAGAACTCATTGCCTGCCCAGTGCCTGCCAGCATAAGACATCTGACTGCAAATCCAACAGGACAATGGGGAGTTGGCAGGACCTTTCCAAGGAGTGGGGGAGCGGGCTCAAGAACTCCCAGGTCACTGCTTTATTCACAGAGGCTAAGGAATTGGGGGTGGGGAGGGCCAACGGAGCTGCAGATTTTATTTGATTAATGAAAGCCCCAATCCACCAGCTTTAATAGTATCCTCATTCATTTCGCTTACAAAAGGTACAAGTTAACAACTAATCCTCTTCCAAAGTTATTCGTGGCCACATTTCTTTGCATATGCAAAAAGCATTCTACTTAACGTGTATGTGGAATTAAGTTCACTTTGGGAAAAACATAGAGAACAAAGGTGTGATCAAACTATTTTATGTGTTCTCCTTTCACTAAAATGTTGGTGGTTAAACTCTTGAGGCGGTCTAGAAACCAAATATTCAAGTGACTCTGTGGCAAGACCCATTTTTTAATTTATCCACACATCCATTCAATACTCACTCTCTGAGCACAGGGACTACACATATAAATCAAGTCCTATCTGCTGCCCTCAGACTGAGGCAGGCATTCAAACATGCAAATAAATACAATAGAAGGCATTTTGTTATTATGAAAGCCGGAACAGAGAAGCCTAAGATATCTGTCAGAAGTCTCAACATGGTATAGGGGTCACCCAGCTACGTTGGCTCTAGAGAGAACCCTGGATTCCAGCTCCTATCCATGTTGGTTGAGCTGTGCGATTATTTCACCAAAGGAGCTGTCTCTTCTCATCCGGTAATCGGGGCATTGCATGAGGACTTGGGAAAACATACTTCACAGCACCGATCAAGAGTTGTTGGTGTAATTAAACCAAATGCCCAAGGTAACGGCAGGCAGTAGAGCTGAGTAGTTAGGGGCGCGTGCTCTGAGTTCAGAGAGCCTCGGTTCGAATTTGGACTGTGAACCAAGGTGGGCTAGTTCCACTGTCTTAGGATAATAAGTTTCATAAGCTTTATAAGCCTCCATTTGCCCACGTAAGTGAGGAATAGTACATTGAAAACAGTATTTATTCAATAAAGGAGAATTATGTTTACCTTCGCTGTGTCTACTCACTCCTTCAAGCTACAACTCTTGGCACTAGTATCCCAACCTGGCCCTAATAGCTTTAACAAGAGCAAGACTAAAGTGTGTGTGTGTGTGTGTGTGTGTGTATGCAACTTGATCAAATGGTAAAGTATAAGCAAGATAAACATTAATAATATCGAGCTATTATAATATTAATTACTATATATACACAGGCTGTTCATTGAATTTCCAAAAATTATTAGCACAATTTAATCAAGTAAATAAGTGAAATTCACATTTGATCACAAGATCAACATACAAGGAACATGGCTTTTTTTTTTTTTAAGGGGTATGAAAACATTCCAGAAGCACATAGTGGTTGTGGCTGCACAAATTAGCAAATATACCAAAAATCACTGAACTATATAGTTTTAAAGAATGAATTTGATGAATGTGAGTTACGTCTTAAGAAAAAATTATACCTCCAAACATTAAATGTAACTGTTAGAACTCTAGCAGGCACCCATTCCAATATTGAGCAAAGAAAGAAACAGAATAGGAAGATTTCAAACTTTATCTCAACTGATGGGGTCAAGGAGTGTTAGTATACGATGTGGTGAAACCATACCTGTGCTGGTATGTAGTTAAGAGGGTTTCATTCTAGTGTCCATAATTGGTAATCCCCACACTGTGGCTTTCTGGCTGGGATCCTAGATACCTTTGGCAAGGCAGGCTCCATTGTGGTGAAGATGAGTGTGTAACTGATTCAGAGTTAAAGGAAAACCCTCACACAAACTTACTTCACTCAAGGAATCTGGTTATGCAATAACAATATTTAAACCACACTCAAATAGCAAAATCAATCCCTAAAAAACTTTTGGAAAAACCAGGAAAATCTATGGAAAATCATTTCCCAGCAACATAGCTCAGTAGGACTGAGGACTTTGAAATAGTGACAGTTTCTTCACGTTCCTTGGGGAGTCCTAATAGCAAAACATCCCAGGGCCTCTCTGGCAGAGTGACTTATGGGCGGTGCCCTTACAGATTATATGCATGTTTATTTGGCATATCCAAAGTGTTCTGCAAGGGATGTTGCCTTTATTTGGCTAGGAAAGCCTTTGTGGAAGCATTTGAGAAGGGCATTGAAAACAGATAGTGAAGGCCTTAACAGGTGGAAATGCTAGAGCGCAGACTGGAAGCGGGGCCTCGGGAAAAAACATTTGAAGCTGAGAAACTATCAGAAGGAGAAGGGTGCCCATTACCTTACCTCTAGCCAGGGTGTGTGTGTGATGGGGGGAGTGAGATGTGGTAGAAAATACAGATAAAGGCATTCGAGGGAGGTCTGGACTTAATGCAATGAGCAATGACACCAGTGACGGCAAAGTGATGTCATTAACACTCACATTTTTAGTGATCAGCCTGTGTGTAAATATTATAGGAATCATTGCATAAGTGGGTTCTAAAGTGACTCAGTCTTTCTAGATAGCATATTCCTTTGGAGAGTTTCCTTGAACACTGTAAGTTATATCTTTTTTTTTTTTTAAGATTTTATTTATTTATTTGACAGGCAGCGATTACAAGTAGACAGAGAGGCAGGCAGAGAGGCAGACAGAGAGAGAGAGGAGGAAGCAGGCTCCCTGCTGAGCAGAGAGCCTGATGTGGGGCTCGATCCTAGGACCCTGGGATCATGACCTGAGCCGAAGGCAGACGCTTTAACCCACTGAGCCCAGGCACCCCTGTAGGTTACATCTTTAATTTGCTTATTGGGAAGTGTGTTTTTTTCATCAAAAACAAATTTAATAAACTATTTTTGGAGCAGTCTTAGGTTCACACCAGAACTGAGCTTCAGATTCCCATATACTTCTTCCCTATATATACATCTTCCCCTACTACCAGCAACCCCCACCAGTGATACATTTGTTACCGTCAATGAACCACCCTCAACTCAACACCCAAAGTCCATAGTTGAGGTTAGGGTTTGCTCTTAGTGTCAAACATCCTATGAGTTTTGACAGATGTATAATGACATTTGTATCCACCATCACAGTATCATACAGAGTGGTTCCACTATCCTCAAATTCCCTCCACTACCTTTATTCATCCTTATGTCTCTCCTAACCCCTAGCAACTGCTGATTCTTTTATTACCCCATTTTGCTTTTTCCAGAATATTACACAGTTGGAATCATATAGTATGTTGCCTTCTCAGAGTGATTTCTTTCGCTAAGTTGTATACATATAAGTTATCTCTATGTCTCATTCCCTTTCGGAGTTAAATAATACTTCATTGCCTGGATGCACCACAGTTTATTTATCTGTTCACTTCCCAAAGGACCTCTTGGTTGCTTCCAAGTTTTGGCATTTAGAAATAAAGCTCCATACACCTATGTGCAGACTTTGGTGTGGACATGTGTTTTCAACACATTTGATAACGTCATCAAGGAAATGCAAATTAAAGCAACAATGAGAATCCACTGCATACCTATTAAAATGGACAATATTGAAAACACTGACAATACCAAATGCTGACAAGGATGTGGAGCAACAGGAACTCTCTTCATTCTTTGCCGGTGGGAATGCAAAAGCACACAGTCATGATAGAAGACAGTTTAGAGGTTTCTTACAAAATTAGACATCTTATCATATGATCCAGCAATCGTGTTCCTTGGCATTTACCCGAAGGGGTGGAAAGTTTCAATCAGGCTGTCTCTCCCCAATTTTGCCTGTTCAATATTTCTGTTCTTCACTACATGTGCCTCACAGGTACAATATGGCATGGTGAGAATAGTGGATGTAGATTTGGTGTGGTCTGAATTGGAATCTTGACATTTTGTTGACAGATTCCATTTTCTCGTTTATTTAATACTTACTTGATTAACTTCAGTGTGCCAAGACCTGTAGCAGGTAAAAATAGAGATTAGTACAATATGCCTTTGAAAATTTAAGTCTACTAGAAAGGAACACCAATGTCAAAATATACATTCCAAAACATGTGCTAACTGTATAGGAGTGTCAGAGGGAGTTCAGGTAGAGAGTGAGGCCGGGAAGGTTCCATGGAGGTAGGGATCTCTGTGCTGGCCTAGGTATATGGAGATGAATAGGGAAAACATTATTGAAAAAGGAGACAGAAGGCCAAGGCACCAAGGAGGATTTGCCCATGAGCTCATTCAGAGATTGTGAATCATGCACAGATGTTGATAACTTAGAATTGAAAGGAATGCCCAAAGAAAAGTTGCTTCATCCATTCCCTGATTCTCTCTCTGCACTCATTTCCTCTTAACCGCTTCATCTCAAATGAGAATGAAAAAGGAAAGCAAGAAGAAAAGAAATAATTAGCTACCTCTTTGTTGATCTGGTATCTCCGCTTGCTTTCATTTATCCTAGGAGCAAGCCTGCTGCTCTGAGCAATTCTCGACCTCTTTGGGTGTATATAATAGATATTAAGTGGCAATAATGGCAGTACTAGACTCTGCCAGGACTGTGGTGATGCTGATACTTCACTAGCTAACCCATTCAGATAGTGTGAAGATAAGCGGTAATAATATTTCATCATATATTAATTTCCACCTTTCATCTGAGAACTCCACAGCATATTACAAACATTATTCCTTGCAACATCTCTGTGAAGTACTGAGATGAGTAATATCATTGCCCCCACTTGAGAGCAGTAAGAACTGAGTCACAAAGGGGTCACAGAGAACTGATCAAGGTCATGTGTCCTCCGCATAGAGTGGAACCTGAAACACATGTAATGTTGGTGCCTTCTCATCATTGGCAATGAGCTGCCTCAAGCTTTCTCTTTGGTCCTCATTACCCAAATCTGCTCTTTGTAGAGATACTTGAGATATTTAGTTATAGAACTTTAGGTTTCTATTATTTAGGTTTTACTCTTATTATGCGTTGTCCTAATCTGCACTAATGCTTAATGTGTGGATGATACTGGAGCAAGCAAAGATGTGATGTCCCAAAGAGGAATTACCTGCCTCAAGGTAGTGAGGTGAAGTTTAATTGAATTAATTAATGTTTGTAAAACATTTAGCAACCCTTAGATTAAAGGGTCTAATACAAAGATACAGGGCTTCCCCATTAATTACAGAAAAAAAGAGCTGGCTAATGGCTGTTTCTACTTCTCAGAGGCATTGTTCCCAATTCTCCCTGCTCAGCACTGGGTTCCGACCTTCTTTAATGTGGCTTGTGGTGGCGCATATATCCACATGCAGACAAGCCCCATCCCCTTGCATTCTGTCCTTTTCCAAAAATAAAATAAGACTCCCCTTTAGAGGTAAGTCTGCTTCCCTTCAGTGAAGCTTACCTCACTTGGCAACTCATATTGTAATTCCAGGTCATGAAGGACAGTCTACTAAAAAAATAATAATAAGGCGCCTGAGTGGCTCAGTGGGTTAAAGCATCTGCCTTCGGCTCAGGTCATGAACTCAGGATCCTGGGATTGAGCCCCGCATTGGGCTCTCTGCTCATCAGGGAGCCTGCTTCCCTTCCTCTCTCTCTGCCTGCCTCTATGCCTACTTGTGATCTCTGTCTGTCAAATAAATAAATAAAATCTTTGAAAAAGAAGAAGAAGGAGAAGAAAAAGCCAAAAGAGTAAATGCCCAGAAAGAAACCTGATGCCAGGGTACTAATTTTAAGAACTCTCAAGCTGGAAATTTGAATATATAAAATAATACATGTTAGAGAGCAACTATTAAGAATCACCGGGAATGCCTGGTTAGCTCAGTTGGTTAAGTGGTTAAGTGGCTAACCCTTGGGTCTAGCTCAGGTCCCAGTGTCCTGGGATCAAGACCCCCCATCAGGTTCATGCTCAGCGCAGAGTCTCCTTGAGGATTGTCTCTCTCCCTTTCCCTCTGCCCCCACCCCTCTTCTCTCTCTCAAATAAATAAATAAATCTTTAAAAAAAAAAAAAAAAACATGGACCATGACAACTCCACCTTAGAAATTAATAAATGACCTCATTGTTTCTCAGGTAAAGAAAAAGTTCCGGGAAGACTGAACAATGATTTGCCCAGGGTTACAATCTGTGAGAGATGGGACTCCAATCAGGGACTCAGGTGTTCATGTAGCACCATATTGCTGTCCACCTTTTGTAAAAGAATCAAAGTTAGATATATGAAACATTCTCTCTAGAATACTTAAAGGGAATTTCATTTGAAATTTAAACTAAAAAATTCCTAGAACCCACCCATTGTGTAGGCTGTGGCCATACCACAGAATTGTAGGATATATCCAACTATTTGAGTGGGATAGAGAGGCTTTGGGACATGGCATTGGACACACCCACTGAGGTAAAAAAAAAAAAAATCGGTTCTTGGGGAACTGATGAAGTCGCAGGGTCTAACAAAGGAAGTTCAATCTAGCAAGCAACTGAAATTTACAGCAATCTTTGCTTATAGCTCAAGAGAGTAGTTGGCCAAGGGGGCTGGGGGAGGGACAGAAAACAAAAGTGGAATATTCCCAAAAAGCAGTTAGAGGTGGCTAAGCAGTTAGAGGCCAGCCATGAGGCAAGTGATACCTGGAAATCCAGACAGGAAGCTGGCTCCAGGAGTCTGTCCTCTAGTGACCAATCCCAACCAGAGACTTTGGGCCTGGGGCGAGGTTCCAATTCCAGGTGAGAGCCTGGCAAGAGAATGATTAGTACATAATTCTAAGAAGGATCTGGGCTCAACATGGGCCTTCAGACAGCAACGTGGGACAGAGACTTAAGAAATCAAGCAGGAGCCCAATTAGAAGAATCAGGGCACCACATCCAGTCAAACTGGCAGGGAGTATGACATCACTGAGCAAGGGAGAACTGGGCTGGGCTTCAGGACCTCGGCCACATGCCCAGAACGACCCAGGCACAGAACTGAGCCACCCAGTGGGAATCAAGAACAGATCCCTGCTGGAGATGGAAACAGAGAGGCAAAATGGGACTGCTATTGGGCCTCTTTGTTTACCTCCTTCCTGGTGTTCACTTTATGCTAGTTATTGTTTTCATCAGCAAGAAAGCCACACCAAAGGGGATCAATCAATGATATTTTGGGAGAAGCCTAAAATGAACTAACGAATTTCAGAGGTTTTATTTGTCCATATTATACATGTCTTTCAAGGCCCTAAGCAAATGGGCAGTGGAATATGTTATTTCCTGGTGGAAGAAAGGATGGGAAGTGAAACTAAGGCACTCCTAGTACTCAGACCCTCCCCCAGTTAGCATGCGTGACATCAGAGGGGGGAACTCCCTGAGGTTTTTTTTTTTTAGTTCTCCCCACAAGCTTCCATTAACTCTGCCAAAGCACCTCAAATCAACAATTTAGTAAATACAGTGTTTTACACTCAAATGCAACTTTAAAGTTATCCTCCAGCCTCCAGCCCAGTCTCTGTTCTTCCAGAGGGTTCTGGGGGCTGTCATGGTCTTGGCACTTCCCTCCTTTACAAGCCTCGACGAAATCCATACCTTTCTTCCAGTGTCTGCCACAGGAGTATTACTGTACTTCTTCCCCCCACTGGACGGGAATCCAGTCTTCTCCCCATTCCTCTCTGTCTTTCTCTGGCTGGAGGGCCCTTGTAGTTGCCTAGTAGTGTACCTTATTGTTACTCTGTTTATGTCCCCTTCACCCTGCAGGAGGTGGTATTGAAAGTCAGTCACCTCAGGAGCTCTTCTAATCCACAAGTTCTGGTCTAAACCCAGACCTACCAAAGCAAAGTCCCTGGGAGAGGAAACATAAGATCTACATTTTTGGCAAGTATAGATAAACTTGTTATGCTTGCACTCCTTTAAAAAAAAAAAAAGGTAAATAGGCGCATGTGGTGGCTCAGTCATTTGAACATCTGCCTTTGCCTCAGGTCATGATCTCAGGGTCCTGGGACTGGGCCCCATATCAGGCTTCCTGCTCAGCAGGGAGACTGCTTCTCCCTCTCCTTCTGCTCCTCCTCCCAGTTTGTGCACTCTCTCTCTCTCTCTCGAATAAATAAATAAAATCTTTTTTTAAAAAGGTAAATAAAACACTATGGTAGGTCTATCGTCATGGCAAGCTGTCTATGATACATACCTGCAAAGTTAAATTACAGAGCACTGTGTAGAATATAATCCCATTTTTGTAACAGCAGAAAATGTATGTGTGGGAGGGCGGGGGTGATGTGGTATATTTGAGGGTATTTAATCAAAAGAAATCCTTGGACTTGGGATTTTAGTCACTGATCCCTGTTTCCCTCTGCCATCCACCTCCCAAATCCTTGATGCACTCAAACCTGGCACAGCCTTAGAGCAGATACTATATATTATGGCTTTACCATTTAATACCAGGAAAATTTGCCAGGTCACTTAATTACCCGAAGCTTCAGTTTTTCACCTGTGAAATGGAATACTACTACTCCATTCTATGGGATGTAATAAGGATATATAACATAACGTATACATGCCCAGCCTAGTGTCAGAATGCTTCTAAGAGTGCTTTCATTTTTTTTTTTTTTTTAAGATTTTGTTTATTTATCTGACAGAGACAGAGAGAGGGCACAGCAGGCAGAGGGAAAGGGAGAAGCAGGATTCCCGCCAAGCAAGGAGCCCAATGCAGGACTCGATCCCAGCACCCCGGGATCATGACCTGAGCTGAAGGCAGACGCTTAACAAACTGAGCCACCCAGGCATGCCTAAGAGTGTTTTTAAAGAAAAGATATTAAATGTAAACATTTTAAATATATTTCTGTAGTAGCAGAAGTTGGAGATAAGCTGTACTTGGAAATTTTGTCTATCATATATATATTTTAAAAACAGGGGAAAAGACCATTCAAAATTTTTTATTGATCTTTCTAAAATAAACACACATGTAAATTGATGGCTTACTCGAAGGCCATCAGCCTATTTGCACGAGAACATTCAGAGCAGGACCTGCTAACCTGGAGGCCTCCCAGCCCTGGTCGGCCTGCCCACCCCGGCCTTGCAGTGGGCACTGTTGGCTGCCACCTGCAGGCCTGGTCCCAGCCGATGGGCTTTGTGACAAAAGCTTGAATGGCTTTTGACATATTGGAGAATCATCCAAATATCCAATTACCTGGGCAAAAATCCCTATGGGAGGGTTAACAAGCTGGTAAAAGAAAGTCAGCTGTGCACTATGAAATGAATTTACAGAAACTTACAAAGGTGCTTGTCTTGAGGAATGGGAGATCTAGAAAGCACGAGTTGCTCATCTTCCAATATCTGACCTCTCATCACGTAGAAGGATGGGGTTGATACTACAGGAGGAAGCTGCTGCCTCCCAGTTAAAAATAAGGGCTTCAGTCCTCTTGTTTATGGAGATGGCTTCACAGGTGTGCCCCTGACTTTTTTCGTGCTTTATATATATCCAGTTATTGTAATTCAATTATACTTCAATAAAGTAGAAAAAGGTAGGATTTTATGTCAGAGAGCTTGGGCTCCAATGATTGCCTTGCCCCTTCTGGTCAGCGTGATCGAGAACAAATTCCTCAACCTCTGATCTCTTGGAATTGACGAGATGCTTAGGAGAGAAGAGGCACGGAAAGCACTTGGCCCTGAGTCTGGGTGAGACAACCATCGCTGCCCGCCCTGCGTGCTCAGACTTCTGCGAAGCTCTTCATAGTGGAAGGGATGGTTTACTATAAGAGAGGGTTGTTGTAGGGTCTTGAGTTCCTGGGGGGCTCTTTGAAAGGACATCGCAGAGCACAGAAAAGGGCAAAATCTTAGCCGATCTCTGCCAGTCTCACTGTCTAATGAGGACAACCCCAGCCCTTTAAATGAGAGAAATTCAGAGCCAAACTATTTTGGCACGAGAAGAAGCGTCAGAGGTTGGCCGTCCAAATCCCACTCAGAAGTCCCACTCTGTCAGGAGGTGTCCCAGCCTTCTTCTTCTCCCCCTGCCATGCTCCTCCCACCCCTGCCACCACACAGGGACCTTCCCCGGCTGGCATCTGAGCCGGGAGCTTGCACACCAAACACTGTGAAATAGTCACTTATTGTGGAATAGGAGGTGGGAAACCCATCCACTTCCCGTCTCTTGTTCTTTCGTCATGTGTCCTTCAACAAGTCTCCTCACTGCTCTGAGCCTCAGTTGTCTCATCTGTACAATAGAATTGATACTGTCTGCCCCATCCTCCTGACACTGGACTGCCCAGGACAGACTTAAGTGCTCCAGCAGTGACAGGTCACGAGGCCGTCATCGTTGAGCATCTGTGAGGTAAAGGAGGTGAAGGCAACATACAGGGAATGCTTGCGTCCTCAAATCACAAGCCTGTGCAGTTGCTGGCTGGAAAAAGTCAAGGGCTTTCCTCCCCTCCTGGTAACATAGATGCATTTTAGATCATGGTTCTCTGGAACCTGCCTTTTGTTTCTTTCTTCTTTTTTTTTTTTTTTAAGATTTTATTGATTTATTTGAGAGAGAGAGAGTGAGCGTGAGCTTACAAGCAGGAGGAGGGCTAGAGGGAGAAGGCAAGCAGATTTCCCGCTGAGCAGAGAGCCCAATGCAGGGCTTGATCCCAGGACACTGAGATATGACCTGAGCTGAAGGCAGACACTTAACGGACTCAGCCACCCAAGTGCCCGTCTTTTGTTTCTTAAATTATTCTTCTGTCACTGCCCAAAACTCCAGTTTCATTTATTAGAATTTACTACCTCAGTGATTATCTTTAATTTGGAATCCACAGGCTTTTCTTTCCTTTGATCTTTATAACTCTTGTGATAGAACAGATGGTCTCCAACTCATCCATTCTCCACAACTGAACATTCCATTATCTGGGTAGCAGCTGGCCTGCCTCCTTCCTCAAAGCACGGTGACCCCATTTAGCTTGTATTCTACCCTCAAGAATCTGTGACTGCTCTTGGCTGTGTAGCCCAAAACTGATGTCATGATGTCACATACACACATACACACATATGCATGCACACACATACATGTGTGTATCTCACTATCCCAACATATGCCCTGGTTACACTCCCATTAGATCCAATGGATCTCACCACTCCTTTCCAGGATTTTTCTCACCCCTTCATTCTTTGGGAGGTCTACTCCCAATTTCTTCAATCCCTGTGGTCAAGACCCCATCTCTTATCCCAGATAGCATTCACGAAGTGTAGTGTTATGGTTCGCAATAGTTTCAATTACTATTAAGGTATCTGATAACATGTTCACACTGAGAATGAAAGGGAGTTTTCGGGAAGACTATTTGTTAGTATTTATCAAGCAGAATATATTTACAATGATCAATCCCAACATTCATTGAATGCTTGCCTGTACCAAACAGTGGTGTAAGCTAACTCACCTCACCTCATTTTTCCAGTCATCAACTCAATGAGGTAGGCATTTTTATTATGATCACTTCATTCCCCTTCTAGAAATCATTCCACAGGGAATAATTTTGGCTCTATTGAAAATGAATGTATACAGAAATTTATGACAGCATAGTTCAAACTGAATATATCCAATTTGATGGAGTATTATGCATCTCAGATATCAAATTTTTAGGAATATTTAGTAATGTGGAAAAGGTAATTGAATATTAAGCAAAGAGCAAGAGGCAAAGTTTAATATGCAACACAAGCCCAATATTATTCATGGATGCACAGACAAGAAAGAGAAAAAAAAAAAAACAGCAAAAGAAAAAGAAAAAATAGAGCAAAGTCCTAATGTGAATATTTCTGAGTGAGATAATTATTTGCTCTATTCATTTGTCTGTATCATCTATTATTCCATAATAAACATACTTTAATGGCATAATCAGAAAAAGATGTTATTAATCATGGTTTTTGCTATAGCATAATTTCTTTAAGTTCTTTTAACTTCTACTACAGGCCAAGTTTCTTGCTTGCCCTCTTGGGAGCTGCAGAAGGCCATTCTGTTTGAAGGCAACCATAAGCTAGAAGTTAATAGCATTCCCAAGAACATGGAGTTGGAAATGTAATGCAAGTTTATTCCAGTTGCACAGAAAATACCGAAGTAAAGAAGCTGTGCATCTCACTTGGTAGCAGGAGATAAATCCTCATTAAGGATGCACTGAATTCCCAGAACTGCCCAAGAAATAGAGATTTAGCTCCCGTGGAGTAGACCTTCTATTTCCCCTGGGGATGTTTACTTCTTCCAGAAATTTTCATCTCCATAGTGTCCCTTGCTTCTTTTCTTGCCTCCAGTCCCTGCCTCTCCCAAACGCGATTGGCTCTGGTCCCGTTCATAGCCTGCCCAGGGACCTCCAGAAGATTCCCCTTCCCCTGCTCACATGAGCCTGGGCACAGCAGCCTGCTCGAGATGCGAGGTCCCCAGTGGTGCCCTTCAATAAACTGGGAGCCCTGGAAGCACCACCCAGCAATGGCCTTTGACTGCCAGAGAGCTTTGGCAAACAACTGATTCTACCACAAAAGCTGCTTCATTCTCTGGGGAGAAAAAGTAAAAGTAAAGGCAAATTGTTCATCCAACTGCATGCAATAAGGGACATTCCTCTTTGCTTTAGCCATTATTTCTGGGCACACTGAAAGGAACATGGGTCTGTAGTCACCCCAAGTCCAGATGGGAGGCCAGACTCTGCCACTAAATGGGGGAGCCTGTGCAAGGCTGCAAGATTGCCCATCTATAAAATAGAACCAATAATGTACAGAAAAGTGTACAAAATATGTCTATGGGAGAACATACACCTAGCCCTCAGATCTTTGTTTCCAATACCATCTTCCAATAAAAATTGGAAAAATGGCTGATTCCAGAACCAGAGCAACAAGTATACAGGATAAGCCTGGAGCCTTTTACAGTGCCAGAAGCTAAAGACGTGCTCAGAAACAAAACAAAACAATGGTGGGGATATACCGCAAAGGCAAGGGAACAGCTAAAGAGCTCCCCATGGCCAAAGCTCCAACAATCTGAGCAACAGAATTTAAAAATTGGATTGGGATTATGCTGAGTGAAATAAGTCAAGCAGAGAGAGTCAATTATCATATGGTTTCACTTATTTGTGGAGCACAAGGAGTAACACGGAAGACATTGGGAGAAGGAGAGGAGAAGTGAATTGAGGGAAATCAGAAACCATGAGAGACTGTGGACTCTGAGAAATAAACTGAGGGCTTTGGAGGGGAGGGGAATGGAGGGTTAGGTGAGCCTGGTGGTAGGTATTAAGGAGGGCACGTATTGCATGGAGCACTGGGTATGGTGCATAAACACCGAATTCGGGAACACTGAAAAGAAATTTTAAAAAATAAAAATTTAAAAATTTTTTAAAAAATTGGATTTGGGTTATAACCCAAAGTATAAAATAGCTGTCCATGAGTCCATACTGATGTAAATAAGGGTAGAGTAAATAAATAAATCAGGGAGAAGAGCTCAGTCTTCTACGCGGAGCAATCCGAATAATTCATGTGTATCCTACCCTAGCCCAGGAGAATAAGGCAGCTCTCCTCTTATGTGTGGGCTGCACACAGTGACTTCCTTCCTGAAGAGTACAGTATAGGAAAAGAAAAAAAGAAAACAAAAAAAGTAACTTTGTGGTAGAGAAACCTGACAAGCTCCACCTCAGCCAAGGGACAATCAACATCAACAATGATAAATCATGTTGGCGGTATCTGCTCTTACCAAGATGAGATGGGATTCTCACTTTGCCTCTGTATGTTCCCTTTCCCCGAAAAACTCATGATTCTGCTCTAATAATGAGAAAAACATTAGACAAACCCCAGTAGCGGGACATTCCACAAAACACTCCCCACCACCGCCCGTGATACTCCTCAAAACTGTCAACGTCACCAAAAGCAAGGAAAGTTTGATAAACTATCACAGCTAAGAGGAGCCTAAGGGGACATGACTACTAAGTGTAATGTGGTTTCCTGGAACAAATAAAGTTAAAACTAAGAAAATCTGAATAAATTATAGACTTTACTTAACAGTGATATGTCAATATTGGTCCATTAGTTGTTATAAATATGAAATACTAAAGCAAGATGTTAACCATAAGGGAAACTGGAACTGGAGCACATGTAAAGTCTGTACTATGTCCACAATCCTTCTGTAAATCAAAAACTATTCTGATATTAAAAGTTTAGTCTTTAAAAAGCAGTGTGAATGCAATATTATGTTTATTATAGTAATTGGGAACTGATTGGTTTAAATTTATAGCATCCTTGCCTTTGTTTATCACCTTGTTAAAATAATTAAAGCCACCTTGACCGCAATGTCAAAATTTTGATCTGGACTGGTGCTATAAACCCTCTTGGGATTTACAAAAACCAACCAACCAACAAAAAAATCCTCTTGGTTTAGTGAGATAACTCTGCCCTCTAGTGGCTTAATATTTTATGTACATTTAGTGGCACAGGAAAGTCTATCTGTACCAGTCACTTTTGATGTTTCAAAGTCCATACAAGAGCCAGAATATACTCAAGGGCCTTTACTCTGCTGGAACCATCCCCTATTCTGTTCACATGCAAGAACTTTACCTTCCTGAATGGTATCAGAGAAGAGACACATTTATACGAGGGAACTGGCTGGTGTAAAAGGCATTTCTAGAGGCTAGGGGGCAGTTTGACAGTGTGGATGGGAAGATTTAATAGTGTTTATGCATCTTCACCCAGTAATTTCACTTTTGGAAACTGTCCCCTAGGAAATAATGCAGGTTACAATAAAAGATTTTAAATATTTTTTTAAAATGTGGGCGCCATGGTGGCTCAGTCGGTTAAGCCTCTGCCTTCAGGTCAGGTTATGATCTCAAGGTCCTGGGATAAAGCTCTGCATCAGGTTCTCTGCTCAGTGGCAAGTCTGCTTCTCCCTCTGCCTCTGTGGTCCCTCTCTCTCTGTGATTGCTTTCTCTTTCTCTCAAATAAATAAATAAAACCTTTAAAAAATAAAATATTTTTTTAAATTTTATATATAACAATGAAAAATCTGAAACAAAGTAAGTGTTTGACAATGAGGGAATTGTGGAGGAAGAAAGGATGGAAGGGGAAAGAAGGAAAACTGTATCTATATACTGCACTACTGTGCAGTTGATAAAGGCATTCCTAAAAATATTTAGTGACATGGTTAAACTGTTCCTGATACAATGTTTATAAAACAATATCAACAGTGTGATCAAAACTTCAGGAAATAATACAGACGACCATATATACACATACACAAATAAACAATGACATGTAGTTCTTAGGTTACAGTGTTCAGAAAATGTAGCTTTTTTTTTTAATAACTCAACTTGATTTTGTTTTAATCCCTCATTTTGCCTGATGGCAGAAAAAGCTCAGTCACCCCCACAGTATTCCTCAGCACTCTATGTTGAAACAATCATTTAAGGATTTACCCCTTCCTTCCTTCTCCCATTAGACTGGCACCTATATTCACCGGATTTGGGTGTCACAGAGTGAGGAAAGGTGGGTCATTCCCCATCCTCTGTCCTCCGTTGGCATAAGCTGAGCCATCACTTGTCTTTGTTTATCTGGTCTTTTGCCTGTGCTCGGCTTCCTCCTCTGCGACATGGGCGTGAGTTTTATCTCTGCCTTCTCTATCCCTTGAGAGGAAATGAAACTCTAGGGCCCTTGTCCTGCTGGGCCACAAGCAATGTGCACTGTGGTCTCTACTAGACTTGCTCAGTTTTGCCCATTTCTGCTCGACTACTGCTGTGACATGTGAGTATGAAGGACTTCTGTGCCATCATCACTACCCCCTCAGATTTCCCCAGGAATCAGGACATAGTTCTCTGCTTCAGGTCCCAGCCCCATGCCTCTAAAACTTCTACCATTCCACAAAGTAAGTGTGCAAGTGTCCCCAAGACTGACACGAGTGCCAAACCCAATCATGCCTCCCAAGTCTCTCCTCCTTCAGCTGTGACATTTCCATCAAATTCATGGCAGGAGAATTCACTCTTACTTCACTCATGCTTCCAAAGCCTATTATTTATGAAAATAAAATTAATTTTTTGTCCCCCAAGGCAAACTTGGAGACTCAGAAATCCTTTTTCTCTAAGTGACGTCTCTTCCAAGAATTTCAAATCTATTTAGAAACCATAAATGCTGAAAATTGTCTCTTCCCTTTCTCTTCGCATTCCTGTTGTAACCTTACTCTAAGTGCACACACAAAAAAGTTTTGCTGGCGATTAAACCATCAGAGGAAGGATGAGAGTAAAAAGGAACAAATATATACACACAAGCTCATATATACATGTCTATGTAGGTATACATGTTCGTATAAAGAATAGAGAAATCAATTCAATAAAAGGTTTCAGTGGTCATCTACACATTATACTTTCTTTTTAATAATTTTCCATATTTTCTGAATTTCTAGAAGAAACATATTCTATACCATCCAAAAAAAGAAAATTATACATAAAAGGGAAATAAACAAGGTCTTTGGCTCCCAGCATCTCCACCACAGTGAAAGAGGGGGAATGAAGGACCTAAGCCTTCCACTGGGCAAAGTCAAAGCTCTCCTCTCTTCAGTCTCTGGGTTACTTGATCTTTAACCCTACTGACCACTCTCCTTGAGACCCACTTGTTCCTCAGCTTTCAGAACACCAAGTTCTCTCAACTCTTTTTTTCCTAGGTCTCTGATGCATCAAAAACCTAGACCTCAAGTCTGAGTCTGATGCTATAATGGAATGAAACTTTGGGAGGTCCTAGGAAGGGAAAAGGGTTATTTGCATGAAGGAGTAATGTCAAAATTTACAGCCAGATGTTGTACTGTGGCAAAAGAAAGTGACTGCACATTGACTTGAATCTGACAGACATAAGACCCCTTTGACCCATATGGCAAAAAGTGACATTAAAGACCCAAGACTTTACGAGACTGGTATGGCTCTCTCTTCCTGTCACATAAAACCTTTCCTCTAGGACCCCTGAGCCACCATGTAAAAAATGAACTAGTCCAAAAGTATCCTTCTGGAGGAGCCCAAGCTAATCGTGTGGATATGCCATTTGAAGAGAAGTACGATGTAATGGTTGCTGTTTTAAGCCACTATGTTTTGGTCGGTTGTTATGCTGCAAAAGATAATTAAAACAGCTTCCTTCCTACAAAAGGGGGTTAATACTACTGTAGCTACACAAAAAGAACTTGTAGTGAGAATTGCGACAAGATTCTATTTTAATTATCTCCATAATAGGTTCCAGAATTACCATGAGAGAAGGGCCTTTTTTGTTTAGAAAAATACCTTGATTTGCCAATTAAGAGTGGAAGGCGAGACCCTGAGGGGATGAGTTGGCACAGAGAAGTAAAACGATAAAACTAAACCACTCTAAATTGAAAATGGGTATTATAGAGGGCACGGATTGCATGGAGCACTGGGTGTGGTGAAAAAATAATGAATACTGTTATGCTGAAAATAAATTTAATTTTTAAAAAATTTTAAAAAATTAAAAATTTTTTAAAAAATTAAAAAAAAAAGAAAATGAACAGAAATTTGGAAGTAGGGAAGAACAGAGAATAGAGGAGGTAAAGAGAGATAAGGGAAGAGAAACCAAGGAGGGACAAGCAACGTGGCCAGAGGTTAGAAACCAAGTTGCAAAAATGACCAGGAGACATTTTTAAAAACATAGACATCTAACAAATTTGATTTGGTTGAATATTTATGATGGAAATCTGAATTTCTCCAAAACTCCCATCAGATTTGCTACCAGTATAGATATCTTTTGTGACTTAAAAAAAAAAGAAAGAAAGAAAGAAAGAAAAGTGAACTAAGAAAAATGTTTAAGTATCACACCTATGTTGACTTGGTGACAACAGGGACAGGTGTCACTTCAACACTAAACTAATTCAGGATAGTGGTTCCCAAATAGGAGTGATTTTGCCCCCCCCCCCACCAGGCAACATTTAGAAATGTCTGGAGACACTTTGAATTGTCATAACTGGGACAGGGCAGCCACTAGCATCGAGTGGGCAGATACAAAAATTCCTCCAATATGCAAGACAGCCACCCACAATAAAGAATTGTCCAGCCTAAAATATCAAGGTTGAGAAATCCTGATTTAGAGGAAGCAAAAGATCTGAGTCAAATGTGTCCATGAGAACCTAAATCTCCAGCAGAATTTGTAGAAATCTTGGAGAAGACATTGGACTTTCTAGCATCCATTGAATGTACTTTGAATCAATCTTATATTAACCATCAGGGCAGGGTGGTTCTAGTTAACATCTGGGTTATGGCATCAAAGCTAACAAATGAACCAGTCATGGCTCTTATCTGGAAATAACAGAAACAGCCTCCAGGAAAAAAATGAGCAAAAAAGGAATGTATTAATAATGGGAATCTCAGAGAATCATTAGAAGGGATGGAGAAAGGGGCCTGGAGACCACACAAGAAAGAACAGCTCATAGAAGCAAACTCTATAACGGGGCTATGAAGACATCAGTGCTCCCACAGCTGTCAGAGACACTGCTGGAAGGAAGGAAGGATAGCAAAGCCATCAGATAGAATGGATACCTGAAAAGAGGAAAGGAGAAGAGCTTCCAGGTTGGTGAAGATGTGGAGATTCAGGGAGAGTGGCAGCCTGGAGAAGACATGGAAGCTTGCACCCTTTCTCCACACCAATGCATCTCTTCATCTGGCTGCAGATTCGTACCTTTTACCACATCCTTTAAAACACCAGTAAATGTCAGTTAGTTGATCAAGATGCCCTGGTGGAGGCTCTCCGGACCTTAAAAGTAGTAAGATGGCAGCACTGGATGCAGTGCTCCTCGGGCCCCGGCCCAGAGATCGTTCTTTGTTGAAGACCACACCCGGACACCCCACACCGGAAGGGCTGCTCATCCAGCCAGATGGCAGGTGACGGAAGTTTTGGTTGAAAGCATCCTGGCTTCTCCCAGTGGCCATCTCATTCCTAATAAAGCATCACTGAAATGATCTTATTCAGGCTGACAATTCAGTGGGATGAAACATGGCTGATCAAATGGGGGGGAAATACATGACAGCAAAAAAGTTCATTTTACAAGCATATAAATGTCTTTCAGCCTTAACATAGAAAATCTAAATTCAGCCACTTATGCTTAAAAGTTAGTTGCTATCTTTGAACCCTTAACCATAATCTAGATCAGACCACATTAGATAATTATGATAGCCTCCTAACTAGGCTCTCTGCTTGTAGCTTCCCACATTTACCCACCAACCCACAACACACACACACACAGGTAGATTAGCATCCATGGAGGTTTGAATCATGGTGCTTCCTTGCAAAGAAACTGCACAATGGTTCTTTTGCCAGAAGAAAAGTACCCAAAAATAATTGGAAATCTTCAAACCACTTTATAATCTGTTCTAAACCTACTTTCCAGTTTCCTCTGCCAAAACTCTTCCAGGGAAATGGTTTGCATTTTGATCCTAAATATACCAAATACATCCAAATGACTGTATGACCTTGAGAAAATTAATATATTTCTCTGAACTCATAAAAATACAAAACGGAAATCCTCTTATCTGTGCTGCTCATTGGCAGAACTGGTAGCCTCAAATCCTGTGTCCTGACGAAACTGGAGGGTAAGCACTAGCACACAGTCTTTCTCATGCTTTTTGCTGATGCAGTAGGACTACCAAGTCCAACCCTTTCTCAATCAGATCTCTAAGCTGCAGCCTAACATACGGAAGGCTGTAGCTCACGTTAACCTTTTCTTCCAGTTCTCTTAAAATAGCCAGGCCTTCTTGACAGGTACATGGAATGGTCCTGAAGTTGAGAATACTTCGATCTCTTTCAGTCTCTCTGTGTAGAGTGTATATTTTAATGCGGTAGGAATCAGTCTCAGACTGCAAACTCAGGTATGCAATAAATACTGCATTTTTTACATCAACTGAATTTTAACTCTGAGCCCATGTTTAGTTGGTTTCTAGGAAATTTAACGCCTGCCAATATGGTGGCTCTCCTATTATGGAGAGTAAAATAAAATTACGTACTCTACCATTATGGAGAATAAAATGAAAGTGGGTTTCATGGTGTTTTAGACAATGATAGAGGTTACAAAGTAATCTAAAATTCTAAGTTCAATGGGAATATAGACAGCAAATGTAACCAGAAGACAATATTCTATTCTTGGAGAATAGCAACATTATCATGGGAGAATAATATGATTGTTGTTGTTGTTGCTGTTGTTGTTATTGTTGTAGCTGATGCTCATAATGGCAGAGCTAGGGAGTCTGCACAGCTTTCACGTGCTCCTCTGTAGTTCCCAGCTTTCTTTGTGGTTAAGTAGGCCATATGATGAGGTTCTGGCAAATAAAATGTGGGCAGAAGTGATCTTTGACCTCTTGACCATTCTCAGAGTGGTCATTTTCAAGTTATTTCTATTCTAGTCTTTAACAATCATCCCAGACAACCCACTGGGCTCTCCAAAGTGACCTTGAAGACTAGATGTTTCAGATGGTGTAGGCTCAAGCAGGAAGCAACGTGCAGCTCTGAGTCTCCAGGCTTCAAGAAACCCCCCTCTCCCATTGTACATTAGACTGTCATTTGAGAAGGAAATAGCTGTTTGTGATTAAGTCCTTGAAATTTGGGAATATATTTTCTAGAGCATCATATCCCACCCTACCTCAACTAATACAAGTAGTAAGTGTTTACTAAATACCAAGCACAGCTCTAAATGCCTCAACATCTATTAGCTTTTTTAATAATGAGATAGACACATTAGCCCATACATAGTATAGTGTCATGGTAATAGAACAATGCAGATGTACAAACCTGAAACAGTCATTGAACTACAAATTCACCACACACATCCTTATAGTATTTTGCTTTTCTAAATCTCACCCATCCCCAAGGACGAAAGAAGATGGCAAACAAAGAAAACAAAGGAAGAAAGGGTTCTAATTTCTGTCTGTTTTATGTAAATGTGTAAATCCAATCCTGCTTGCTCAGAATTCCTTGGGTATTGTGCATTCCTATCATCTCTCCTACTGGAATAAACAGGTAAATGAATCACTTTGTCTTCTCTAAATGCTGGCACCATTGTTGTGTAGGTGGGTCTCGAGACCAGGAGATGGTAGATCTCACTTTTCTGATGGCTTTCGTGAGCTATATTAGGATTACAGCTCTTGTAACAAGCTACTGCCTCAACTGCTCATCTTGGCCCTTCCTACTACAGAAGAAACTCAAGACCACCCAAAAGATGAGAAAGTAAGGAGGTTGTCAACAGCTTGTAACAATGAGCAGCAAGGGTATGGGATCCTGTCTCTCTGCAAGGCACATAGTCCCAACTCCTCCTACTGAAGAAGACACTAGTAGGCTGGAAAGGAGTTTGTACAGGTAATTCCAGAATAGACTGCCATGCAGAATTACTTAGGGACTAATATGTATTTTATTTCTTGCATAGGCCAAGTTTGGGAACATGGTGAAAGTAGAAGATATATTTTTAGTCTAAAAAGGAAGCAAAAAGCAAATGTTCCAAAGTGTGAGCAAAAATACCTCCAAGCAGGAGGGAGAAAGCCTCAGAACCTAGAGAGTGGAAGAAGGTAATACTTCTGCCTGCTTTGGTCGTGGCATTGGGTCCCCAAAATAAGACAGTGTATAAGTAGTCAGAGATAATAGGAAACTTTGAAACAAATTAGGAACTAAATGGCAAAAGTTTTCTATGATGGAAAGATGGAAATACATCAAAGGAAAGAACTGGTACAATGCTCAAGCATACATATACATACCAGCGGTATGCTACTAAATATTCAGCAATCAGGTCTACAAATATATATATACATATATATATGTATATATATGTATATGCATGTTTATTATACGTTTTAGTAGAGATAAATGCTTGATTATTTTGATTGCTAGCTATTCAGCAAAGAAGTTGCTCACATCATTGACCTAGGGGTTTAAATCCGACATGAATATTGGTTGCTATTTGCCTATACATTAACAAGAAGAAAGTGAAACAACAAAGATATACGAGAGAACTTAAATAATTCATGAAAACATCATGACTTCTTTACTGAATCAGATAAAAGATTTTAAATACTGGAAGAATATTTCCTCAGTTTTCCGTGCTCTTCACAATGAAATAGCCACAGACGCAACACACTTTAAAATTTAACCTGTAGCATCACTGTTTTTCCATAACTTTCTTAAGACTAAACAATCAATAGAATAATAAATAGAGCCCCGATTGATAGGGTTTGCTTACTTCTGTGGTGTAAATACTGCCACCAAAACTAATGTCAAGCTATCAACTAGATGTCAGTGAATGTAGAGTTGGAAAGAGATACACAATAACATGCTATTATATAATTATTTTCCCCACACAGATTTATTGGATATAGATAACAGTGTGCATAGAAGATAGTTCTTTTTATAATTAGTGGTCATAGGTAATTTCTGTTGTCCCCCAAATTCCTAATTTTCATGATTTTTTTAATCTGATGGATCAGCTGTTTCTGATCATGCTTAGGTGGAATCTTTTGAGGGGCTGAGAACCCTCCGAGATCTTGATGTCTCCCAAGTATAGGAACGGTAGTTAGGGGAGAACATTCTCCTCTTTCTGGTCTTCATAAATCTCTACCCTTCAACTTTGCTTCTCCAAGGCCCTCTCTACTCCCAGGCTCTCAACAAAATCCCAGGACAGACTTAAGCTTTCTTAGAGAGCTTTTACCAAAAGAGCCATTGAATTCCCCACACTTTCCTTCCCACTAACATCCCTGAGACAAAAAAATTACAAAAACCGCCTCTCCTTTCAATGCAGGAAGGAAAAGAGAAGTCTGGAAAATTAACATAAATTCAGTTCAAAAGTTTACCTCAACTAAGTAGTGTATACAGCTGGAGAAAGTCTTCATTTTCGGTTTGAGTGTCCACAGTGGAACCACATTTTCTTAGTCAATAAGGTATTTGACTAGCAGTCCTTGATGCAGTTTTTTTCCCCTAGTCAATTACTAAAATACTTGTGGAAACTCAGTAAAAATATGAACATTTATAACCAGATTCACAGGACTAACCACTAAGGATAAGACCTGTGCAGTAGAATTAAAGATTATAGTCATTGGCCGGCACATCTTTTGCTGCATAAAACAAAATAAACCCTCTGGCCTTAGGAGAACAAGAAAGGGGGAGAAAAGAGGAAGTCTGTGGAAAAAATACTGTAGGAAAGAATGGAAGGAGATATTATACATAAAGTGTAACATACCACCTAGCACATTACATGGGTGTCCACTGGCAATAGTAATAACAATAGTCTTCATAATAAAAAGATCCATTATAATAAAAGATCCAAATTCACATCAGTGAATTTATTATCTATGTTTATTCACTATAGGGACAATAAAAAATTTTAGACAGTAATTTTACATCTTTAATAAGATGAAAAAAACCTTGACCTCTAAGATACACGTTCCAGAAAGCAATAAAGATAAGTAAAGGAAAGATTTCAAGATTTACAATGCAAAAGTAAATTTTAGAAACTACTTAGAAGGCAAAAGTGCCACTGTAGAAAATGAAATTTGTGACATGGAATGCGGACTTGAGGTTTCTTCTTAGATTTCAGGATAAGAAGAAAAAGGTATGAAAGTCATTAAAACTAAGAAAATGATAAATATAAAGAACAAATATTAGAAGTACAGTTTTAAAGCAACAGCTATTTCCAAGTGTGACTGAGCTGCATAAACTTGATACTTCAAGCACGCGCACACACTCCTTAGCATCAGAGAGACCTCACTGAAAAGAATTTAAATGGAGCTGTGAGGTAGGCAGAATAATGCCTCCCACAAAGAAGTCTGCATCCTATTTCCTAGAACCCGTGAATATGGCAAAGGAGAATTAAGGATGCAGATGGAATTAAGGTTGCTAACCCCTGACTTTAAAATAAGAAGATTATGGGGCCCCTGTGTGGCTCAGTGGGTTAAAGCCCCTGATTCGGCTCAGGTCATGATCTCAGGGTCCTGGAATCGAGCCCCACATCGGACTCTCTGTTCGGCGGGGAGCCTGCTTCCTCCTCTCTCTCTGCCTGTCTCTCTGCCTACTTGTGATCTCTGTCAAATAAATAAAAATAAAATATTGGGAAAATAAATAAATAAATGAAATAAGAAGATTATCCTAGATTCTTTGGATGGTCCCAATGCAACCATAAGGGTCCCTAAATGCAGAAGAGGAAAGCAGGACAGTCAGGGTCAAAGGCTATGATATTACAAAGATTCAAACAGTCATTGCTAGCTTTGAAGACAGAAATGAGCCAGAAGCCAAGGAATGTGGGGAGCATCTAAAAGCTGTAAAAGGCAAAGAGCCAGCTTCTTCCTGAGAGTCGCCCTCCAACAGGAAGCAGCACTGTACGCGTTTTGATTTTAGCCCAGCGAAACCCATTTTTTTTTAAGATTTTTTTTTTAATTTATTTACTTGACAGAGAGAAATCACAAGTAGACAGAGAGGCAGGCAGAGAGAGAGAGAGGGAAGCAGGCTCCCTGCTGAGCAGAGAGCTCGATGCGGGACTCGATCCCAGGACTCTAAGATCATGACCTGAGCCGAAGGCAGCCGCTTAACCCACTGAGCCACCCAGGCGCCCCGAAACCCATTTTTTAAGTCTGACCCATAGAACAGTAAGATAATGTTTGTTTTGTTTTAAGTCATTACATTCGGGGTAATCTGTTGTAGCCAAATAGGAAACAAATACAGCTAGAATAAATTCTACATAGTACGCAGGCTGTGTGCCTTTCATATTCACCGTTACCCTCCTTCATACACCCACAAGACTGCTTTTCTGTTACATTCATTTTGTTTTTCTTCCTGCATCATTTTTATAAGAAGTCTGTGATAAATTTTAAAGCCATTATGATGAAAATTTTCCAGTATGTACAAAGTGAACAGAATAGTATACGGAGCCCTCGGGTACCTACCACACTGCTTCCATAATTATCTACATTTTGTCATTCTTGTTCCCTCTAGTCTCCACCCACTTCAACTCTCCCCACTCAATCAATATATAAATGCTTGCAAAGTATACATACACATATCTGAAACTTGGAATGCCCTGTTCTTAGCTGCACATTATGATAAACAGATACATCTAAGTAACTCAGACTCCTAACATTTCCATCTTCCTAAAAAAGTTCCCTAACGTTCCTTTCCCACTCCCAACACCCATTTTCCCACAAGTGGAACATCCTTTTTGATTTCAGCATGCCTGTTAGATTGATTCATGTTGTTACACGTCCAGTAGTTGTTTCCTCTTTGATGTTGAGTAGTATTTCCTTGTATAAATTCATTTATCCATTTTCTTGTTGATGCACATTTGGTTTGGTTCCAGTTCTTGGCTACTATGAATAAAGCTGCTATGAACATTTTTGTATAAGCCTTTTTGTGCACAACACGTTTTTTTTCTCTCTTAGATAAGTCTGTATGACTGGAATTGCTAGACCAAAGGAGAGGTGTATGTTTAACTTTGTAAGAAACTGCCATATATTTTTCCAAAGTGGTCATATCATGTACGTTCCCATCAGCAGTGGCTGACAGCTCTGGTTGTCTCACATGCTTGCCAAACTTGGTATATCTTTTAAGGCTAGTAGTTTTAGTGAAGATAGACTGCTGTCTCATTGTGGCTTTAATTTGCATTTCCTTGATGACCATTAACATTGAGCACTTTATGTGTGAGCACTGTATGTAAGATATATATATCTTCCTTTGTGTAGTGTTTGAATTTTTAACTGGGTTGTGTCTTAGTCCATTTGGGTTGCTATAACAAAATACCATATATTGGGTAGCATATAAAGACACAACTTTCTCACAGTTCTAGAGGCTGGGGAGTCCAAGATCAAGGCACCAGGGTGGTCTTGTTTGGGTCAGTGAGAGTCTGCTTTCTGCTTCATAAATGACTGTCTTTTTTGCTGTAACTTTATAGTATGGAAAATTCAGGGAGCAATGTAGGGTCTCTTTTATAAGAGGCTAATCCCATTCCTGAGGGCTTCCCCCTCATGATTTAAGGCCTCCCAAAGACCCTTAATCCTAACAAAATGGGCCTTAGTACAAACATTCAAAGCAAATTTTTTATCTCACTACTGAGTTGTAAGAACTTTTTGCATATTCTGGAGATGTATACTTTGTCAGATAAATATTCTAAAAATACCTTCTCCAAATTTGATGTTTGTCTATTAAATTTTCTCAGTGTTGTTATTTCATGAGCAGAAGTATTTCAGTTTGATGGAGTCTAATTTATCAATTTAAATTTTGTGGTATTACATGCTGTGTGTGACCTAAGAAATCTTGGTCTATTTTAGATTTATAGTTTTTATTTTTACATTTAGGACTGTGTCCCAACTTACATAATTTTTGTTTATGTATAACAATTTTTGTATATGATATAAATTTATATTAAATTCTATGTGTATCATATGCAGGATATATTTTTCCCATATAGATACTCAATATTTTTCACATCATTTATTGGAAAGACTTCCATATTTATTGAATTGCTTTGGTGCTTTTGTAAAAAGTCAATTGACTGCACAGAGATCTGTTTCTGAGCCCTCTAATTTGGTCCCTTCATCTATTTTTTATCCCAGTACTATACTATCTTGATTATAATATTTAGTCTTGTCAGTTGGTTATAAATACTTTAGTTTTGTTCTTTGTTTTGGATATTCTAGGCACTTTGCATTTCTACATACATTTTAGAATAAATTGTTAATTTCTGCAATACTTGCTGGGATTATGTTGGGAATGGGCTGAATACATAGACCAACTTGGTTCTAATACCTTGGCAGCCTACTAAGCAAACCAAAACGGAAACCTGTAAATGCCTAAGGTTAAGAAAGCAATACTGATGAATTACTGAACTAGACACCTGAAATAAATGGTATACCATACGTTGGCTAATTGTATTTAACTTAAAAAAAAAAAAAGGCAACCAATCACAGTTAACGAGACTTTCCCAAATAAGGCAATCATGTAAGCTATTAGCCAAACAAATAATTTCCTTGCTTTTGCTTCCCTTTCTTCTCTATAAAAGTTTTGTCCCTGGCTCCTGTTGATGGAGCAATCCTAATCAATTCTGGCTTGGCACTGCTTAATTCAAATCAATTTCGATCAAATAAATGTTTACAATTTTTATTATGCCTCAGTTTATCTTTTAATAATATAGATTCCAATCTTTCACTATTTCATACAATGCAAAAATAAACATGCCTTTGTCTTTGCACATGTGGGAATGTTTCAGTATTCCATTTCTGCCTAGAAATAGAATCGCAAAAAAAAAAAAAGGGGGGGGGCTTTGTGAAATGTAAAGGTAACCCATACATGAGAGGGGTTAGTTACCATATTTGGTTTCTCTTATTTTTTAAAAACAACTGGGAAGCAACAGTAACAAAGGAATTTTGCACAACTCTGCAATCCTGGAAAAAGCTACAGTTTGCAGAGGTCAGTATAGCAAGTTCCTAACTGGACCTGCCATTAAAATAGTCACCACAATAAATATAAGAAAGAAAATCCCCAGAGTCCTACGTTTGGGAAGTTTACTAGCAATGACTGGGTCTAATACTTGGCTTTGTTGTGAATGGATGGATACTGATTTACGATTCCTCTGATTAAGGGAAAAGGAGTTGGGGGTGGGGGTGCCCTTGAAGTGAAGAAGGGGGAATAGGGCCCTTTGATTTTGGTCTTGGTTAAGCCAGCAATTGACTTTATTACCTTTATGGACCAAGTCTTTTTATGGGCCTCAATTTCCTCATAAAACACAGAGTGTTAAGGGAAAACAGTATTTAAAGTCATAAAACTGATTCAGATTAGATAGGAAGAGAATGAAGATAGGGAAAGGGGCCCAGGATCTCTGAGCTCTGGAAGCTTCCTACAGTAAGAGTTTTGGGGGTGGAAGAACCAGCAAAAGAGAATGGAGAGTAGCGGCTCCTGGAAAAAAAAGGAAAAGGTTATGTCCTAAAAACCCAGAGAGGGAAGCCAACTAAGGAGAGTGCTGATTACCCAACATTCTAAACTAAATGCTGAGGTCCAGTGGCCACTGATAATATGGAATTGTCCGAGGCTTTGACACAAGCCATTTAAACAAATGAGTGGGATTAAAAGCCAAATGAAAACCATTTAAAAACTGAATGGGGGGAAAAATCATTTTCGATGCATTTATAAAGCGCACAAACTTATTCCAAACCCACAGCTGCTCATTCGAGCCCTTCTCAGATGTGACCTTCAGAGGATCCTAAAGCACTTAACCAATCCACGACTCCCCTTGCTTCCCAGGATTGTTCTGAAAGTGCTTTGTAAACAAGGACACCAAACAATCCACTGGCAACCACTGGCTTTTATTATACTCTTACCCTATCACTGTATTCATTTGGTACTACGTAGGCTCCTCCATGACCCCTCAGTACTAAATTTTCTTAAATCGGTAGCCGATAGCCACCTAGAGAGAATTTATCAATCCGCTTTCTTCGCCCTACACCCCGCCAGTCCCTGCTCAACTCTCAACTCCTCCCCTCTCCAAATCTTTGACCGGGGAAACTCAAATTTCGTTAATTCCATCCGGAAACGAAGAGGGAGGGAAAAGGTGAGGGGAAGCGGAAAGTGCTTGTTTCCTCTGGAGGCTCTGAGCGAAAGCACGAGTCCACCGCGGACCGTTTGTGCTGCCCTCCTAGAAAGGGTGGGTGGGTGCTTGTTTTTCTGACGGACCGAGTACGGGTGCCGGGCGGGCTCTCACGGAAGTCCATGCGCCATTGGGAGGGCCGCAGCGGCTGCTCGGTGCCCTTGTTGCCGAGGGCTTCTTCCTGGGTCATTCCTGGAGCAAGGGCCGGACGGGGGCTGACACCCGGGCTCCCGCGTGGCCCTGTAGGCGCCTGTGTGACCTCCTCGCCGGCGGGATGTGGCGACTACACCGGGCCGCCGTGGCCTGGTAAGTGTGGGCTCCGACCTGGCCCCGTTATTTCTGGGGCCTCCGAAAAGCCGAGTTATTTCATCACTACCTCCAGAATGTGCACATAACTTTCAGGCCAGGCGGAGGAAGGTTGGAGGATTCCGGGATATTTTTGAGGACCCGTGGTTACAGGAGCTCTGACCCGGCTTCCCTGAGGTGGCGGCTGCAGTACTGGCCCTTGTTCCTGTCCTGTGCCACTCGAAGATTCTGGGCTCTTTTCAGTCTTGGCCTGTCTCTGTTGTCCTTTTGTCCCTGCCTCTTTCACCTTTCTGTCCTTGCTGCTATCGCTGTCTCTGGTTGCTTCTTGTTTCTGCCCTCTACGTCCCTGGCTCCTGGCTCTATTCATGTGTCCCCCTCTCCGCCTTTCACCTCTTTATTCTACCTCCACGACAGGTGTACGTTGCTCTTGCGGGTACTCGTTCTTCTCCCAGAGTGAGGAGGCTCTGCCTATTGTCCTAGTCGTCTGATTATCAATCCGCTTTCTTCTAAACTAAAAGCTGAGGTCCAGTGGCCACTGATAATATGGAATTGTCCGAGGCTTTGACACAAGCTATTTAAACAAATGAGTGGGATTTGGAGTCTGATCTGGGCAGTGACGCAAATGGTGTCGGAGATGGTGATTAGAGATGCCCTCTCAATAGCAGCTTTTTCAGCGTTTAGGGAGGAAGACTTGCTTTGGATGAAAAGTGGTGAATATAACACCAACTTTCTTATCACATGGTTATTGCTGCCCTGGCCTGGTTTAATTCCAAGTAAAAAACATCTTAGGATCCTTTCATTCCTGTGGGTTACTATATACATTTCAATAAGATTTAAATTTGACTTTATCTTTAAATGTATTTGTGTTCTAATATCCTTAGATACTTTCAGGCTTAACTTATTGTTGCAGGCTGTTGATAAGAAGTAATATGCATCAAATAGGGTTGAAAAAACTTGGTTTTCCTGAATTAGCCTCTCAACACCTGTCTTGAATTTTTTCATATTGTTTAAAGGGTATGGATAATTGATAGTTTTTATAAGGAATTGTATCCATTTTTTATGAAGGTTGAGTCTAAATTTAGAACTGGATGACATAACAATAGTTATAGTCAATTAGAATAATTGGATAGTTATTTCTAATTTTATGGAATTTGAGTTTCTGAGTAAATCCACAGCTCTTGATACTGCAGTAAATTATTTACTACCTTTTTATTTCTACTCCTCCCTGTTTCCTGGAGAAACATACCTAATGTTATTTAAATAAAAAGGGAAAAGGCTTTGCAGAAAACATCATGCTTCATTGGAACAGTTGAGACATATAGGAAAACTTTAAAATTTGAACTTAACAGACTGATTAATAACTAATATTTGTTTATTCAGGTGGATGCTGTTGGCTAAATTGTTTCTTAAGTTATTATGGACTCCACAGAGTCATGGCTTAAAAGTGTTTATGTTGATAGCACAGTTTAGCTTTCTTGCAGAAGAGGAGATGTGGAAGGTTAGAAGTGTCAAGCTCTGGAGTTTGTCTTTTGCATGTTTGTTATGAAGGAGTACATTTAAATTCCCATTCTTAAGCAGATCGGAACATAAACATTTTTTTGATATAAGGTATGTAAACACATACGCACTGACAAATAACAAGATAGTGACCAACATTTATTTAGGTGCAATAAATGTTTGGTAAATTTGTTGAAAAAAGAATTCATATTAGGAGATGTTATATACTTAGATGATAGATGAGAGAGAATACATGATTTCAGGAGTCATGGAGGTGGTTGTTTTGCATCACATTGGTTTTTAGTTTGGCCAAATATAGAAGTCTATATTCAAAATACTTTTTCAGAACGGTAAAGGCATTGGTACATTTTTTTCTAGAATCCTTTGTTACTAATATAGACTCTCAGGACAATCTGATTTTTGTGTTTTTGTAGGTATTCTGCTTTTCCCTTCACAGGAGCTTTCAGGATCTTGGCCTTATCTTTAATTTCTCAAGGCTTTGTCCTTGAGAAAGGTGTGGGTCCCCCCCTCACCCCCACCCAAATCTGGCTTGGTACTAGTGGGCCTTTCCGTTAAAAAGATTCTTTCTTTAGTTCTTCAGTTTTCTTTTCTTTTCTTCCTTCCATTTTTCTTCTTCTTCTTTTTTTTTTTTTGACTCCTGTTAGATGAATTGGTCTTCTTAGGTTGATCCTGTATGTCCATGATTTGCAAAATATGATCTGTGCTTATCATATTAAAAAAAAAAGTAGGCATATGCCACAAATGTGCATATACACACTTATTTTGAATTACATATATCGCTGTATTACTTAATTATTTACATTATAATTCTACCCTAACATAATCTTGAAAGATGAGATACAAAAAAACACTGTATTTAGAAGCGTTGGCACTTTTTCCTGAATCCCAGTGAGTTATTTTGTGTATCCTTTGAAACACATTCCACACACATCCCCACTTGGGATACCAATTCTCTGAGTCACTTTTTTCTCAGGGTTTCCACCTTTTTTCTTTATGTTCTAAGTTCCCAGGAGTTTCCTTAATACATTTTTTGGTGTTGCTGTTCATTTTTTTTTTCTTAATTGATTATTACAGCTTTAATTTCCATGAATTCCTTTCAAGCCTGTATTACACTCTTAAACATATGTTTAATTCAATAAACTTTATAAGAGCATCTTAGCAGTAGGACTACTTGGGTCTTGAGTTTATCTAATTTGGATATATATTTGGATTAACTCCTTTTTTGAAAAAATAAAACAACTTTTGAGGGATACAGTGTACTCATTGATACATTAGTAGAGGTTAGTGCGGTTAATGTTGAAATGACATTTGTTGAGTACTTACTCTATGGTCATTGCTAGGTTCTTTCACCTTTTGTTTTGTTTTTGCTGTTGTCCCAATTACATATGTTCATTCAGTGAATTTATTAAGCATCTACTACTTGTGAAGCACTGGGCTGGGCTTTAGAAATACAGCGAGAAGCAAAACAGGACCACCCTGGCTTTATGAAGATTGCAGTTTACTGGTAGAGACAAATATTAATCCAATAATTACACTATTATTTAATGCCAATTTTATGTGCACTGAAGAAGCTAAGAAAAGTAGCAAGGGACTCAAATTAGAATGTAGGTCCAGGAGAGGAGGGACTGCTGAGGTGAAACCATTTGTGACCAGAGTTAACAGGAGTAATGGGAGTTAAGTAGGTAGAAGAGTTTGTCCAGGCGCAGTGGGTATCAGGGCCTTGAGGTGGGAAGGAGTATGGCACAGTCGAGGAGCTAGATGAAAACTGGTCTGGGTGGAGCTGGGAGGTAAGAGGGAGAGAGGCAGGACCAGACCATGGAGAGTTTGGATTTTATTCTGAGTGTAGGAGGAGGCATTGAGATTTATGCAGGTGAGTGACAGTGATCAGATTCACATTTCAGAAGAGTGCTCTGATTGTGCTGTGGAAAACACCACAGTCAGGACTGTTAACAGCAGCCCAGGTAAGGAACCCTGGTAGTGGAGATGGGAGAAATGGAAGCTCCGAGATCTGTGTTGGAAGTAGAACTTGAGGATGAGGAAGGTATCAAGAATGAGCCCCAAGCCTATGTCTTGTGCAACTGCCAGACAGATGTTTTTGCCATTTCCTGATACAGGAAGTACTAGAGAGGGTCTGGGTTTGAGGGGAGGGAGGAAAGATATCATGAATTTGAATTTGGACATTTGGGATACTTTTCGATATCTAAGGGGTGGTGTTCAGTAGGCAGTTGGACACAAGGCTCTGGAACTTAACTATTTGTATTAGATGTAGAAGTTTGGAGAAATATGAATATGTATATGGTAATTGAGGAAATGGGTATAGTTAAGATTAGTAAGGAAGAGTGAATAGAATGAGAAGAAAAGTGACTTTACATCTGAGTCCCATGCTCCCAGCTTTTAAAAGGTAGTTGGGAAGGGGTGCCTCGGTGGCTCAGTTGGTTGAGCATCTGATTCTTGATTTTGGCTGGAGGGGTGGTCTCTGGGTCCTAGGATCAAGCCCATGTTGGGCTGTGCACTCACTGGGGAGTCTGCTTGGGATTCTCTTTCCCTCTCCTTCTTCCCCCTACCCTCCATGCTCACAAGCTGTCTGTCTTTCTAAAATAAATAAATCCAAAAGGGGGGGGAAGGGGTAGTTGGGGAAGAGGTGGCCTGAAAAAGAGGGGTCAGTGAGTGGAGTCAAGCTAGTGACTGTTGGTATAAAGGAGTTCCTGCAAGGAGGGGTCAGATATTGCTGAGAGAGAGAAAATGAGAATTGAAAAAATAAATGCCCATTGGAAGGCATCAGGACATTTCAGTAAGGGCTGTTTCAGTGAAGTGATACAAATGGAAATCAGGTTGGTTTGGCTTTTAATAGAATAGCTAGAGCAGGGAACTGGAGGTTTTTTTCCATCTCTTCCTTAAATTGAGAGAGACTTGACTAGTGATTCCTAAATAGGGAATTCAGAGGAAACAGAGGGAGTTGCCTTTGAAGGGAAAAGGAGTACTTACTGTAATCTTACAGGACTCAGGGTTCAGGGCTCCAGGAATTCAGGGGGAGCACCTAGAGGAGGGTGGGCGTAGATGCAATAGGAAGCAAGGAAGCAACAGCATGTCTCCTTCAGATAGCTTCCATTTTCTCCAGAAAATTGCAGGAAGTATAGGGAGAATATGGGAGGGTAGAGGAGTGGGGAGAACATCCGAAATGGTCCTAGCAGAGAGTGGAAGAATGGATTGTTAAGCAGAGTAGGATTGTCAAGCATTCTTGGAGCCAAGGTGAGATGTGTGTCCAGTAGGTGCGGTTTTCTTCAGTAGTGTTCATTCCCTTGGTACAGGCTTAAAGTGATAAGGTTCATCTAGGGTTTACATTTTGCCAGACAAGTGTAACAAAAAACCAGAGGGCAATTGAGTTTAGAGTATTTGTAAAAGAGTCATTGAAACTGTGAACTATGAGCTATGTACTATTTATAAGGTGGGTAAGGAGGTAAATAGATAAGGTAGAGACTAATAGGTTAAGAAGATAGAAGGATCCATGACTTGGTTCTTCCAGTAAGATCAAAGATGGTTGTAGTGAAGGGGTGAAGGGGATTATGGTCTGAGAAGGTAACTTAGATTAGTGAGTATTGACAATAACTCTGATGTAGCTATTATCCCATTTTAACAGATTTTTTTAAAACTGAGCCTTTGGCAAGTTCATTATTTGTCCTTGACTGCACACAACTAAGCAGTGAAACTATAATGGAACCAAAGTTTATCTGGCTCAAAACACTAAGTGGCTGTAAGAAGAGAGCTAGAAGAAGTTTGAGCTAAATATTATGGAACCGTGGGCTACTCGCCCCACCCAGTTGGTTAGGCTCTTGTTTTTTTTTTTGTTTTTGTTTTTGTTTTTTTAAATATCTGTAAGTGGCAAAAATGTCAGGATTACTATTTGCTTCTTCCCTTGATTCCCATGTCAGTTCATCATTCTGGTATCTGTCTTTCCTTTTTCAGTGCTGCCACCTCAACTCACTCTAGCTTGTTCCCTTATATCTGCACAACTGATAAACAGTCACCTTATCACTCCCCAAATTACCAAAAGCTGGGTGGCTTCAACAGTAAACATTTATTTCTCACAGTTATTGGTGGCTGAGACTCCAGGATCAAAGTGCCAGCATATTTGTGTATGGTGAGGACTCTCTTCCTGGCTTATAGACAGGCATCATCTTTTTGTGACCTCACAAGAAAGAGAGGGGACAGAGAGATACATGCCATTTATTTCCTTATAAAGGCACCAGTCCCAACACAGGGGCTCCGTGTCCATGACCACATACAAAGCAAATTACCTCCCAAAGGCCTCACCTCCAAATACTTCATGTTGAGAATTAGGCTTCCATATATAAATTGGGGGAGGACACAAATATTCAGATTGTTGCACATTGCTTTTAGTATCTTCTTTCATTACTCTTTAATTAATTTATTCTACTCAGAAACTTTCAGTCAGGTGCCTTATCTACAGTTAATGATTTTTCCTTAGTTTCTATCCCTGGACTGTCTCAGGATCCTGAGACCTAGAGGAGAGGCCAAAGAATAGGTATTCTAAGCTGTTGGAATTTTTGTGCTTAAAAGCAGGGTTTGCATTCATTTTGTTTTCCAGTTTTATTGACAGCGAATAACAGTTAATAAAAGAAGTAAACAAGAGGACAGGCTCTGGAGTCCCAGCTCTTGGGTTTGAATCCTGTCTGTGTGGACATGGGCCAGTTATTTATGTGTGTATGCCACCTTTTCCTCATTGGTAGGATGGAGGTAATACTGGCATTTTCACCATAGGATTTTTAGCAGAATTAAAGGAGGTAGCGCATGCTGCATGCAGCAGTGCCTGGCGTGTAATAAATGGTTAGTAAATGCAAGGTGCAGTCCGACATAGTGGGTTTGAACACATGCCCGCAGGTGTGTTTTCTCTTGTGCATATTGCTTTTTTTTTTTTTTTATCATTTCCTTTGTACTATTACCCAGTCTGATCTTTGTCCCATGTTTTTTTGTTTTTTGTTTTTTGTTTTTTTTAGTGAGGTCTGCCAGTCCTTAGTGAAACATAGCTCTGGAATCAAAGGAAGCTTACCGTTACAAAAACTGCATCTGGTTTCACGAAGCATTTATCATTCACATCATCCTACCTTAAAGCTTCAGAGACCCCAATTCAGGACGTCATTTCATCAGTTTTCCTCTTTAACTAACCTTCCCTTACGTAAATTGAAACTTTCTCCAATTAAATATGGCTACCAGCCACGCAGGAATTTTTGGCCAGCGAGATTAGCTGCAAGACTCTTAAAACTTCGCTATCTCATACTAGGATCTGCTGTTGGGGGTGGCTATACAGCCAAAAAGGTGAGTCTCGTTTCCATTGCTTTTTCAGTTATTTTAGCATGATTATTTGAAGGGTTTGTAGCACAAATCATTTTTCTTTAGTGCAGTAGACTGTAATTTGATATTTAAAAATGTATTGTGTATCTCTACCATGTGCTAAGTTGTTTTAATGATGCCAATAGAAACTGCTCTCTGAATCTTGGTTATACTTATAAGAGATCAGAATGGCCCTAATGGAAGGAGCATTGGGCTGGAGTGAGGTCACCTAGGTTTGATTTTCAGCTTGCCACTTAGTAGCTCAGACAAGAAAGTAGGTGGCATGCTAACACAACCACTTTTGGGCAGCTTTGAGAGTAGAGGCAATGTGTCCTGACCCCTGGTTTGTCTTCTGTTCTACAGTATTGTTTAAAGCCAAATCATGAAACCTGTTTGAAAGAAGACTGTCTTTTGAATTTTTATATTTTCCATATTTTGTAAAGGAACATTTACATATTTTATATGCTGGCCAACTAATTTATTTTTAGAAGAGCCAAGGCTACTTTGTTTTTAAAATATTTGAACATAGTAATCGTTTTTAGTAGATTAGCATGTTTTAATTAGATAAATTAAGGTAGTTTTTCTCTATTTTTGTATGACATTCAGAGCATTTGATTGGCATACTTTCTTTTCTTTTAGACTTTTGATCAGTGGAAAGATATGATACCTGACCTTAGTGACTATAAATGGATTGTGCCTGACATCGTGTGGGAAATTGATGAGTATATCGATTTAGGTCTGTATCATCAACATTAAAACATGTTTCTTGGTTGTGTCTTTAGGAAAGAGAAATAGTGGTATTGAGATTTTCTTAACTCATGAGCTTACTGTGTAGCAATATTATTTGAATGATAGACGTAACAGAATATCAGAGAAAAAATTGTTAGGAAAAAAAAATAATGCCCTCACCCATCACTCACATTTTCTTTTAGTTGCAGCTAATCTGTGTGTGGTTAATATTTTAGAGCCATAGTGAACATACGCTTTCATTTTTTATCTTTTGCTAACTAATAGATTGTCAGCTAAGCAGCCTTCTAGACTTCACTTTCAGTGTTTTGTATTAGTACCCAGAACAGATTCACCCTGACCTACCTAACTAGTCAATTTTGACTAGCTCCCTTGTTTACCTCCACTTCTTGTAACCAGGTCCTTTAAAGTCTGCTATGTGTCCAGAGTAATTTCTCCCCATAGTCAGCCACTGTTCCCCTTTTTCTATAATGGGTAAATGAGAAAAAAGTATATTTGATAGTTTTGATTGCCAAGATTAAACTGAGTAGTTAAAAAAAATTTTTTTTGAATGAAATTATTTTCCTCAGCCTCTTTTTTTTAGACTCTGTCTAATTTCTTAGCCTAGGTGTATATGGGGGTAGAATTAATATCTCTGTTTTTACTCACACGGCATTTCCTTAAAGAGAAAACTGTGTTGCATTGACAGAGGAACCTGCAGGAATTTGAAGTATTCTTTGAGTATTTTTCCAATATTCATGTGGAGAACTTTCGACTTTGATGTATTTGCCAGTACCACAGTGTGGGGCTGAGGGCCTGAATTCTGAAGCTGGCCTGGCTAGGTTTGAAGCCTGACTCCTCACTTGTTCGCTGGTCCAGCTACTTAACCTCAGTGGCTCAGTCCCTCACCTGTAAAGTGGAGTTGATGGTAATTGTTCTGTAGGGTTGCTATGAAGACTAAACAGGGGAATGCTTTTTATAGCACTAGAACAATATCTGACACATATCCTTATTTTGAGAATATTTATGTGTTTTGGTCTTCTGCAGAGAAGATAAGCCTATCCTGTAAATTCAGAAGATACTGTAAAGTTGTAAACAAAAGTAAATACTCTGATCATTTTTTAAATGAAGCTAGCAAAAATAAAACCAAAGCGTGCCTTGGGCTCTTAGACAGTTATTTCTGAGTGGTAACAAGTGTGACTTTTCTGAAAGTCTGTGAAAGGACAGAGAAAAGTAATGGAACTCTGTTTCTGAGCTTGAACTGAGATTTCATTACTTTTTTTGAGTTTGGACCAGGTGTTATAGGAGGCGTTTTTCTCTTTTTTTCTTTTATTCTTGGCCTCTTCACTGTGACTTTCTCCTTAAAACTACCTCTGATTCAATACAGTGTTAACCTTGTTAATTTCCTGCTTGTTTTAAGGCATTTAATTTATAGATCAAAGCTGTCCATCTAAGCCAGACATTGGTGAGTCTTTTTAAACAAATTGCATGGCTCATGGAATATCCTCAGAATTACACATTGTTCCAGATACATGTAGCAGTTGTGGTTGTAATAGGGAGAAAAATGCAAAATATATTTTAATTTAAATTTATATATGACACTTATGTATGGTGTTATTTAAATTTTATAAATGTTTTAATAGTGAAATTCTTATTTTGAGAATTTTTTTTTTTTTGTCTTCTCCAGAGAAAATTAGAAAAGCACTTCCTAATTCAGAGGACCTTGCAAAATTGGCACCTGACTTTGATAAGATTGTTGAAAGCCTCAGCTTATTGAAGGACTTTTTCACCACAGGTAAGGAAGGACCTATTTGATCTCACTTAAAATATCAGAAACCCTGGAGGAAAAGTACTGAGATATATTCATTGTTGATTGCTGTCTTTTAAATGAAAACAGTTAGTACAAATGAAAAACAAGTTTTTGAAAAAAGGACACACAAAGTATTGGTGCTCATTGGTTTTAAATTTTGGTTAGTGCAACAGAAATGAAAATTTGTAAGAGTTTAAACATGCTGGGCTTTAATCAATGAGGGAAAAAGTATTTCTTGTTCCTGACAAGTAGATGAGACTTCCTATGTGCTTGCTTTTCATAATTGGTTAGAACCAATTTGGTGATTTTAAGACAAACTTAATTATGATGGACCATAATGAGTGGAATTTATTGAGGTTAATCCTGTTGTATTTGCCCAATTCATGCCCTATCATGATATAACTCTGAGATCTCAGACATACTTGTTTGCTCATTCCTGTCAAATTTTACATTTCTATTTCCCCTTTTGCTGGTTTTTCACAGGTCACAAATTGGTTAGTGAAGTCATAGGAGCTTCTGACCTACTTCTCTTGTTAGGTGTGTAAACAGACATTTTTGCTGACCTTAACATGCCTTTTAAATGCTTCTAATAAACTAGTTGCAAATAAAATTTCAGACCAAATTTATGCTGCTTATGCTGAATTTTAAAACTCCAGAACTATATTGGGCAAATTCTTTACCTTACAGGAGAAAATAATGAAATAATTATTTTGCAGTAAAACTAAAATTCCTAAGTATGTATCTATAAGATTAAAATTATTACTGCTTAACCAAAATATTTTCTCAAAATATCACTTGATTTGATTGTTTCTGATAATTGAAATGAAAAGTAATTTTAGTTTGTCTCATCTGCCCTGTCACAGTTGACATTTTAAATTTATTTTGTTACTATCTGTGGTCTGTAATGGCAGTGGTAAATGACTGAGCTGTAAGTACTCTCATGGAAAATAATCCTTATCAAATATTGTCTTCTTTTTTTTTTTTAATTGAAATTTTCAGTGGAATTTTAAAAACATGTCCTATAATATTCAAAAAGAGGTTTTTTTTGTTTTTTGGGGGGGTTTTTTGAATAGGTTACCAGTATGTTCCCTAAAATAGGAATAGCTTTTATTTTTCAAAAAAGTGATTTTTGCTCTAAAAATCTACTTGCCTTTAAAGTAAGTTGGAATTTGGACTTTTGACAGCAATGGAGAATTTAAAGGACTGCATTATTTATCTTTAAGGTTCACCGGGAGAAACAGCATTTAGAGCAACAGATCATGGATCTGAAAGTGACAAGCATTATAGAAAGGTAAGTACAAAGGAGAATTCATCACATCAGTAGTCCTGAAAGAGATAAAATAGTTTTTACCCACCTAGAAAATTTGACAGCAGTAACATCTGAGGAGCAAATATAAAAACATCTAAGTAGAGGTGTTTTTAATCTTGGTACAAAGTGGAGGTACTGTGTGACAGTTCTGGAAATATTGGAGAAGGCCATTTCCTTCAAATATGCTCTATGAAATACTAGTTACAAGCATTGTTTTCAACAAAGGGCTTTATTGTTAAATATGTATAGGAAAAGCTGATTAAGTAATATAAGCAGGCTTTTCTTTTCCCTAGGACTTCTCGACCTTAATATACTTGTGTGCGTTGTGAATCCCAGGAGAAGTCAAAGTGTACAGAGTCGTCCAGATTTATTTAGCAACAGAACCTTTTTCCATGAAATACATTCTAGGGACTACTGTTTTCATGGCATATACTTTGGGGAAATATTAAGGGAATAGGAAATGGGCTGTTAGAGGATAAATTGATTCTCTCACATTAACAGTTAACAACTGTGTATGGATTTATTTCAATTATGTCAATTTCAGTACTTGTGTTAAAATCCATACGAACATTTGGGAGAGCTACTGATAAAAAATAACATAAGCATTGCTCTTTATTTATATTCATATGTTAACCTGACATTCTCTTAGTCTTCATTTTTTTCATCTTTTGTAATTGGCGACATAACTGATTCCTTGGAAGTTTTCTGAAATAATATTTATATAAACAGATACCTAAAAAAGATATTTAATGAACATTTCAGAATTAAATATGGAATATGTAACTTTTATACTGAAGGTTATTATGGTTTTTATAAATTGAAGGGAAATTAATTTTATGTTTATTTGGAAGGCAGAAAGAAAATAATTCCTGTGCGTAGGTTTCCATCTTTTTCCTTGTCCTTTAACTTTGAACTTTTTATACGATATTCCAAGTTTGAATTCTAGTATTTCAAAAGACTTTTCTCTTGCCTTTTAACTAGATCTTTCGGAGAAAACATTTTAAAATGTGTGTACATATGTGTGTGTGTGTGTAAGTGTATTTGCCTTTTAACTTGATCTTGTTTGATACCTTTTCCATTGGCATTTTAACAAAAGGAACACCCTTGACTATTCATGCTACTGGGGAGAAAAGTTTGAATAGCAATTAGCCTATTGTGCAAAGCTTATTTTGAGCCAAGGCCTTGTCCCTTAATGCAGGTAGACTTAATATGCAGACAACAGCTAATCTAAGGAGTGGGTAGGAACCTCTCTTACTGGATTAGTAGTGTAGTTTTAGAGTGATGAGGCCCTGTTGCCTAGATCATTTAGGGGAGGTCCGCATCTTTGCTCTTCTCTGGTATGGCCAACGAGGATTGCTTTGGTGAATGAAAAACCTGTTTCAGGGTCTAACTCAGATAATCTCCTTAAAATCCTACTAAGATGCTTAACGAATAATTGGTAAGTGATCAGGAGCTTTGCAGTACAGAAGAAGCAAAAGAATGGATCCCTAGGAATATAATTATAGTCTTCAGATGTTATTTTACACAATAGACATAAAAGTAAATTTACTGCTTTATTTTATAATGTACTTCGCTTGAAGGTAAATGTTCTCATCTACTATTTTTTTTAACTTCTTAATAATTTATGGGGATTATCTTTCCCATTAAAAGCTCAGCAATTAATATTACTAAGTCTAGAGTTGTAATTAAGCTACTTTCATTACGGTTTAAATTAAATTGTAGCAAATGCTAGTATAAGAATTTATTATACAGGAAAAGTATTTCCAGCCTCAACTAGTGGTTTTGAATTTTGTTAATATGCAACATTATGGGTTTCAGGGCTTGGTACTTACCTATGATACGCTTACCTATGAGATTTCCAGATCGAAAATGGTATTCAGAGTTTGAAGCAGTCATGTCTTAGCTTAATGGTTGTCTGTGTTGTACCAAAATTTCTGGCCAGACTTAGATGACGAATGTAAAATTTAAACTACAAATGTAAAAGTAAATGTGAATCAATTATTTTTAAAGTAGTGAAACATTTCTACAGCTAGAACTAGAAAAGAGATTTGTCCTTTCTAATAGAACACAGGGGCACCTGGGTGGCTCAGTCCATGGAATGTGTCACTGAGTTTCAGCTGGGGTTGTGATCTCCCCATCCTGAGATGCTCTATATGGGGCTCCCCACTCAGCAGGGAGTATGCGTCCCCTCTGCCTCTCCCCCTACTCATGCACATACACTGTCTTTCTCTCTCCCCCTCCCCCTAAAATAAATAAATAAATTTTAAAAGAACAGGAACAGGAATGACAGAGTTGAGAGAATACAGATTCAGATTGTTGGACTTGAGTTAGACAGAATGAATAGCACAATGAACTGATTACCTGTGGCGCCCGGTCTGGGGTCACTAGACTTTTAAGTACTCTGGAAAGTTATAATTGAGGTCTACCAAAAGTCTACAAAAGTGAAAAGCATGTATTTCTGCATGATGCTGCACAGGCTAACTAAATATCAAGTTTCTTTGACTTTGCATGGATGTATATCCATTCCATTTATGGACAGTAGTTATTTACATCATTTGACCAGAAGTTCTGATACGTATTACCAAATTTAAAAAATGGAAAAATACTAAAACTACACTTTTCAATAAATGGTGTTAGTCAGAAATTTTAGAATTTGTATCCACTGAAGAGAAATATTAGAGCCCTTGATGTCAACTGAATAATATCCTTGAGACCTGGAGACCTTCAGAACCACCTGAAGGAAAACTGAGAATTGAAGTGATGAGCCTTTTTTAGTGAATAATTTGCAAATCTGCAGATTTCTATATATCAGTCACAACATAGATAGGTGACAAGACCACTTAGTGAATCTCCTTTTTTGGATTCAGTAAGACTGTCTGTGACTAGTGAAAACTAGCTTGCTAAATGACAGCTATTTTCTGTGCTTTTGTTTTATCATGTTTTTGATTGGTCAGAAACATCTCACAGAAGAAGCAGTATGGTCATTCTGAAGGTTACAGACACATTTGTAATTTACAGGAAATATTTGAAGGACCTTTTAAAAGTCTAAATCATGAAGAATGGGGATACTGTTTTAAGTATAATTATTAGGTAGTAATTAATGTTCTTCCTTTTCACATGTTGCTCTGATTCTTATTTTTGTGGCTTTACTTCTGTTGTACCTTCCAGCTGAAATCTCTCTTCCCTTTTCTGCCAAATTTTTTCTCATCCTTAAAGCCTTGCTCTGTTGTCCTTTTCATGAAACCTTGCATAATTATTTTAGTTCCATTAACTATACTCTTAACACTGAAAACGGTTGCCAGCTAAAACATTATTTACTTCTGCTTGCATTCTATCATAAAATCTCTGTCCTCAGAACACCTAGGATAATACTGAGCTTTTAGCAAAATTGAATGATTGATTTAACACAGTAAAAGAGATGCTAATTGAAGTATATAAATTTCATTTAATGCCAACAAATAGGCCACAAAATTTTGTATAATATGCGTTCGCTCTGATCACATGTGAATTTTCCTTGGCCTTTGGTATTTGGCAGCTACTGGGGAGCATAGGAATACAAAAGTAGTACCTATGCTTGGTAACTATAATGAAACAGCACTGCTTATGTGGGATTTATGTTTCTGGGATTCCTCGGGCAGCAAATAATGCACTCACTGTGGCAAAATGAAATTCCCACCACCAGCGTCATCAAGCAACCACAGATCAGTAAAACTTAAGTTTCCTGAGCAGCTAACTGGCAACAACTAGAGTAGGTTAGAATCTTAGCTAGGAAGCCAACCCACTTATGCACCAGAGTACAGTAGTTAGGAAGCAGAGGGATCAGAGGAAGAAAAGCAGGGAAGATCTACATGAAGAAAAATGGAATGGCAAAACAGGCAATCCTATTTTATTGTTTCATAAGCACACTGTCCTTTTACATCTTTTAAGAAACGTTAAGTACATATTTTGTATTTAATACTATTTTTTGGTAACAATTTAGAACAAAGGAGATTTGTAGGAATTGTAATATAATATAATATAATATAATATAATATAATATAATAACTATCCATAACAGACTGATTTATTCATCTCCTAAAAATGACCAGTTATAGAAATTGTCTAACTAGTAAAATAGGAAATGATATGTCTGAATAGAAGCAGGTTAAATAATCCAAATGGAAAGCATATTTCCTTCTGATATCCATTAATAGACATTTTTCCATTGACCACAAATACCTTGAACAGTACTATGTATTACTGGGAGGGGGAAAAATAGTTGTTTTTAGCTAATCAAATAGAATTATTCAAATTTCGAAAAGTAGTTTAATGCATACCAGTATTTTTTGAATGAAAGGGAAAAGAAGTCTTCACTTTCATAAAGTTCTTTTCTAGACCCAAGTTACTTTTAAAACTAATAAAGCAGAGGTTAACACTTTTCCATAAAGGTTTAGATAGTGAATATTTTAGGTTTGTAGGCCCAGAGGTCTTTGTGGACTACTCAGCCAGTCCACCTTCTTAGTGATTCAGATATGCCTTCTGGTGTATTTTAGTACTACCATTTTTTTCTTTTAAATGTGTATTAAATCGGATGGAATCAAGGCTACTTTGTAAATAGACCGTCATTGCAATAAGACAGTATCAGGCACAGATTTTGTAGTCATACTGCCTGCGTTCAGATCCTGTTCTGCTTGCTTTCTGAGCTATGTGATCTTTGTTGGACAAGATCAAACTCTGAGTTGCTGGTCTCCTCTCCTGTAAAATGCAGACCCCCTGCTTGATAGGGTTGTTTTATGTATAGCCCTTTAGCACAAGATCTGCACATAATAAAACTAAACAAATACTGGCTATTAGGGTGATGATGGTGGTGATGATGATGATTACCTTACATTTTTAATCACTGTATGAGTTTATCACCTATTAACATTATTTGATGACTTTTCTCCCCATTTTCTTAATTTCTGTGGAGTCTGTTCTGGGGATTATGAAAAATGGGAAAATAGATTATAGGGTTGATGTATAGCTTACTGACAGAATATACATTTTTTTGAAAAGCCATTTTGGATTTTTATACTAGAAACTTCGTGTGCATCATTATTATTAGGTAAAAGTGGCCATAATTCGATTCACTGAAGGAGCAAACATGTGCCAAGCCTTTCCTTGGGTGTCAGCTGTAACACATCTTGTCAGGTATCAGGTCTTATTCTAGGTGGTGGGTATACAAACAGTTTAAGGGCCTAGTTCTGCTATGAATTTTTAAAATGCTGTTATAAATACAGTATTTTAAATGTATTCATATGTGAATGACTTCTAAATTTAAGATTATTTAAAGTCTTTCCTATCAAAAGGAAAGACTTTAAGGTTTTCACAGCATTTTTGGCTGATGTTTTGGTTTCTAGAGTTACCACTGATTTTCTTGATCTAATAATGTAAAAATCTGACAATTCTATAGAAATATGAGACTGAGAGTTGCAGTATCAAATTGACAATAACTAAGAGATGTTTAGAGAGCATATCATCTGTAAATAACTATCATCTGTAAATAACTATTGTTATTTACAAATTATTTTTATATGTAATGTGTACGATTTTAACATAATTACGTGCTATTTCTTTTTTTTTTTTTTTAAGATTTTATTTATTTATTTGACAGAGAGAAATCACAAGTAGCTGGAGAGGCAGGCAGAGAGAGAGGGGGAAGCAGGCTCCCTGCTGAGCAGAGAGCCCGATGCGGGACTCGATCCCAGGACCCTGAGATCATGACCTGAGCTGAAGGCAGCGGCTTAACCCACTGAGCCACGTGCTATTTCTTGATGGAAAATGTCCGAGATTGGGAAAATATTTATTGAACAAAATATATTTTGTCCATTTGTAGCCATTCCTTATTCCACATGGAATAAGGAATTTCTTTCCCTTCCTTATTCCACATGGCCTTAGCTCAGAAGCTGTAGTTAGGGTGAGATTTGATGCCCCAAACTGAGTAACAGTAACTTCCTTTAGTCATGTAACATAGTGTAAGTAGTTTTTTCCGTGTCTAATTCTTGTTTTCTTCCTAGTCTTTTTAGGAGGTAACAGTTAATTTCAGCTACCTTCACATAACAGTGCTTCAGTAACAAACTTGGGAGGAAAGTGAGGTGTCACTAGAAAGAGGGTGTTTGCTTATAATATAATAGATATCAAGTATTTACCGTATAATTTATATATAGATATATATGGATTTGGGAGGGTATTTAAGCTATAGGTAAAAAGGAATCGTGTGCCTGGTAGACCACTAGACAGTTAAGAAATGTGGAATATTTGCTTACTGCTTTGACATTGTATAAGTTAGAGTATTGGTGTATGTTAATCAAACCACAGGTACACTACTGTATAAGCCAACACAAGAAACCTGTAAAAGGATATTATTTTGAGACATCTAAACATTTGGATGATGAGAAGTGATTATAGTAGATGACTAAATTAATAAAAATAAGTTGGATTACTCTTTTTTCTGCTTCATGAGAAACAGTCATACAGAAAAATGGGAAACTGACAGGTGATGAGGGGAGTGAGGAGGACAGTGAGAGTAGGTGGTTGGCATGGTCTTTTCTTTATAGGTATATCCATGACCAGAGAAGTGTTCATTGAGAAGAGTTATCTCCAAAGACAGCCAAGGTTTTTGTAAATACATTTTGTACTGTTGAATTTGGAAACAGATGTTGACAGTTCAGTTATGTCACCTGCCATTTTGATGTTCTCTCACTTGTCACACAGAAATTTCAACTAATTTCATCCTTTGATGTATAGTAAATCAACCAATTTCATTACTGTTGGTGCAGCCTAATGTATTCAGTCTAAGAATCAGACAAAAATCTCCCAAATTATGTGCTAATACTTTCCCTTAATTTAAAATGCCTTACTGTTTGTATTTTTTTCTTTTCTGGGAAAATTTTATTTATAGTAGAAGTCTTTGGGTTATATAAAGTTTAAGCCTCTGGATGAGTCTACTAATTAAAATTTTGAATGTTATGTTAACCAGCATTTTAGGAAACTTTCTAGTTGTATTATGTAAAATATAATATTTGGACAATTATTTTAAAAAAACTCTGAAGCTATTTGAAACTGCTAATTTAGATTATTTTAATGAGTTTAGTTTTCCTCTTATTTTTATAATGTGGTAAAAATTGAGCCCATTGTTCTCCCAGAACACTGTTCTTGTACAAATTAGTGACCTCATTCATTGAAATTTTACCCTTTTTTGGGTGTCTAATTGAAAAAATATTAGGCTTGTGACATTGTCAATTCTTAGTTGTCTTTTCTCCCACATCTCTTGAGGTCTTTTATCTGATAGGCTAGCAGTTAAAAATACTGTACAGAAAATAACATGTATTGAGTACCAATCCACATGTAAATACATTGTGATAAAAACTGTACCAGTTAACATTTCACGATTATTAAATGGAATGAATTTTAAACATAGGAATGCTGTTTGTGTTGTATATGGGTAACTGGGTTTTGTTTCATTTTGAATTTTCAGAATAACTGTATTATCTCCAAATCTGAGTTATGTTTTTTTATAGTACTTTTGCTTTAGTAATTGATAGATTTTTACCTATGTTCTTAGAAGCTGCTTTTACTGAATGTCAGAGCAGCTCATAAAAAATGAAAATTCAGTCGAACTACTTACTTTATGTAGTATAAAGTTAAAACAGTGCCTCAAACATCATTTTTTAACTTGGAAAGAGATCCTAAATTGTAGTCATATAAGCTTGTGTGAGAAGGTATATAGAATATATGAATTAATGTAAAACTGTGATTAACTTGATGCTTAGAAACTCAAATTAATAGTTTTGAGGGGCTGTAATCTTTAATTGAAGTCATTAGATACCAAGGAAAAAATACTTAATAATAATTTAGTAATTAAATAAGCTACTATATATACTCCAGTCTTGTGAGAATTACGGTTGAGAATTAAAAGATTTTTTTCCCCTTTTGATTCAAGTGAGGAGCATGCACTAGTTCATATTGGCAGTTCAAAAATAAGCATTGAAGTAGTAAGTTGTTAACGACAATGCCACTTTCCTTGAGCATTCCAGTTAGTCTAGGTTTTACTGTATCTTAATATTATATGTCTGGCTCATTTTATTCAGCTGACAGTCACATTGCTTTTCACTTTTTAAACTCTGCTGTTTTATATTTCTGACAGATCTAGTTTTAGTGAGGGGGGAAAATGGAAATGTAGTATAGAGCCCTATTATATAGTGGCTCGAGAGGTACAGAAATGCATTTCCATTTTTGTTAGAAGCTATCCATTCTTCCCTAACTTACACCTGTTCCTTGCTTGTGCCCTTTGGTTTAACATTGTTCTCCTCCCCAATTTTCCTCTTCTCCTCATTGTAAACTCATGGCAGGGTCTGCTTGGTGAGCTCATTCTCTTACAACAGCAAATTCAAGAGCATGAAGAGGAAGCACGCAGAGCCGCTGGCCAATATAGCACGAGCTATGTCCAACAGAAGCGCAAGGTGATGGATGATTTAAGGGGGCTACTGATGTGTTCACACTAACCGGCCATTGCTGCCAGGATCATGTCACCTTAATCCGTTTGTGGACTCCAGTGATGGGAAATTATTTTTAACAAAGTAAAAATATAAAAGACACCTAATACAAATTTGTAACTTTCCTGGAGTGGATTAATAAACCCAAAATATTAAACATGGGAATTTGCTTTCTGAAACTGAGATTCTCTGTGAGGGTCCATGGATTTGTATTTAGAGAAGAATTATGAATTGTAGTTCACTTGGTCCAGTTACTGTATGGAGGCACCCCAGTTTGTAGCCAGCTTGTTGTGGTTCACCCAAGTTTTCATTACTAAAATGTAAAGGATTACTGTGGATGGCCACTTTTTAAATTATCTAAAGAATGAAATTTACTTGTTTTAGTAAAATGGGTTAGCAGAAAACATGGCTACTTCTTGTAGAAGAAAATATTCTGGTTTATATAAATTTTGGGCAAAATTATTCAAATACACCCTGATAAACTCATTGATTATTTCCACAATCATCAGTGAAGTTAGCACAAATAAATTTTCACCTTGGACTACTGAAGGATTGAACATTGGAAATTTGATATGATTCAGGTCCTAAAGAAGAGATTCTAATAAAAGTTGGCATAAATCTTTACAAATGTTTGGTTATAGGTGTAATTAAGAAGTCCTTTAAAAAATGCTTTTGGCTGTTAAATGATCCCGTGGTGTAGATCCCAAGGTTAATGTTCTGAAAAGACTTGAGCCAAAATGAAAGGAATGTAATGACTTCAGAGTTACTTCTGAGATCTTGACATCAGCTTAATTAGGTTACATTTATTAGTTCAGGAAAGTTTTAAAAGTGGTATGTAAGTTTTACTCAGGAAAAGAGATTCAGCCATTTAATTAGCTTCCTATAGGTTCTGGTTTGAAGTCAACCAATATTGTAATGATTTAATGAAGTTTTGCTTACTAACCTTATTACCTCATTTGGTGATGGGTAATACTTGAGAGTACTCCTCACAGTTTCATTTATCTTTTCAGTGTCATTTCCTGACTTTTCTCAATTCCATGGCTGTGGAATCAACTCCTGTATATTTAACTTTCAGTGAATGAACAACATAGGTAGAAATTGAGAATAAGTTATTTTCCTATTTGATTAAGTTAAAATAGATGCCTTAAAGCAAAAAGGACTTATGTTAAGTGGTGCTTTAGCATTCTCTGCTCTGTATGTCTTTGAAGTGCCGTAAATAGTCTCACAAATTGGATGCTTAAGCCGAGCCATCTGTTCTTGGGTTTGTTACACAAAGAAGGAAAGGAGTTACTATGTTCTGGTATGTTAGAAATATGAAGAGCTCTACTTATAATTTCTTGTTTTCTCATAATGGTAAAATAATTTGAAATGAACCCCACAGATCTGCCATCCTAAGATTCTAAGATATGGCTTAAGATTATCGATACACTTTTGAATCAGATGATTAAAGGGATCTTAGTAGTGAATAATGTTAATTTTCTACATTTCTCAAGGCTAGTGTTCATTTGAGGCCTACTTTACTACGCTGCTTTCAGGTTTAGAAATCTCATTTCTATTTTAGATGTCATCAGATTGTCCATTTAACCCTTTATTTTGCATTTTCCCCATTTGTAAAACAGTAGCTGACAGGATTGCACCTCCGTGTGTGTGGCTTATTGAGGCATACTCAGTAGAGTACCAGACAGTCTGGCCCACTCCGGAGTTAAACCGTGCAAAAGGAAATGGAACTTCAAGAACAATTCACGCTCTTCTGTAATGACATCATTCCCTATCTGTCCTGAAAGATCATTTCCTTACTTCACCTTCCCCTGTTTCTCCCTATGGTGGGACACAGGTGACGTTTCAGCCCTTCACTGTCCTCATGATCTGAACCCCAGTTCATGAGATTTGTGTCATTCCTCTAAACATTTGAGGTTTTCTTGAGGTGCAAAACCACAGCTTTTTGTTGCATTTTAATCATTCTTCCTCCCTTATCTTGAAAATGTAGGTAGGCCTTAACTTCTTTATATCTTATTAGTAGCAGCTAATAAACTGTCTCTATAGCTCATGCAGAGACAGTAGATTCAAACTGCCTTTGGTAGTTCTGCCTCCTATGAATACGTAACATATGTGGAAATGTTTACGAGTCCTTTACCTATGTATTTTGGTATTTCAGAATGGCCACAATGGCTTAGTAGGAAGAAACACTTAAAATATGAAACTCAGGCTTGGTTTTGTGAGGAGCTAGTAAAGGTTTTTCTTTTTCAGCTTTAGCTTGTTTCTGCGGAGGCTTCCGCTCTTTCTCCATCAGTTTCACAGCCCTGGAATTGTAGAAAAGCTCTGGTTTCAAGACCATTGATACCCATTTCTGTCAGGGTGAGTTTTAAATTAATTTCATAATGCAAACTGAATATATTGAGCAACAGGACAAGAACTTAACTCTTGTCATAAGTGGCAGAACTGTACCAGCGGAGTGCGTCAACATTAAATATACCCAGATTGCTAGTTAAGATACTGAATAGGTGACATGTGAAAAGTCAGATGTGCTGTTCCCTTAAGAAAATATGGAAAAGTATCTTCTCATTTCTTTAATATTTACTTCAGAAACCTAAATGTTTTCCTCTTATTTGCCAGAAAATATTAGGTCTTACTCTTGACTTCCACCATAACACCTGTCTTAATATAATGTTAATTTTGATATTCCATTAAACTGAGCAGATAGGAAGCATAGTGATAAGTCTGTGCATGAGTTATGCCTAACACTTGTGCCAAAAAGGCAAATGATAAACCTAAAGATTCCTAAAAATACAAATTTATAAAAATCTTAAGTCACTGCTACTAAATACTAATGTTAGCATAAAGATTGTAATTAATGGTCTAATAACCTTGTATCATTTTAACTTACCCTTTTTATGTTATCAAATTACCAAGTTAACCTTCTGTAGACCTTGGTTTACAGTAAGCATTTGAACTGTTTTGGTGTAATTATATTAGTTACTTAATTATTGTCCCAGATGTAGAGTACTAGTGGATTTTTCTGTTATAATTTAGGGTATATATTGCATGAAGCCATTAATACTCACATTCAAAACTAAAACAGTTTATACTAACACTGCTTATATATTTCATACTAATTAGCTGCAGTCAGATGAGTTTTTAATGGAACAGTTACCTTTTAAAATGAATTGGGAATTTAATCGACCTAGCACAGTTTTTAAGAGTGCATTATTATAGTATGATGGCATGCCATATGAAAACAATATGAAATTATTTATTTCTCCATCGGTCTTCAAGATTTTGTTCTTCTGGTTGTTGGTGCCTTCCCAAATTGCTTGTTTCCTCACATTTTAGGAGACTATTAATAATTCTTGTCCATTTTACACAAACACAGTCAAATGAAAAAGCTTTTCTCCATAAGTCTGCTTGCTATACAAGAATGAGAAAACAGTAATACAGAGTTTGTTTTATATTATCTTTTCTTCTAATTACTGAATCATATTTGCAGAGCTTTTTAGGCATAGGCTTTTAAGGAAAAAACAGTATGTTCGTAGCAAGCGTTGCCATTTTTATTTAAAAAGTTTGTTTATTTAAAAGTTTAGGGAATGTTTTGAGAAACTATTTGGAAAGAGGAATTAAAACCTCAAAATACATTTTTATTGTGTGGATAAGAGTTATTAATATCTATCTCAATAAGTAAATCACTTAAAATTTTCTCATATGTAGTTGCCACCATAACGCCTTGATTGCTTAAGTAACTATTGAATGACAGTGAACAAGGACTTACATGAATTTCACCTTGAGTTTTGTGTCCTATGAAATAAAGTCATGTTTATGAATTTTGATTATCAGAAATTAGATAATTATTTTGAAAGACTGAGTATGACAACTTCTGCACCTCACCAAGGAGTCAAAGAGCAGTTATATGGATTTGTCATAAATGACATCATTTTAATAAAATTGATCAGTTGTTTTATATTTTGAATTATACTGTGACTAGAGCCTGTTAATGCAATAAAGTTCTTTGTTGTTTTGGATATTTTATCTTAGAACTGTTAGCATTAGTAACTATTGGAAGTAGTTTCCACAATAGCGATAGATTTTATCCTACTTTTGTTTATGTTTAAATCAATTTTAGTTGCCTTACTCAATTTTATTGCTACTGATGCATTCACTCTGTTGTGGGTTAGCAGAGCTTGCACTGGAATTGAATTTAAAAACAAGCATCTGGCTCTACTTAAAGCTCTGAAAATACAAGTTGTTCTTTGATTTATTAAATACTTCTCTACTTACAGAACAGAAATGGGTAATAGATGCTTAACCTATACACTGTGACTAGTGAATTTTTTCAGTAACTATAAATGATAACATGCATCTAAGTTCCCAAAACACATTTCTGGAGGTGTCAGTGCTCTTTTTCTCCAAGCATCCAAATGCCTGGGGCAGAATATAAAACAACCTATGAAAACTGTAGTAACTGTATATGCTGATCTCTTATTTTTTTAACAAGCCCTTCATCAGAAATGACTAGAATAGTGTCTGGAATAGGATTGCTTTTTAAGGCTATTAATATAGTTAAAAATTTTTGATAAGCAATTTTAGTGTTGAATACAGATTTTTTTACTTTATTAAATCATGTAACTTAAAATGTGCTTTGATTAAATATGCATATAAAGTCAATAATTTTTAAAAATACTTTTCAAAAAATTTAACTTACTGTACATTTTATGTAAATCTATTTCTACTGAAATAAAGTTAATTTATTTTAAATATCTAGGTGACAGACAAAGAGAAAATTGACCAGCTTCAAGAAGAACTTCTGCATACTCAGGTAATTCTGATGAATAGAAAGAACCAGGGACTTGAGGGGCACCTGGGTGTCTCAGTGGTTAAGCATCTGCCTTCATCTCAGGACCCTGGGATCAAGCCCCACAGCAGGCTGCCTGCTTCTTCCTCTGCCTGCCATTCTGCTTGGCTCTCTCTCTTTCTCTCTCTCTATCAAATAAATAAAATCTTAAAAAAAGAAAAAAGAACAAGGGACTTTATCTTATACTTAAGTTTGATAATGGAATTTTTTTTTAAATTTTTTTGAGAGAGCAAAATTTGGAGTGGTTTGATGGTTTGATGATACAATCTTATTATAAATAGATGTAAAAAAATGCAAAAGTAAGTTAAGAAATAAAGAATAAAAAAGAAACTTGGTAAGTGTGCTTTACTCATTTATGTGTAAAAACATATCTGAGTGAACCTTGTACTTCTAATTTTAATGAAAAACTGCTGTGGAAAAAAAAGTGGAGGAAAGTGACTTGTTCTTACATAGACCTATGCTTGCATTTTTACGTAGATAGACTAATAATTCAAGTCATTTAGTAGGTTGATTTAAGTCTACCATAGTTCTAATCATCCCTCAGTATCTTTTTCCTTTATTTCTCTAACCCCCAAATGAATCAGATAATGGCTTTTCTAAATGTATTTCTGGCACTGATTTGAAAAGCTCTTCTCCTATACTTGGTTATAAAACCTTGATTATTTTAAAGACATGTTCTGTGCAATCTGATGAGTAGGTAAATTCTAGTGCAGAATTGCCATATCACCCACTCCATCATTAATTAATATGTTTTTATGATTATTATATGATATAAATACAATTGAAATCTATAATCAAGTTATGTTAATTTACATGGATAACAACAATGTGCAATAATAATTAAGTTTTTGTCTTTTAAATTAACACTTTTTTTAAGGAGAGTCTCTTTTTTAGGGAAGAAATACAAGGGACAACCTAGATGAAATTAAACAGTATATTTTTTCACAGGTTCTCTTAATATTCTTGATTTCATTGATATCTATGCATTGATCCTCATGCCTGACTATACCATAGAATCACTTGTGCTCTGGCCGTCTCCATGTATATTTTTAAAGGCTTTTCAGCCAAGCAATTCCAATCTTCACTTCAGCCAGAGGTTAGGAATCATTGGTCTCAAAGTGTGGTCTCTCCAGCAGTTGCATCAGTATCCTTTCAGGATCTTGTTAGAAATGCAAATTATTGACCCCTTCCTAAACCTCCTGAATCAGAAACTCTAGAAGTAAAACCCAGCAATCTTTCTTTTTAAAAGCCCTCAAATAATTCTGATGCATCCTTAAGTTAGAGCACTGTTGGTCTTGATCTTTGGAGGTCAGCTCACTAACACATCTCTGCAGAATGGCTGAAGATTGGCACCTGTACCAAAGAATTATTCCATCCCCAGAAAATGTAGATCTGCATAATTGATTCCATATTTACAAAGAAATGAGCCAGTGTAAATCCTACCACCCTTGTGTATCTGTTTGATATCAACTCTTTGACTTGTGTAATTTGTAGTGTCAGCCATGGGCATTGACACAAACACTATGAAAAATTCTTGACATGATAAACCCTAGGGTTAGCTCTCTATACCAGTGATGTGCAGTAGAAATACAATGCAAGCCACATGTGTGATTTAAAGTTTTTGCATTCCAAAAAGGTAAAAAGGAATAGGTAGGACTGAATTTAATAATACATTTTATTTAACACAGTGAATTCCAAATTAGGATCATTTAACATGTAATGAGTAGAAACATAGTAATGAGGTATTTTATTTATTCATTTATTTACTGAATTGTAAAAGTCTGGTGTGTATTTTACATTTAACAGTGCATCTCATTTCCGACTGAACTACATTTCAGAGTGCTCAACAGTTCCAGTGGCTAGTGGCTACCATATTACACAGCAGAGATCTATTTATGTCAGAGTTTTGTTGTATATTTTATATATACAACATATAAATGAGCAGGTGTTACTTAAAAATGTTTATAGTAGAATCTAGCTTCTTGTTCTACCTGTCTCATATTACTGAGTTCTACTGCAGAATATGCTTTTTTAAATTTGACTATAGTTGGACATTGTCTGAGGATAGACCCCTGATTGCCTGTTACTTTATTCTTGAAAGATTACAACAACCTAAAAATTTTCCAGAGGATGATTTTTCCATTTTGAAAGGCATGATAAAAGTTGGACATAAACATTCTGCTGGTTTTAGGAAGAAGTAATTCTTAATAATGTCTGAACATTGCTCATGTTTAGAGAAGAGATGATAGTATACAAACTAAGAAGATCAAGTAGAAAAGGATTGCATTTATTTGAGAAGAGAAGTGTGTAGCTAAGCATCTGCTTTGACAAAGCAAGCTGTATACATGTATCAGTCTTTTTTAAAAATCTCTTTTTGTATCAGTATTTTAAGAATTAATGTGAAATCTCTGGCCTTGGAAATGTAACCAAAATTTGGAGAGTTTGAGTTCTTGACTCTGACCTATAATCAAAACCCTGTGATAAGCTACCAAGGGTCCCTAACCTCAGATCCCTAATCTAGGGAACCTTTGCCTCCTGTAAAGACTTTAGGAAGCTAATGCTAATAAAACATTCAGTATTGGGCCTGTCACATAATACATGCTCAGGTACTATTAGCTGTTGTTATTTCATTTTAATATACAACATAAAATAATGTGGGGAATGGGAAGAATTTGAATTTTTGTCAAATGTCCCTATGGTAAAGACTTAAATTTTTGATGTAATAGGAAATACTGTTTCAGTAGAGTATACTTAAGAACTTGCTTCTTTAAATTCTTACATATTACTATTTTTAAATAATTCAGTTTCTTCAATGTAAATAGCAAAGAATTTTCCAAAGAAAATGCCAAATTATAATAGAAAAACGAATTCCATTGTTTGTATGAGAATTTTCATAATTTATTTTATCCTCAGCATTTTCAAAGAAGCTTCTTAAATGAAATAATTCATTTTAAATATTCAGAAGATACGACTTCAGGATTTTGGAAGATTTTAATTTAGACTAATTAAATTGTTAACTCATCTTTTTCTTACGTAATTATGGTGTTATTTTGTTACAGTTAAAGTACCAGAGGATCTTGGAACGGTTAGAAAAAGAGAACAAAGAATTAAGAAAATTAGTATTGCAGAAGGATGACAAAGGCATCCATCACAGAAAACTTAAGGTATTTTCAGTATACCTTAATTTTGCTAATTCCAGAACTTCGCATTTCACATTGTACATTCATCAATACCAGTTTTTAAAGCCATAATGTGTTCTCTCCTTTTCTTTCTAACCTGATACCTTTTGGAGATAGGGAAGTCTTTTCCTATATTAAGACACTTCATAAATTATAGTCTACAGATATTTGTTTCATATAGGCCCATAAAATCTTCATCCTTTTAACAGTCATTTCTTGTGAATCAATTTATTTTTCAGAAATACCCCATTTGTCTTTAGGCTGATTTAAGTTCTACAGTTATAAAATAAGAATTTTGAGTTGAGGGACATTTAGATATGACTTGGCATCATATCTTAAATTTCCAGTGAATGATTAGTCCATTTTCTTCAGTTTTATGAGAATTACTGTTTTCTTCTGGAAGTTTTCGTAGGCATTTTACAGCATTTTTGTAAAAAGTGTTTGCTGGTATTTTTATCATCAGCACATTGGTAATTACCATTATCAGTAAGTTAAATCTCATTATTGCCCACTAAACCAAGCTGTATGTGCTGAATTAGTTGAATTAGTAACATTTTTAATGTATATCTTATATAAGTAAACAGAATTTGTATATAGCAAACCTACAATAAGTCATGGCACATGTATTCTGAAGCCAGGGTCCAAAGATAAGTAGTTCCTCTTTAACCAACATGGGTCCAAAGATAAGTAGTTCCTTGTTAACCTACATGTATTAGTAGTTCTAACTGTAAATCATGACTTCATAAAACATAAATAGCATGGCTTTATTCATAATTTACATGTGGCCATTGAGTAAAGTCATATCCAAATGTAATATATTTTGAGAGTTCACCTCAGAAATGGTATTTTTTCTCATAAAATGAAATGGTAGTTAAAATTTCAAGAATTTTTTGTTTATTTTTTGGTGGAAGGGATAGCAGTTGCTTTCCATTTAATTACTTCGAGGTGTTAAGAGCTGAAAGGAAATGTTGGCCCTCATTTTGTTCCTACCTTGCATTGAAACTTGTCTTTAATTATTAAATGCTTGGCATGGTAGTCCTTTTTCTCCTCACTTGTTTATTTGTTCATTAGTTGTTCAAATACTTTATTGAAGTATTTGCCAGGTACCATGTTCTGTCCTGGTTCTTGAGAGAGAAACAATGCAGGATGTCTGCCCTTGATGCTCTCACACTTGAGTCTGTACAACTGTCACAGTACACTTACTCATTCTTACTGATTTAATAGTCTTCTTAGTGATTTCTTCTCTACTTTTATCCTTTCTTCAGTTTCTCTCCCCCCACCACCATACACATACCAAACTTGATAGGGTATGATTTCCTTGTAGTTGGTCACCTGACTCCTTTTTTGGCCTTTGTGGTGTTAATGATCTTCCTTTGTTGGGCATTTAATATTTGTTCTTCAATATTAAACAGTAACTTCCCTCTTTTAACATTTAATTGGAAGGTTAGGAAATCCTCAGTTAATGTACTATATTAAATCAGCATATCTCTAAATTGAGTAAGAGAAAATGGAATTTTATTATATACTGTTTTACTATGAAAGTATATTATGTAATTAGAAAAAAATATCATTATAGAAAAACATTTTGGATTTATCAACTTTTTTTCTCTTGACACATCTGATTTTCTTTAATTTGTTCATATTAATTTTTGAAATTTTCTAGAAATCTTTGATTGACATGTATTCTGAAGTTCTTGATGTTCTATCTGATTATGATGCCAGTTACAATACACAAGATCATCTGCCAAGGGTAAGTGAAAAATTTATACATAGTGAGCTTCTCTTCAGCAAAAGAACACTTCAGATTTTAAAAAAGTTATGTGTGTGTATGTGTATGTATATACTCAGACACACAGTCTAGCCATATACATAGGGACATACAACAGAGATCTAAACATATATATATTTTTTACCTCTATATTATTATTTATGTGCTTTAGGTGATGTCTTAAGCACTGACTGTTGTTTGACTCTTGGTCCACTGATTTAGTTATATTTATATGTAATGAAGTAAGGTTATTAGGTACTTGGCATTATGTATTTGTAACATCCACGAAACTAAAATATTGGAACAGTGGATTAAATTAGTCATGAGGGAAATTTAACATCATAGAATTGAAAATGCCTTTAAAATGAATAAGCTAGCTACAGAAAAGATTTATAGAACATGAGTGATCTGGTTTTAGAAGTAGTTTAATTTAGCACAACTTTTTGTTAAATATTTGGATATAAATACTGGATCCAATTAATATTTTACTGTTTATATTTTTGGTATGCATAGAGGTAATGACCATCTTTGTTTTTATGGATGGGATTTTTTAAATCATTTAACTGTAGTATTTTAAAAGACTGAAAAAATCTCAGTGATATTTCAAATCTATTTAAGTAAAAGTGTGTATTTAAAAAATCTGAACTGATGTTATTTGTTCTATGGTAAGGTTGTTGTGGTTGGAGACCAGAGCGCTGGAAAAACCAGTGTGTTGGAAATGATTGCTCAAGCACGTATATTCCCTCGAGGATCTGGGGAGATGATGACACGCTCTCCGGTTAAGGTAGGACAGTAGGCCATCTGGATGAAACTCCTCGGGAATGAGGCTGCTGCAGTGAAGTTTGTTATGTTGAAATGAAGAATTATAATGAAAAAGAATGGATACATAGCCCTGGGAATTAGTCCTATTGTGGAAATCGGTGCAGGCACAGCCTGGAGACCAGTGTGACAGGAGTGGAGCGGGTGATAGATGAGAGATGGAAGAGGAGGGTAGAGGTGTGGTGGGACCAAGCTGCACTAAGCCGTTGTTAGGACTCTGGATTTTATTCAGAGTGAGGTCAGTGAGAGGTTGAGTCAGAAAATGAGAATATTGGAAGTGGAGTCTGTAAATCTAGGTAATTTTCCAGTTTTACTCTAAGAAGAGTGGAGCAATGGGGCAGTAGTAGTTGAAATATGTTGGGTCAAGGGAAAGATATTTACAAACTGATTGTAATGATATAGTTTGAGAGGTAAAAATGATGATGTAAGGGACAGGGAACAATTGCTCATAGTAGCAGAGTCTTGAGGACAAAGGCTGGGACTCAGCATGCAATATATAGAAGTTCTCACAGTTCATCCATTGCCGCAGGAAAAAAGTCTATGGCTACAGTCTTTTCATTCAGCAAATATTTATTGAATGCCTAATATGCTTGGCACTTTTCTAGGCAGTGTGTTAGTTAAATAAAACAAAGATCCTTTCCATAATGGAGGATGAGCTCCATTAGAAGAAGCAGGCAGTAAGTAAGAAGCAAAATAAATGACTGAATTACATAGTATGTTAGAAGGTGGTAATTGTTGTGCCACAAAAAGAAGAAGGTGAAGCCAGGTAAGGGTAGGGTGCCAGGTAGACTGCATTGAGACGGTGACATTTGAACCAAGACTTGCACAAAGTGAGGGGAAGAAGTCATGTGGATATCTAGTTCAAGAGTGTTCCATGCAGAGAAAAAGTTAATGCAAAGCCCTTGAGGTAGTTAGGTGGCTGTTGTGTTCAAGGCCAGTGTGGCTAGAGCAGAGTGAAGAGTAGTAGATGGATGATGAGATCAGAGGACTAATGGGAGGCAGGAGGAAACAGATCATTAGGGCTTTGTTGGTCACTGCACAGACTTGGATTTTTATTTTGAATAAAATAGGGAGCTAGTGCAGGGTTTTGAACAGAGTAATACTACATTTTTTTTTTAATAGAGAGTTCTCCTGTGCATACAAGCAGAGAGGGGTGCAGAGGGAGAGGGAGACTATCCCAAGCAGACTCTGTGCTGAGTGCAGAGCCCAACACAGGGCTCGATCCCAGGACCCCAAGATGACAACCTGAGCCAAAATCAGAAGCTGAATGCTCAATCGACTGAGCTACCCAGGCACCCTATAATACTACTTTTTAAAAAGTCTCAACTGTAGCTGCTGTGCTGAAAATAGACGTAAGTAAGATGGGTAGATCGAGGGAGACCAAATGGGAAGCTATTGGAATGTTCAGGTGATTCTTTCACCAGGGAACTAGCCACAAAGATGATAAGAGATGTTGGATTATGGATCGATTCTTAAAGCAAAATCAGTAGGATTTCTTAGCATACTTGATATGAAGAAGTGTAAGACCATGCCAGTGCTTTTTGGCCTGAATAAATTAGAACATGTAATTGATATGGGGGAGTCTAGAGTAGTGGGAGTTAGCTCTGGAGAGAAGACTGGGAGTTTTGGACTTGCAAGGGATATTAGCAAATAAGTAGCAGTTGGAGACCTGGGATAGAGACATAAATTTAGACGTCATAATCAAATATCTAAAGGTGGTATGTAAAGCCATAGTCTTACTAGGTAAGTTCACTGAGGGAGTGAGGAAAGAGAAGACATAGGACGAAGGATTGTGTCCTGGGCATACCCAAGAATAAGAGGTTGAGGGTGGAGCAGACAACAAAGGAGCTTCTCAAGGAGCCAGCAGTGTAATAGGGGGAACCCAAGCAGCGCAGTGTACTGGAAGCCAGGTCAAGAAAATAACTAGGAGGAGGCGGTGATCAGTGAGGTCAAACACTGCTGACAGATCAGGAAAGATGAAGACTAATAATTGGCCATTTTACCAGTGAAGGCAATTAAGTAGAATATGTGCAAGTATCCTTCTGCTTGCTTCCACTTGCTCAGTGAAATGAGAGGCTAGATTATCAGCTATGAAGTAATGAGAGGGGAGAAGGTATTAAAGATCTAGTGAACAAGTCTTTCTAGGCAAGAGGTGACTCCAGAAGTGAGTTGATGGAGATAAGGCAAGATATAAAAGGATTTCTGAGCCATACTAAGGTCTCCATTAAGATCTGTGGAGATAGGGGCGCCTGGGTGGCTCAGTCGGTTGAATGTCCAGCTCTTCAGTTTTGGCTCAGGTCATAATCTCAAGGTCATGAGATGGAGCCCCCACGTTGGGCTCTATTGCTGGGTTGGGGTCTACTTAAGATTCTCTTTCTCCCTCTGCCTCTCTTTCCACCCCTCCACTTGCACATCTGCTCTTTCTCTCAAAAAAGATCTGTGGACATAAATTTGGGGGGAAAGCTGTCTTTAAGGTGTTTTTTGTTTGTTTGTTTGTTTTTTTCTTTTACTTTAGCTGGTGGATGTAGAGTAATGGCAGAATTAGAAAATTGACATCACCAAGAACAAAGGCCAGAATAGATAATAGTGCTAAAATCTTCCAGAAATGAAGTCTGTTCATAACTGCAACAAGCAGTCTAGTGTGATTTATAACGGAGTGCACTGTTTTGGATCTGGGCATGAATTCAACTATGTTGTGTAAAACCAGTTTCTTTTCCATTGCTCATGGTTTTGTGTGAACACACCAAACTTTATAGATCCATCTTACTATTGATAGGCACTTGGGATATTTCTGGTGGGGGGGAAAGTCTGACTGTACCTCATAGCTTATTCTATAATCATCTCTAAAAAAGTTGTAAATCTACCTTCTACATTGCTACCAGCACTCTAATTATAGTGGCTGTTATATGAATAGCATTATGAATGATGTTATATTTTAGGAAGGAATTCATTTTCTTCTGGCAGGTGAATAAATCATGAACAGATTTCCTTGAAACAGACAAGGCTGGTTTCTTTCCAGTTCACCATTACTTCTTTAGAATTTACCAGGACTTCTCCTCTTTTATAGACTCTGAACTCCGTGTGTTTGTCTCCCCTAGACAGATTGCCAGAATCTTGATTTAGCCTCTTTAGCAGATTCTTTCTGTTTTGCTAACTCATGTGCAAACATGTTACGGGGAAATTGTGGACAAAAGGTAGGGCTTGGTTTTTGGAGATTGATTTCTGCTGTCAGTTTTTTTCTGGAGCTTTAGCACCTTAAGCCAGGGCTGCTTGATACCCCTCTGATCTCTGATCTTGTCTCCTCAACCCAGTAAGACTGCTTCAAGTTTTAACCTTTTCTCTTACGTTACCCTGTGCCACAAATCTATAAGCACCCCAAAGGAAAACAGCCATAGGAGTATGCCCCTAAAATCCCCTGGGGTCTTGGGCCCAGTCCAGGATGCCATGGCTGCTCTCTGATGCTTTCAAACAGCTAAGTTTTGTTGGTTTTCTTAGCAAGTCTCAGTAGAAGGAATTGTATTTTAAAAGTAAAATTGGATCATTATAAAGAAGCCTGAAAAGCTGCAGTTGAAAAGCAAAGGAATGTGAACTTTAGAAGTCCTCATGAAAGCCCTGTTGATATATAAGCTGTTAGGAAATTCTTTATGCAGATGTCTCTCATTCCTTGGGTAGAAGCTACATTAGCTCCCCTGTGGTCAGTCTTAGGTGCGCCTAGGTTTTGCCGCACTGTCCATTTAGTTCTGTGTATTATTTCCCCCAGGAGGTAGTGAGCTCTAAACCAGGGACAGTAGATTCCTTGTTTACCCTCCGGCAACACTTGACACAGTTAGTCCTCAATAGATAGAAGTTGAATGAATGAGTTGTCCTTTACCTAAGTTAACCTTTGAAGTTAAATCCAAGAATTCTTTTTGTTTTTCAAGTTGTAGTTTGATGGTTCTGTTCTTAGTAGTCTTATAGCATTGACTGGAAAAGGATAGGGGCAGCAGCATTTTGTTTTAGGTCATGAAAGATCAAGAGTAGCCAGCAGTCTTGTTGGGAAATTACAGCACATGCAACAGATATATGGACAATACAGATAAAAAATTCTGTACTCTCTGCACTGCCATGTTGACAGCCCCCAGGGATGTTCCTTTATGTGTACTGTGAGGGGATGCCTGGATTTATGCAGTGCGGTGGGCTGCTCTAGACCCTGTAAGTCCTATGGGATCAATATGAATTGTAAATGTATTACTACATCTTGATTTTCCATTAATTTCAGGTTACTCTGAGTGAAGGTCCTCACCATGTGGCCTTGTTTAAAGATAGTTCTCGGGAGTTCGATCTTACCAAAGAGGAGGATGTAAGTAGCATTTATATGAGGTTCATGGTAGCTTCTAACTCCTATAAGCTTATGAAAGACAACTAAACTGGAATATTTGTTAGTTGAAGATTTTCATAGGAGTTTGTTGTTTTCTATTAATAGCTCGCAGCATTAAGACACGAAATAGAACTCCGAATGAGGAAAAATGTGAAAGAAGGCTGTACTGTTAGTCCTGAGGTAAGTGTTGTAATTCATTTTAACAATGTTCTGTGGAAATTCAGAGTTTATAATTTGAGATAAATCATGATTGGCATTCATGTTTAGATTGCAGCTATTCTAAAACACACAGATTTTTAAAAAATATTCCAAATAATGTATCATTTTGTGAGTAATTTTCTAGAATAATTAAATAAGAGGATCAGGAAAAGAATAACTTCTTTCTGAATGGATGAGGTACAGAATTTTCAGAACATATATATCATGAATATATTCCTAACAGATCTCCGCCCATGGTGAGTTTTGTTTTGTTTTGTTTTGTTTTGTTTTCCCTGAGTAGACCATATCTTTAAATGTAAAAGGCCCGGGATTGCAGAGGATGGTGCTTGTTGACTTACCAGGTGTGATCAATGTAAGTATATATAGAACATGTATTTTTGTCTTGTTCCTATTGTGGAAAATATGTGTAACGATATTTAAAACCTTTTTCTTCAAGACTGTGACATCAGGCATGGCTCCTGACACAAAGGAAACTATTTTCAGTATCAGCAAAGCTTATATGCAGAATCCTAATGCCATCATACTGTGTATTCAAGGTAAATCTTATCAAAAGGTTTTAATTGCACTGATATGCTTCCGTCTTTAGCAGGCTAAGCTTTGCTCTAAATATGCACATTACATAAACATACAAGATAAATGTCTTGTCCTCCCTAAATCATTTATTTATTAGTAAATAGGATTGATATTGGCACTATTTTGATAAATTTCATTGTAGGCATCGCAGATTTTTATTAGCTAGAAGTTCTTTTCATAACTAAAATAAATGTATTAAGTTTTCATACTGTAATGTAGATACAAGGGTGTAGCATATAGAAATTTTAAAGTCTACTTTGCAGTTGTTACTAGTGTCTTTTTTCAAATTTTTTTCAGATGGATCTGTGGATGCTGAACGCAGCATTGTTACAGACCTGGTCAGTCAAATGGATCCCCATGGAAGGAGGACGATATTTGTTTTGACCAAAGTAGACCTGGCAGAAAAAAACGTGGCTAGTCCAAGCAGGGTGAGGGCAAAGTTCTTTGTATAAGCTTCAGCTATGATAGGGACTGGTGATAAAAATAAAAACATACAGCAAACAAAAACTTGTGGAATACTTTAGTGGGATTTTTTTCCTCATTAAAAACAAAGTATTAGAAAGTTAAAGTAAATGACTTAAGTGCAATTTTGAGGTTTAAGTAAAATTCCATAATTTCAGTTTGTTTGCTTCAGAAATTCTTAGAAAACTATTAATGCTGCTTACTCTAATTTAAATAATCTTATATGCCAACGATCATTAACCACTTATTAATTAACCACAAATTAATAATGATTGTGGTGTTTCTTTTCTAAAACCATTTTTTTTAAGGTAATGTTTATAAATTAGTGTAGGCCTAGTGACACTATAGATTCCTTCTGGACATTATGTATACATTTTTTGTTGGGTTTTTTTTTTTTTGCAAACAAACATTACCTTTCCTAACTGATTAAAGACTATGAAGCAGATTTTTATAATACGGAAGGCAATGGGTTGGTCTCAGGCCTCACAGTTGTTATCCATGCTCCACCACCAAGCTGTGTTGTCCTTGGGCAAATCTTTTTACTTCTCTGCATCTAGTTAGTGCATAATCCATCCTATTAGTCTAGCTGATCTCTAGGGTCATTTTCATTTCTAAAATTCTGCAGCTTTATACATCTTTATACATGGGGTTCAGTGTCCCTCTTTCTCCTCTAACAACGAGAAAGTTTTATTTCAACATGACATTGTAACTCTTATTAGGGAGCAAGTCATGACTTAGAGCGAGTTCTTTGCTTAGTTCTAAAAGCGGAAGGCAGTGATTGAAAATAAAGGGTCTGTAGCCAGATTGCTTGGTTTCAAATGCTGGCTCTACTCTTTGCTAGCTGTATAATGTTGGGTAAATTTTTAAACTTTTTTTAGTGCTTTTGGCTTCCTCATCTGTTGGAATGAAGATATTAATGGTACTATCTCATAAGTTGCAAAGATTTAATGAGTTAAATATTTTTTGTGAAGTGGTTAAAATAGTGCTTGGCACTGTCTTATATACATGGTGGCTGTCATCTGTTATATCTTGATCCCCCATAGAACAACTTCAGGTATAAGTACCCATCCCTTGTGCTACTGCTTAGAATTTCTCTCCTTCCCACCTGAAACTTGCTGCCTGTGTGCCTCTTGTGCTGTGTTCCCAAGATAGACCACCCCAGAGTTTACCAATTCCATAGAAGGACTCACAAGACTCAGCACATAGTCATTCTTATACCAGCATCTGTGAACAGTGATTGGATACAAAGAAGAATCCCAAAAAGCAAAAGTACAAGAGATGGTATCTGGAGGAAACCAGGCTCAGGTTTCCAAGAGCCCTCTCCCGGGAGAGTCCTGAAGGAAACGCTTAATCCCTCCAGCAACAAGTTTCTCATGAGAGACTCAACACCTAAGGTTTTACTGGGGGCTGTTCATGTAGGCCCCCTCAAGTACCAAAATTCCAGACGCCCAAAGGAAAGCAGATGTTCAGCAGAAACCACATTACTCACACAATGAGCCACTCTTTTGCAGGGAAGGTTTTGTTTCAATGTGGGAATTGTTTACCAGTGAGGTCCTCGGATGCCAGCCAAGGACGAACAGGCCTTTCTAAGGACCGCAGTCTCATGCCTGCTCTGTTAACTCTTCTCTGCACAGCCTCCATGACCTTTGCTTTGCCATGTTTTGAGGGAGAGGGCCTGCTGTGATGGTTCTGGTCCTGGTATGGAGACAAGTAGAAACAAAGTGGAAGGAAATTCTGTGCCTCCTTCCCATGTCCCTTCATTTCTTTCATTCCTTTCCCCTCTTCCCTAGGATAGTAAGTTTGTATTTCTTTTGAAGTGCAGTTAAGTTTTTTATCAATCCTTTTTTATACCAAAGAGGCAGCATTAGCTCAGGGGTGTAACTTGTCTTGGAGGAGTGATTCTTCTTGTAGTGTTAATGTGAATGGGCTTCTGGGAGCAGAACCTTCAGTTGTGTGAATGATAGATCTCTATGTAAATATGCATTTTTCTGGGGACAGAGTTTATAGTTTTTACTACATTTAGAAAAGGGTTTTTGACCCTAAAAAAGATGAGAGCCAGTGGATCCCAATATTTTTAAAAGTAGTATAAGACTGTCCACCTTGGTTAGAATTTATCTATTTGAAGAAGAGTATAGGGAAATAATCATCACAGCTGCCATTTATCGAGTTCCTCTACATGCCTGGCACTGTGGTACATATCGTAGTGCTGCAGAGAATCTTCTCAACAGTCATTTTGAAAAAAGTAGCGGGGTGCCTGGGTGGCTCAGTGGGTTAAAGCCTCTGCCTTCGGCTTGGGTCATGGTCCCAGGGTCCTGGGATCGAGCCCCATATTGGGCTCTCTGCTCAGCACAGAGCCTGCTTCCTCCTCTCTCTCTCTCTGCCTACTTCTCTGCCTACTTGTGATCTCTGTCTGTCAAATAAATAAATAAAATATTAAAAAAAAAAAGTAAGTGACTTCTTTAGGCCTCGTAGCTAGTAAGTGGTGGAATTGAAATTGAACTAAGGCCTGACTCCACTGCACATCATTCCAGGTTTTACTAATGCATCTTAGGTCTTAATAATGTATCCTTTAGTGTAATGAAATTAAATGTATTCATTTTTTTCCCTCAAATAGCGATTGAGAACCATTTTAACACTTTTGTACAGATTCATATATTTCATTGAACATATATGTATGCAGCATTATTAAATTATCTTTTTGAATAGTATGTTGTACTTTAAAAAATTACATAAACTTATATCTCACATTTATTTCCCACGTTTAAAAATAGATTCAGCAGATTATTGAAGGAAAACTCTTCCCAATGAAAGCTCTGGGTTATTTTGCTGTTGTTACAGGAAAAGGTATGCAAAGAGGGATTATTATATAATTTAAGTTTTTCTTGTTTTCAAATAAAATTGATTTTCTTAGACCTCCATCATCTTTCCCTAGGAAACAGCTCTGAAAGCATTGAAGCTATAAGAGAATATGAAGAAGAATTTTTTCAAAATTCAAAACTCCTAAAGTAGGTATATGGTTTAAATATTTTAAAATTTTATACTGAGGAAGTAGCTTAAACTGTTTTCACTTAAACGTTTGTTTTATAGCTGTTAGTTTAACATTGAATTTCCAGAATTTTTCCCAAATAACGATCTCTATCTAAAAGGCAAGTCCTCAAGCTACTCAGAATGAGAAGCAGCTTATCACCTGGTACAACACATGTTTGTGTGATAAACTGCCCCTTGGACTGTGGGCACTGAAAGATAACACAGACACCTCTTTAGTTTTATTTATGAAGTGATATTTAAAAATCAATACTTAACATTTTTATTTATCTTTTAAAGAAACCCATCTTGTATTTTATATTTATTTTCTTTCTGTCTTTCTTTCTCTCTCTCTCTCTCTTTTTTCTTCTTTTCTCTTCTCTTCTCTTGACTTTTTTTTTTCTCTCATAAATAAGTAAGTAAGTACCCTGCCCCTGATGTGGATATCAAACTCACAGTAAGATTCGCCTGCCCTTGGGGCGCCTGGGTGGCTCAGTGGGTTAAAGCCACTGTCTTCGGCTCAGGTCATGATCCCAGGGTCCTGGGATCGAGCCCCACATCGGGCTCTCTGCTCAGCAGGGAGCCTGCTTCCTCCTCTCTCTCTGCCTGCCTCTCTGCCTGTCAAATAAATAAATAAAATCTTTAAAAAAAAAAAAAAAAAGAGATTCTTCTGCCCTGGGGCGCCTGTGTGGCTCAGTGGGTTAAAGCCTCTGTCTTGGGCTCACATCATGATCCCAGGGTCCTGGAATCCAGCCCCGCATTGGGCTCTCTGCTCGCTAGGGAGCCTGCTTCCTCCTCTCTGTCTCTCTCTCTCTGCCTGCCTCTCGCCTCTCTGCCTACTTGTGATCAATCAATCTCTCTCTCTCTCTCTCTCTCTGACAAATAAATAAATAAATAAATCTTTAAAAAAGGAAAAAAAAAAAAGATTTGCCTGCCTACCAGAGTGCCTGGGGGATTCAGTCGGTTCAGCATCTGACTCTTGATTTTGGCTCAGGTCAGGATCTCAGGGTTGTGGGATTGAACCCTGTGTTGGGCTTTGCACTTAGTGGGGAGTCTGCTTGAGATTCTCTCTGTCTTCTCCCTGCCCCTCTCCCTGCCTGCGGCCATGCGCACGCTCTCTCTCTCAATAAATAAATAAGTAAAGTATTGTTTTATTGTTTCAAGATTTTATGTATTATTTGAGAGAGAGTGGGGCAAGCAGGGGGAGGATCAGAGGGAAAGGGGCAAGCAGACTTTGTGCTGAGCACAGAGCCCAATATCAGGCTCAATCTAATGACCCCAAGATCATGACCTGAGCTGAAACCAAGAGTCAACAGTTGACCAACTGAGCCACCCAGGCATCCCTAAATAAATAAAATCTTTAAAAATCTTTAAAAAAAAAAAGACTTGCATGCTGAGCCATCCAAGTGCGCTCAACAATTACATTTTGAGTACACATATTTGGTTCTCTTTCAGTATTGGGGAAAGTTGGAGTGGGGGATGAGGATGTCAAAGGGATAGCCCTAAGTAAATATTGACAGAAAATAACAGAAAGTAAGATCCGGACAGAGAAACAAAAAGGAAGAGTTAAGGGACAACTGAATTATATTAAAAATTACATAGAGAGTCTCTAAAAATGGCAACATATATTTGTGTCTGTATTAGTGTAGTAAGTCAAGATAGCTCTTGAAAACGTAGGTACTAGAGCTGACAAGTATATGGAACTTCAGCTGTCCAACATGATAGGCACTAGCCTCAGGTTAGATTTCTGTTTCTCCGTCACACCAGCCATACATTCCAAGGGCTCAAATACCCCATGCGCTTAGTAGCTCCCATGTGGGTAGCTCAGACAGAGGACATTTTCTGCATCATAGAAGGTTTTATTGAACAGCGCCAGTATAAAATATGAGAGTCACTATTCTCATTATATTATAACAAGCACATTTTCAAACCTGGTGAGAGTGTTGTCCTTTTTGCCATTTTTATGTACATAGCTCTTGTTATTTTTTAATAGGACAAGCATGCTGAAGGCACACCAAGTGACTACAAGAAATTTAAGCCTAGCTGTTTCAGACTGCTTTTGGAAAATGGTACGAGAGTCGGTTGAGCAACAGGCGGATAGTTTCAAAGGTAAGTTAACAACTTTAGACATTTCTTTAATTGGCAGTCTTAGGTATCCAGCAGATTCTTTATTCCCTAAACAGTTGCTTTTTAGCTCATTGTCTATTAGCTAGCATGTGGAAAATGGGAAGAATAGAAATTTTCAGTTGTTCAAGAACACTTTCTCCTTCAGAGGAAACATCGCAAGGAGCACTTTGCAGAGTTAAATAGAGTAAAAAGTTTGCAGTAGTGTTTGGGAGAAAGCTTAGTAAACTAGAGAGGACTCAGATGCCCCTGTTTTAGGGGGAAGAGGGGAATGGTGTTGTAGGCAGAGCAGCCTCTGCTTCAGCTCTGTTGTCCTAGTTCCTGAAGCCCACACTTTCCTTCCCTTTTCCCACTTGGGAATTCTACCTGCTTAGTCCCTCAGCAACCCTATGAGTATTGTTATTTTTCCCATTTTACAGAAGAGGAAACTGGGACGCCAGGGTAACTTACCTAGGTGATGCACTCAGTATCACACACAATAAATAATAGACCCAAGATTTGAATCATTGTGATGTGACTCCAGAGTCAATGCCTTAGCAGCTGTACTAAGCTGTTTCAGCTCTGTGCTGTGTGGATTGAAGATGGAGAAACAAGTCAAGAAGATTGGTTTGGAAAACTGTTGCAATAGTGAGATTCTGAGGTGTTGAGAGCCAGAATACTCAGGAGCAGTAGATACACACCAGAAATTCAGTTAGTACAGAGATAAGTCAGGTCACCTTTAACCACTGCAGCTGGATAGAAAGAGAATCCTGAAACTGGAACGTCTTTCCTTCTTCCTTAGCAACACGTTTTAACCTTGAAACTGAGTGGAAGAATAACTATCCTCGCCTGCGAGAACTTGACCGGGTAATGTTTGTGTGCCTCATGTATTTTGCATATGGCTTGTTTAATATTGTGCTCCAACAGAATTTATGTTGATGAGCAAAGTCTGGTAAGCCACACTGCTTTGGTTTTGACCATAGCATTACTAATTTAGAGCTGCAAGAATACAGTGTCTGTATAAATGCAAGAGTGCAGTTCTCTTCTATAATAATTTAAATTATTTAGCACATAATATTAAAAAATAATTTTAGATCATGAATTGCTAAAGCAAGTGTTTAAAAACACTGAAAAAGTGAGGAACATTTCTTTAAAGGTCTTTATAGAATTAATATATGTGTAATGTAAACTTTTAAAAATTATACATCAACTTTTTTACCTTTTCCGTATTTACCATGGAGAAATATACTCTAATTTAGTGGGACTTAAATATTGGTTTTCTTTGATTTTAAAATGCTATGTGTTATAAAACACTGCATCAGTTTACTAACGCTAATAGACTAAATTAATATGTATTGATATTTTCATTTAACACTTGTTACATGAAAAAATACACTCAGAATTGAGTGAATAAGATAGATATCTGTATCCATGTCTTTGTTCTTATCTGGCTACTGGTATTCCTAAAAAAGAGAGTAGTAGAGAAGAACATTACTTGCTGGTCATGCATGCTTCAGACGTAATCTAACCCTACTAGCCTGTCAGAGGCCTTCTTTTTAGTTATCTCTGAAATTCACATCAGGGAAGATTAATCTTATGAAAATCTTATTTACTTGTATCTTTATTATCTAGAATGAACTATTTGAAAAAGCAAAAAATGAAATCCTCGATGAAGTTATCAGTCTGAGCCAGGTTACACCAAAACATTGGTGAGTATTTGACCTTTTCTCAAAGATATTACTCCATGGATTATAATGAAATATTAAAATTTAGATAAATCAGTGATTTATTGTAGCCTTGGCTCATCCCCCCGAACAGTAAATAGCATAAAAGTATTTCTTTTTGCAAAATCTAACTACTATTGTTGTCTAGCTAATTTTTTTAAAAAAGGCTATTTCGGGACACCTGGGTGGCTCAGTTGGTTAAGCTGCTGCCTTCGGCTCAGGTCATGATCCCGGGGTCCTGGGATTGAGTCCCGCATTGGGCTCCTTGCTCGGCAGGGCACCTGTTTCTCTCGCTGCCTCTGCCTGCCTCTCTGCCTGCTTGTGTGTACTCTCTCTGGCAAATAAATAAAATCTTTAAAAAAAAAAAAAAAAGGCTATTTTAACTGAACTCTCAGGAAAATACTTACATGGCTTCTCCCAAACTAATTTCTACCGTAAGATAATACTACAACATACAAAAAACATTCTGCTTACTGAAAGTGGTCAGTCTTAAATATAATTATATATTTATTAAGTATCTTTCAGAAAAGGTATTCTGAAAAATTGCTTTCTGCATGGTCCTTTTAAATCTTAATTTGTCTTGGACTTCTTTTTACCATGTAAAAATTTTGATTTCTGTCAAGTTCTTTAGGCAAAAGTTGCATCAAGTTGTGTGTTATATAAAGATTAGTCTATCAAGGGCTGCCTGGGTGGCTTGATGGGTTAAGCCTCTGCCTTCGGCTCAGGTCATGATCTCAGGGTCCTGGGGTCAAGTCCCACATCGGGCTCTCTGCTAGGCAGGGAGCCTGCTTCCTCCTCTCTCTCTCTCTCTCTCTCTCTGCTTGCCTCTCTGCCTACTTGTGATCTCTCTCTGTCAAATAAGTAAAATCTTTAAAAAAAAAAAAAAAAGAGTCTATCAAAACTGGTTGTTCTTATAGGGGAAGGGAGGGAGAAATAAAACAAGGCAAAATCAGAGAAGGAGACAAACCATAAGACACTCGTAATCATAGGAATCAAACTGGAGGGTCCGTGGGTGGAGAGATGGGGTAAGAGATGGGTGGTGGACATTAAGGAGGGCACGTGATAGGAGCGCAGGGTGATAGAATGATCACTGATTTCTGTCTCTGAAACTCAATACATTATATGTTATTTAACTGAATTTAAATAAAAAAATAAATTTTAAAAACCTCATTGCCCTTGTTAGATTAATCACAGAGAACAAAACTATAGGGAAAACTAATTTGTAAAGGGAAAAGAATATGTATTTTCATGTTCTCATTTCTGAGTAAGAACAGTTGGTGCTTTTTGTAATACGTGCCTCTTGTTTTGTACAAATCATATTTTAAGTTGAATTTTATTGGAGATTTAAAAAAATAGGTAAATGCATTATTTTGAAAAGTAGTCATGCAAATCTCTTCTGGGGCAAATTATCACCTTCTCATTATTATTTTTTTTTTTTAAATTTTCACCTTCTATTTATGTTTAAGTGAATTTTGGCGCTCTTAAACTTGTTGGAATAGGGCACTGAAACCGAAATAGGTTCTGTGTACCTCAGGCAAGGTGTGTATAAATAGCCTTGATTTTTTTGTGTGTGATCATATTTTAATTAACAAATTTTTTGTGCATGAATTATCTTTATAATGAAGTCTATAGCGTTTTTAAGAATTTATCATTCTTGGACTAGAACTAAATGTTTTCTGTTCTTCGGTTTGCTCAGCTGAAGTTTTAAATTGAGCCTAGAGAATAGTGTCTAGTCCTTAAATTTGAGTTCAATATTCAATATTATTAGTTTATTTAGTATTGTTAGTTTCCCCACATCAAGGTCCTTTCTTCCTTTTCAAGGAGCCAAAGTTGGTCTGTTTCCAGTCTCTTCTCCATATCCCCAAAAGGATTCTTGATCTTACAGTCCAGCTTATCTTTGTTATTATTTGTATTTTAAGGCAGTTCTATGGCTTTCTGTAAGCTAATTAGCTTTTGAAATTGTAAGATACTCTTTGTGTGTGTACACACTCACACATGCACACATGTGCACACAAAGAGTGAATACTTCTTGTCGTACTAGGTTGTATAAGGATAATGTACATGAAAAGTGAGTTGTAAACTATTATAACTAATAATGCTGTTTATGGGAGAAAAATATGGTGCCTCTGTAAATTTCTGTCATTATCATGAAATGGGTAATTTTGTATGCTTGCATTAAAGTGAGCAATGGATATAGATGTCATTTATTTAACACACAGGTGGCTGAAGGGAATTGTGAAGGGATGAGAAGCCTGTATTTCCAGACTGCCTACTGATAAGGCAAGGGAAAGAAATAGGACATATGTCTGCTAGACATTTATTCTGTGAGCTGGATCAGATGATTCTATATCTTTTCATCAGCGTTGTTTTTTTTTTTTTTTTTTTTTCCTGGACTCTGTAGCTTAACACAAACATAGATCAAAATAGCAGGTCCTAATTGGAAGTGTTCATACCACACTGAATTCAACTGCATTTTACCCAAAGCATTTTATTTTTGCGACATAGTTGTTACTGTCCTAAGTAGTATATGTTGTTGTTGCATATGCCTTATGTGATATTTTAGGGTTGACTAAGATATTAATTATTTAATTACCAAGACTACTTGATCTATACTTTGTGATCTGGAAGCAGTATTACAAGAATTTTATGTCCCAAACTTGATTGTTTATAATTTACTTATAGGCATTCTACTGTACTGTAACTGTTTTTAAAAAAATTTGTTCGGGGTTTATATTTGACATATGATGCATTATAGGCAGAAATAGGCTCCCAGCAATTTCACGTAATATACCTCATCAGGAATCGATTACAAACATTAAGCAGGAGATATTGGTATACCATTAACATTATGTGACCATTATTATAGCTTTATGTGTTTTTCATAGTCATTTAGAAGGGTAGCTGGCTATATTGATAGAAATACACTTTTTAAAAAATGGTATGATGGTATGCATATAACTTTTGGTTAAAAGTGTTAAGTTTATTTTGTTAAAAGAGTGAAAGGAAAATGGGAATGCACAGCTGAGTTCCCTAACTCAGAGTTGAGCAATTTTAAAAAATTTCTGATATCATAATTCTGGATTTAATGGGTAAAAGGTGTTAGGTAAAGGCAGTGACAGAAAATTGCAGAACCCAGGAGGTGAGAGCAAGCAAGATGACAAAAGTGGCTGAAGACTGTTTCCTACTACACTAACCTATGGTTTTAGCATAGGGGAGGCCAGTAGCAGGAGATAAAACAGTAGATACAAATAAGATATAGATTATCAAGGGCTGTATAAGCCTTGTTCAGAAGCTTGGAATTTATCCTATGAGCACTGAAGGCCGCTGAATAACTTTAGGGCAGATTTGCGTTTTAGAAAGATCTTTGTACTAGGGAAAGTGGAATGTTATGAAGAAGAGGGCAGTGAGCAAAGAGACAGTTGGCTGTTGAAATTATGTAGATGAGAGGTGAGGGTGGCTCGAACGTGAATAGTGGTTGTGCAGATGGAGAAGAGGAGACAGTTTTGAAATATCTGAGAAGTTACCTAGAAGGTAGAATTGATAGGATTTAGTGATTGGATGCATAGATCATGGAAAAATTAGCTAAACAGTGAGTACATTTTTATCCAGTCATTACATTAATGTGAATTTGTACAATAAAGATATATTTGACAAAGATGATCACATAAGAATCTTCACTGTTGTTTTACTTATAAGTGTAAAAAAATTAAAAACTTGTGTTTTCTCTTTGAATTAACATATTTGATTTATTCGTAGACTAGATTACTGTGATGCTGTTGAAAAATATAAGATGTTGGGGCGCCTGGGTGGCTCAGTGGGTTAAAGCCTCTGCCTTCGGCTTGGGTCATGATCTCAGGGTCCTGGAATTGAGCCCCGGATCAGGCTTTTTGCTTGGCGGGGAGCCTGCTTCCTCCTCTCTCTCTGCCTGTCTCTCTGCCTCCTTGTGCTCTCTGTCAAATAAATAAATAAAATCTTTAAAAAAAAAAGAGAGAAAGAAAGAAAAATATAAGATGTTGACATGGAAAACTATATAATATGCTTTTAACTTTTAAAGTGTTTATAAATCAGTCTGTGTAATATGATCCATCTATGTAAACACATATATTTATGCAAGCATTAAATGTTTTTATTGATAAATTAAGCTGTGAATTATACTACTGAAAGAGGAATTATGGGGGATTCTTACATTTTCTGTATTAGTTGAAATTATAGAGTGAGACCTCTGCTTTAAAATAAGAAATTTCCATTTTGAAAAGTGTTTTCATTAAAATGGAGTAAAACGGAGGTAAAGTTCCTGGAGATAATGAGGGGAATACATAGAACTATAATGTTAAAGTTATATTTTGTGTAATTGTGGAATTTTACCTAGATGATAGCAAAATGTAGAATAGTGAAGTCTACAGTCACATAACATGTTAGGAAATGTAAGTAAGGGTGCATGTCGGGGTGGCAGACAGTGTAAGCACATGAGCTGGCCTCAGCACAGGGATTTTTGCTTAAGAGTTGAGGACTAATGGTCCAGAAGAAAGATTGTGGGATGAGGAGAACATGGCTTCCACTTCCTAACTGAGCAGCTTCCGGTCAGCAGAATGTAAGGACAACCACTGTCTGGAAGGGAGAGCCAGGAGAGGCTTGAGGATATAAGGAACAGGCAAAGAGTGAGAATGTAAAGTGGTTTGTTTGTTACGGAACAGAGTATAGAGGGCGCAGTAAACACGATTATGATGAAGGCAGGGGAGCAGGCGGAGTGTGGACAGAGGACAACAGCTTGGTGGTGAAAGGGGAGGTGAGGATTGGGGGGGTGAGGTTGGTGACAACAGCTACCTGTGGTGGATTGGAAAGAGGCCTCCTGTAAGAAAGTTACCATAGACTTGTCAGGATTTGATGGGCTGGAATTTTGTTATTATCTCCTTGAAAGGGTGTCTGAGATGTTAATTCTTGGCCCAGACTTCAGGGAAGAGATGACAGACCAAGTCTGTCTGTTCTGAGACAGGAGCAGCAAAAAACTTGGTGGTCAGAGGCTGGATCCTGGCCTTTTGTTCATCTTTGAGAAATCTTTAATTTGTGTTTAAAGCTATATGAATATGAATTAAGTTGAAATTAATGAATAGGAGACCCTGAGAAGCTTTTTTTTTTTCCAGTTTGCTCCTAAAAATCTCCCTGTCATTTTCTGTCATTAACACTTTGACTAAATTAACTTTGTCCTTCTGGTCCCCTGTGGTATATCCTTACCTCCTTACACTAACTCTTTGGTGTTCTGGTTGTCACTGAAAACAGACCTGAAAGTTAGCAAGGGGAAACCAGCAGCTAAGCTTATTGACTTAGTAAACTTGTTTTTACACAAGATGTTGAGTGAATATGAGGAGTTTGGATAGAAGGGAGTGTTGACACTTCTCAACCAAGAAAATTGCAACTTGGCCTTTGGTCAGCTGTTTCTGCTACCCTGAGCTTTGTGGCTGCATAGTAGCGGGTTGAGATTACTCTTAAGACTGACCACTTTGGGTAAGCAGAGTGTTTTTTATGTTGTAGTATTATCTTATAGTAGAAATTTGTTTGGGAGAAGCCACATAAATATTTTCTTAAGAGTTCAGGTTTTTTCCTTGATTTTTTTTGTTTAGAGATCTTTGTTCTTCTAAGATGTCTTTAAGGCAGGAAGGATTCTCAACTTGATTATCCATCTTTTACATTGTTACCTTTATTTGTCATGATGTATTGGACAGTTTGACATAGCAGTATCTGATAACATCTCTGTACTTTGTCCTGTGGTCTGATAAATTGTTAAAATTACACCAAGAAGTTCTCAGACTTGGTCTCCCCTTCACCATCAATATATATAAAGTATTTATTAATATTAGGCAAATAAGCCCTTGAAAAGATGCTCAGAAGTATTAATCATTAGGGAAGTGCAGAACAAAACCACAGTGAGATACCACTATAAACCTGGCAGAATGACTAACCATATCAAATGTTGGCAACATGTAGAGCATCTAGAACTCTCATACTCTCTGGTGGGAATGTAAAATAGTTCAACCATTTTGAAAAACAGTTTTGGCAGTACCATAAAAAGTTATTTGTATAATTGCCATATGATACAGCTATTCCAATCCTAGATGTTTTACCCAAGAGGACCAGTAGTATGTGCCCATACAGTGAATGCTTGTATTAGCTTTATTTGGAATAGCCAGTAATGGGAAGCAACCCAGATGTCCATTAACAGGTAAATAGATAAACCGATTCATATAGTGGAATACTACTCACCAGTAAAAAAGTGAAACATTGATATACACAACAATGGATGAATCTCAAAATTGCTGAGTAAAAGAAGACAGACAAAATAGGAGTATGCTGTATGGTTGCATTTGTATACAGTTCTAGAAAATACAAGCTAATCTCTAGTAATAAAGTGGATACCAAGGCTAAAACTTTTGGAGGTGGTGGAGAAGTTCATTATGTTGATTATGGTGATTCACACAGGTGTGTTCATATTGTCAACATTTTAAATATGTGCAATCTATTTTAAGTGAGTGATACTTCAATAAAGCTGTTTTTGAAAGCAAGGTTTTGTTTAAATTTTGGTATTTTTGAAACTTTTTTTTTTTTAATTTCAGGGAAGAAATCCTTCAGCAGTCTTTATGGGAAAGAGTATCAACTCATGTGATTGAAAACATCTATCTTCCAGCTGCACAGACCATGAATTCAGGGACTTTTAATACAACAGTGGATATCAAGCTTAAACAGTGGACTGATAAACAGCTTCCTAATAAAGCAGTAGAGGTTAGGATATAATTTATTTAAATGGGTAAGAAGCATTATCTGAAGGGAGTAGGAGCTGTGAATTTTAGGTTTTATTCCCATCACAGCCATTGTCTCTCCTTTGGGTCATTATGCTCCATTTATCCTGTACTCCTCTTCTCTGTGGTGGGATTAACATTAATGCTACTACTGGTGACTACCATTATAAAAATTTACTAATTGGTATGGTGGTGGCCTGAGAGTATTTGTTCTATTCCAAAGATAGCATATAATAAAACCAGCAAAATTTGCTCAAATATGAAATGTTTCTAGCTTTTTCTGTGGATAAGGAAAATGTTTAATGGATAAAGCATTTCATTTCTTGATTTTCTGCAGAGCTCAGTTGTACTTAATCATTTCCTTAGTTTGGGTCTTGCCAGAAGGTTAGACTAGAAATTAAAAGAAAGTACCTTGACGAATGCTTTTCTGTTACACATGGTCTCCTACTTAGTAGCTGTGTGAGCTTTGGACTGGTTGCTTAAGCTTTTTTTTGTCTGTACGTTAGGGATGGTAATGTTGCCTACCTCACAGATTGTTATAAGAGCTAAATGATATGTGGGGCGCCTGGGTGGCTCAGTGGGTTAAGCCTTTGCCTTCGGCTCAGGTCATGATCCCAGGGTCCTGGGATCAAACCCCCGCATTGGGCTCTCTGCTCAGTGGGGAGCCTGCTTCTCCCCCTCCCTCTGCCTGCCACTCTGCCTACTGTGATCTCTCCTGTCAAATAAATAAGTAAAATCTTAAAAAAAAAAAAAAGTAAATGATACGTTAATGTATGTAACATATAAAATATTTAGACATATCTGGCTCACAGTAACTGCACAGTAAGTGCCAGCTGCTGTTATCTAAGTTGATTTGCCATACGTGTTACTCTGAAGAATGATTATTCTAGCAAAGACTCAGCGTGTCCTGTTCTGTGTGAGGTTGCTCACAAAATTAGAATCAGTGTTAAAGATAATTTTATTTTTCATTTTCTTAAAAAGAAAATGTCAACTTTTTAATTATTCGGGTGTGTTTCCCCTCCTTTCCTGTCCTGCTCTGCTCCTGGCTTCTTCACCTCTTTTCTCAGCTTCTTTAAGCTTGCTAAGCACTGACAGCTGTTTTTCCAAAGCTGCATAGAACTGACCCCTGTCAGTTCTCGACACATGTACTTCAAATAACGAGGGGGCTGCTGCCACCACTCCACTAGCTTTTCTCACAGCTGGCCTTGACATCTATCTGGGCCCTGTCCCATGGTAGGATATTGTCACATCCTAAGGCTCAGCAGGGAAATGGTCATTCTCTTTCCTGCTGCTTTCTCCCTTCATGGCTGAGTGTGGCAGAAAGATGTAGATCTGCTGAACTGTCAGGAAGTAGAGATTCTCACACCTCACTGGATATTTTTGGACAGTCACGTTGTTTATGCCCTGATTTCTTAATGTTTAAAATGAAGAGCGCTAATTAAAAAATACAACATCAACTAGCCCACTTAATCCTAAGTAGATTTAGTTCTTAGTTACTTTTGACACTATGCTCTTCCTTTCACTGGCCAGGTAATTATGAGTTAGCTATTAATATAAGTTGAGTATTACTTATTTGGTATAAGTAATATTCAATATGATTGAAGGTATTGATGTATTGGTTCATATATTTGCATAAAGGCAAAGATGTGAAAAAGACTGGATCTTCACAATGATGTGAAGAAGATAAATTATTATGATATTGTAAACTTTGTACAGTATGGAAGAAGCAGTCAAACTCACATGTTATACAGAATGAAATAATTAAGTGAACTAAGTGTGGTAGGTGATTGGAGTGCAAACCTATCTCAAGGGGGTAGCCCCAGTTCAGCTGCAGCTGGTGTTGTATGGGAACTTGGGTACATTGCTGTCAGTTCGAGAGAGAGGCTGGAAACACAGGTTTTGTATGAAGTCTATTTTAGTGTTGGCTACTAATTTTTTAAAATTTAAAAACACTGTATGTCTAGAAAAAAATGTCAGGACACCCACTCTATCCCACCAGCTACCAGTGTGAATTTGTATTTGCCGCCTTTAAAAAAAAACAACTGTGGTTTCATATGTGTTTTGTGACAAGCTGACTTACTACATCCGTTTGGCTTAAATTCACGTGTTTGTCATGTTACATATTAAAGTATGTAGTATAAATACAGCTTTTTTTCTTTTAAATCTAGGTTGCTTGGGAGACGCTACAAGAAGAATTTTCCCGCTTCATGACAGAACCAAAAGGGAAAGAGCATGATGACATATTTGATAAACTTAAAGAGGCTGTTAAGGAAGAAAGTATTAAACGCCACAAGTGGAATGATTTTGCAGAGGACAGCTTGGTATGTCATTTGATTATTATATTATATTACATATATATATACTTATTGATATATACTTATATTTATATATTATTATATGTAATTATATATTACTATGTGTTATATAATTTGATTATTCTATTATAATGTAATATTATAATTATATTACAGTGTCATCCTCACAGTTTTATATAATTTCTCAAATTTATACCCTTTTTATAGGAAGTTGTTTTTATATGACTATTTCAATTGGGATATGCATTTAAAATAATGAGGAAAAGAAATAGTTTAACTGTCCGTAATCAGCCCTTTAACAATTCTCTGCTATTTGTTTCATGTCAAATTTCTCAATAAAAAGGCTTCTTTAAACTTTCACAGATTGTTGTAGACTAGCCATTACATGAGCCTGAACCACAGATGGCTCAGAGGATAGCTGCTTCTTATTTTTACCCTTGGGGGTAATGAAAGGTATTAGATGCATTGCTTTTCAGCGGATTTGAGTCATAAAATATTAGACTCCTAAAATAATGCTAATTACCACATGTTTAATGCTTAAAAGGTGCCAGAAACTCTATAATATATTTTCTAAGTACTATTTTATTTAGTTCTTAAGTAGTTTTATTATTGTCCTTGGCAAAGCTCAGACTCAAGCCCTGCTCTAATTACAAAGCCTGCCTCTTGACCTTCACCAAATCCTCCGCCTCCAGCAGATCTTTTGTTATGTAAAACGTTCACATCACCATAAACCTTGTTAATAAGCCCCTGCTCTGCTCAGACAGTTCCAAAGAGGTACCTTTGAAAGATAAGATAGAAGAGTTTTCTAGAAAAATGCATATTTCACTGGGGGCTGGTTGTATTTACAGTTTATTTTTAAGCAAGGGTTTGTCTTTGTGTTTGAAAGCTGTATTCATTCTTGTTAAATGCCTTTGAGCTTCCTGTGAGCGTCCTTTTTCATTCATTCATTCAAAAATTATAAAATTTAGAAATCAATTTTCTTATAATAACTCACATTTGCTTATAGATGTCCAGACCTTTTAAGCTTCTCTCCTTTATACTTTTCAGTGATGTTAACAGTGAAACGGGTTGTTTTTCTCTTTTCTGAAGGTGAGACATACAGACTATATGACAAAAAGGAGAGTAGCGAAGATCTAAATCATTAACTCTTGAGTACTAGGGTTCTAGGCAGATTTTATGTAGTTACATGTATGATGTATCTCTATCTCACATAGATCATTTAATTTGGTATAGGAAAAAATCTTCACTGTTTATTCTTTTGGAAGAAAGCTGACAAAATAGGCAGATAGTAGGACCCTCCTGTATTTGTGTGGGAGCTACATACTTTTATGTTTTAGGTGTAGCTGTTATTTTGTATATTTGATAAGCTATCAATTTGAATAAAATTACTAAGATGATAAGGCATAGGGGTGCCTGGGTGGTTCAATGGATTAAGCCTCTGCCTTCGGCTTCGGTCATGATCTCAGGGTCCTGGGATCATGACCTGAGCTGAAGGCAGAGGCTTAACCCACTGAGCCACCCAGGCACCCCTATACCTTCAGGCTCTCTGCTCTGATGGGAGCCTGTTTCCCCCTCTCTCTCTGCCTGCTTCTCTGCCTGCTTGTGATCTGTCTCTGTCAAATAAAAAATAAAATGTTTTTTTTTTTAAAAAGATGGTAAGGTATAAATCAAATTAGCTGTTTCTCTTTCCTTGTCATTTCAGAGGGTTATTCAACACAATGCTTTAGAAGATCGTTCCATATCTGATAAACAGCAGTGGGATGCAGCTATTTATTTTATGGAAGAAGCTCTTCAAGCTCGTCTCAAAGATAGTAAGTAGGGACACAGGTTATTGAATTTTGAGTATTCCAGTGGTGAAGGAGTTAAGTCAACTTGATGAATATTAGTTTAAAAAAAAAAAAGATTTTCGGGGCATCTGGGTGGCTCAGTGGGTTAAAGCCTCTGCCTTCAGCTCAGGTCATGATCCCAGGGTCCTAGATGGAGCCCAGGCTCTCTGCTCAGCAGGGAGCCTGCTTCCTCCTCCTCTCTCTGCCTGCCTCTCTGCCTACTTGTGATCTCTGTCTGTCAAATAAATAAATAAAATCTTTTTTAAAAAAAAGTTTTTAAAAAATAAATGAAACTGACATTTCATAGTCTTTGTCGTTAATACTATAATTAAATATTTTTGTGAGATTTTTCAGTCAACTGCTTAGTAACTACTGAAAATACTAAATAAACTGGACACATGTTTACATGTACTCATATTCTTAAACTATAAATTGAAGACTATTTTAGTGTTTGACTCTATGTTTATAGGAACTTTACAAGCAACTGTACCTTTCATAGATTATAAACACATATAATTAAATTATTTCTTCTATATGTACCATATCAATCATGTAATCTTTTCATTTATTTCAGCTGACTTTATATTGAGATAGCAGTTGGAAATAGTTAAGAAAACAAGACTATTATTAGTTTTAATTTATGTATTTGGTAAATGATCAAATTCTTGATGAATTAAAAACATTTTTTAATTTTTCTAGCTGAAAACGCGATTGAAAACATGATAGGTCCAGATTGGAAAAAGAGGTGGTTGTACTGGAAGAACCGGACCCAAGAACAGGTTAAAACAAACATATCTCTGTGTTATGATATAATTTCATTTATTGTAATTCAGGTATTAAAATACAGGTTTTCCATGCCTCCAGACCAAGCTTAATAATTTCAAATGTTTTACATCAGCCTTTCTAAACTATAATGAATCTTTAGAATAAATAGAGAACTACAAAAGAAAGTTGTTTTGGAGGGTTTTTTTAGGTTTTTGGTTTTTTTAAGTGAAGTAGCTGTGTTGTTAAAACAAAGGGAAAATGAACCATGCCCCTTTTGTGGTAGATTACTTTGTTCATTTCAATTCCCTGTTTGAGGTAAAGTGAAAATTAAAATTATGAACAGAAGTAAAAAATGACAAGGATTTCAGAGAATGTAGAGTGAATGTGATTAGAATAAAAGCTATAGTGACTTACTTTGTTTTTTAAATTTAACCTCATCTGATATCAGTTACCTCTGGATTTTTCTGTTATTTTGCTGTTGTGTTCCCAAAATGGTATAAAAATTCAGATAGGAAGAGGAACTATAGAATTTGTTCATTCAGTAAATACTTAATGAGCACTTCAGAAGAATAAAACAGTAAAGGCAAGTATAACGACAAATGAATGGAGGGAAGATGTACAGATCATTCAAGTCCCTATCCCCTACCATCTTTTTATTTTTTATCATTAGGGCTTCTTTTCCCATCTAGCAATACCACATCTCATTCTTATGTTCATTCCTTAAACTTAAGAGAGAAAAGAAGGTATAAGAATAAAAATATGTAAGTGAAGGAAGTAATGAATAAGAAAAAGAGGTGGAATCCAATCTTCTTTCTTTCTTTCAGTCTTTGAATCCATGTAATTAGAGAAAGGAGGCCAAGATATGGAAATATCAAGAGAAAAAATTTTAAAAATGGAAAATTACCAAATATGTCATTCCTATTTTCTTTTTTTTTTGTTCTCATCTTAAATACAGAATTAAGTTATATAATCAACACCCTCTTAAATACAGAATTAAGTTATATAATCAACACCCTATACACACACACACACACATATATATATATATTTTTTTTTTAGTTTCATCCATTTTTTGTTTCATAAGCTGTCCAATGTGAGTTCCAATTTGTCTTAAAAAAGTGAAGGGACAGTCTTCCTCTTCTTTTTTTCCTGAAAGGATTCTTTTGGAAAAATGAGTCATTAAGAGACTGGAGAGAAGCCAAGGAAGTGGACAGTTAGTGGTTGGATCATGCATGTTTTCAGGGAGCATCAGTTCTCTCTCTTGACACATGGGTTGAGAGGACGAAGTCTGTCCGAAGTTTTAGGAGATCCATCAGAGGTTTCTGATTTTAAGACTAGAAGAAGAATTGATTGAAAAGCACTGGCATGAGGCAGATAAACTTGGAAGAAAAATGGTGTCTGACCATCATGGCTAATGGGCAATTAGGCCTGAAGTCCCCAGAATTATCAGTGATGGCAGCTTGCCTCAGCAACTAGTGGCAAAAGTGCTTTGGTCAGTCACTCTCAGAGAAAAATAATTCTTAGTCGTAACTTATTTTCTCAGGAATTTGAACCCATATGGGATCCCTACAAGAGAAGTAGAAGAATTAGTTTAAGATTAATGCAGGGATCTGTCGCCTAGGAGAGGGATGTGGAAAACCTTCAGAGAAGAGCCCCCTCAGGGTTTCAGGGCAGCATGTGTAAGACCCAGACTGACTTTAGAACAGAGGCTGTAACTGGAAGTGTAGGGGCAGGGGCATTAGGACCACCTCGGGAGGTATTTGTATGTGTTATGTTTCGTTGTCTGTTTCAGAAGAAATCCCCTCCTGTCAGATTCACTGAACCAAGTTCTCATTCTCCAACCTTTTTATCCATCCTGCTCCCTGTTGAAAGCCACTATTCTAGACCTCATACCTAGAGGCTACTGTGAGAAACAGATTCTGGAAGAGGTTGAGACTGTACCCATGTCTCACACTGCAAGTTTCAGTGGCTGTGTAACAATTCCTTCTGTCTTTTTGAATGACTGATTTAGCAGGAAAATTTAAGATTGTCCTGTGTTAAAGATGAGAAGTCTATGCTCTGAAAACTATTTTGTTCTTTTATGTTATTACATTTTCATTAGTTATCTGGGGAAAAATCCATGCCATTGAAACATTCTCTCCTTGTTGGAGCTGAATTGTGGAGATCATCTTCAGATTGGATGGGAGAGTAGTGTTCTCATGAAGACCCACTGTGGTCAGGGGATGGGTGGACAGACGGAAGTGAAAATAGGACAAGAGTTAGGGAACATTGATATAAGGAAGTGGTGATGCAACATGGGGGCTTAAGTGGGTAGGAGAAGAATAAATGAAACAAGATGGGACTGGGAGGGAGACAAACCATAAGTGACGCTTAATCTCACAACACAAACTGAGGGTTGCTAGGGGTAGGGGGGTTGGGAAAAGGGGGGTGGGGTTATGGACATTGGGGAGGATATGTGCTTTGGTGAGTGCTGTGAAGTGTGTAAACCTGGTGATTCACAGACCTGTACCCCTGGGGATAAAAAAATAAAATTAAAAAAAAAAGAGTTAGGGAACATTATCTAACTTAGAGATTTCCTTCTTTCTTCAGACCACGAGCAGATGTTTAAGGAAACTGTAAAATTCTCTTCATTGAGTAATAGCTCTTATAAAGTATCATGTGTTAGGAGAATATTAATTAGTAGTTTCATTTATAAGCCAGTTATTTACATTTACATCTTACTCTTCTATACTTAAATAGGGGCATACTGCTGTCGGTGGTAGTAGTTTGTTGAGAATAATCGGTGAATATGAAGCTAGTTTCTTTTACTATGCAATTTTGAAAGGACTGAAAAAAAAGAATAACATAATTTGACACTGCATGAGTTTTATTTTCAAGTTTATCACTAGTATGTGTTTTCCTCCTTTGGTCATCAGACTGAACAATTATAGAGAAGGGATTGGAAGTACATTTAAGAATAATAGGGACGCCTGGGTGGCTCAGTTGGTTAAGCGGCTGCCTTCGGCTCGGGTCATGATCCCAGTGTCCTGGGATCGAGTCCCACATCGGGCTCCTTGCTCAGCAGGGAGCCTGCTTCTCCCTCTGACTCTGCCTGCCTCTCTGTCTCCCTGTGCTCACTCTCACTCTCTCTCTCTGATGAATAAATAAAATCTTTAAAAAAAAAAAAAAGAATAATAGGCACCTTGGAGTGCCTGACTGGCTCAGTCCATACAGGTGCTACTCTTGCTCTCATGGTTGTAAGCTCAAGTCCCATGTTGGGTGTAGAGATTACTTAAAAATAAAATCTTAGGTGTACCTGGGTAGCTCAGTGGGTTAAGCGTCTGCCTTTGGCTCAGGTCATAATCCCAGGGTCCAGGATGGAGCCCCATATCAGACACCCTGCTTAGCCCGGAGTCTGCTTCTCCCTCTCCCTCTGCCCCTGCCCTGCTTGTGCTCTCTCTCTCCTGCTTTGTCTCTCATGCCTGCTTGTTCTCAAGCTCAAATAAATAAATAAAAATCTTTAAATAAATAAAATCTATATAAATAAATAAAAATGAAATCTTAAAAAGGGAGGATAAGCACCTTGCAGAAGCAGTCTAAAGCACAATTTTTTTTTTAAAGATTTAATTTATTTATTTGACAGACAGAAATCACAAGCAGGCAGAGAGACAGAGGGAAGCAGGCTCTGCTGAGCAAAGAGCCTGATATGGGGCTCAATCCCAGAACTCCGGTAGTCATGACCTGAGCCAAAGGCAGTGGCTTTAACCCACTGAGCCACCCAGGTGCCCCTAAAGCACAATTTTTAATGAACAGACATTTTTTAAAAATCCCAACTATGTATTTAATATTTATCAGAAAAGAAACATGTCAGCAGGTCCCAGTCCTTATAGTCCTCTAGTTCTTAGATACGAGGCATTAATAAAACATTCTCTCTTCCCGTGTAGTCAGGGTCCTTTTTCCTAGACTGATATTCCATGCTAAGGTCAAGAAGTAAGGTACCTGGTACTGTAACTATGACAATAAAACATTTCAGCAAAAGTAAAATATGTAACAGATAAAGGCTTTTTTTTTTTTTTTTTGCCTCACCCAAGTTCAGCCCATTGTTCGTAAGCCAGAATACTGTGTTCTTTTTTGTTTCTTGTGTGGAGCTTGTGTCCCTTGTTGTGCAATAGCAATATATTTATTAAAATTTTTATAAGTGTGCCAAAGGATGAACCATCTAAAATACAGTCCTCTTTTAAACAATTTAAAGTTTGTCCACAATGAAACCAAGAATGAATTGGAGAAGATGTTGAAGTGTAATGAGGAGCACCCAGCCTATCTGGCGAGTGATGAGATAACTACGGTCCGAAAGAACCTCGAATCCCGAGGAGTAGAAGTGGACCCAAGCTTGGTAATACATATTGCTGATTAGCATGCACTTGCTTCCTTAATCTGTGTTTCTTGTGGTGAAATGTGACTACTACTCTCGTGCTGTTTGGGTATTTAACTGCTTGATTTGACCTTGGTCACGTGTACTTTTGTTGGCTCTAAAAATGACTGTAAAAACAGTCATTTTGACTGTTACAGAGCAGAGATGTATTCTTGGTATTACTTTCTTAAACATAATGCTTTAATTTGTAAGTGAGGAGATTGAGATTTGAAAAAGTGACGTACCTGGGCAGGTTCAGCAGGGAGCTCTGGCAGGAGGGGGTGAGGCCCACCCACATCTCTGCACATCGTTCCACTGCTTCAGCTTGCAAAATACAAGTTCTACTTTGATACAGTTCTTTTTTATTTGTATTTTCTTAGTCCGGTATACCTTAATCAGGTATGAGTAGGTTGAGAAAAAATAGAAATGTTACAATCTTATTAAACTGGATAGTGCCTTAGGGTTCTGTCTCATTTTCCTCATTCATAATAAGTAAGAGAATAAAAATAATTACAGTTCAGACTATGTTTTATTTACCTTCGTGATGCTTATTTGGGAAATTTTTTAAAAAATAACTTTCTGGGCCTGTTTGCCCCAGTTAAGGTGTAAGGGATTGAAATTTCATTTTAATATTAGCTTAAGTGAAACACAATTGGAAAAATAATTCTAAGGAGAAAAATAATCATACAAGAAATTTCAGAGCCACCCATTAATTCTTTCAGAGATTATCTACTATTTATGTTTCTGCACTTGAGAAATGAGTATACTTAATATATAAATTCCACCAGAGGTCAGAAGAAGAAAAGAAAGCAGATAAAACCCTTTATCTAGCATTATTTATAATTAAAATACATGGAACTATTAGTTGAATATAAATTTAATTTATCCACATTTGGACTTTGTCCACATATTAAGATAGGGACTGACTATATATCTTAATTTCTTTTTCTGAGCAGGAAAATCTCTGTTTTTTTCCAAGAGACATTTTGTTCCGGACACTTTATGAAGCTATGAAATAGTTAGCAGAGTATAATGACAAGAATAATAGATGGGCTAGATGTCAGAGGTGTGAATTCTAGCAGTTTCATCCCATTCATTAGTAATAGTACCTTTAGTAACTAATATAATCTCTTTGAACTTCAACTTTCCTCATCTGCCATATAGTGTTGGTGATACTTGTTTTGCCTACTTAACGTTATTACTGTCATGCTCAGAAAAGACAGTGATGTCAGAGAACCTTGAACACTACATAGTAATGACATTAGCAGGGGTCATTTTGCTGTGGTAACAATGAAATGAAGTAATCAAAAAAGGAAATATTGTTACATTGATGGACATGGTCTGAGATTGGCTTCCTAGTCCTAACTGTCCTTAGATTAGGCTCACCACCTCTTTTTCCTGGGGGTTCCTTACCGCTAACTAGGGGAGATGATAATCTCAACCCTATCTACTCTACAGGATGATTATATGAATATAATAACAATGCTTGTTAAAAAACACTGCATATTTGGAAGTACATAAACTGGTAAGGGGTCAGAGTAGTGGTAAATCTAATCTTTGTCTTAAAATATTTTTAATGGATAAAAATGTTGGTTAGAATAATAATATTACCATTAGTTTGAATTTTTTTTTGTAAGTAAACTCTTTGGATGACTTTTCAGAATGTGTTTGATTAATCTGCAGAGTGTACAATAACTCTTTTTTTGTTTTCTTTTTTCATTTTAGATTAAGGATACTTGGCACCAAGTTTATAGAAGACACTTCTTAAAAACAGCTCTAAACCATTGTAACCTTTGTCGAAGAGGTTTTTACTACTACCAAAGGCATTTTGTAGATTCTGAGGTATGGTGTCCAAAAACAAGGGGAAATGCTTTTAGTGATCATTATTTAGATGCTTAAAAGTGAACTATAGCTTTTGCATTAGTTTAAATCCTTTGATATACTGGGGAAAGTAAGTGTGATTTATGAAGAATAACCTAACTCCTGTCTTTTCTAAGGTATTTCCAATTTATATTTTACACACTATAAAATTTTGTATGCAGATAATGGGCTCCAAACCACTTTTTAAATTTTTTTTAAGAATTAACTTCTTGGGGCAGCTGGGTGGCTCAGCTAATTGTCTGCCTTCAGCTCAGGTCATGATCTCAGTTCAGTGATCAAGCCCCACTTTGGGCTCTCTGCTCAGCAGACAGTCTGCTTCTGCCTCTCTATCTGCCACTACCCCTGCTTGTGCGCTCGCTCACGCTCTCTCTCTAATAAACCAATAAACAAAATTTTAAACATTTTTTTGATGTTAGAAAATAATGCATTTTTATGTTTTATGTTAGGAAATAATGCATTCTTTTTCTGGAAATGCAATAAACAAATATAAAAAAAAAATTCTTCTTGTAGAAAATCAATAAACCAATGTAAAACAAATTGCAAAAGGAAATAGTCACCTATTTAAATATTCCCTATTAAGGAATAAGTCACTTATAATTTCCTGTCCTAGAAGTAATTTTAGTTAACATATTTATACATATCTGTTCAATTCTTTCTATACTTAGTTGTGTGTGCATGTGGATGACATAGCAATCCCTTTGGATTGTGGAAATAAGACTGCAAAAACAATTTTTATTGTGCTTTTTCCTGTATTGTAATTCTTCATATCATTAAAATCTCTTTATTATTTAAAAGGAGTGTATAAAGTTGTACTTTGTTTAATACCACGTTTCATAGAGTAACCCCTAGGTGGCAGCAGATGGATATATTTTGAGCATTTTCTTACAAGCAGAAATGCTTTTTAAATTACCCTTCTGAAAGGGCTCTATTAATCAGTAACCTTATTTGAGACCCCTAAAATAAGAGCTTTTACGTTTTCTACAGCTTAAAGTAAATTTGTATTTAAATATATCTATGTAAAAAGTGGAAAGTTGTTTGCATAACTGTTGAGGAGGCCTCTCTACAGAATAAGCTTCTTTTAAAACATATCATTAATTTGCCTTTATATACAGCTGCATTTCAAAACTGGTTTGAGTGCAGAAAAGAGGTTAACCTAAGGGTATATTTAAGCTAACATGGATGTTAGCTGAAACTAAATAAAAATTAAGGGTAAATGCTATGAATTTCTACTTGTATATAATGTCATGAAATTCTCTACTTCCCAAATATATTTGCTTTGTCATTGGAATCAAAACAAACCTCTGCTTGGGGTGGGGGGGTGTGGGTTGGCACCAATTCATGCAAATGTTCTTGGATCTGTACAGAAAAGATTCAATGGCTTATATCTACAATAGGAATATATGTATTAGGTAAATATGAGGGGTTTTTTTATTTAAGTTTAGGGTATAGGTACAACTTCAGTAGCCATATGTATTTATGATTGTGGTTTTCAATTTTAAATTTGCATCTGGTAATCTTAATTACCTAAATTTCAGTTGGAATGCAATGATGTCGTCCTCTTTTGGCGAATACAGCGCATGCTTGCTATCACTGCAAATACTTTGAGGCAGCAACTTACAAATACTGAAGGTAAGCCACAGAGGGACTGCTTTGTAATTCTGACATCAAAAAAATAGTAAAAACTCCTTTTTAATGGAAGGATATCAAAATACTTCTTTAAAAAATAGATTCATTAGGGGCACCTGGGTGTCTGAGTCGGTTAAGTCCCTGACTCTTGGTTTTGGCTCAGGTCATGATCTCAGGGTCATGAAATTGAGTCTGCTTGAAATTCTCTCTCTCCCTCTTCCTCTGACCCTCCCCACCCAACATGCACACTTTCTCTCTCTCAAATAAGTTAAAAATAAATTTTAAAGTAAAAATAGATTTGTTAGAAAAATTGAGAACTATAATCTGCCCTTAAAATATTAATGAAAATAAATCATAATTGAAAAAGATAGAAGTTAAAACATACCAGGATTCTTCCTTCATTACACAAAAACTGTTAGAAAGGGACTCCTAAGCATCACTTAAGTTTTTGGGAGAAATTCTCACTTCTTTAAAGTGTTAGGACTTGAGAATATGACTTCCTCTGAGAATATGTATTAGATTCCTGTTGGTGGATAAGTGTACTATGTAATAGGTACAGATTCTGCCTATAACTGTGAGAAGTCTGAACTCAGTAGATCTAACATGATGAGAAAAATTGGAACTTACTCTCCAAATATTGCTAATTTATCATCCCCGTGCATTCATAAAAATGATGCCCTTCAAGTTTGTTTGTTTACTTTAAACAGTCAGGCGATTAGAGAAAAATGTGAAAGAGGTATTAGAAGATTTTGCTGAAGATAGTGAGAAGAAGGTAAAACTGCTCACTGGCAAACGAGTTCAGCTGGCTGAAGACCTCAGTAAGTACTTCTTCCTGCCTTCCACTTACTACCTTTTCTCCGTTCGTGTTTCCATTATTCAATCATCCATTTAATCGCAAACTGTAGAAAAGTATATACAAGAACTTTCTTTCTATGAACTATTTGAGAAAAAATTGTTGACCTGTATCCCCATCACTTTCAAGTACGTTAATGTATGTTTCTTAGAAACAAGGATTTTCTTCTAGCAACCATCAGAATCAGGATATTGACACTGATACATCACTACATCTAATTTTCAGACCCTCTTCAAGTGTCATGTGTCATCCTGGTATTGTCCTTCCATATAGCAGGATGTTCCATGCTCAACCTATACTTTCCTTGATCCAGCTTTTTTTTTTTTTTTTGAGAATGGTATTTAGAAATAAAGAGTTGAAAACTAAATATGCTGATTATGATTGGAATATCACTATTCCCAGACCCTCTCAATGGAAAGAGCTGTGGAACAGATTTTGTATGCATTTCGTGTGTGTGTGCACGCGCATGCACGCGTGTGTATATGCACACGTGTACATGTATAGATACACTTATGTATAGATAGATTACATGTATAGATACATATTTACATCTGTATTCCTAATCATAGGTATATGTATTGAAAAATCCTAAGTTTCCATTTTAACTCAGTAATACAGAGTTCATCCTAGTTTTCTCCTTTTTTCTGACAATGAGAAATCTGGCTCCAAGTCTCCTTAATATATTTACTTCCTTTGATCAGTCTTCCTGTATATAACCAAACTTGTCACTATTCCCTTCATTGCACAGGCATCTTTTTCACCCAGTTCAGGCTTTAACCACCTGACTCCAGGCCACACCCACAGTAACTTGCCCTGTGTTGACACTCATTTCACTGAGCTCATGCTCTGGCATTGTGTACCAGGTGTATCCCCCTTCATCCTTCCCACCTCTTCCCCAGCAGCAGGACATCCTCCTCCCCCGAAGCCAGGCCATGCTTTTTTGGAGGACACCCTCTTCATCCTACATGTGCTTCTGTACTGTGCACCAGACTGGACTGCCCTCCTGCAGAGACAGTCCCCTCACTACTAGGTCAAGCCACCAGCACTCCCACATGAACACCCTCTTCTGCCAGATTGGGCTTTAACAACTATACTAGACCCACAAGGCTTTCCCTTCCATCACCACTTCCCCACCCCCAACCTGGCTTGGCCTTCCTGATCACTTTGTCGCTTTGTTTGGGGGGAATATTTGGTTCTCTCTGAACGCTAGTCAGTTCCTAGCTTTAAGGTATTTGGATTGCATATTAAGATTTATTTAGATCCTCGAGAACCTGAGGCAATCCGTGAAAGAGTAATATTAAATAAAAATAAAAATACTGCGGTTGGTGCTTCCATTTGAGCTTACCTTGGTACAAGTCTCCCCTCATTAATTTTATGAAACAAAGTATTTTTCCTTAAATTTAGTCTTAGGAGTTTTCTGATATCTAAGAGAAAGCAGATACTAAATAGAAAGAAGTTCTTCACATTTGAAAACCATTTTTTTTTAATTTTTTATTTTTTATAAACATATATTTTTATCCCCAGGGGTACAGGTCTGTGAATCGCCAGGTTTACATACTTCACAGCACTCACCAAAGCACATACCCTCCCCAATGTCCATAACCCCACCCCCCTTCTCCCAACCCTCCTCCCTCCAGCAACCCTCGTTTGTTTTGTGAGATTAAGAGTCACTTATGGTTTGTCTCCCTCCCAGTCCCATCTTGTTTCATTTATTCTTCTCCTACCCACTTAAGCCCCCATGTTGCATCACCACTTCCTCATATCAGGGAGATCATATGATAGTTGTCTTTCTCTGCTTGACTTATTTCACTAAGCATGATACGCTCTAGTTCCATCCATGTTGTCACAAATGGCAAGATTTCATTTCTTTTGATGGCTGCATAGTATTCCATTGTGTATATATACCACATCATCTTGATCCATTCATCTGTTGATGGACATCTAGGTTCTTTCCATAGTTTGGCTATTGTGGACATTGCTGCTATAAACATTCGAGTGCACGTGCTCCTTTGGATCACCACGTTTGTATCTTTAGGGTAAATACCCAGTAGTGCAATTGCTGGGTCATAGGGCAGTTCTATTTTCAACATTTTGAGGAACCTCCATGCTGTTTTCCAGAGTGGTTGCACCAGCTTGCATTCCCACCAACAGTGTAGGAGGGTTCCCCTTTCTCCGCATCCTCACCAGCATCTGTCATTTCCTGACTTGTTGATTTTAGCCATTCTGACTGGTGTGAGGTGATATTTCATTGTGGTTTTGATTTGTATTTCCCTGATGTCGAGTGATATGGAGCACTTTTTCATGTGTCTGTTGGCCATCTGGATGTCTTCTTTGCAGAATGTCTGTTCATGTCTTCTAGTTAACAAAATCAAAAGACAACTGACAGAATGGGAGAAGATATTTGCAAACGACATATCAGATAAAGGACTAGTGTCCAAAATCAATAAAGAACTCAGCAAACTCAACACCCAAAGAACAAATAATCCAATGAAAACCATTTCTAATCTGAACTCAGGTCACTACAATATGCTCCCTAAAATAACCAAGAGAAACCAGCAGTTTTCCTGTTTAACACCCGGTGCTTCAGCAGCATGCTTCTCCACCGCCGTTGCCTCCTCTGTGTTACCTCAGCTCGTCATTTGTTCTCTCTTCTATCCTTTTTCTTCCCTTAAATAATCTTTTTTTAAACGTATCTCATTTTAGCCTTTATTTTCATTTTCTGCTGCTTTTTTTTAAATGTCTTTCTTTCACTTTATCAAATAATTAAGATTGTGCTAACTTGTAGATCTGTGTTTGTGAACTGCCTTTCACTAGCTGTGTTACCTTGGGCAGGGTATCTCTCAGAGCCTTAGCCCCTTCGTTTATAAAAATGACTCCAGTAGTTACTATATTGCTTGGAGGGGCTTTGGGAGAATTACTTCAAAAACCACTTGCAAATCCCTGCTTCACAGTTTTATGCTTCTTTAGTGCTGTTACTGGAAGAGGTGTGTCAGTGTTCCAATGTGTGCAAATAATTTCTTTCGTATCCTTCAAGACATGGTTATCAGACAGCAAGATACTTCATTGTATTTCACCAGCATATATAATTTTAAGTAATCAAAAATAATGTGTCTGTTCTCATGTTTTGTAGGAGAGCTTTATATAACCCCATTACTTTTCAGGCCCAATTTGATTATTTCAAGAAAGGGAATTGCTAACACAGATTTGTACCCTGTCAAGTGAAGTTATCCTGCTCGTCTTCCTGAGAAAGTACTTTATGACTCCCTTGAAATGATTTACTGTTTTTGTACATATAAAATTATGGTTGTGTTAATGTACCAAATAATGTCCTTGCAAGTGTTTCACCAGTGATTCAGATTCATCATTCACACTGAAGGAGCAGATGAGCCATGACGTTGTCTATTAGTTGGAAAAGACTCTTGGGAGTACCTTTTCCACACTCTTTTATCTTTAGCGTAACACTTGGGAATATGGTCATGGATGCTTTTAGCCAGAAAACTTTTAAAGTTTTAACAGTAACTACTGTATTACTTGGATCAGAGTTTTTCATATATAGCATATTCAGTTAGAATATCATATGCTGATGGAATTTAGAGAAGGGAAAATTGTCAAACAAGCTTTTACTACAATTTCAAAATAGTACAGGGGTAGAGTGTTGTGGAGTTTGGGAAAGTTTGGTGCATCGTATTTTTTGCCAGTCTTACTAAACTTGCTCGATTTTAAATCCTTTCACTACTTCCTTTACTTTGGAGATTCACCAACTGATTGTCCTGAGTTAGGAGGGTCAAAGAAGTTAAACAAGAGCCTACCCCTTCTAGTGTCAAGAACAGAAGTCATACATAGGAAACAGGACTCTTTGGAGAGGTGGTGAATTCCATAGCTGGAGCAAGAAAAGATTAGGATGAACCCGGAGCATCCGAAGATGACAGAAGGAAGTGGTTGAAGGATCATGAGGACATGTCAGCAAGGTGCAAAAGCCAGCTTCAGAAGGCTCCCGCTAGCCAAACTAGGACAATTGAGGTAGCAAAAGAAATAATGACAAATACTAACTGTAACCCACTGAATAAAATAGGATTCCATAAGTTGATAATTATATAAATGAATAAAATGGATTATATAGATAAATGAACAAAATTAGTGATGAGGAATGGGGTGGTTATATAATCACACAAAGTAGCTCCTCACAAAATAATTGAAAAAGGAAAAGGAGTAACTTTACAATGGAGAAGCCTGGCAATGACCACCTTAATCAAGTTGTCAAAGTTAATATTAATATTATCAGTAATGGTCAAATTAGAACTGTGTGCCACCTTGTGGAATGCAGTAAAAAAAAATGCCAAACATTACTTCTTGGATATTTTTACCAAAGGATGTGTAACTTAAATCCAATCATGAAGATTCATTAGACAAATCCAAATTGAGGCACAGTTTATAGAATAACTGGCCTATAATCTTCAAATGTATCAAGATCATGAGAAACAAAATAGTGAGGAAGTATTTCAGGTTGAAAGAGACTAAAGAATGAAAACAAAATGCAGTGCTCGCTTTGGCAGCACATATACTGAAAACAAAATGCAGTGTGTAATCCTGAACCTAATTTTGTTGCTCTACAGGATGTTATTGGGATGTTGTTGGATGTTATTAGGACAGTTGGTAAAACTTGAATGGGGTGTTACATGGTAATGATACATCAGTGTAAATTTTTTAAATTTTGATTGTAAAATTGGGATTATTAGGGCGCCTGGGTGGCTCAGTTTAAAGCCTCTGCCTTCGGCTCAGGTCATGATCCCAGGGTTCTGGGATCGAGCGCCACATCAGGCTCTCTGCTCAGCAGAGAGCTTGTTTCCCCCTCTTTCTCTCTGCCTACTTATGATCTCTGTCAAATAATTAAATAAAATCTTTTTTAAATAAATAAATAAAATGAAATTGGGATTATTTAGGAAGATAATCTGCGTTTGTAGCAAGTACACAATACAATATTTGGGCTTTATGGGATGTAGTGACAGTAAATTATTCAGGAAAAATATTCTTTTTAATGTTCTTATAACTTTTCTCCATATCTGAAATAATTTTTACATAAAAAAGGGTAAGAAATGGTTTAATTTTATTTTTATAACTGGATTTGTTTGTATAAATGGATCATGGTCAGATGAAAATAATTTAGAGAAAATGAGAATTTTAAAAATATGAACTCTGAATGTGTTGGAAGGCTTAGTTACCTCCTAGACTTTTTTTTTTTTTTTTTTTTTTTTACATAGGCTCCACGTCCAGCGTGGGGCTTGAACTCATGACCCTGAGACCAAAAGTCACATGTTCTACCAACTGAGCCAGCCAGGTACCCTACCTCCTGCATAGCTCATCTTTCCACCGTAATTCCTTATTTACAATATCTAGTTCCACCTACAACTATTTAGTGTTGAAATACGCCCACTATGACCTTGATGAAATTCTTTTGACTTTGTAGCAAATTTTATTTCAAAGGATTTTTTGTGGATATTTAAATACAGTGTCAACTTAGATAAAATCCATTTGGATTCCCAGTAAAATTTGTAGTAATGTTTTCAATATATTTATTGAAACAGACTGTATTTTTAATGTTTTCTTTAAAGAGGGGAAGATTGGTATAGTTTTTTCATAAAATACTGTTTTATGATTTATAAAATCTATTTTATAATTGTCATCATATAAAATAATACTAACAACTCATAGATAATGCTAACATAGACATTTTGGAATTTGTTCTACCCCACCCTGGAAATGGAGTATTTGGGCACTGGTAACAATTGCTGTAATGTTGCTAAAGTGAGTTTCAGCAAAACAGCATGGAATTCTTTTTTATTATTTGTTATATGAATGTTATATCAGTTGTTAACCAAGGTTATTGTGAGTTTTGGACCTTTATATCAATTGCCTGGGATTTAGAGCTTAGGTTTCTTTCTAAATTCTTGTTCACTAAAGCCCGAATTTTCATTCTGTACGCAATCCGAGAATCATTGATACCTGGGAGTTAAGGGGGCATTACAAATCATTTAGATCCAAGATCTATAGTCTTCCCCTTTTATTTTAAAATACATTTCATTTTTATATCAGAACTTGAAACTGTTTATGATGAGTTAATTTTTGGATACTTTTCCTTTGCCAGATGTTAGTTAGATGTTAGATGTTAGTTGTGTGCCTATGTGCCTATGCATTCTCATAGGTTCAGTTGTTTTGTTTTGTTTTGTTTTGTTTTGTTTTTTTAATTTTATAGATAAAGAAATGGAAGCCTAGGAACACATAGATAGTAAGTGGTAAAGCCAAGATTTGAGTCCCTGTCTTCAACTACTGTGCTGAATTAACTTGAGAACAAAACTCAAGCCTTTGAAAAATATAATTACACAAAACGTGGTCCTTTACATTTGGAAGCTTATAGTTAACAGTGTCCTTTATGGAGTGGGTCAGAAAAACATACATATTAATGATTTAATATTTAAACTTTCAAATGATATGAAAACTTTGATAGAATTAGAACATCTAGATAAGGGAACACTAAAGTGTAAACCAAGACATTGACCAGGTTAAAGAAATTAATTTATGACTTGTAAACATGCTTCAAGTTACTATCTATCAAATTCCACCATAGTTAAGTATGTACATTGCCCAAAATTCAGACACAGCTTTTCAAGATCCAGTTGTAACAGATAGAGAATGTTTACTTGAGCGTAAACATTGTTACTCCAAGTTGAGGGGTTTTTTTGTTTTTGGCCTGGGAGTGTTGAAATCTGTGTAACAGGCTTCAGTGTATTGCTTCCTGCTTCTTGTACTTTATACAAATTGAAGGTGTGCTTCAGGAAAAATTGAGTAACTTCATATTTCCATCTCATTTACTAAGTGAAATGTGAAACAGTGATAAGGGCTGCCATTGCTTTATACTTTATTTTATTTAATGATACAGTTTGATGTCCCTAATGTTTAAAATAGTACAGCTAATAGAGCCTAGCAGATTAGAATTTTCCAATATCTGCAGCTTTTTTCCTCCTGCAGTTAATTTGCTCTGCTGACTCTCTACGCGAGGTGGCAACAGCTGGCCTTTCACTGGAGCCCGGGGATTAGGGAGCAGGAATCACAGCAGCGTGCTCGGCCTCTTGCCTCTGTTGACTGTTCTTTATTGTTTGATGCCTGGGCATCTCCCAGACAGCCAGCAATTGTTTCTTAAAACTTAAAGTTTGTTTCTCTTGGTAGTGTACAATGCTGGTGGGGCTTGTCTTTGTGTCTCTTCACTTTCCCAGTCTCCTCTTATAATCCATCCTGTGCTTTCTCTTGATAATTAAAAAGGAGCAAAGTTACCAGCTTTGTATCTTAGTGTTCATGAGATTCAGTTTTGGCTCTAAAAACTTAGATGGAAATTTTACTTTTCTCTGAGCTACCAGATATTTACTAGCAAATTATTTTTGGAGTGAAAGTTTTGTTCATTATTAGCATACTAGCGTATTTTTGAAATTGTGTTGATAAAAAGGGCATGACAGCAGAGTGAACCAGTACTGCCATTTTAAAAGCTAAAATTGAAAAGAAATGCACCATAGCTGCTTAAATTTTAAAAAGATCCTTTACTGGTACAGCATAGGCAATCAAGTCGATGGTATTATAATGGCACTGTATGGTGACAGATGGGAGCTACATTTATGTTGCACATAGAATACCAGACTTGTCTCACATCACTGAGTTGTACACCTGAAACTAATGTAACATTGCATGTCAGCTATACTTCAACTAAAAAATTTTTAAATATTTTTTTATTAGATCTAAAACATAATTCAAAGGGTGCCTGGGTGGCTCAGTCTGATAAGCAGCTGACTTATTTCGGCTCAGGTCATGATCTCAAGGTCTTGGGACCAAGCCCTAGAAGTTGGGCTCTGAACTCCGCAGGGATTCCACTCCAAGAGGATTCTCTCTCCCTCTTCCTCTGCCCCTCCCCCCATGCATGTATGCGCTCACTGGAGCTCTCTCTATCTCTCTCTCTCTAAAATAAATCTTTATTGGGGCGCCTGGGTGGCTCAGTGGGTTAAAGCCTCCGCCTTCCGCTCAGGTTATGATCCCAGGGTCCTGGGATCGAGCCCTACATTGGACTCTCTGCTCCGCAGAGAACCTGCTTCTCCTTCTCTCTCTGCCTGCCTCTCTGCCTACTTGTGATCTCTGTCAAATAAATAAATAAAATCTTTAAATAAAATAAAATCTTTTTTAAAAAGACCACTGACATGAAAGAAAGAAAGCATAATTCTAAATGTGTAAGGTAGTTAAGAAATGCATCTTTGTGCTATGTTAAAACTTGAGTAAAAGGTAGTCAGAACATATCTAGATGGAACCCTCAGCCAGAACAATACTGTTGTTCTTAATCTAGAAAGGAAGACTACCAGGATACTCTCGGATTTAATTTCTGTTGATTATTCCATGTTCCTAAACTTCTTCCACACCTGCCATATCCTCGAAGGCCATTATGGATGAAAATAGTGACTATGAAGTAGTGTGAGACTGAAAATTATCCTCAAAAATGATTATTATACTCAGAATCTGGAACTTAAAATTATGGAAAAGAGAACTCCTATTTAAAACTATTTGTCTAGCGGTAGGGCTCTGGCATGCAAATTTTTAACAAGTCTCCATAGAGGATTTTTGCTGGGCACCACCACTACCCATCCTCCTGCCCCCAAGTCTATACTCTAGAAAACTCTAACTATTCACAGCATTAAAATTGTCGTTTTATTAACTGGGATAAAATTGATACTTATCTTTTAGTAGACCCTTAGAAACCATGTGACTATTGAAAATTGGTAAGTTATTTGAACTCTGCCTGTAGTAGCATATTCATTTTGTGTCTGTTGATGTAACCAAAGAAAATAATTTTTTTTAAGATTTTTTTATTTATTTGACAGAGAGAAAAAGACCACAAATAGGCAGAGAGGCAGGCAGAGAGGGTGGGTGGGGAGGCAGGCTCCCTGATGAGCAGAGAGCAGATTCGGTCCTGGATCCCAGGATCCTGAGATCATGACCAGAGCCAAAGGGAGAAAGGGAGAGGCTTAACCCACTAAGCCACCCGGGTGCCCCAGAAAATGAATTTTAAAGGGATTTGAAAAGGGAACAGGTAGCGTTGAATTGTAGAATTCTAGGTAAGTAGGCCTAGAGAGGCCTACTTTTTTTTTTCAAGGCACAATCATAGAGAATAGAATAAGGTGCCCTGGAGAGAAAACATGAAGTGTAAGGACCATAACCCGTTCAGTTTTACTTGTATCTGAATACTGTTACTTCATTTCTTTGGCCAGTAATTGTAAGACCTCAGTACAGGTTTCTCATCTCTCCTGGCATTTAGCACATTTCTAAGCATTCTTTTCCTTTTGTCTGTTTTTTATGTCTCTTCCTTCTTGCAGTCTGCCTTCTTGCAGACTATTACCACTTACTCAACCAGGATTTTTCCTCCTCCCTACTTATTTGCCTTCCTCCAGTGAGTTACTGCCAGTATTGTTTAATTGAGCAGAAGGCAGACTTCCCACTGTAGACAACAGTAGATCAACTGAAATAACCAGTCTAAAAAATAAAATTTGGTAGGGGTGCAGGGGGAGGCACCTGCATGACTCTTGTCATTTAAGTGCCTGGCTTCTGCTCAGGTATGATCCCAGGACCCTGGGTTTCCACTGGAGTTCCACATCCAGCTGCCTGCTCAGCAGGGAGCCTGCTTCTTCCTCTGCCCCTCCCCCTGCTTGTGAGGCACACTGGCTCACTCTTTCAAATAAATAAATCTTTAAAAAAAAATTTTCTTATCTGTTTTGATCTGTTCTGCTAAAGGGATTTGGTTCTTTCATAAATGCACCATATCTTGTATGATATATATTGTAAGGGTTCAGTGACTATTTAATCATGACCTTTTAATACAGATTCTTTATTAGCCTCTTCTTCCTCCTGGCTTAAAAAAGTGGAAGGAAGCTAACTCTTATCCTAAGGAATCTTTCTAACACTCTGTCCTGCCAGAAAGCTACCATATCATTTCTCTTGTAGAACAGCTTGCATTTGCTGTGTTCTCCCCTGTCTCCACCCACCCACTCCCTTGCTGACATCTTGTGATGATACGGCTTTCATTCCTAATGAAACCACTTGCTTCTAGGTCACCAGTGATTTCCTAATTGCCAGTCCATCCAATTTACAAAAAAACTTTCATAATTTTTTAAGTTAATTGGAATTGCTTTCATTGTCTTTAACATTCGGGTACATTTTGTGTACTTTTTGGAATGTTTATTAGTAGAAATTAGTATATTTTAAAAAACGGAAAGATTGGAATGTTTCTCTTGTTGATACAGAGTAAGATAACTTCTTTCTGGTTTGTGTTACCAGTGTTTGAGGTCTTTAAGGCATCTGTTCAGGGTAAAAGTAGTTGAATTTTACATTTTGCCTTTGTGAAATATTTTTCATAGTAAGTGAAAATGACAGAGAGACTAAGGAAGATAGCGAAGGTGAAGTAGACCTTGCTTTGTGTTATAGCGAGAGAGGGAGAGAGAGAGACAGACAGACAGACAACCAAAGAATAAAGTAATCCTCCGGGAGAGTCCTCTGTGTTAGAGAAGTAGTTATTTACACACGGAATTCACATGACAAGCCTGAGCGGTATACTTTCCAGGTTATTGATGAGAAAATCCAGACTCAAAATGGGGCATTTAGAATCAAGCACATTTTTCATGGCCTAAGTGTATCTTTTAAAGGCAACATTCAGGGGTATTGATAAATTGGTATATGATTAAAGTGGTATTTACTTCTCTGTAATCTTATACAGGCTACTGGTAGTGTTTTATTAGCAAGTGTATTCTTTTTGCCTTAAACTCACATTTTAAATTATTAAAAGTAAGAATAAAGATAAGAAAGGTATTCATTTCATTCATTTTGAAGTAGGTTTTATTTACATACTGTGATGTGTTTATGTGTCTCTCGTTATGTAAAAAGGCCAGTGTGCATATTTTCAGCTAGAACTTCAACTCCTCCCCCCACCCAGGCTAATAATGCTTAACCACTTCCTCCTTACTGAGACCTTACTAGAATGAAGTAGTATCTTTAACGTTGGGATTAAATTGTGATGTGTTTTGGTTTTTGTTTTATTATTTTCTCTCCATTGCTAAGATGGAAAAAAACAACATTTTAGTCATTGAGAACCAAATCTAATCATAAAACAGGCTACTGGCCTGTGAAACACTATGTTAAAAAAATAAAATTAAGCAAGATATGAATAAATTTTTTTTAAAAGGAACGGTCTTGGAGGATGAATTGGTGCACACTGAAGACGTAACCTCTGTGAAGTGGGGTTCTTGGGGTAGTTGGAGAGGGGAATTAAAAGCAAAGGAATTTTAACTGTTTACTATTTTGTACATTTCTAAATTTATTTCTCCAAATAAGCATAATTCAAAATTACCTTAGGAATTTCATATTCTTAATTATTGTATTCATAGAAATGACAAAGCTAATTCATGATATAATCAATCTTAAAAGTGACCGATGATTTTCTCAAATAATTTCTTGGTGATTGTGATGACAAGAGACATTTCATGGGACTAGATAGTAATTGCTCATCATGGAGTCTTCCTCAGTAGTTGTGATTCACTTTGAATTTTTCTGATTTCCAGTAAATGCCCACTCTGTCATCTGTAAACAAATTGAAATCTTTCTTGAACTGGTGAAGTTTTCAAGCTCATGCAACCCATGCAAGATAATAGATTTTCCCTGCTTCATTGTTACCTGCTAAGTATGAAAATAGTCCATTTTAATTTCTCTTAGGACAGCTGTTTCGTATCTTCCTTAGTATTGTGCATTGTAGAAATGAGTTTGCTGGTTTTTATTCACTTAAGTTAGATCTGTTTCCTGGATAAAGGAATTCACATCTTTCTAAACTTACCTGTTGAGTCTCCTTGAGGCACTACTTCATTCTCTGAGTCATAGGTACAGACTACCTGTCTCCACCAAGTACACTACCAGGATTTCAGATGTTGGTTTTAATCCCTCTTAACTATCATAGAACTAGTACATATATTTGCATTGTGGAAAATTAGAAAATACTAGGCATGTGGGTGGCTCAGTCTTTTAAGCTTTTGCCTTTCAACCCCACATCTGGCTCCCTGCTCGATGGGGATCCTGCTTCTCCAATTTCCTCCCACTCTCCTGTTCCCCCTGCTTCTGCTTACTCTCTCTCTCTCTCTCTCTCTGTTTCTCACATAAATAAATAAAGTCTTTGGAAAGAAAATCAGAAAATATACAGTGCAAAATTTTTAAAACAATTGCCACTACCCAAAGATAACCACTGTAACATTGTATTCTAACAAAAATTTTAATGTGGTCTTAGGGACATAATTTCTGCACATTTCTGGAACCCATTTTTCATGGGGAGATCTTAGCTTGGCTTTCTCTTGCACTACCAATCTTCACTACCTTGCCATTGCTCCTATTTCTGGACTCTTCATTTATCAGAGTAAGTGAAATTTCTCCTTTTTTTCTTCATATGGTACTAGTTACTTTAAATAGGTCAGGTATTCCAAAGGATATGTCTTAGCAAAACACACAGAAAATCACTCTGCTTTGAAAGTTAATCCCCACCTTGTATCCAGGACCCTGGCACTTCCTGTGTGTGCTTGTGCCTGCATTTTGTCTGTCCTTTCTCCAAAGATGTTCACATCGGCCCCATCTTAAAGCCACTGGATTGATTCTTGAATGCACTCTGCCTTGATCTTGACTTTCTTATCCAGAAAAACCTTCGAATGTTTGCCTGCTACCTCCACTTTAACCATCCACTCTCTTAACTTTGCAATCTTTTATTCTCACTTCTGCCAAATTTGTTTTTTCCAAGATCGCTGACAGTCAGGAGAAAGCAGTGAGCCAGGTGAGCGTTAAGGAATAGAAAGTATATTCTGGTGTAACCGCAGCATTTGGTACTTTAGGATCCACATCCCGCTTGGACCTCTACAACTGTGTAGAGCTTTATATTTTACAAAACGTGTTACATTTGTCCATGTTTGCCTTGTAAAGGCATATGAAGCTTGTGAGGTATTAGCCCCTGTTGTTCAGATGGGGAAATTAATGATCATTGAGGGAAAAGATTTAGCTAGTTACATAAATATTTATGGCAAAGCTGGGGATAACAACATGTGTTAGAGATAGTTTATTTTTGGATTTGTTTTGGGATCTGCTCATCTTTAGTCTTTAGGTTTGTGCTTGTGGGTAACCAAATTCATATAATTTGGCTTCCTTTTTTATATTATTTTCAGTGTGCTAGTTTTGATCCTACTCTTTAAACTAATTATTAAGAATCGAGAACAGTGAATTTGTCTCCTAAAGATGTATGTAATGGTTTCATTCTTCAAAAAAGATAAATATATAGGTTTATAAAACTGTGTTCTGCATTGGTCTTTCAATTTTGTGATTATCCTTTTTTGTAGAAAATAAGAAATTGTGACGAAATGTGAAGGTGGTTTTCTGAATTAATGATTATATGTGAAACTAATTCTGAAGTTATTTTCATTTCCTTGAGTCTTACTCTGACTGGAACCAGCATCAACAATGATACCTCTTCACAGGGTCATAGTGAGAAATAACTGAGAACTTACGGAATCAGCCTAACAAAACATGAATCCCTGTTAGCTCTTCTTGTGCAAAATTTAATAATAATCCTTTGTCCTAGTGCAGCATCTAAGTTAAGAAATATCATTGTATTTCATTTTTGTTTTTCATCTCACTTAGCTCATAACTTTATTGAAACCTGCAATTTTTAGTACCATATTTTTTTCATAAGCTTTTGATAAGGTTCATAAATCAGATTACAGTCTTTATTCTCATATTATTTTCTTCTACTTTTAAAGATTACATTAATGAGCTGACTGTTTAAGAATCATTCTCATGATTCATTCATCTGTTACGCCTCCTTTTAAAGCTTCAGCACTGAAGGTCTTTTGACAAACCAATATTTATAACAGTTTGACAGCAGGATGAGGAACAGCGTTTGTCTTTGTAACAGCTTGAAGAAAGACCCTTTCCAGGACCCAGTCATGCAGTTACAATCTTGACCTCTTTCTTATGCTGGGAACATACATACAGCAGCACCTCCCATGTGTTTTCTTGTCCCATTGACTGTCCATTCACTTCCCATCTGTTTTGCAGCCTTAAAGGAACAGAAGGGGCCCTCTTCTTATAAATCTGTCTTCACAGGTGATAAATGATGTCCTGTCTCTTTAAGGGCCGCCTGGGTGGTTTTCTTTTTCTTAAAATGTTTCAACTTCCCTTCTAATAAGATTTAGAATAAAATATACTTTTAAGAAGAAGAGGAAAATAGGAAAGAAAAAAGTGATGGATTATTTTCAAACTTTCTTAATTGATTGGGACCGAATATTTTACTAAAGATTTTTTAACTTTCTCAATTAATTGCCTCAATCATATTTTAGAAATTGTTTTGATAATTAGATTTTTCTGTGGAGACAAAAGGAATGTATTTATTTTGAAATAGTGTATTTATTTAAACTTTTGTGAGGGACAAATAAAGCAATGTATCATTAATGACTTAGTATGTAGAGTAACTTATAAAGATTTTTTTTCACCATAATTTGAGTTGATAGATGTAATTAATATGGAACATTTTATGTACTGGATACGGAATAAAATAATTCACAGTAGATGACTATTCATCTTATGCTAGAATCTTAACTTTTACACTGAAAAGACAATCATGAATCCCATAAAAATTTATTATTTTTTCTTCAGTTGCTAAAAAGGAAATGCTTCAAGTATATATGTTTGTATCATTGGATTTTCCAGGCATTGAGCAGAAATAAAAATATTTTTTTCTCCCATGCCGAAATTACTTATAGAAGCCTAATGGGACAAATATCGCTCCCCCAAAAATGTTTTTCAATTACTGATTTTAAAAATATTACCAGCATAAAAAGACCACTTTTCAAGTTTTGCTATATTATATGAAACAGCTGCTTAGTGGTACACCTTCCACAAACTAGTTTTTTTAGTTTGTTTGTTGATGCCCTCTCCCATTTCAAAAAGGGTTTGCAGCAGCTTGCAAAGGTCTATCCTGTACAAAAGGTAGAAATGCTTAAGTGGAAAGTTGGGTGAAAGGAAAGAGAAAGTTAAGGTCCATGAGATCATGTGAAACTTGGGATAAGATTGGTACCCTCTCAAAATACTTGTTTAGGGGTTCTTCTGTTTTGTAAGTAACCTGAAAATTTAGCTCTGAGTTTCCTAGACAGCTGATGCAAAATGGAAAGCAAAGTTGATTATGTTGCTGGTGGCTGTCAGACCTAGCAGTGGCTTAGTGGAAGCATAGGTGTTGCTAGCATACAACACCTGAGGCAAATTTCATCCATCCTCACAGACAGAACACTGAGTTATATGATAGAGTACATCAGATGACTACGTATTATCACGAATTTTGTGGGGCTCTTGGTTTTGGCTCATTGTAGGCTAATAACATAAGTAGTTCTAGGTGAAATCAAAATGATGCAGTCCAGATACATAGCTGTTTGACTTATCTAAAGATGAACTTACATAGTATCTAATATCCCGCATACAGTCTTTCATACATATGATTTCTTTTTGCAGCTGAGCCTTGTAATAATCAAGTAGTAGAAGGTTCAAGGTTTTATACTCGTTGACAGTAACAAACACCTGGAATGGAGCTACTCTATTAATTAAGGGCAGATCCATAAGCATTAATAGTTAGCTGAGATGAAATTACAGGGCCATCTACTTACAAAAAGGAAAGAGCTGAGTGTAAGGCTACTCTGTGTTCATTCATACTGAAGTCTTGGAGAATTCGCTTTAATATATCACAGAAATGTTTTAAGAGGTTTTGATTATATTGGCCAAAAGAGCCCAATAGAAATGCTTGCAGTTAAGAGTTTTTAAAAAGAAAGAGAAAAAGAGAGAGGAAGGGAGAAAGAAAGGCAGGCAGGCTGGCTGGTGGCAAATTTACTAACAAGTCACTTTGAGCTATTGGTATATTCATTAGACCTAAGTTGTAATTTATCTCATAGACTTTCTTAAGGCAGCTTTCTTTCTAAATTATACTGTTTTGGGGGTCTGATTACAGCAAATTTTTAAAATAGTCATCTTTACTGTTTGACTTCTGTTTCGGTTAAGTAGATTACCCAACAGTGAGTGAATATTCATAGGCATCTTTTGCATAGCAAGTTCTGTGCTAGGCCAAGTGATATTAAAAGACACTTTTTTGCCCACATTGATTCCAGTTTTGTACAGTAGTATAAAACTGATGTTTCTGATGAGCCTGGATGGCTCAGCCATTAAGCATCTGCCTTCAGCTTAGGTCATGATCCCAGGGTCCTGAGATCGAGCCCCACATCGGTGGTGGGGAGCCTGCTTCCCCCCTCCCCTTCTTGTTCCCTCTCTTGCTGTGTCTGTGTCAAATAAATAAATAAAATCTTTTTTAAAAAATCTAATGTTTCTGAAATTATATAGCCCTGTGAGAATAATAATGTTATTTGCGGTTGAATTTTTATTCTGTGCTTAATACTGAATAAATCATAAAAAGTAGTAAGGAGCAAACAAGACAATTAAGTTTAAAAGGATGCAGTTAAAAGATACGATCAGTTAGAATAGTACATTTCAGTTCTGAGTTTTAAAGGAATGCAGGCTTTGAATTCTTCTGGATAGATTCCCTCACGTTACAGATAAACGGGCTGTGACATGACTGTGAATGTTAAAGGCAAAGGAAGGGCTAGAAGCCTTGCTTCTGCCGACTACGCTGTCACATAGCTCTTAATCCATTATGTTCTCATCTTTATAAAAACCATATAAAGTTACTACCCCATTGATTATTAGGGGTATTAGTGCAGGGTTTTCTAACCTTTGTTGTCATGAAACACTCCTTTCATTATATACTCCTGAGAAGTCTATGTTTTGGAAGATTTGTCTACAGTAATATATACTTTTTCATTAGAAACAGAGTTAAAATTATATCTTCTATCAGACTAAATAATAATTGTTCTGGGAGTAGGCGTAACTCTGGCCAAAGATATCCTGAGATAATAGAAATAACCCAGACAACTCTGCTACCACCTTCAGCAGACCCCTAGAAGTCAGGGACCCCACCAATCTTTGAAATTACTGTATCAGTCTCAAACAGCTTTCCAGAACATAGGAAATGATGCCTACCTTTTGTATAACAAGCAGAAATATTCTGTTCATCTTCATTAATAAACCTTTAAAAATAGCCATGCCTGTTTGAAGGGGGGAAAAAAAACTACAGTGCCAAGATTTAGAGTAGAAGTATGAGATTTAGCAATATACATTTGACTATCTCTTTGGTTTTCCCTCTCATTGACTATAAAAGGTGCTCCATTTTACTTGTGCTAAATCTGTTTTGTCTATATCTTTGAGAATCTTTTTTTTTTTTTTTTAACCTTTGAGAATCTTAAATCTGGTCTCTTGTCCACCTTTTTCATCTGTTGGGTATTTTCCTTGTTTCCCTGTATTCTAGGTAATTCCTCTAAATACTGAAGTTCTATAGAGCACTTGCAGTATAATTGTCTAATAAAAGGCAAACCTTTTTAGGAACAACAAATATTACATCTTAAGAATTGTTCCTTTAGTGAACAACTTTTCTACAGCAAAATCTCACCTACAAGATGTCCTCATCTTGGTACAAAGTAGGTATGCAGCATCTTACAAAACAGTTCTGTTAAGGCACATTTTGATCTTTGGATGTGTGGTTTGCTTGAAAGTACACTGCATTAGGAATTTTGCAGTTCGTTTCTTTGTGCTTTCTTTAAAAACCTCAGAAGTTGTAAAAGATTTATTTCAGTGCATATAGTAGTGTTCTGTGTGTGATTCTTTGTTCCTATTCTAAACTGTTATTAACCACTGAAGTGAACCTTCTCCCTGGTTTGGTCTTTTGGTATTCACAGTGTATTCAAAACCTAATTACAGATTAGTCTATATTGGAGACTTTTAGAGCAAGTATCAGAAGATTCAAAAAGAAATCCAGAGTAGCAGTATCATTTCATGTGGAGATAAAGAGACCCAAAACATGAATGGGTGTCAAGTCATCTGAAGAAAAGAAAAAAGAGAAGGAACTTCATTCACTGAGACGGATGGTTTATGAGGTGGGGATTATGGGAATATTCATGACTCAAGAAGCACAATGAATTGATGTTTGAAATAGTTCATCTTTTAAGTAAACATTGGATAAATGGAAAGTAGACTCCGTATTCACTATATGTAGAATTGCCTATTTCGGAATCGAAATAGCAGTTCAAACAGAAATAGTAGTTTGTTAATCCCTTCCTGAGTTGGTTTAATTTATCAAGTTAATCTGAAATTTTATAAGAATTCTCTAGCTATAAATATTTAATGCAAATATGTAATAGAAAAAGGAGTTTGTTTTGTAATTAGCTATGCTAATCTGTACACACATTTCTATGGGAAAATAATTTCTAAATAGCAAAATAGTTAAGAAGTTAGATCTTGGAATTTGAAAACACTAATACTGGGACTTTAATTTGGAAGGATCAGAAAGTAGAAAGTTTTAGTTGCTAACACTTAACCTTATTTTTACAGATAACTCTATTTCCTGTGTGCAGTTAGATGACAGTTTGTATATAAGAAGAGCTGAAAACTTAGAATTTTAAATGAATGAATTCAAATATAAGAAATAATACTGTTTATTATTGGTAATATAGCTTCTTTGCAAGCAATGAAATCTATCTACTTTCTAAAACTTTGTGTATGTGTGCGCGCGCACACGCACAGTCAGCATAGTTTAGTCTTCTTAATAAGGTGAAATAATCAAATTGATGTTTCTCTTTACACTGGTAATATATTGTTAGATCTGAGTATTCTCTTCCGTATTGCTTATATGGTTTGGGTGACCCACCAGCTGTCCTTGACCTTTGTGGTCGGTGTGTATGTACCCTGCCTCCTGTTCCCAGGGTGGCTGTAGTTCTGGCCTCTGCTCCTGACTTCTGTCCTCTTGGTCATTGGCATCATACTCAGGAAGCCTATTAAGTGATATTTTCCTTCTTAATAACCTATAGCCGTTATTTTTTGTGCTATACTTTTGGGAATTTCGCTTACTACCTGTCGAGTATTTATTGAGCTTGTATATTGAGTCTGACATTGTTGTAGATGCTGAAATTTTTTGTCCAGTTTCATACTTTTGTATTATTTTCCAAGGATTTCTTCAAATGCGTGCAGATCTAGTCCTCCTTAAGAAGTAATAGTATTTATTATATGTTTCTTAGTCATTCTTAGGCACATACTTGGCACATACTTAGGCACATAAGCATGCTTGGTAACTAGTCCATTCCCTAACTTTTACCATAGTGTGTCTTGTTTCACATAGAAGGTAAACCTTAAAACAAACACACTTGAAATAACAGTATTTGTTTTGTTACCATTTAGAGTGTGTATATGGTAACAGATCTGGTATGTTTCTGAATTAGAGCGATGTCAAAGCTACCTCTCCAGGATTCATGTCTTTGTCTTTGGCAGTGACACCTTTGGTCTATGAGGACCAAATGAAATGTGGGATTTAAAATCATTCCAAATATAGTAGACACTTCATAGACTTAGAATGAGGTAAGTAGGAGGTGATCAAAGAGTTCTTCTCAAAGGCAGGATAGCATCTGTATCCCCAGGTTATTCCATTAGGTGCACTGTATTAATTAAAGGAACAAAGACAGAAATAAATTTTTAAATTTAATGTAAAAAGGGTACATTTATCACAATTACTCTTTTTTTTTTACTTGAAATGTTTACCTCCACCCTCTCTTCTCTCTTCTCTTCTACCCCCATTACTTCCTGGTTACTTACTTAAATACTCTTTGTGTCATTCTTGGGATTTCAGAGTATAGTGGCACGGTGTCCTGATATTCTAATTGTAAAATATGTAAAAACAGCTTTTTGGAAGGGAAATTTGGCAATTTTATTCTGTGGTTTTCTTACTAAAGTTAATTAGATAAGCCTTTTACTGTCATTTGGAAAAAAAACACTGCTTATCTCTAATTTTAGAAGAATTTGAGTTTGATTCAGACTCCACAGTTAGCTGCCTGCATCTGAGTAGCCCTTGGTTTCTTTCAATACAAATAGATCTTGCTCTGAACAGTCTCTAGTGAGTGATGCTGCTATACTACCCACTCTCAGGTCGTCTGTCCAGCTGAGGATAGAGGTCATGGACAGGGCAAAAGGATGGATAGAGCTGGCCCTGCAGCTGCCTGATTGTACGCAGATCGTGGAGAAGATGGAATCAGATTTCCTTTTCATACAGTACAGCTTTCCCAAGTTGAAGTGGTTCTCGGTGAAATGTTAAGAGGAGCTGCCAAGGCTTTAAACACCTGATATAGATTTCCATATGTTGTGCCATTTAAGCCAGATGATTTTTTAAATACCCTGTTCATTTCCAAAATTCTGTGAGACAACTTAGAAAACTCCTTTTCGGGGCGCCTAGGTGGCTCAGTGGGTTAAGCCTCTGCCTTCGGCTCAGGTCATGATTTCAGGGTCCTGGGATTGAGCCCCTCATTGGGCTCTCTGCTTGACAGGGAGCCTGCTTCCCCCACTCTCTGCCTGCCTCTCTGCCTACTTGTGATCTCTGCCTGTCAAATAAATAAATAAAATCTTAAAAAAAGAAAAGAAAAGAAAACTCCATTTCTCCTACTCTCCCCTTTTTTAAAAAAAAATTCTTCAGCTGATGAACTGCTCTACATGGAACTCTCTGAATACTCGCTGAAGAAAATGGGTGAAACTGTTTCTAAGCAACAAATGAATTAATTTTAAAAATAAAAATACAGCCTTATTTTGAGAAAGGTTGTATATTTTTGGTTTGACTGTTTATAGTCAAAAAGTAGACTAAACTTCCATGAGATGGGTTGGGATTATTTTTTCCGGTTTCTTTAGTTTATTTTCACATACAAGGAATTATTGCCACCTCTGTAATAACTATTCTTATGTTGGCTCAGTAAATAGTTTGATTAAAACAATATACTTTTTTTTTCCTATATCTAGATTTTATGTTAGTCTCAGACTAATACCAAGAGGTAGAAGTGTTAAATCACTTCAAGATGAAGCTGTTATGTTCTTGATCTGGAACCATATAGGCTTTGTTGAGTTCCTATAATGCTAATAAGAATTCCTGAAGAGGACAGGTCTTCCTTTCTTTGGATGTTCATCAAAACTACTGTTTCACTGGTAGAAATACTTGTGTCTTCAGTTGCAGAGTCTTTATTTTTTTTTTTAAACTTTTTTTTTTAAAAGATTTTATTATTTATTTGACAGACAGAGATGACAAGCAGGCAGAGAGAGAGGAGGAAGCAGGCTCCCCGCTGAGCAGAGAGCCCAATGTGGGGCTCGTCCAGGACCCTGGGACCATGATCTGAGCCGAAGGCAGAGGCTTTAACCGACTGAGCCACCCAGGCACCCCCAGATTCTTTATTTTTAAATATAAAAGATATAAATGTTGAGGTGCTTGGGTGGCTCATTCACATGAGTATCTGAAACCTGAAGTTTCAGCTCAGGTCATGAGCATGAGATGAGCCCCGCATTGGGCTCCATGCGCAGCACAGAGCCTGTTTGAGATTCTCTCCCTCTCCCTTTGCCCTTTCTCCTGCTTGAAAGCATTCTTGCTCTCTCTAAAATAAGTAAATAAAGAAATAAATAAATTTCTTAAAAGATACTAATGTTGAAAATCTTAGTGGTTTTTCTATAGCTATAATGCAGAATACTTTACAGTTTTGTTTCTAGATCAATAGTTTTGAACCAGTCACTTTACTTTAATTGATAATTCCCACTAATATATAGAATTGTATTAAAAGAAAAAAAATATTTGTCACTGTGCTTACCACAAGCTATATTTTGAAGGAGGAGTTGCATTATTAAGTTGGCAGTGAAGTAGAATAAATCACAACTTCCATTGTTTTTAACATTTGGAAATTCACATGTATTGTGACTAGTGTATATCTGTGAAGGAAGTCTTTATATTTCATAGAGAAGTTATAGATTTTATTTGGAAGTCTATGAACATGAAAACCTAAAGTCAAATAAAATAATGTAAGTCTGTCTTCAGTGCCTGCAGTGTTTTTAAACTGTATTCATTTATAGCTAGAAAAGTACCTTTTTTTATGTATTTTTGAAGTGTTTTGCCCTTTTCATGTTTGTTGCAAATATTTCCTGCAATTTCTTTGATTTACTTTGACATATAAAGTATGCATTTTAATGTGGTCTTACTGGTAATCTTACCCTTTGTAACTTTTCCCGTTTATCCTAGAAAGTCATTTTCCAGTCTAAGGCCTGTTAAATGCTCACCTGTATTCACTTTTAATTTTTAAAAATGGTTTTTTATTTTATTTTATATTTTCCTTTGTTCCAGATATTGCTAACTGAGTCCTGGGTTGGACTCCAGAGAACCTGAGAATTCCCTAAAATTCTATACACAATTACATACATATCTATACATACAGTTTTCTGTGTAAGATTCCGTAACTCTTACTACATTCTGAAAGGGGTCTATCACAAACCCTACGGGCCCCTTCCCAGAAAATTGTTATGAGCTACTACTATAATTTATCTTAATCTTTTTTCGATATAAGGTGGTATGGGATGCTAAGGTAATTTTTTTCCCCTTTTCCCTAATAGAGTATCCCAAACCATGTATTGGACAATTATATATTTTTTTAATTTTTTATTTAAGAGACAGAGATCACAAGCAGGCAGAGAGAGAGGAAGGAAAGCAGGCTCCCTGCTGAGCAGAGAGCCCGATGTGGGGCTTGATCCCAGGACCCCGGGATCATGACCCGAGCCGAAGGTAGAGGCTTTAACCCACTGAGCCACCCAGGCACCCCTGGACAATTATCTTTTAAGATTTGTGTTGCCTTGAAAAATAAATTCACTTTTAACTAATTTGTTATCTTTTTTTCTCTGCAGAAAAAGTCAGAGAAATTCAAGAAAAACTTGATGCTTTTATTGAAGCTCTTCATCAGGAGAAATAAATGGTAATAAGTAGAAGTCCTCCTACTGCATTGGTACTGACTAGATGCAAAATTTGTATTTTTTAACTTTTTATTATAGTTTATCATTATAGTTGACTATATTTTGCTTGTCCTTAATAACAGTTTTAGTGTAATTAAATAATTTTAATAGCAGGAATCTCTGAAACTAATTCTACATTCCATACATGTAATATCCCTTTTAAATACTTGATTGTGTTCTGACTGAACTAAAAATATCCTCTAGAACTCATTTTGAACAGAACAAAGGTAAACAAAGCTCTAAGCTGTTTCATAATATGCATGTGGCTCGTAAGTGTTCTGCATGTAAAGACTTGGACTGTAGCCCTCATTATTTTATTGCTCATTGTTCACATTCAGTAGGTAATTATGTGTATGTTAAGTTGCAAAGCATTTATTTGGCTTGACTAGTAATCCTAAAAATTTTCCTAAATCTTGTTCTCTTATGTTTAAAAATATTTCTGTTGTTTAAAAGAACTCAGATAGCCTTAGAATGTAGTACTCTTCTGAATGTGTGGACTCTTGTCTAATTCTGTAGTCTGGCATTGGAAGCATGTTCCAAATAAAGTATTACATATTTAAAGACTTACCTTAGTAGCTTAGTAACCTGCTGATTATTGCTAAAGAATTACAATTAGTAAGTCTTTTGCTTTTACTGAAGAAATTGAGAAAGGGAAAATGCTGTAATTAAGCCATTATTGTGTATTTAAAATATTTAATTAATCACTTCATTTGTTAGCCTTGCCCTGTAGGCAGCATGCAACACATTCAGAACTGGAAGGAATAGAAAAATGAAAGATTCCCTCCCTAGCTGCATTCATTTCAGGAAAGGCCTTTAGCCAGACTACCTGTTTTCCTCTATTGGAAGGACAGTATATTTGAGAAAGCAAGCTAGAAAAGGAAGCACAGCTCAGATCCTTCTCATCAGAATAGCATCCCAGCAATGAATGAGGGAGGAAGGAGTTAGAAACTAGCTTTCCAGTAATGCTTTGTTATTTTGTTCTGTCTCTCTCCCTGAAGTTAAGCCAGATGTATATATGGATGTATACAAAATGTATCTAGAAACTAAGTATCAATCATCTTGAACACCATCCAAAAGTAATTCATTGTTTTTAAGTGTCTATGTTCATAAATTATTTTATACAACTTCAGTGTCTGAAAATTTTCTCTTAAAGCTATAAGGTTGTTATATCTTCCTCGCTGTCATAATTACTATCAATAATTAATGTTAGAAATAAACATTTTGAGAGCTTTTTTGATTTGGAGATTCTCCTCTTCAGCACCAATGTTCTCTTGAAGTTTTTGTTAATAAATGTGGTTCAGGGCGGGGGCGGGGGGGTGGAGAAAATTCATGAAAATCACAGAAACCCATTAAAAATAGAAGCTTCATTTCTGTCTTTAATAAAATGAAGAAGCCTAAAGCCAGCCAGTGTTTTACATAATGGTCAATGTCACTTCCCTGAGCTGGTCAGTGTGACATCTTGGTGTTACCATTGCTTTTAACATGCCTTTTCCTGCCAGAGTGTCTGTGTCAAGTGGAGTCCAGGGCAGTCCCAAGAGCTAAGTTGTAATGATATTTGTCTATGAGGAAACCACCCCAACTTTCATTCTTCCTTACTTGTCTTTAGTCTCTAAGGCCCTTCCCAACCCTTGGGATTTATAATCCTATGAACTGTTAGTAATTCTATTTTGTAGCCTGCAAAGCTAATGAAAAGAATAAACGTGGCAAAATGGTAGTAGCCTTGCTTCATTCTGACCATTTTATAAAAGTTACCAGGAACGAACTTTAAAGAATAGTTTCTTAATGATAGGGTTCCTCAGCCTGATGGTTTTTAAGTTCATTCTGATAATTGCTGAAGAGGTTTATACCCAACACAGTCATACACAGTTTCCTTCTGCTGATTGGTTTTAATAGGTTTTTAAATTTTTGCCATAAAAAATAAATTACAGCATTTTTTTATTTACACATCATGTTAATAAAATTGTTCTATTGTTACATTAGGTGATATTTTGAATTTAATAAAACTAGCAGACAGGCAGTTAAGCTTCAGTATTTTTATAATCATGCAGTAATAAAGTTTAGAAATTTTGTATTTGCCTCATACCTTAATTTATCAAATGTGTTTATTTTTGCAGAATCCTACCCATAATATAATCACCTCTGCATACATGTGAAGAAAGAAAACTTCAAGGTCTCTTGTCCTGCCTTTTTTCCTTCTGCTATTCCACCTTTTTAAACATAAAATAAAGTCATGGGATAAAAATAATTTATGCGTGTTCGAGGCACTTTAACCATCAGTTGCCTTTCGAATTCAAGAACAATGGAAATGGCATTAAAATCCTATTTTATTTTATTGAAGTGACAAATTGAGATAGTACAAGTGGTGTGGCAGTTAGATTCAGTCCTTGAAGATAAGAAATCTGCTCTCCTGCTTGTCTCATTTGTGGTGGCACGTGTTCAACTAATTCATTAGCTCATGTTACTCAGTGTCAGTTTTTTTCTGGGGAAAAAATGCCAGATGTTGTGAAGAGCTATCAATTGTATATAAGATGATGGTAACCCGCTAAGTTGTTGTCTGTTTCTGTAATGCTCTATATGCAGTAGCTATCTGATTATGAAAATTCAGTTTATATTTATCATGTGAAAGAGGACTAGCTAACAGAAGAGTGCCTCAAAAAGGTGAATTCGGATTTCAGCAACTTGCTCGCTAAGAGGGCTGCCTTAGAAGCGAAGTCGGCAGCAGCTTCCGTGGTTGCTTCCATTGACAGTTTCATCCTTTCTGTAACCATTTTGGATGTTGTATAGGTAAGTCGGTGTTCTGTTAACCATGGGTGTTTTGAACCTGTGGACAGAGCTACTGGGTTGTGACACAGGGTAAGGAAGATAAAGAATAATCAGTTGACTGACTTCGCTTCAGGAAAAGGCTTTCTGTCACAAGACTGTTTTAAATAGAAATTATTTCAACCGAATAACGTTGACCATCTCCCTCTTAGCTGACAGTGTAAAAAAAAAAAACATAAAATTTGATTCACTGCAGTTCAGTTACTGTACCCTCACAGCATTTTTGTGTGTTCCATACAAATACTTTTTTATTGGCTCAAGGACCTTAAAGCAAAGAAATATGCTATTTTGGGCTTAAAATCTCTTTCTCATTTATCTCTGCTCTAATAAAAGTGCCCATTGTGTGACAGTTTTATTTTATAGTTTACTTAATTTTACAGCTATTTTAGAATTACGTTTTGGTAACAGTTTCCTTGCTACCCCACTTTTTTTTTTTTTAATTTAGCATCAATATACTCTTCATTGTGATTTCTCTAAGATCTGAGGACATTTAATATACAAAGTTGGAAGGATATCACAGACTATTTCAGAAATTGAGAATTCAGTTAATATTTGTTCTATACTGTTTGATAAGAAAGGTAGATCCAGTTTTATACAACTGGTAGCAATCTACATTGTTACTTGGTAGATGAGAGTCAAGAACATTTCATGTGTCTTTCACCTCTAGAGCTGATGGGTGAACAGAAAAGGAATAAATACACACACACACACACACACACGTTCTGTGCTGAGTTTAGAGATGACCTCACTGGTTAACTCCCTCTAACCATGCTGTTTGGTGGTAACTCCTCAGTGAAGCAGGCACCGTGCAATTATTAATATTTTTGTAGTTGTAAAATACAGCCACTTTACAACTATAAATCTGTTTCTAAAGAAATAGGACCATGTTTATTTATATATGCTATGGATAGGAAAAAAATACCCTCAGCTGTATTTCTATAGCTTTTTCCCGAGCAGAAGGTTAATGTTAAGTCAGTACTTTTTCACATCTGTTTGTGTAAATACAAGAAACAGTGATGGGTGTCTTCATTTTTGAGATCAGTATTTATAAATTAAACACACAAATAGATGATAAAAATTAATGTGATTAAAAATCCCATGTAAGAGTCCAGACACTCCCTCTCATCCCCCACACTAATATGACTTCTTTCTTTCATGGGCTACATTTTTTTTTTCCTTTTTAAGCTGATCTCATTCTAAGCATGCCTCCCCTGCCCCCTGCCCCTTGGAAGTTAGGTTGATGCAGATGTTATTTAAAGAAAAAATAAAATTGAGATTCTTAACAGTAAATCCTGTGTGTTTTGTCTGTAGCTCAAAAAATTACAAATGATTCAAATTTAAACAAATCACTTCAGAAACTGAATATACAGGAGTTAAGTTCTAACTTGACCAGGAATCATTTGTTTTATGGCAGAATTTGCCAAGAATAGGGTGAACAAAGCCCTGTATGGAAGACTGAACAACTGTAAGTAGATGATATCTATAATTGACTCGGTCAGGGTGTCAGTTTTAAAACTCCATATTCGTAGGCAGTACACAACAGGAAATAAGCCCTTCTCGCTGCTTCACAGTTGAATCCACTGAGCTCTAGCTATCGGTGGAGCAATCCGCCTTTCTTAGTGGCTTCGTTATATTCTCTCCTCTTTGTATTACCCCCCTTTTTCAGAGTTTACCCCAGTGGACTCCTTCCCACAAATAGTTTGGCCTCCAAATGGAAATGAATAGTGTAAAAATGAGTAGGGAATATTGCAGAGAGTGATACTTCCTCACCGTATAATTTGAGAAATTTACATATGATGGTAAGATTCAGAGTGTAGGCTTAAAAGGTAAATTCCTTAAGTAGTTAATAATTTTATATTTATTTATTTCAGATGTATTTATCTTAAAAAAGAAATAATGGTATTTTAGTTTTCCACTGAAAGGGATCAAAATAGTGCTTTTTCTCTCAGTTCTCTAAGCTGGTGTTGGCTGTAGTTTCAGGTACTTAGCAGTGTAGAGATGTGCTTACAAATATACTTACTTTTGAATGGTCACGGCTATGTGTTTAAATATTTAAAACTTAACCTTGTTTTTACTTGTGCACTGTGAATGAACTTTGTATTATTTTTTAAAACCTTCATACTCCATGTAGATGTTATTGCCATTTTATTTTGCCTGTGCTTAATTAAGGTCATTTGTATAGATTAGTAATTAAAGATCTTTAAATCATGTTATAATTTGATATTGGAGAGCATCTTTTAACTTTTCTCTGTATTAATGAGATAAGAGAGAGAAAGAGAGAGAAGAGAGAGACCTGTGAACCTAGACTCATAATTTGACCTCATAGTGTAACCAAATTCATGGTCTCATAAGCCTCTTAATGTGGCTCTTTTCTGAATACTTACATTTCACATGCTTCACATTTCACCATTGTAATCCATGGTCAAACAATGCCTTTTTTCATGTCTTGATATTTGTCAAAACATTTTGGTATTTTCTCTGATAAAATATATTAAAAATGTCTTTTAATTGGATTTTGCTGCCATGGCCATCATTTTCATTAATGATGCTAGCTAGCATGTTCATTTGTACAGGAGGCTTACTGGAAAATCATACCCAAGTCTTAGAATGGGAAGAAATTGAGGATCCCTTACTTCCATCTACCACCTTGTTATGAACTCCTATTTCTCTTTTTTTTTTTCTTCCCAGAACTTTGTTCCTAAGTGATGCTTATTAAATGTTTGTTGATCATTTGATGTGTAAAATAAGACAGAGTAGAGGAGTGCCTTCTCCAGGATTCCTATGTTTGGCTGAAGTCAAAACTAGGGAAAGACTCAAAGTCATGATCACTTCTATAAGTAGTACATTCTAGCTGGAATATGGTTTATTGCTGATGAGTTAATGTCAAGAGACCGTCTTCGAATTCCTTTGGAAGTTTTGTAGAAAAGAACATGTCTTAGTCACGTTAGCCTGTATGTCACTTGTCACTGTTAACAGACCAGTCTCAATGTGAGGCTCAAAAAGTAGTTGTACTTTAATTTATTATCCTTTGTATACTTCAGGTTCAAAAACTGCATGCATCAAAAAAGGTTGAAGAATTTACTTCCTGTAGATTAACAGAGTGATTTGTTCCTTCTCACACTTCCAAATGAAAAAAAATCATACTTTTTTATAATTACTCATTTTTTAATTGAAATATAGTTAACATAATACTAGTTTCAGATGTATGAAGAATTCTCTACCAAAGAGAAGCAGCTATCATGTGCTTGTAAATAATACAGATGTATTGTTTAATTGTATTACAAAATGTGTTTTAAAATAAACACATCCAGTTGGTGATAATTAAAATGGTTATATTCTGCACATATAAGTTAATAGATGTAGAAAACTTTAGAGTTAAGGTGAGCATTATAAAAATTATCAAAGATTAAGAAGCAGAACAGTATCAGGAAAGTTTATTTTTGTTAATTATTTAAGTTCAGTTAGCCAACATATAGTACATCATTAGTTTCTGATGTATGTTTAGTGATTCATCAGCTTCATATACTACCCAGTGCTCCTTACATCACGTGCCCTCCTTAATGCCCCTCACCCAGTTACCCCATCCCCCCACCCACCTCCCCTCCAGCAACCCTGTTTGTTTCCCAGACTCAGGAGTATCTCATGGTTTGTCTCCCTTTCATTTACTCCCATTCAGTTTCCCTCCCTTTCCCTATGGTCCTCTGCACTGTTTCTTACATTCCACATATGAGTGAAACAATATGATAATTATCTTTCTCTGATTGCCTTATTTCACTTAGCATAGTACCCTCCGGTTCCATCCACATTGATATGAATGGAAGGTATTCCTCCTCTCTGGTGACTGAGTAATATTCCATTGTATATATGAACCACATCGTCTTTATCCACTCATCTATTGAAGGACATCTCGGCTCTTTCCACAGTTTGGCTCTTGTGGACATTGCTGCTATGAACATTGGGATGCAGGTGCCCTTCTTTTCACTACATCTGTATCTTTGGGGTAAATAAATACCCAGCTGTGCAATTTTCAGCTCTATTTTGAACTTGCTGAGGAACCTCCATCTATTTAAATGTGAGTGGCCTTTACCCAGAAGAAGACAGTTCTATAGAATAAGGGTAAGAAAAATGTGCCTCATAAGATTAAATAAGTATCTTGAAATGAAGGAGTTGAGTTAGGTTCACATTCCCTAGGGCCAGTGTTGAGGCTCATTTGGGGACAAGTCACTGAGTAGGAAGTAATTTTTTAAATCCCTATTCCCTCATTCTTCGCAGTAAAGAATTCTTACTTGTTTTGTTTTTAACTAATTAATCCAGGTATTGGCCTGGTTCCTATCCAGATATTTGAGAAAATTGAAAAACCCTGTTTTTAAAAAACCTATAGGCCCAAGACCCCAGTGAAAACCCAGTCACCATGCCGGGACACTGCTAGCTGCCTCCCCCAGAAGCTGTGTTACCAATACAGGGTTTACTCCGTGTTTGAAGCTGAATGTCTGTTCTGCTGCTTCCTCTTGCAGTCACTTAATCACATAGCAACCGCATGGAAATTAGAATTATATCCACTTGTCAGGAAATATAGTCATGGTTTATACGATTTAGCACTTGCCAGAAGCTTGTGAGACCTCTAACATTTCTGAGAAAGTATGTAGAGAATAGACTAACTCCATCTTGCTCTACTAAAATTTTTCTGAGAATTAGGCCAAATCTTCAGGAAGCAATACTGCCTGGACTGCCACTGACCTACCTCTTGATTTATCTAATATGCCCTTGGCTCTCCCAGATCCTATATGATGTACCTATTTGAAGAAAATACTCTTCTGCAAGGTATCCTTTGCAGAAGTAAAACCTAAGAACATAACTGTTATCATTTAAGTTCATTAAAGTAAGGATTACAACATAATTAAGTTCCAGCAAAGCTTCCCACTCCAAACAAATGTATATGTCACTGTCAAAAAGAATTCAAGACTTTAACCTGTTTCTTCACTTCAGCTGCAGGAAATGCTGAAATTAATTTACCTTTTAAGGAATTAACCTATCCATTTTTCTGCTTTCCACTTTTGTTTTTAATCTCTCTTTTCCATAGGTCTTAATATGGAAGTTGTCACACATCACTAACAAGCTGCAATGCTTACTCTCTCTTCATCAAGAAATGTATTTGTCTAGAGAGCTTAAGTCCAAAAGTACCCACACTTAAAACACCTCAGCTATGCTTTAAGAGCACAGCACGAAACAGTGAGCCTGCCTCCTTGCCTCCATCAGCAGTACTAACAGGAGGAAGAGGTGCCTGGTGCGTGTTGGGAGAAAGTTACAGACAGTAGCACACCCTTACTAAGGGCACATCAGAAAGGTCCTTGCAAGACTGAGCGCACAGCAAAGATGGGTACTGTCACTGGCCATTAGCATTTTGAGGTCTCTAAGCCTTTTTAGTATCCTATCTTGCCAAGGATTGGTCCCATAAATTTTGGGGGGTTTTCTTTTAAGTTTTGAAGTTAAGAAAAGAACTCCCACGGGTATATCTTATGTTTTGCATTCATTACCCCAGGTAGTAGTATTTCCATTTTGTCGATGAGGAAATTGGCTCCGAAATTTTAAGTAACCTGCCCAAGGTCATTCTAGTGAGTAGTAAAGTCTAAATTTGAAAACAAGTCTGGTTACAAACCCGTGTGCACCTTCCTGTCTCTCATAGTTTTAGGACAGTGAACTTATTTATAAAGTGAATTTATTGAGGAGTATCCTGGCCCCCGACAGCCTTAGAACTTGCACAAGGGACTAACCCTAACCAATGAGGCTATTGCTGCATCACAAGAATGGGGATCTCAGCAGAGGCGGGGGCTCCTGTGGGGTCCTGGGGGACAAGGTGATACTGAGATTCAGGGAGTTCTAATCTCCTGCCTGTCTCAGACCTCAAACCTCAGCAGTAGTTAGTACCTGGTGATTTTTCCTCAACATGTTATGTTAATTTTCCCATCTTACCTATGTTGATTCTCTACATTCTTTAGAGTTAGCCCAACTATTCAGATCCAGGATTATTTTTACCCCAGTTTTTAAAACCTGGATTGAATCGCTTCCCAAACTTTGGCTGCCTTTCTGTTTCTAATAAGCTTAAACCTTGAGAGAAAGGCTGTTAGCAGAAGCCTCTACAATTTTGACTCAACTTATTTTTAAGAACATCATATACATTCTTTATTTAATTTTCTTGCCTTGAGTTTCTAGTTTGCCAGGACTTGGAAATAGATACTTTTCTTGCCAGCATCCTCATGAGTTTATCTTCTCGTGTATCAGATCACCCTTAATTAAACACCCCCACCCTTCGCTGCCTCTCCCATATGGGAGGCTCTCAGCACGAGCGAAACCACTCCCGTTTTCATACATCCAGATTTCTCTTTTTAAACATCCGAGACATCTCCTTTCTTGCTAATTATACTTGCCAATTGCCATGGTCAGAGCTGAACCAGGATTGTGAGATGGTAGTTTCATTCATGTCAAAAGTACCGTGTGTGTCGCTGTATGGACGGACGAGGCATTTGGATCTTGTTCTCCGTTGGGCACCCCCATCGGTGCAGTTCGCCAGCTGCACACCCTATGATTGGCTGGGCTTTTGATGTGCAGATACTACAAGTTGGTCACAAACGTGCGTACAATGGGCCTGTTCTGGTTCATGTGAAAATCAACATCCTTTTTTGTGTTCCCGGGTGACAGGATGCTACAATACTATTAGCATTTGCAAAGAGTGTGCTCTGTCCAAGGGTGTAACCACAGATCGTGTGCTGCTCAGTTTGTGTTTCTCTATTATGTGAGAGACACAAAGAAGCTGAAGGCTGGCAAAGGCCTGTCAAATCTCGTAATGTAGCGCTCGACCCCCAAACTCCACTTGGCCTCCGAGCATCTCTTGTTCCCCGTTCCACCCCTTTCCCTGAATGGGCTCTGAGGTAGGTAAATGAATTCAGTGGCCTGGTAGGCGGGGGATTCCTTTCTGACCTCATTCCTGTACCATTTGTTTGCAGGCTTGTAGGGGGAGAGGAGGACATTTTGGAATCCTTTGTGTTAAATAATTTTCTTGCAGGTTGGGGAGTTAATGGTAACTTTGTCTGAAGCCAACCGAGCAGAAAGCCTCCATGGACCAGGCGTGGCATGCTCAGCCAACCTCCTCAAAACTACCAGATGAGAATGTGGAAATAGGGAAATTTCTAGAGCAGATGCACACGCGGCACGTCTGAGTGTTTGCCATCTGGTTGCGGGAAGCGGAGCTCCTCCTGTGTATATAAAATAGAGTAGTTCTTCCTTAAAAAAAGAGTTCCCTCCTTCTGAACGACCATAGCTTTTATTACTAACGCCTGTAGTTTGGATAGTCTTCTGTGCAACCAGATACGTATATTTGGAAACATTTTTAAAGGCTTCCACGACCTGGCTGACTGTATGGAGGATGGTGTGTGATATGCAGAGGTTTTCTATCCTTTTTTTACCCTCAGCTTCACTTGAGCCAGTAAGTTATAGTTTTAGAACAATGATAGCTTGCCATTTGCCAAAGCAGAAAAGAAGTCCTGAGAGAAGAAACAATTTGTTCAATTAGTGGCCAAACAAGAACCATTCTCTTCTGACTCCTAAGCAAGTACAGGTCCCCTTACCCGGGACTCCAGTGACCCAAGGGCAACCCCCATCCGGAAGCGGGTGACCCTCCTCTTGAGGCATCATCAGGCCAGCAGTGTCCTAACGCTCTGTCACGGTGCCTACGCCATTCCCCTCACTCCATCTCATCACAAGAAGGAGGGTGAGTACAGGCCAATAAGGTATTTGAAAAAAGAGACCATATTCACACAACTTTTATTATAGTATATTGTTACAATTATTCTATCTTGTTATTGGTTATTGTTAATCTCTTACTAGATTTACTAAACTAAACTTTATCATAGGTATGTATGAATAGGGGAAAAACATGACGTCTGTAGGGCCGGAACTCCGCAGTTTCAGGCATCCACCGGGGTCTTGATCATGGGGGACTGTTTCTATTCTGAGAATATTTAAGCCAGGCCACAAACTCAGTGCCCCCAAAGTCAGGCATTTTGCAAAAGAACCTGGGGAATCTGGATATTTATTTCAAGTCGCCTTACTTTTGAATGTTAGCAGCTATTTAAAAAATCTTGGGGCCCCTGGGTGGCTCAGTGGGCTGAGCGTCCAACTCTTTTTTTTTTTTTTTTAAGATTTTATTTTATTTATTTGAGAGAGAGAGACAGTGAGAGAGAGAATGAGCGAGGAGAAGGTCAGAGAGCGAAGCAGACTCCCCATGGAGCTGGGAGCCTGATGTGGGACTCGATCCCGGGACTCCAGGATCACGCCCTGAGCCGGAGGCAGTCATTTAACCAACTGCGCCACCCAGGCGTCCCTGAGTGTCCAACTCTTGATTTGGGCTCAGGTCACAGTCTTAGGGTCCTGGCCCCTAGATGTCCTTGACATCTAGCCCTGTGTCAAGCTTTGCACTCAGCGGGCAGTCTGCTTCTCCCTCTCCCTCTGCCCCTCCCCGCTTGCTTGCTCACTCTCTCTCTCAAATAAATAAATATTTTTTTGAAAAAATCCTAAACGGTGTGTAAGTCAGACAGAAACATCCGCAACCAGCATGCTGCCCGGCCACGGATCACCATGCAAAAACTCAATTTGAACTGCAGCGTTTTGTCCGCTGCCAGCCTCAGTGCAGCTGAGTGACAGCACCCCTGAGGGCTTCTGAAGAGAGCATGGTTTCTGGGCATGCTTACAGGTGCACAGATGTTCAGCTTCATTTAGAGGCATGGAGCCTTAACTGTAAATGAAGTTGAATGATGAGACTGGACTGAAGGGGGAAATCTCATTTATTAAATGCCAACTATACTAAATATATTAAATATATTTCTTATTCTTCCTAACATCGGCGCTATTGCTGTTTTCCAATACGTGGATGCCCGCTGGAAGGGCTTCCCTGAGTTCCCAGGCTGACAAGTCGGCTAGTCTGTCTGGGATCCCATGTAGGTTTGCCTGCAGAGCCTGGAAAACAGAGCGGGTATTGAATAAGCTGGCAACGTGCCCGGAGCCCCCTTCTGTCACCCACTCACCTGTCCTGACCCGGCAATTCCTTTTCATGTTATAAACCGCAAAGTGTGCACATTCCTGAAGAGATACTTAATATACTACTTCCAGGACCACGGACACGTCGGCGCTGAGAGGAAACCCTGATTGAATAAGATGCACATATTTAAGTAAAAGTCTTTTGTTCTATACGCCTACCTTTCTCAAGTTCTGAAAGTCACGCTGGTGAACTTAAACAGGGGAAAATGGCCCCGAGGCCAATTTTGCACAATTTAAGTGAATCCTGAGTATTCAGAGCACATTCTATTTTTAAGGTTTATGGAGGAAGAGGTAGCCCAGAATTCTGGTAATTATTTTGCTTTTGTTGCTCAGCTTTAATAAAATCATCTCATTCACTAAAGGGCACCGTATCAAGGGAAAGCCAGTTGTCTCCTGTGTATGTGTGTGTGTATTCATCCTGAATCTGTAACAAAGAGTTCATCTTAGTTCCCAAAAAAAGCCATCCTATTTGGAGAAATTCTGTCAGGAAAGAAGGCGATGGCACGGGCACACACACAGAGCTCAAGCCTGTGTGTCTGGCTCTTCAGAAGGGCAAAGCGGAGCCCAGGACCATGAAGCACAGGAGTCCTACTTCGGATTAAGCATGCTGTGCTCCCCACATGACCGTGTCAGAGCCACTTCCTTCCCCAGACCAGTTGTTTAAAAGGACAGCAAGTTGGTTAGCCCCACAGGTTCCCTCCAGCCCAAATAACCTCTGAGTTTCTGCCACTGATTAAACTTAGCATCCAGAGAAAGGAAGGAAACATGCGTCTTTGCCCAACCAAGTCAGGCAAGATGTTTTCCAGATCACATTCTTTTTTCAGTGAAAGGCATTCTAATAGTTGCCTCCAAACCAGGTACAAGGTGATTCTCTGTTGAATCTTTCTAAATAACTAGTTACCCTGTACTGTTTGTCAGGCACTGTTGTGGGCACTTAAACTATGTGAATGTTGATAACTTCCACAACCCTGAGAGATAGGTACTATTATTTCCCCCATTTTATAAGCAAAAACAAAACAGCTTTTAAATTGTCCACATTGTTAGAGTTTGCTAAGCTTATAAATGGCAAAGCTGGGATTTCCACCTTGATCTGTACCCCTCCCCACCATCCAGTGCTGTAAATTGTTTCTCGCCCATAAATGGCCTGCATTGCATGGTACAATGCAAGACGAAGAAGTTACCGTTGGCAAAGATGCCAGAGAAGTTTGGGAGGTTGTGAGTTCAGAAGGGAGGCATTGGGGAGCTGTAGGTAAGGAGAGGTCCTGCTTTCTCAGGAATGTTTGCACAGAGAAATAGCGTTGCTGGTTCACAAGTGCCTTGGCTCCCACACCAGTCCTGAGATACCCCTGACTTTGAACAAGACAGCTCACAGCCAGCAGCTGCTCCCTGCCAGGGGCAAAGAGCATGAGCCTATGTTAATCTGCACTAGAACAGGAATGAGCAAAGAGACCTAAATCCAAAGTAGGATTCTTTTTTTCCTTTTTCTTTTTTTTTTTTTGTATATTTTTTTCTTATTAACCTATAATGTATTATTTGTTTCAGGGGTACAGGTCTGTGAATCATCAGTCTTCCACACTTCACAGCACTCACTGTAGCACATACCCTCCCCAGTGTCCACCCCAGCAACTCTCAGTTTGTTTCCTGAGTTTAAGAGTCTCTTATGGTTTGTCTCCCTCTCTGATTTCATCTTGTTTTATTTTCCCCTCCCTTCCCCTATGATCCTTTGTCTTGTTTCTCAAATGCCTCATATCAGGGAGATCATATGATAATTATCTTTCTCTGATTGACTTATTTCGCTCAGCACAATACTCTCTAGTTCCATCCACGGTCGTTGCAAATGGCAATATTTATTTATTTTTTGGTGTCTGCATTATATTACATTGTAGGCTTATATATATGTGTGTGTGAATATATATATACACACACTGTAGGCATATATATATATACACACACATATATGTATATTATATGTATACATATATATATATTTACACTGTAGGCTTCCAAAGAGACTATTGGTGGGCTGCCTGGGAGAGGGCACGGTGCGAGCTGAGTGAATTTAGGTTCACAACCAGGTGGAAAAGGGATTGCCTTCTCTACTAATAGCCCTGCTGGGATCCCAGGCCATGCTTTAGCCACCATGTGGGTATAAGGAAACTGGATTTGGAACATTTTAGATTACCAGTATGGTGGTTTGCATTTGCTGTTTTTGCATTTTTCTAATCCTAATGGGTTTTCCTTTATTCTCATTTTATACCACCACTTTAACATACTGTGTTCTGGGTACTCTGGATATAGTTATTTGGAAATAAGGCAAATGAACTTTTCTTAAAAATTTTTTTTTAAAGATTTGCTTATTTATTTTAGAGAGGGCATGTGCACATGTAAGCAGGAGGGGTGGAGGGAGAGAATCGCAAGCAGACTGTGTGCTGAGGGCAAAGCCCAAGGGGGTGCTCGATCCCAGGACCCTGAGATCATGACCTGAGCCAAAATCAAGAGTTAGGGGCTCAACCTCCTGAGCCGCTCAGACCCTCTGAATGAACTTTTAAAATACGCGTGAATCCCAGGATCTAGAAACAAATTGGCATCTTTTGTGAAGTCTGTCAATTTGTAAAGTGTACACTGTCTTTCCTTTCATTCACAGCCAGGGGCCTTGAAAGAGAAATCATGCACCATTCCTTGTTTGGCTCACTCCAAGCTCACATTTTCTTTGGCCACCTGGACTGCTCTGCCACGCCCCTCATCGAGGCCACCACTGTCTCCCCCCAAGCACTCTTTTACTTACTTGGCCATTTAACATGGTGGCATCCGGTCCCTCTCCTTCCCCTTCCCTCTCTCTCTGTAAACCCTTATTTCCTTGGCTTCTGTCCTTTGATGACACCACTTTTTCCTGGTTTCCCTTCTAGTGACAAAGCAGCCGCTGATTCTTGGTGCTCTTTGCAGACCTTTCTAAATGGAGGCTTTTCCCAGAGCTCTCCCTCCGTGTCCTTTCCTCAGTCTCACATTCTCCCTGGCTGGTCCACTCCCTGCCATGTTTGCAGTGACCGTCACTCTCTGGCTCTGTCCCAGTCCTCTCCCCATGCCCCAAAGCCCCATCTCCAGTTGTCCACTCCCATGTCCCACAGACACCCGCCCACAGCTAGACTACTGCTTTCTCCATTAAACCTGTCCCTTCTCCAGACCTGTTTTGGTGACAGACACTGACTGATAGGTGCACAAGACAAACATCCGGGAATCTCCCTCTCTCCCCGATACAGGAATAAACCCAATCACCAGTCTCCCTAGTTTTCATCTTACTAACCCACATCACCATCCTACGGCCTCTGCGCATATCAGACGACCCTCGTGTCTAACTCTATTGCCACCACAGACCTTCCTTGTCCCTTCTCCCCCATCCACACTCTTGTCAGAATGATGTGTCCAAAGTGCAAACGTGACCACTTAATTAATAACTGTCTCCAGATAGCTGTCAAGGTAAAGTTCAAAATCGTCAGCTCATAGCTCTTCCTGATGAGAGATCTGCCCACCTCTCTGAGCAGTTCCAGCCCTGCTCCTCATCCCGCATTTCTGTTGGTGCCCAGAGCCCCCCGCTCCACCACACTGCCTTTCTGCACACACACTGCTCAGGCTGGACCAGCTTCCTTGCTCTGGCGACCCTCCTGCCTTCCTGGGGACCACAATCCACCATCTCCTCTGGGGACTTATGGGACTTATGTGACCCCTTCCTTACTCCCTTGTCTCCCACCTGAGTTAACTGCTTTTCATCAGCGCCTTAAGCACACGCCTATCCTAACACAACGGCATATCCTGGAGTTACTGATCGCTCACGCACTTCCTCACAAGACTGAAAGATCTTGAGGACAGGGACTGTGTTCTCTCTTTTCAGATACCTAACACTTAGCACATCACAAATATGGGAAAAACTGTCTAAACGAGTCAATTTTTTATGTCTATAAAGCATAGAGTATGTAGATACTGAGTTACATACAAATTAATGTTTACTGCTTTCTGTATGTTTACTGGGGGTGGGCTGTGCGCATGCGCATGTGTGTGTGGTCTCTTTTTTCATTTGCTAACTGGCATAAACAACTTTTCACTTCAATTGGCAAAAAATTGGACCTATAATCAGGATTTGCTATAACTTGGAAAGTCCTTTTCATCTCTGGTCTTAATTTCCTCACTGATAAAACAGAAGGTTTGATTGGCTATTCACTAAAGTTCCTTCTGATGCTGATAATTTGCGAAAATTTTAATACTATTTTAATATAAAACTGCCTCTTACCAATAAAACTACCCTTAAAAATAAAAAATAAATCGACCCTTAATTGGCATACAGCCATCAGAGCTATTATCTCATTTGATCTTCACAATGTAACAATACGATAGAGAAGATAGTCATTGTGATAGGGTGAGTAGAATTCAGTGGTTAGCCTATTTTAAGTATTTATCTAACATTAATCAAATGGTTTGGCTCTACCACTAAATTTCTGAAGTATTTTGTTTCTGCAAAAGTATTTCTGCAGCACAGGATGCATTTCTAATTCTTGGAGCTGTCAGAGCTGTACTCGAGACGTAAAACATGTTCATAAGGAAATGCTTGCCTTTTCTTACTTGGCGTCGGAGATCCTCTCCTCGAGTAACTGCTGTCTTACAAACCGGGTCTTTCTCTGCACCCGAATCTGGTAAAAGGTGGTTTGTGGACCCCAGGGCTTGTCAAGACTATTCCAGGCTCACAAGGTCAACATGACTTTGTAGTAATACTAACATGTTGTTTGCCCTTTGCACTGGCATTTATATCCACTGGCTGTGCCAGAGTTGCGGTGGGTGACCCTGCTAAGATCGAATCAAGCAGGGATGTTGTGTTGCCTGCACCACTACACACTCACAGTTTAGAAAAGGAAAAAGCCAGTTTTACTTAACAAATGGCTTGATGAAGTAGCAAAGTCATTTATTTTATTATTTTGTATTACTATGATTTTACTGATTTTTATTTTTGCTTAATCTCCACCTCTAAGTACTTTTCATGTCTTTTTCATGGTCTGTGACGAATTCAGAGGTTCACATAAAACACTTTGCCACCCAAAATATGATGGTCATCTTGAGGAAGAGTAGTTATGCAGTTACTTGATTTGTGACCTGAAGTCTCACTTTTTTGAAGGAACACCATTTTGGTGAGGATGACTGAGAAACTATGCTAACTCAAACTTGGTCATGGGGGCAGACATTTTCTCAAAAATAAGCAGAGTGGGCCTGCCACTTCATGGAAAACTCTGTTGTATTTGTTTCCAATGATAAAACTTACACATTTAGGCAAAAAGCGGAATCTGGAAAAACAGAGTCAGCGTGACAACTTCCCAGTATTTTTCTGGTGAAATGAATGATGACTCTGATGAATTTTTTTAAAGCATGTTTTAATTTTTTAAATGTTTTTGAGAATAACTGACACACAGTGTGACATAGTTTCAGACATACAACATAGTAATTCATCCTTTCTGTACTATGCTCTCCACAAGTGCAGCTCCCATCTGTCACCATGCAATGCTGTTACAATATCATTGACTGTATTTCCTACGTTGTGCCTTTTATTCTCATGACTTAGATGAAGGTATCTTTTTGATATTGTAAAAAGAAATGTATCAGAAGATCTGCATAACCAAGGAAACCAGTATTTTCCAAATGGCTAATGCATGATGGGGTCAAGTTAAGCCTAGGGAAAGCTCCTTTCCAAGGGGAAGGTAGACCTATGGATTTTTACATCATAGAGTATGAAAAATTCATTGATAACGATTACAGAGTCTACATTGCAACTAAACTTTGTCAAATGTTGGTGTAGTACCAAAGAAGATTCACAATTACCTGGAAAGCTATTAAATTCTCCTTCTCTTTCCTAATTACATCACTGTGTGAGACCAAGTTTTCTTCGTACACTTCAATCAAAACAATACATTGTAATAGGTTGAATGTAGAAGTGAATGGAAGACTCCAATTATCTTCTATCAACCAGACATCAAAGAGAATTCAAAAATTAAGCTATAGTTTTTTAATAATAAATGTAATTTACGTTAACATGAAGTTGTTTTATTTTTTAATTAATTAATGAGTATATATTTTAAATGATTCTCCATGTCGATTTTGAAAATACCGATATCAAATATTATATTAAATATTAAATATTGATACATATAACACATCTAAAGAAAAATTTCTCTGGGATACTCAATAATTTTAAGAGATTAAAATTCTAAAAATCACTGTTTGTACTATGAGGCTTAACTATAGGATCAGACCATTTCTTTGTTTAAAATATCTGAAACAGAGTCACCTGGGTGGCTCAGTCTGTTGGGCGTCTGCCTTCTGCTCAGGTTGTGGTCCTGGGATCCTGGTATTGAACCCCGCATTGGGCTCCCTGCTTGGCGGGTGGCCTGATTCTCCCTCTCCCTCTGCCTGCCACTCTGCTTACTTGTCTTCTCTCTGTCAAGTAAATTAAAATAACAAAAAAAAAAAAAAAAAAAAAAACTCTTTCAAATATCTGAAGCAGGGGCACCTGGGGGGCTCAGTGGGTTAAACCTCTGCCTTAGGCTCAGGTCATGATCTCAGGGTCCTGGGATCGAGCCCCGCATCGGGCTCTCTGTTCAGTAGGGAGCCTGCTTCCCCCTCTCTCTCTTCCTGCCTCTCTGCCTACTTGTGATCTCTCTATCAAATAAATAAAAATCTTTTTAAAAATATCTGAAGCAATGCACTCTCCATGAGAATTACCTCTTAGTTTCTTAGCCTAATTCAAGATAGATTTTAAATCCATAGCAAGGGTTAAAAGTAGTCTAGCAAACGTCAGTGACTGTTGGTATGTGACTTGCAGGTTGAACCGCTTGACAGACAGATTGAGGAAACTGTTCTAAGATTAGGGGTGATATGGTTAATGCAGCGCACGAAAATTTTTGTTTGTTAAAGGACCCACTGTTGGTAGAGTGTCTCAGCCCTCTGTCGGGGAGAACTATGCTTCCCCGGAGCGAATAGTTGCTCTGACCATCCATAGACCATTTTTCTCCCTTTTCTTGGGTTTCTAGGAAGCCCAAATTTGCATTCTGAGCTCAGCCTTGCTCCCATATGGAAACTGACATTTACTTGTAACTTACTTGTTAACATTGACTGGTGGTACTAAGCTTTCCCCTGCCTTGGTTACATTTCGCTCTAATTATCTTTGATTTCTTCCTCTGAATTTTTGTGGGTATTCCCAAAAGCGACCTCCAGTTCTTCTGCCAAATATAGGTAAAACATGTAAACATAAGTACACTCAACTATCAGAGATGCTGTCACTTTGCTCTCCTTCCTGTACTGACTCCAGCTCCTTTCTATGCAGCAGGAGGCATGTCTGGGGTTTCTTTGTTATGTCCTTTGATTCATCTGCAGAAGAGGGACAGGGAATCGTGAGGGAAGCAGCATAGCAATGCCTTAGGAAAATCTGGCTCTCCATGCAACCTGCGCCAAGAGCGGAGAAGCTAGCCAGACCCAGAGGCCACAGAGCAGGAAAGCAGCCAGCAGGCAAGCCGGTGGGTAGGAGGAGGGGGGAGGCCAGCCCCCAGGCCTCCAGGAGGAATCTGCTCCTCTAATGAAAGGGTCCTTCTTTCCAGGGGATTATAAGAATATTCATGACCCTTGAGATCAGCAGGTGAGGCTCAGCCCTCCCTACTCATCCTTTGGGCAAATAGTCCAGAAAGCCGAGGTTGCCAGGACGAGAAAGGAACAGTGGGAGTTGGGAGCTTTTCCTGCTTCCCTAGGCCCCCAACCCCCTTTATTTTCAGAGGAGGCCAGGGTGGGGGGCACTTGTCCTGAGGTGAAGCAAGGACTGTGTCTTTCATTTCTAAAGAGCAGGCAGCGAGGCCGAGGCAGAAGTCCCGTGACATGACTTGAGACACAAAATGGTATCTTAGCATCGAAGACCCCCTTTGACAACAAGAAGAAAAGCCCTTTTCTTCCCAGCCCGGATTAGGCAAGGAGGGAATTCTCCCGAACATGTGTGCATTGTTTTGTGGAGGGCAGCCAGGCTGGCCTGGGGCTTGCCTCCCAAAGTCAGCCCAAGGAAGCTTGTCCCCGTGTAATTAAAAGGGAAGGCAAACAGCAGGGAGGCTTGTTCCGCTGCCGCCCACCAAAGTGGGGTCCCGGGGGGCCGGTGTGGCCCAGGAAATTGGCTAAATTAATGGTTATTGGAGGCCTCACTGAATGTGTGGGCCCTGGAGGCAGAGAGAGGGCAGGCCAGGCAGTGTCCTCAGAGCTCTTCGGATCAAATGGAAAAAAGAGTCATTCTCAGAGAGCTGAGATGTCTCAGCAACTTGCCACCTGACCGCGCAGCAAGCTGCCCTGGGGACAGGCACCTGCAGTGAGGGGTCAGCGCCTCACGGAAAGCAGAGCCTCCAGGCGGCGTTTCCAGGCCCTCGTCTGTCCAGCTGACGCAGGCGGGGCCCCTCTCTTTCTCCAGCTGACGGCAAGGCCGGGAACCAGGAGGTCACAGGTCATGGCCGCCACAGTGGGGGCCCGGAGCTCACAAAGGGGGCAGAGTTTCTGGAAAGTAGTCTCTTGTGTTGGTCAATGGGAAAGTGTCTCACTCAGAAGTTACTGGGGGGAACGTCAAACCCTGAACTGGAGGCTAACATGTTTGGCATTTGTAGGGTTTAACTCCTTTATGAAAAAGAAAACTTTTTCAGGGGAAAAAAAAATCTTTCTAATTGCCGTTTCCTGAAAGCTTCAGTTCAAGGCTGTGAACTTCATGCCTTGGGTTCCCAGCTGCCTCCTCGGCATTCACACGGGGCTACAGGCCATCCGGAAAGGCCTGGCTCCCTCCCGAGGTTACAGGGAGAAGGTAACAGTGACAACACAGACAGCCAGGAAGCAAAGCGGGGCTGAGTCTCCAAACCCGCGGGCCCCCAGCTTCCCGCTGAAGGCCCCAGACTCGCTGAAGGCCCCGGGCAGGTGAGCAGGCAGGGCTGGGGCCTCCACTTTTTCTGGTAAGTGGTGGATCTAAGTCAATATGCCAGAGTGGATATGGCTTGTCTGACTCTGCAAATATTGAACCAAAGACTCGAGTACAGCCATGCTGTTGACAGTTCCGAGATGGTGTCTTTGTTGTCTTTGTCACCATGAAGTGCAGCCCAGGGGAGTCTGGTCTAACACCCTGTGTACACAGAGGGGCCAGTGTGCTCGGAGGCCCCTGTGTTTGCTCTGCCAATACGTGCGGGCGGCCATGCCTTCCAGCCTCCCACTGCCGGGGGACAGCTGGGGGCGTGAGCCTCACCCACCCTCTTCTGCCTGCCCCCTGGGTTGGGGTGCTGACCACAGTAGCCAAGACACAGACTTCCTTTCCTCTCTTTTCGGTTTAAAAAAAAAAAAAAAAAGTTTGCTGTAGAATGCACATGTGTCATCTGTCAGCCTCGTGGACTGTCCCAGAGCACCCCACCCTTGTATCCAGTAGATGAAGAACGTGAAGGTTCCCAGCATCCCCAAGCCCGCCTGCGACCCTCCCAGGCATCACATCCTGCAAGGCCGACCGCTGGCCTGACTTCTAACATACAGTAGTTCCCTCTGTGTTAAGCCGCATGGTTTTGAAAACTTCCTGTGGCATCTGAAGCCAGCCTGCGATGTGTCTGTCCCGCAGGGCACGGTCACCGCACAGCCTGGCACCGATGGGTCCCAGCTCTGCCCTGACCCAGGCAAGCCCCTTACCTGCCCTGGTGTTGGGGTGAGCTCTGGGAAAGCGCAGAGTTAGTCTCATGTCCCTTGGGGACTTCCCAGTACCAGTGTGTGGTCCCTGGTTCCTCGAGCATGAGTAGGACTGTCTAAGCCACAGGCAATGCACAGGCTCGGGTGTTATGTCCCAGGAAGGTGGCAGGTGCCCAGCCCACCATGCCCCACTGTACCTCCATACCTTCTATACCACTGTTCAGAAACATCAGAAGACATGTGGTTTATGGATTCCCTCCATGCCACCAAATACACTGGAGTCATTCCAGTCCTGAATCTGGTCCATTCTTCTGCCTGAAACCCGCCCCCCACCCACCCCGGCCCAACTGAGAGAGGGAAGAGGAGCCTCCCTCTAACTATGCTCTGCTACGTGACACCGCACTCCTTTCACATTCCTAAAGCAAATTGGTGGCTGGGAGATGAGAGGCAGCTTAAAATGGGTGACAAAAAAGCATGTCAGAGCTAAGGGTTCAACTCTCTCACTCAACAGGCGGGGAAACTGAGGGCCAGAAAGGGAGGGGACTTCCCTGAGACTATGTAGAGTGTGTCTGGACAGGCTCCCTCCAGTTTGCCATATCTGTCCTGAAATGCTTTTAAAGAACTTCATTGCTAATGTCATGGGACACACACACAGACGCACAGACACACAACAACAAAACAACTGTTTGCACCATGAGAATTCTCCAGGTCACCTACTTCTCGAGGCATTCACATCACCTCTACCCCCACCCCCATCGAGGGCTCTTTCAGAATCTGCGCTTCCCATGGTTACAACAACCCTGGGTCCTGCTCTAGGAGTTCTGCATTTTGGATTGTGTCACACCGTGTCACATTCTTGGCCAAGAAACTGACTTGGAAATGCCATGTTCCTGAGTGACTTCTGTTGTCGAGGCAGCGGGTGGAGCCTCTGGATCTCTCTCTTGCCTGAATCCAGAGTCGGGTTCCCTCTCTCCTGAGCATGCGCGGTGGACCTGTCATTGCCAGACGGTCAAGACACCCCACCCACCAGAGGCAAAAGGGCCTGGCAGAGACCACCAGCGCAGGGGCCTCAATGGAGGGATCCAGATACCCTACAGCCCCTGCAATCTTGGGAACATTTCCCTTGTCCTGAAGCTTTTGCTTCACTTCCCTCCAAGACACACACCAGCATCACCCCAGACCCCACCACTGGACTCCCTAAAAGCTGGAAGCTGGGGGCGAGGCTGGGGTGCTGTGTCTACACAGGTGCCCACGAATCCTTGGGAAGCTCTGGGGTTCTGCGACCTTGGGAGAAGCCCGCTCCAGGCGTGTGGCTTCCGTTCCATTCAGGTCTTCCTCCTGGCCTGGAGAGACACAGGTGGATAAGACACACATGCTCAGCTCAAGGGGCTCATACCATTTGGTAGAGGCTGAACTTGAAGAAGAGAGTAATAATCCTGATCACAGGCCAAAAAAATAATAACTTTAGACAACCAGCACTCCAAGAAGGAGCAAAAAGAGAGCAGATCCAGCCTAGGTGGGCTTTACAGAGGTGGTGGCCTGTGAGCTGACGTTCAGAAAATGCACCATCCTGTTTTCCCTTTGGCACAGTAAGCTCTTACTTCGTTGTTATGAAGCCTGGGGAAGTTCACAGTGAAAATGCACTTACAAGGGTTTTTGGCACACAACAGGTGCTCGTTAAACATCACACACGGAGTTAGGTAACCGCAGCTGACCTGGTGTGATGAGAGCCAAGGCTGCATCTTTGTCTGGGGGAGCAGGCTGGGTGATGAGATGGAAGATCGGTTTGGGTGACATTGCAACCAGCTGAGTTTAGGTTTTCATCCTGAAGGCGATGGGGAACCATTGAAGAATTTTGAGAAAGAAGAGACGTAATCAGAATTGCTTTATCGAAAGATCATTTTGACCACAGTAATGGA